>NC_091283.1:507610065-508342565 GCF_032444005.1 Ranitomeya imitator | reverse complement strand
ATATCCCATATCTATCTATCTATCTATCCCATATCTATCTATCTATCCCATATCTATCTATCTATCTATCTATCTATCCCATATTTATCTATCTATCTATCTATCTATCTATCCCATATCTATCTATCCCATATCTATCTATCTATCTATCTATCTATCTATCTATCTATCTATCTATCCCATATCTATCTATCTATCTATCTATCTATCCCATATCTATCTATCTATCCCATTTCTATCTATCTATCTATCTATCTATCTATCTATCTATCTATCTACCTATCTATCTATCTATCTATCTATCTATCTATCTATCTGTCTATCATCTATCTATGTCCATTCCTCTAATTGCTTTTATATACCCCATAAATATATATTTTTGGACAGATGTGTCTTTCTTCCCAGAGTTCATGATCACTTTGATGCCTGTGCTAATTCCCCACACATATTATCAATGCTGCCCATGATCTGCTGTATCTGTATGATACATAGGAGGTCAGTCAGACAAGTACCAGCAAAACTTGGAATTCCGCATATGGCCATTATTAATATATAAAAAGGCAGTGTATGTTTTTATATGTTAATATTTCTATCAATGTTAATGATTTCCAATTCCAACAAAGAAGCCTATATCCAGGGTCTCCCCAGCCAGGAGCCATCGCCCTTTCTGTGCCCATCCTGGTTTCCCCAGCAGTGTCAGCACCAGCACTGTGGACAGCACCAGGGAGGATTCCCAACACTAGCTGAGAACAGATGTTCAGGTTGTTGCAGGACCCCTCTTATCACAAAGGCTGGCAGTGACCCCTCCAAATCCCATTTTGACCCCATATCAGGAAATCAAAGCCCTCCCATGTAAAGGTGAGGATCCCCCCATGCCTCCCCCTTCTCCAGCCTTAGGGGACTCTCATCCTGAATGTCTGAATTTTCCCAGAAAACAGTTTCCATTTTCTTCCTCCTCATTGTTCCCCACAAAGCCTGGCATCATAAACCAAACGTGACATTTATTTTGTATTTAGCTGAGTATTTACTGGGGCTTCATTATGCCCACCCAAGTCAACCCAGTGCCCATCTGCACCTTGTGAGCTCTATTTGTGGTTTATTGCTTGCAGCCCAGAGGAACAGCCATTTTGTTTATCCCATGACACCCAGCAAATATGACAAATGTTCAATACTTATTAATTGCCCTCTATAAAGCCTTTTAATTACAAGTCAAACTGTGCACAGGAGAATTCCAGATGTCTCTCCAGGACATAGTGGGGGTGAAGATTCCTCCACCCGAATCTGTGGCACCACAGGGCAGGAAAGTTTGGAGTAAGGGTATGTGCTGTGTGCAAATGAAGATTTCCATCAGATTGTCTTTTCTTGTTTTAATATTTATTAATCTGAATTAAAATGGACACATACACAACACTTCTTGTGCCCCACGCACTAATTTACCTTTTTTTTTGTTCTCTACAATTGTCAACATTTACCAGACATAAAAAAAAGTAAAAAAAAAAGTCTAAAATAAATATAATACTCAAAAGGAAAAGAAAAAATGATGTCCAAAATACATAAATGTATAAATAAATAAAATATGTGAATTCCGTTAAATAATAAAAAAATAACAAGAAAATATTGATTAAAATTTCAACATAAATAATTATAAAGCAATAAATTACATAATATATAAATACATAAATAAGTAAAAATGTAATTAAATCATAGAATCAATAGATCAGCTGTATAGAGAAATCAAATGGAAATGCAATGCCATACAATCCCTTATAAATGTAATACGCAGAGCATGGCAGGACACCCATGGGTGACATAAGAAAGGAAACACAGACAGTTACAGAATAGGAAATAAATTAGAAACGCAGGGTAAGTGAAAACCTTATATTTGCATATTTTTTATAACTTAATATTTTTTTTTTGTCTCTTTCTCTTTCCCATGCAAAACATCACAGAGCATTTCTGTATGTAAAACCTTCTCTTCCGATCAGATCGAACAGATATTATATGACACACAGGATCAGAAAAATAACATTTAGTGATTAACACAATAACAACAACAACAACAAGCTTTTGTTGATGCAGGAGACTGAAATGCAGCTCACGTGTCCCTTTAACCAGAGGAGATTAAAGGGCTCGATTTCCTCCTCCTCGGTTCCTTTATCAAAACTGAAAAGAAATTGCACATTAACGTGTTTGTTTGGTCCCCTTTAAAATAAACTTTATATAAATTTCATTTTTTTTTTTATATTTTGCATAGATTCTCCATTTTTTGTTTGTTTTCAACTTCCTCATAGGCTTGCTTTTTTATTGCTTTATAAAAAAAAATCGTCAGCAATTGAATTTCAATTTTACTTGTTTTGTTAATTTAATTTAGCAGTAGGCAAGAAAAGTAGTAGTCTACCAATGGCACGTACAGTGTGTCTATATATGTGTCTATATATATATATATATATATATATATATATATATATATATATATACACATACAGTGTAAAAGTCACATGTTTATATGTGAATATATATATATATACATGCGCACACACAGTACATATATAGGTATATATATGTATGTGTGTATGTGTATATATATATATATACACAGTAAATTATATATATATATATATATATATATACATATATATATATATATATATATATATATATATATATATACAGCATATATCAGATAGATGGATAGTAGAAGATATATAAATGTGAAGATTGGTGAAAAGTTAGGTCCATCTACCTGTGCCCACGTTGAGTTTCTTACACCTCACTAGTTGGCAATACCTTGTGGATTGAGGAAGCTCTGGTCCTCTATTGTATATTGCACCCAGAGGGCATTACCCCATGATCAGAACACTTGGCCATGCTGATCGTATGTACAGATAGCAATATATAGGAATACTGTCAGCAGAGGGGACGAGTCTACAGTCATTATTATACAGAAACAAGTGCCTAAACCCAGTCAGAATAAGTTCCATGTGCAAACATGATGTGGCTGCAGAGTATGTACATGTGAATGCCCTGGGGGAGGGGATGAGGGTGCAGTGATGCCCCACATAGTGCAGGGTGACCCTATGCAGACAATAATGGAACATCAAACAGGTGATGTTTGTAATGGAGTCATGGTAGTCCAGACAGTAGATAAACCCAACATAACTCTCGATTGTGCAGTAGTAGTTACAACCAACATAATTGTATGGAGTGCATCAGGACCACCTTTCAAAACACAATTGTAGGGTGGCTAAGGTTACCCAACTGCAAGCAGGGTCTCCAATACAAATGAAATGGAGGACAGAGGGTTCACCACCATACTAAGACGTGTCTGCACCAAGATCTGGCCACCAGGCCTCGTTCTTCTCCAGTCTTCCATTCAATATTCCCATATTTCGTGGCACACATTGCACAGGTGGAGAAGAAAAGTTGGGGGCTCAGTTATGGAAAAACGCATTGAGTTCCTCATACATGGGGGCCCTATCATGGTGGACGTGCATATCATAAGGCAACAGGTTCTCAGAGTGGACTCCACTTCGCATCCCAGAAGATCCGAAGAGCAAGCTGTGCCCAGCAGCCCTGGATGATGGGAGGGCAGAATAGTGCATAGAGTAGTGGTAATTTTTATCGTTGTCGGGGGATGAGTCCTGTTTAAGGGCGAAGTTGCCATTAACGCACAGTGGTGGACTTAATGGGGCGTCATACTCAGAGCTATTGTAGTCCGGAGACGTGTTACCATACAGTGACTCATAGGTGGCACAGTAGCCATGGCTCCTCAGAGCATGAGTATTGGCCATGGAACTAGACTGGCATTGGGAGCCTGAGAGCCTGGAGCACTGGTAGGTATAGGGGTGCATGGCAAAGGAAGAATTTGGGCCGTGGTACCTCCCAGCTTCTTGACCTTGCTCAGTCAGGAAATTCCTGGAGTTGAGCTGCAAGCAGCCAGCCACCAGGTTGGTTGTGGGTTGGGAGAGGCCCTTGCACAGGGTTTGCACATATGCCACTAAATCAGGTCTCTTCCCAGACCTAAGAATCTCCGAGAGAGCCCATATGTAGTTCTTAGCTAGCCTGAGAGTCTCGATCTTGGACAACTTCTGGGTCTTGGAGTAGCAGGGCACCACCTTCCTGAGATTGTCCAGGGCTGAATTGAGGTCATGCATGCGGTTTCTCTCCCTGGCATTGGCTTTTTGTCTTCTCACCTTGGACCTTTCCATCCTGGCCTTAGTCATTTTTCTCTTTTTAGGGCCACGCTTCTTAGGCCTTTCTCCCTCAGCTTCCTCTGTCCCTTCCTCCTCCTCTTCCTCCTCATCATCTTCCCCACCAATATCCCCATCGTCCTTGCTCTCACTCAGAGAACCCTCGGTGTGAACCTCCTGCAGGCTCTTCTCGCTCGTTTCGTCCTTGTCGCTTAGGTCTTCTTCATCACAGTCATCAGGCCAGGAGGCGAACTTCTGAACCTCGGGAATAAGACTGGTTTCGCTGAATAGCCTGGTCAACATGATGGCTAGGGATAGAAGATAAGACAAGTCAACATTGGAGATCTCTGGAGAGTACAGAGAGTGATGGCCAGAGTGATGTCATTCAAGACCACCTACCTGGCAATATAACACACAATGCACGATAGTAGACTAATACTTCTACAAGATCACACATGCATACATCATTACATAGGACCCTCGTATACCCTGTATAACAGAGGCACAGTACTAAGCAGATTCAGTATCTGGGGTGTGAAAAATCTATCCATCTATCTAATATCTATCCAGCTATCTATTCCATATCTATCTATCTATCTATCTATCTATCTATCTATCTATCTATCTGATATCTATCCCATATCTATCTATCTATCTATCTATCTATCTATCTATCTATCTATCCCATATCTATCTATCTATCTATCTATCTATCTATCTATCTATCTATCTATCTATCTATCTATCTATCTATCTATCTATCCCATATCTATCTATCTAATATCTATCTATCTATCTATCTAATATCTATCTATCTAATATCTATCTATCTATCTATCTTTCTATCTAATATCTATCTATCTATCTAATATCTATCTATCTATCTATCTATCTATCTATCTATCTATCTATCTATCTATCTATCTATCTATCCCATATCTATCTATCTAATATCTATCTATCTATCTATCTATCTATCTAATATCTATCTATCTATCTATCTATCTATCATCTATCTATCTATCCCATATCTATCTATCTATCTATCTACCTATCTATCCCATATCTATCTATCTATCTATCTATCTATCTATCTATCTATCTATCTATCTATCTATCTATCTATCTAATATCTATCTATCTAATATCTATCTATCTATCTATCCCATATCTATCTATCTATCTATCTATCTATCTATCTATCTATCTATCTATCTATCTATCTATCTATCTATCTATCCCATATCTATCTATCTATCTATCTATCTATCTATCTATCTATCTATCTATCTATCTATCTATCTATCTATCTATCTCATATCTATCCATCCAGCTATTTCCATTATATATATAATTGTGTTATCATTTTAATTAAAATTATGTTATACAATATTAATTAGGATTTAGAGAAAAAGATTACAAGTAACAGATAAATAATATCTAGAATGATTCAATTATATTACTACTGTGTGATATGAGCATTATACAAATATAATAATGTTAGGGGCTGGGAAATATAAAAACGATACAGGCGTACAGACAACTTAATTGTCCACCTTTGCCAAACCCAATAACCTAATACACAGTCACCTGACTCCAGGAACCTCAGTGTAGCAATGGACTCAACCCCGAACCCCATTCTGGACATATTTTCTAGAATATCCGGTGTCAGACACAATTGTATTTTAATATAATGTATGTCTGTTGCAGCCCCCTTATTCACCCCCTACTCCAGCAAAACCAGGCGATCTTTCCTGTGCATGATTAGAATTAATTGGCTTTCAATTTAGCCATCACCGCTGCAAATTAAAGCCTGTCAAATAATGTTGATAGATCCAATTATTATTTCATTATAAGATCCCAATTTCCCTGCCCTCTCCGTTTACATGGGGTATATTTATTCTATTAGATAGGTGGATCCCCAATCACAATACAGGCGGAATATGCAGGATAAAGTTCACTACAGCCCACTATTAGGCGGTGGTCCTATGTGAGTTCATCCCTCAACAAGATTATCTAAATTCCACCCCCCCCCAAAAAAAAAGCTAACAAAAAAACAAATATATAAAAATAAATATATATATACATACATGTTGATATTATAAATATATATACATGTATATATATATATATATATATATACATGTATATATATAAAACATTATTTTTTATTTTATATAACAATATATAAAATGTATAAAATATGTAATAATTACATTTAATAAAATGTCTAAAATATTTGCACAAATTTAGACATAAAGATGCAATACAGTAAGATTCTGAAGTATGCCTGCAGGTATAGTAATGAAAATACAGATAATAAAAAATAGATAAAAAATAAATAAAATAGAAAAATAATCACATATTTCTATGTACAACATAATAAAAACACGAATAATCACCATCCGATCTATGTAAAAGAAGAAAAAAAAGATAGTAGCACAGAAGGAAATGCTAAATATTCCAGTTCCTGGCTTATAGACCTAGATATACAGGACGTGTTGGGAAGTCAGACAGGGGGTGAAGGCATCTAGCAGGCAGGATTGGGGTGACACCCGGCATTGTGTTTTCTTTGCCAATTTTCGTCTCTCACGATTTTCTGTATAAATCCACCAGGCTTTCGACTATGCATGAGACAGATCCCCCCAGCCATAGCCCCCTGAGCCCCTACAGAGCCAGTAGATGCCTTCATGGCTTTAAGGGTTAATCCCAGATAGATGATGATGGTCTCCATCAGTCCCGATGTCTGCTCCACAATAAGGTAGATCGCAAATAAAAGAATACGGATGAGGGATTGTCTCATTCCTCTCTCCAAGTTGGAGAAGCCTCCTCTGAACCCAACTTACCTCCAGAGCTAGGCGCTGAAGAAATTTATGACATGGTTCAGATCATCTTCTGGGAGTAGAACAGTCTCCTTGAGGTTCTCAAGCTCCTTCAGAGTGCAATCCAAAAGGAGGAGAGGGTGGCATGTCTACCGAGTCATGGTACCAGCTCTGATGCCAGGCCATATGGTTGGCACGTCATCCGCGGGAGCGATCACACGGGAGCCTCTGATTGACGTGCGGTTGGATTGAGGGAGATTTGGGTCCCTGGGGGGGGAGGACTTACCATCTGTCACTCTCCTAAAAAAAAAAAGAAAGGAAGAAAGAAAAAGGGAAGAGAGAGAGAGAAATAGATTCTCAAAATCTCTCCATCAATATGAGCTCTGCAAAATGGGGCAGAGGTATTCACACCAAGGAAGGGGGGCGACATGCCCACCTAACAGAGAGGGTGTGAGCCCAAATTATTAGACAAGGAAGAGCCGGAAAGTTATAAATAGCCAATATAAGGGTGGGAGTTGGCTTGTGTCTAAATTAGGGTGGGACAGAGGGTCATATTAGAGGGCTTTGCTTTATAGGAGTAAAATATGAAAAATATCGATACCTGCTACACAAATGATCCATGTTCTACACAGCACCATAATGTAAGTGCGTTACATGATAATGAGTGGGATTGCGGATAGATAAATATTACATAAATAGTAGATAGATAGATAGATAGATAGATAGATAGATATGGGATAGATAGATAGATAGATATGGGATAGATAGATATGGGATAGATAGATAGATATGGGATAGATATAATAGATAGATTGATATGAGATAGATATGGGATATATAGATAATAGATAGATATATAGATAGATAGATAGATAGATATGGAATAGATAGATAGATATATGGATAGATAGAAAATTAAAGAAAATTTGGCAGCACTACAAAAAAAAAAGCCGGGTGCAATAAAACCTGTTAAGGTGATGTCCAAACCTCCAAAATAAAAAATCAGAAAAAAACAGGTAGCACTCCAAAAATTAAAGTGAAAAACTGTGGCTTTACTTATCCATTTTAGCAGCAACGTTTCGGCAGATTTCTCTGTCTTTCTCAAGGTTTGAGAAACGCAGAGAAATCTGCCAAAACGTTGCTGCTTATGGATAAGTAAAGTGACGGTTTTCCACTTTAATTTTTGGAGTGCTGCCTGTTTTTTTTTCTGATTATTCTAGATAGATAGATAGATAACCTCATGGGCTATTAAAGGGAACCTGTCACCTCAAATTGGCGGAATATTTAAATGAGTTTTTACCGGTCCGATGGGCGGCGTTTCCTCTTCATTTCTCCACCCCGTCCTTCCCTGTTGTCCGCAATATGTTAGTGAATTAGAGCATGTGAGCGCCATAGTTGGCGCGTGCGCAATGCAATCTTCGGTGGCGCATGCGCAGTATGCTTTGCCCAACTGCGTGCAAAGCCAAAAAGCATTACTGCGCATGCACCCGCACACTATGTCCCGGAAGTATTTCACTGTGTTGCGGGACATAGTGCGCGGGCGCATGCGCAGTATGCTTTGCTCAACTGCGGGCAAAGCCGAAAAGCATGTGGCATGCGCCACCGAAAATTGCATTGCGCACGCACCAACTATGGCGCTCACATACTCTAATTCACTAACATATTGCGGACAACAGGGACGGACGGGGTGGAGAAATGAAGAGGAAACGCCACCCATCGGACTGGTAAAAACTCATTTAAATATCCTGCCAATGTGAGGTGACAGGTTCTCTTTAAATAGCACATTTTTTTCTACACAACAAGGAGTGCTGCTTCCATCTTTTTTGATATATAGATAGATATGAATTAGATTCTATATCTGATGGCAAAAAAATTAGAAAAAACAGAAAATGAGATAATTATAAATTATATATATTATATATATATTATAAAAGACAGAACCATATATAGATAAAAATGAGATAAGTAAATTATAGGTATAGGACAGATATCATAGGTAGATAGCTAGACAGACAGATAGATGGATGATAGTGACAAAACATTAAATAAAAGACACCATTCTTATGTAGGTAGATCATTCCTATTATGAACTTTTTAAACCTTATAAAGTGACACGTGACTCACACAAATAACCTGATACATTCCACATTTATGAGGTTGTATAATGTTATAGAAGCATTTCCAGTAATTTAGCTTTTAAGAAGTACTATACAGCATCTGATAGAACTGACGCTCTGCAGAAAGTGATTTGGGTATCATGAGGGGACCATGTTTATACGGTGGGGTATCATATGCAGTGAAAGAGTTAATGAATCAGGTGCTGTTTCTCCCAGCTGGCAGGGTGGGTTCCGTCCGCAGACTCCCAATGTGTGATCGCCACAAAGAGTGGGAATCTCTGCTGTTCCCCATCACAGAGATGTGTGATAGGTATGAAGAAAAGAGATTTGGAGACTTGCCAAAAATCTGCTACAATAAAATCACCCCCACCCTTCACCCACATCACACACCTCCCCCTCCCTCACACATTCACATATATCACACACATACTCATACACACATACACATGGTGCATCCTCAGCAAACTGACTACAGTGAGCCTGCAGAGCTTGCACTCTAATTATTATATAGCACCAGGATAACATCAGAGGTGTTCATAAGACCTTCCATGTGGATGGAGTTCACTATAACAATATGGATTTGAATAGCAGGATGGGGTAAATGCCAGCACTATAGATACAAATTCTAAATTAACAGTGAAAACTTTATGGCCTTTGTTTGGGAGACTCTTATATGTATGAAAAAATATGGCATTTCTCTATATCTACTACAGGTGCTTCTCACAAAATTGGAATATCATCAAATAGTTAATTTATTTCAGTTCTTCAATACAAAAAGTGAATCTCATATATAATATGTACTCGAGATTTTCAGCACTTTTTTTGTGCTGAAAATGCCCCCTTCGGCTTATACATGAGTCATTGCTCAGAAAGCCATTGGGGGAGGGGCAGCATCAGAAGCCGGCGGCTGTGACATCATGCTCACCCTCCTCGCACAGTCGCTGCACGTCCCTGCATCTCTGTTGTCCCGATGCGGCAGCTCTTCCTGTGCTCAGTGGTCACATGGTACCGCTCATTAAGGTAATGAATATGCATGCATCTCCACTCCCAAAGGTGTGCAGCACATATTCATTACATTAATGAGTGGTACTACGTGATCGCTCAGCACAGGAAGAGCTGCCGCGCCAGGACAACAGAGATGCAGGGACGTGCAGTGACCACGAGAGGAGGGTGAGTATGACGGGGAAGGACGTGAGAGGACGGGGGATGATGGGGTAGGACGGAGGAGTACGCCGAGCCATGCATACAAGGGGGAAGACTGGGGAGGACGCCGAGCCATGCATACAACTAGGAGACTAGGGGGAGCCACACATAGCAGGACAGGGATGAGGGGACAATGTATACTCGGCTTGTACTTGAGTCAATAAGCTTACCCAGTTTTCCGTGGCAAAATTAGGTGCCTCGGCTTATACTTGGGTCGGCTTATACTCGAGTATGTACAGTATTATATAGAGTCATTACAGAGTGATCTATTTCAAGTGTTTATTTCTGTTAATGTTGATGATTATGGCTTACAGCCAATAAATATCCAAAAGTCATTATCTCAGTAAATTAGAATGCTTTATAACACCAGCTTGAAAAATGATTTTAAAATCTGAAATGTCGGCCTACTGAAATGTATGTTCAGTAAATGCACTCAATACTTGGTCGGGGCTCCTTTTGCATTAATTATTGCATCAATACGGCGTGGCATGGAGGCGATCAGCCTGTGGCACTGCAGAGGTGTTATGGAAGCCTGGGTTGCTTTGATGGTAGCATTTAGTTTATCTGCATTGTTGGGTCTGGTGTCTCTCATCTTCCTCTTCACAATACACCATAGATTCTCTATGGGGTTAAAGTCAGGTGAGTTTGCTGGTCAATCAAGCCCAGTGATGCTGTTGTTTTTAAACCAGGTATTGGTACTTTTGGCAGTGTGGACAGGTGCCAAGTCCTGCTGGAGAATGAAATTTCCATCTCCATAAAGCTTGTCGGCAGAGGGAAGCATTAAGTGCACTAAAATTTCCTGGTAGACGGCTGCTCTGACTTTAGTCTTGATAAGACACAGTGGACCTACACCAGCAGATGACATGGCTCACCACACCATCACTGATTGTGGAAACTTCACACTAGACCTCAAGCAGCTTGGATTGTGGCCTCTCCATTCTTCCTCCAGACTCTGGGACCTTGATTTCCAAATGAAATGCAAAATTTACTTTCATCTGAAAACAACACCTTGGACCACTGGCAAGAGTCCAGTTATTTTTCTCCTAGGCCCAGGTAAGATGGTTCTGGCGCTGTCTATTGGTCATGAGTGGCTTGACACAAGGAATGCGACACTTGTAGCCCATGGCCTGGATAAGTCTGTGTGTGGTGGCTCTTGAAGCAATGATTCCAGCAGCAGTCCAGTCCTTATGAATCTCCCCCTTTTTTGAATGGCCTTTTCTTAAAAATCCTTGCAAGGCTGCGGTGATCCCGGTTGCTTGTGCTCCTTTTTCTACCACACTTTTTCCTTCCACTCAACTTTCCATTAATATGCTTGGATACAGCACTCTGTGAACAGCCAGCTTCTTTAGCAATGACCTTTTGTGGCTTACCCTCCTTGTGGAGTGTGTCAATGACTATCTTCTGTACATCTGTCAAGTCAGCAGTCTTCCCCATGATTGTGAATGCAGGGGAATGTACTTAAGTTACCTCAAGTCGCGGTGATGCGCCCTTTGCTGGATGAACTCATATGAACTTGAGCGTGGGAACTTTTCAGAATATTTTCCCAAGCTCGAGTTCATATGAGTTCATCCAGCAGAGGGAGCATCACCGCGACTCGAGGTAACTACAGTACATTCCCCTGCATTCCATTCATTCACCAAGTTTTACAGTCAGGAGCACAGCTGCATTAGCAGAGCTAATAGAAATAGATTCAGCAAAGTGAGGCCCGACTTTCTTAACAGATCGAGGATAGAAAAGGTAACTTTGCGGTCTACACAAAACCCTAAAGAACACCACGCAAAGGGGGCAAAAAGACCCTCTGTACCGAACTAACGGCACGGAGGTACACCCTTTGCGTCCCAGAGCTTCCAGCAACAAATAGACAAGCTGGACAGAAAAAAATAGCAAACAAATAGCAAAGAAGAACTTAGCTATGCAGAGCAGCAGGCCACAGGAATGATCCAGGGAAAAGCAAGTCCAACACTGGAACATTGACAGGAAGCCAGGATCAAAGCATTAGGTGGAGTTAAGTAGAGAAGCACCTAACGACCTCACCAGATCACCTGAGGGAGGAAACTCAGAAGCCGCAGTACCACTTCCCTCCACCAACAGAAGCTCACAGAGAGAATCAGCCGAAGTACAACTTGTGACCACAGGAGGGAGCTCTGCCACAGAATTCACAACAGTACCCCCCCCCTTGAGGAGGGGTCACCGAACCCTCACCAGAGCCCCCAGGCCGACCAGGATGAGCCACATGAAAGGCACGAACAAGATCGGGAGCATGGACATCAGAGGCAAAAACCCAGGAATTATCTTCCTGAGCATAACCCTTCCATTTAACCAGATACTGGAGTTTCCGTCTTGAAACACGAGAATCCAAAATCTTCTCCACAATATACTCCAATTCCCCCTCCACCAAAACCGGGGCAGGAGGCTCAACAGATGGGACCATAGGTGCCACGTATCTCCGCAACAATGACCTATGGAATACGTTATGTATGGAAAAAGAATCTGGAAGGGTCAGACGAAAAGACACAGGATTAAGAACCTCAGAAATCCTATACGGACCAATAAAACGAGGTTTAAACTTAGGAGAGGAAACCTTCATAGGAATATGACGAGAAGATAACCAAACCAGATCCCCAACACGAAGTCGGGGACCCACACGGCGTCTGCGATTAGCGAAAAGTTGAGCCTTCTCCTGGGACAAGGTCAAATTGTCCACTACCTGAGTCCAAATCTGCTGCAACCTGTCCACCACAGTATCCACACCAGGACAGTCCGAAGACTCAACCTGTCCTAAAGAGAAACGAGGATGGAACCCAGAATTGCAGAAAAACGGCGAAACCAAGGTAGCCGAGCTGGCCCGATTATTAAGGGCGAACTCAGCCAAAGGCGAAAAGGACACCCAGTCATCCTGATCAGCAGAAACAAAGCATCTCAGATATGTTTCCAAGGTCTGATTGGTTCGTTCGGTCTGGCCATTAGTCTGAGGATGGAAAGCCGAGGAAAAAGACAAGTCAATGCCCATCCTACCACAAAAGGCTCGCCAAAACCTCGAAACAAACTGGGAACCTCTGTCAGAAACAATATTCTCTGGAATGCCATGCAAACGAACCACATGCTGGAAGAACAAAGGCACCAAATCAGAGGAGGAAGGCAATTTAGACAAGGGTACCAGATGGACCATCTTAGAAAAGCGATCACAGACCACCCAAATGACTGACATCTTTTGAGAAACGGGAAGGTCAGAAATAAAATCCATAGAGATATGTGTCCAAGGCCTCTTCGGGACCGGCAAGGGCAAAAGCAACCCACTGGCACGAGAACAGCAGGGCTTAGCCCGAGCACAAATCCCACAGGACTGCACAAAAGTACGCACATCCCGCGACAGAGAGGACCACCAAAAGGATCTAGCCACTAACTCTCTGGTACCAAAGATTCCAGGATGACCAGCCAACACCGCACAATGAAGTTCAGAGATAACTCTATTCGTCCACCTATCAGGGACAAACAGTTTCTCCGCTGGGCAACGATCAGGTTTATTAGCCTGAAATTTTTGCAGCACCCGCCGCAAATCAGGGGAGATGGCAGACACAATTACTCCTTCCTTTAGGATACCCGCCGGCTCAGATAAACCCGGAGAGTCGGGCACAAAACTCCTAGACAGAGCATCCACCTTCACATTTTTAGAGCCCGGAAGGTACGAAATCACAAAGTCAAAACGGGCAAAAAACAACGACCAACGAGCTTGTCTAGGATTCAAGCGCTTGGCAGACTCGAGATAAGTCAAGTTCTTATGATCAGTCAATACCACCACGCGATGCTTAGCTCCTTCAAGCCAGTGACGCCACTCCTCGAATGCCCACTTCATGGCCAGCAACTCTCGGTTGCCCACATCATAATTTCGCTCAGCAGGCGAAAACTTCCTGGAAAAGAAAGCGCATGGTTTCATCACTGAGCAACCAGAACCTCTCTGTGACAAAACAGCCCCTGCTCCAATCTCAGAAGCATCAACCTCGACCTGGAACGGAAGAGAAACATCTGGTTGACACAACACAGGGGCAGAAGAAAAACGACGCTTCAACTCTTGAAAAGCTTCCACAGCAGCAGAAGACCAATTGACCAAATCAGCACCCTTCTTGGTCAAATCGGTCAATGGTTTGGCAACACTAGAAAAATTGCAGATGAAGCGACAATAAAAATTAGCAAAGCCCAGGAACTTTTGCAGACTTTTCAGAGATGTCGGCTGAGTCCAATCATGGATGGCTTGGACCTTAACCGGATCCATCTCGATAGTAGAAGGGGAAAAGATGAACCCCAAAAATGAAACCTTCTGCACACCAAAGAGACACTTTGATCCCTTCACAAACAAGGAATTAGCACGCAGGACCTGAAAAACCGTTCTGACCTGCTTCACATGAGACTCCCAATCATCCGAGAAGATCAAAATGTCATCCAAGTACACAATCAGGAATTTATCCAGGTACTCACGGAAGATGTCATGCATAAAGGACTGAAACACTGATGGAGCATTGGCAAGTCCGAACGGCATCACTAGATACTCAAAATGACCCTCGGGCGTATTAAATGCAGTTTTCCATTCATCGCCTTGCCTGATTCTCACCAGATTATACGCACCACGAAGATCTATCTTAGTGAACCAACTAGCCCCCTTAATCCGAGCAAACAAATCAGATAACAATGGCAAGGGGTACTGAAATTTAACAGTGATCTTATTAAGAAGGCGGTAATCTATACACGGTCTCAGCGAACCATCCATCTTGGCTACAAAAAAGAACCCTGCTCCTAATGGCGACGAAGACGGGCGAATATGCCCCTTCTCCAGGGATTCCTTCACATAACTACGCATAGCGATGTGCTCAGGCACGGATAAATTAAACAGTCGACCTTTTGGGAATTTACTACCAGGAATCAAATTGATAGCACAATCACAATCCCTATGCGGAGGCAGGGCATCGGACTTGGGCTCATCAAATACATCCCGGTAATCAGACAAGAACTCTGGAACCTCAGAAGGGGTGGATGACGAAATTGACAGAAATGGAACATCACCATGTACCCCCTGACAACCCCAGCTGGACACCAACATGGAATTCCAATCCAATACTGGATTATGGGCTTGTAGCCATGGCAACCCCAACACGACCACATCATGCAGATTATGCAACACCAGAAAGCGAATAACCTCCTGATGTGCAGGAGCCATGCACATGGTCAGTTGGGTCCAGTATTGAGGCTTATTCTTGGCCAAAGGTGTAGCATCAATTCCTCTCAATGGAATAGGACACTGCAAGGGCTCCAATAAAAACCCACAACGTTTAGCATAATCCAAGTCCATCAAATACAGGGCAGCGCCTGAATCCACAAACGCCATGACAGAATACGACGACAAGGAGCATATCAAGGCAACGGACAGAAGAAATTTTGACTGTACAGTACCAATGGCGGCAGACCTAGCGAACCGCTTAGTGCGCTTAGGACAATCAGAGATAGCATGAGTGGAATCACCACAGTAGAAACACAGCCCATTCAGACGTCTGTGTTTTTGCCGTTCAACTCTAGTCATAGTCCTATTGCACTGCATAGGCTCAGGTTTAATCTCAGGTAATACCGCCAAATGGTACACAGATTTACGCTCACGCAAGCGTCGACCGATCTGAATGGCCAAAGACATTGACTCATTCAAACCAGCGGGCATAGGAAATCCCACCATGACATCCTTAATGGCTTCAGAGAGACCCTTTCTGAAAATGGCTGCAAGCGCAGATTCATTCCATTGAGTGAGCACGGACCATTTTCTAAATTTCTGGCAATATAGCTCTATCTCATCCTGAGCCTGACAAAGAGCCAGCAAATTTTTTTCTGCCTGATCTACTGAATTAGGCTCATCGTACAGCAATCCAAGCGCCAGGAAAAACGCATCGATATCACTCAATGCAGGATCTCCTGACGCAAGAGAAAATGCCCAGTCCTGAGGGTCGCCACGCAAAAAAGAAATGACGATCCTAACCTGTTGCGCTGGGTCACCAGAGGAGCGAGGTTTCAAAACCAGAAACAGTTTACAATTATTCTTGAAACTCAGAAATTTAGTTCTATCTCCAAAAAACAAATCTGGAATAGGAATTCTCGGTTCTAACAAAGAATTCTGAACCACAAAATTTTGAATATCTTGAACTCTTGCCGTGATCTGATCTACACATGAAGACAGACCTTTAATGTCCATTGTAACACCTGTGTCCTGAACCACCCAAATGTCTAGGGGGAAAAAAAGACAAATCACAGTGCAAAGGAAAAAAAATGGTCTCAGAACTTCTTTTTTCCCTCTACTGAGAATCATTAGTACTTTTGGCTTCCTGTACTGTTGTGATAGACAATTCAGTAACACAATGTACATAGCGATCAGAGCACATACAGTGATCTGACAATAACCCAAAATAATAGAACGAGCTCTGAGACGTGGAAACTCTGTAGACCGCAATTCCTGATCCTCTCCAAACACAACTAGAGGCAGCTGTGGATTGCGCCTAACGCTCCCTATGCAACTCGGCACAGCCTGAGAAACTAACTAGCCTGAAGATAGAAAAATAAGCCTACCTTGCCTCAGAGAAATACCCCAAAAGGAAAAGGCAGCCCCCCACATATAATGACTGTGAGTAAGATGAAAAGACAAACGTAGGGATGAAATAGATTCAGCAAAGTGAGGCCCGATATTCTAGACAGAACGAGGATAGGAAAGATAACTTTGCGGTCTACACAAAACCCTAAAGAAAACCACGCAAAGGGGGCAAAAAGACCCTCCGTACCGAACTAACGGCACGGAGGTACACCCTTTGCGTCCCAGAGCTTCCAGCAAAACAAATAGACAAGCTGGACAGAAAAAATAGCAACAAATAGCAAAGAAGCACTTAGCTATGCAGAGCAGCAGGCCACAGGAATGATCCAGAGAAACACAAGTCCAGCACTGGAACATTGACAGGAAGCATGGATCAAAGCATCAGGTGGAGTTAAGTAGAGAAGCAGCTAACGACCTCACCAGATCACCTGAGGGAGGAAACTCAGCAGCTGCAGTACCACTTTCCTCCACAAACGGAAGCTCCCAGAGAGAATCAGCCGAAGTACCACTTGTGACCACAGGAGTGAACTCTGCCACAGAATTCACAACAGGAAACCCCCCACAAGTGACACCATTTTGGAAACTAGACCCCTTAAGGAACTTATCTAGATGTGTGGTGAGCACTTTGAACCCCCATGTGCTTCACAGAAGTTTATAACGTAGAGCCGTGAAAAAAAAAAATCGCATTTTTTCTACAAATATGATCTTTTTGCCCACAAATTTTTATTTTCACAAGGGTAACAGGAGAAATTAGACCACTAACGTTGTTGTGCAATTTCTCCTGAGTACGTCGATACCCAATATGTGGGGGTAAACCACTGTTTGGGCGCACCGCAGAGCTTGGAAGAGAAAGAGTGCCGTTTTACTTTTTCAATGTAGAATTGGCTGGAATTAAGATCGGACGCCATGTCGCGTTTGGAGAGCCCCTGATGTGCCTAAACAGTAGAAATCCCCCACAAGTGACCCCATTTTGGAAACTAGACCCCACATGGAACTTATCTAGATGTGTGGTGAGAACTTTGAATGCCCAAGTGCTTCACAGAAGTTTATAATGCAGAGTCGTGAAAATAAAAAATATTTTATTTTTCCACAAAAAAGATTTTTTAGCCCCCAAGTTTTTATTTTCACAAGGGTAACAAGAAAAATTGGACCCCAAAAGTTGTTGTCCAATTTGTCCTGAGTATGCTGGTACCCCATATGTGGGGGTAAACCACTGTTTAGGCGCACGGCAGAGCTCGGAAGGAAGGAGCGCCGTTTTGGAATGCAGACTTTGATAGAATGGTCTGCGAGCATTATGCTGCGTTTGCAGAGCCCCTGATGAACCTAACCAGTAGAAACCCTCCACAAGTGACCCCATTTTGCAAACTAGACCCCCCAAGGAACTTATCTAGATGTGTGGTGAGAACTTTGAATGCCCAAGTGCTTCACAGAAGTTTGGAATGCAGAGTCATGAAAATAAAAAATATTTTTTTTTCCACAAAAAAGATATTGTAGCCCCCAAGTTTTTATTTTCACAAGGGTAACAGGAGAAATTGGACTGCAATAGTTGTTGTCCAATTTATCCCGAGTATGCTGATGCGCCATGTGTGGGGGTAAACCACTGTTTGGGTGCACGGCAGAGCTCGGAAGGGAAGGAGCGCCGTTTTGGAATGCAGACTTTGATAGAATGGTCTGTGGGCATTATGTTGCGATTGCAGAGCCCCTGATGTACCTAAACAGTAGTAGTCCCCCACAAGTGACCCCATTTTGGAAACTAGACCCCCCAAGGAACTTATCTAGATGTGTGGTGAGAACTTTGAATGCCCAAGTGCTTCACAGAAGTTTAGAATGCAGAGTCGTGAAAATAAAAAATATATTTTTTTTCACAAAAAAGATATTGCAGCCCCCAAGTTTTTATTGTCACAAAGGTAACAGGAGAAATTGGACTGCAATAGTTGTTCTCCAATTTATCCCAAGTACGCTGATGCACCATATGTGGGGGTAAACCACTGTTTGGGCGCACGGCAGAGCTCGGAAGGGAAGGAGCGCCGTTTTGGAATGCAGACTTTGATAGAATGGTCTGTGGGCGTTATGTTGCGTTTGCAGAACTCCTGATGTACCTAAACAGTAGTAACCCCCCACAAATGACCCCATTTTGGAAACTAGACCCCCCAAGGAACTTATATAGATGTGTGGTGAGAACTTTGAATCCCCAAGTGCTTCACAGAAGTTTATAATGCAGAGTCATAAAAAAAAAAAAAAATTTCCACAAAAAAGATTGTGTAGCCCCCAAGTTTTTATTTTCACAAGGGTAACAAGAGAAATTGGACCCCAGAAGTTGTTGTCCAATTTATCCCGAGTACGCTGATGCCCCATATGTGGGGGTAACCCATTGTTTGGGCACACGGCAGAGCTCAGAAGGGAGGGAGCACCATTTGACTTTTTGAGCGCAAAATTGGCTGTCGTGTTTGGAGATCCCCTGATGTACCTAAACAGTGGAAACCCCCCAATTCTAGCTCCAACCCAACTCCAACACACCCCTAACCCTAATCCCAACCTGATCCATAATCCTAATCACTAACCCTAACCATAATCACAACCCTTACCCCAAAACAACCCTAATGTCAACCCTAACCATAACCCTAATCAAAACCCTAAATCCAACACACCCCTAATCCTAATCTCAACCCTAACCTCAAACCTAACCCTAATCCCAATACACCCCTAATCACAACCCTAACCTTAACCCTAATCCCAAACCTAACCCTAATCCCAAGCGTAACCCTAATGCCAACCCTAACCCTAATACCAACCCTAATCCAAACCCTAACCCTAATCCCAACTCTAACCCTAACTTTAGCCCCAACCCTAGCCCTAACTTTAGCCCCAACCCTAACCCTAGCCCTAAGGCTACTTTCACACTTGCATCGTTTGGCATCCGTCGCAATCCGTAGTTTTGGACAAGAAACGGATCCTGCAAATGTGCCCGCAGGATGCGTTTTTTGCCCATAGACTTGTATTGCCGACGGATCGTGACAGATGGCCACACGTCGCGTCCGTCGTGCACTGGATCAGTTGTGTTTTGGCGGAGCGTCGGCACAAGAAAACGTTCAATGAAACGTTTTTTTGTACGTCGCATCCGCCATTTCTGACCGCGCACGTGTGGCCGTAACTCCGCCCCCTCCTCCCCAGGACATAGATTGGGCAGCGGATGCGTTGAAAAACTACATCCGCTGCCCACGTTGTTCACAATTTTCACAACGTGCGTCGGTATGTCGGGCCGACACATTGCGACGGCCCCGTACCGACGTAAGTGTGAAAGAAGCCTAACCCTAAAGTTAGCCCCAACCCTAATCCTAAATTTAGCCCTAACCCTAACCCTAGCCCTAACCCTAGCCCTAGCCCTAACCCTATCCCTAACCCTACCCCTAACCCTACCCCTAACCCTACCCCTTACCCTAGCCCTAACCCTACCCCTAACCCTACCCCTAACCCTAACCCTACCCCTAACCCTACCCCTAACCCTACCCCTAGCCCTAACCCTAGCCCTAACCCTACCCCTAACCCTAGCCCTACCCCTAACCCTACCCCTAACCCTACCCCTAACCCTAACCCTACTCCTACCCCTAATTTTAGCCCCAACTGCTGTTCTCCTGCCGGCCAGCAGATGGAGACAGATGGCGGGCGCACTGCGCATGCGCCCGCCATTTTCTTTTCCCCGGCAGCCAGGAGGAGCAGCAAGAGGACCCAGGGACACAGGTGAGTATGCCAGGGTCCCCGAATCCCCCTATTTCTCTGTCCTCTGATGTGCGATCACATCAGAGGACAGAGAATTACACTTTACTTTTTTTTTTTTTTTTTTTTGCGGTCGCCGGTAAACAGTTAATTACCGGTGATCGCAAAACGGGTCGGTAAAACCGACCCCGATCATGTTCTTTGGGGTCTCGGCTACCCCCGGCAGCCGAGACCCCAAAGATTCCCCCGGTGCCAGCCGGCGGGCGCACTGCGCATGCGCTCGCCATTTTGAAGATGGCGGCGCCCACCGGGAGCCACGAGGAGCATCGGGGGAGATAGGTGAGTATCGGGGGGCTATCTGGGACCCCTTTTCTCTGTCCTCCGATGTGCGATTACATCGGAGGACAGAGAAATTAAAAAGAGATCGCGTATTTTTTTTTTTTTGCGATCGCCGGTAAACGGTTAATTACCGGCGATCGCAAATGCGGGGTGGGTAAAAAAAACCCCCGAATCATGTTCTCTGGGGTCTCGGCTACCCCCGGCAGCCGAGACCCCGGAGAAAATCGGACTCTGGGGGGCGTTATTCACTTTTTCCACAGCGCCGTTAATTAACGGCGCTGTGGTTTAAGTACCCTTAGCAGCCGCCGTTAAAAGGCGTATCGGCGGTCGCTAAGGGGTTAATATCTGCCCTCAGTCATTGGCTTTCCCACTCTGGTGGAGAAAATTGCGCGGGAGCCCACGCCAATTTTTTCCAGGATTTAACCCTTAAATTTAATAGCTAGAGCCCCCAAATTTGACACAAAGACACTTCTTACATTAGTAAAAAGGAATATCTAATAAAAAAGGGGATACGAGATGGTTTACTGTATGTAAACCATGTCTCATATCCTGTCGGGTTTGTGAAGGAGATAGGAAAAGCCAGCAATTGCATTACCAGCTTTTCTGCTATCTAGCGCTGAATTAAATATAAATATATATATATACTGTATATAAATATATATATATATGTCTCACTGACATATATATATATATATACTGTATATATGTTTTTAAGAATATTTGAGCCGATGGATCCATGATATGTCCATTTTGCAAGCCTGCGAGAAAAAAATCGCCGTACGGAAGCCATACGGATGCCATATGGCTGACACAGGGATAAATTTGTGCGTAAAAATCGCATCCCCGCATTGAATAAGGAACAGTGTTTTGGCACAATTACTGCGTATTACGGCCATAAAAAACGGACCGTATTTACTTACGCCTAGTGTGACGCCGGCCTTATGGAATATGTGCTTCAAGACTCAACGATCGCATTCTGTCATTTTATGTGGTCTTCCACTTCATGGCTGAATTAATGTGGCTCTTAAACACTTCCATTTTCCTATAATAGCACGGTGGCACAGTGGTTAGCACTGTAGCTTTGCAGTGCTGGAGTTCTGGGTTCAAATCCCACCAAGGACAATATCTGCAAAGAGTTTGTATGTTCTCCCTGTGTGTGTGTTGGTTTCCTCCGACATTCCAAAGACATACTGATAGGTAAGCTAGATTTTGAGCCCCAATGGGAACAGTGCCGATAATGTATGTAAAGCTCTGTGGAATTAATGGCGCTATATAAATGAGTAAAATAAATAAATATCTCTCACAGTTGATCATGAAATATTTAGAATGGAGGGTAGTAGGAGTCACAATGTGACTTGTTACATCAGTGACTCCCATTACAGGACCACGCCGGTATCAGTGATATTCATAGAACTAGCCATTCATTTACACGTCAGTAAAGGCAGGCAGATAGCGAGGGGGTGGATTACATACATTGTGGAAAAGGGACTGAATGGAAGACTGAAATCAATGACTAAAAGGTATTCCACCTTTTTATTCTATACACAGCACTTTGCAAAAGGTTTAGTCAGGTGCGTAAAAATGCTGCAAAGTAAGAATGCTTTAAAACAAAATACAGTGTGTCCATAAAGTCATGACACACTTTTGACCAGTCACTGGAAAGCAACAAAAAATGATAGAAATGTGAGCGTTTAGCCTCATAAATTGGCCAATTCATGTGTACCTGGTAGCCACATTAGGGCATCTCTCGTATACCAGGTCCTACACTTTCCTTTCCTTGCTGAGAATAAACGTCTTCATCTGAATGGGTACCTGTGAAACCTCTTCTGAGACTAAATTTCTCTCTCTCTGTGGAGGGGTAATGGACCTGCTGAGATTAAAACACCTGTGGCTAAGAGGCGGAGTGCTCAGTCAGAAGGCTAGTGAATACAAATTTCAAAAAACTGATCGTCACATCCAAACATATACTATTACCCCTCCACAGAGAGAGAGAAATTTAGTCTCAGAAGAGGTTTCACAGGTACCCATTCAGATATATGGACAATCTTGAGGATCATGGATGGAGTGGTCGGCCAATGAAACTTGGTACAGTAGATTAAAAACACAACATGCTTACTTCACTTTGAAATCGGAAGATGTTCAGCAGTGCCATCAACTCAGAACTGGTAGCAACCTGTAGGAACCAGCTACACCCATCTACTGTTGGAAGTTCCGTGAAAAAATTTAACCAAAAAGCCAAACCTTCAATATGGAAACAAGATCAAGTGACTTAACTTTGCAAGAAAACATAGGAGCTCAGGTGCAGAAAAAATTGCAGCAGGTATGTTGAAATGAGGAGTAAAAATATGAACCATTTAGCTGTAACAGAAGGCAGCATATTCCCACAAGCGCTGGAGAGCGGTACAATAAGGAGTGTCTGCAGGTAGCAGTGAGCCATGGTGGAGGTTCCCTGCAAGTTTGGGCCTTCATTTCAGCAAATAGAATAATGGAACTATTCTGGATTAATGGTGTCCTCAATGCTGAAGAATATAAGCAGATACTTAGGCTGGGTTCACATTGCGCTAGGTGTGTCCGTCTAACGGACTCGTTTTTAAGTAGTAAAAACGCAATGTAACGCACATACTAACGCGCCCATAGACTTGCATTGTCTGACGCATCGTGACGCATCCCTAAATTGGTATGCGTTTGTCACATAACGTTTTTTTTCTGACGGACCTTCAACGCGGCTTGCAGCGTTTTCGGGTCCGGCCAAGCTAACGCACTACTAACGGAAGCGTTCATTCTGCCATAGAAGGCTATGGCAAACGCAGTCAGACGCAAATCATGAAAAATTTCCAAATAGAACCACACGTTTTAATAGCTTTTGAAGGTGGTCACATGTGGTCATGTGACAGGAAATGTGACTTCGGCCATTAAAATATCCCACTCACACAAAGTCTCCTGCACGTGACAGAGTGTTTTGCCGTAGCTAAATTGTAAGTACATTTCTATATATTATATATCTCTGTATACATCATGGGAGTCTGTAATGTCCGTCGGATGTGTGTGTACTAAAAATGTATTGTTTTGTTGCACACAGATGTCGGATACAGATGTCAGCAGCAGCAGCGTGTCTGCGATTTTTTCTTCTGAGTCGGTAGGCTTGCACTTTAAAAAACCATGTTGTGTGAAACTCCATTGTATTGAGCTAGGCATAACAATCCTGTTTATTGTTTTATTGTGAATAGGAGTCTTCTGAGCCCAAGGCTGTTAGACCTCCCCCAAAAAAACACGCAAAAACAACAAAGGTACATAGCACACATGTTGAATTTTTCAGGCATAAATTTATTGATCCAATGAATGTTAACATTATTTAATGTTAAAATATTTTTTTTTACATTTTACATACACAATAGGTTGTGGCACAAGGAGGACAAAAAAGAAAAAAGGTCCCTAGCCGTCTGTCGTCGCCACAACTGCCAGTGGTAAATATAAAATAGAAATATTCTATCCAATATTTACCAACAATCTATCTATTCACTTTCTATCTACTATACCTATAAACTATCTATCAACTATCTATCGCTCCATCTATTTGTCTATCTATATCTATGTATCTATCTATCAATATCTATGTATCTATCTATCTATATCTATCTATCTAAATCTATGTATCTATCTATATATCTATCTATCAATATCTTTGTATCTATCTATCTATCTATCTATATCTATGTATCTATCTATCTATATATCTATCTATCAATATCTATCTATCAATCTATATCTATCTATCTATCTATGTATCTATCTATCTATATATCTATCTATCAATATCTATGTATCTATCTATCTATCTATATATCTATCTATCAATATCTATGTATCTATCTATCTATCTATCAATGTATATCTATCTATCTACATCTATCTATCTATCTATATATCTATATATTGCTATATCTATGTATCTATCTATCTCTGTATATATGAATATGGCCATCCAGTGAAATTGACACTATCAACATAACGTTTTGTGTTTACATAGTCCAAGTCAGCGCCAAAAAAAAAAAGGATTGTCGTTGACGAAGAGCCATTGACTATCCACAATGAGACACTTATTAACCTTGTGGAAGCCAACCCCTCCATATGGGACCAGAGCGACAGCTCCCACCATGACATCGTGAAGAACCGGAAGTTGTGGGATCAAATAATCTGTCACTTTGATCCCCGATACATGGAGAAGTCGACAACCTCAAAGAAAAAAATTGGTAAATATTGGTGACGTAACATCGGAAAATGTTTAAAAAAAAAAAAATTTTCTATCCTATCAACCTATCCACTTGTTGTCTGCTATCTATCTCTCAATTATCAACTATCTGTACACTATATATCTATCTATCTATACACTATTTCTACACTATTTCTTATCTAACAACTATCTATCTACTATTTATATATCAACTATCGTAGCAAACTATGAACAATTTTTCCTATATCTTAACACAATCTACTATTTTTATATATATATTTTTTTTTTTTAAATTTAAAGCCGATGCTGTCCATACCCGTTGGAAGTCCATCCGCGATCGCTTTGTCCGTGACTACCGGAACAGTCAGAATGCACCAAGCGGATCAAGTGGCAAACGGGTGACACCGTATGTGCATTATGACCAACTGCTCTTTCTTCAGAAAACAGTGTCTCAGCGCTCGTAAGTACAAGAAGGTCTGTGTGCGAGACTAAATTGTTTAAAGGAAAATAAGTAATTTTTGTTTTTGGGTTACAGCACGATATGCAGTACCGCTGCTCCTAGACCAGCAGAGGAACTTGAGCCTTCTTCAGTGGAACCAACGCAACCTGAAGATGTGTCTGGCATCACCGAGCCACGATCTGCGGATAGAAGCACTGTTGCTGCAGGTGTGAGTGCCCGGTTGCAATCACAGCGTGGACGCAAGCGAGCATCTCAAAAAGATGAAGCAGATGCAATTATCGTGGATGGACTCCAACGGGTAGAGGACATGTGTCGCAGTGAGCTCAAAGACCTGAGACGAGAAATTACCGAGCTGCAAGCACGCGAGTCTGTCTACTCTGCTAATGAGTGGAAGCTACTTTTATTATCCTATGTGCCTGTAGTACAAAATATCCCGGCACATAGAAACCTTATGTTTCGACAAAGACTTAACGAGCTTGTAGAGGAATTTGTGGGCACCGAGGAACCCGCTCCATCGGGAAGAAGAAGACTGGACATGCCGCCCTACAACCCTCAATATAGAGGCCGGGGTGAAACGAGCGTGGAACCTCAAAGACAATGTAGTAGTCCATCATATAGTTGGGCAGACAATACTCCCGTGCAGTACCAAAGTCTTTAGTACAGTTCACTGTCCACAGCCAGGTGCAATTACCGCGTTGGAATTTTTTTTTTGGGGGGGGGGTTTTGTTGTTAATTTCTATTTTCCTTTTTTTTTTCATCCCTATGGGATATCATATGTTACACCTGTGTACCAACAGTTTGTTGGGAAAATACAAAAACATTTAGTAAACTGTTTCAAATTTCAGATTCTTGTATGACTTTAACTTTAACTTTTTACACGACATAAGGTAACTTTTTACACGACATCAGGTTAAACAACATAACTTTTTACACTACGTAACTTTTTACACGACATCAGGTTAAACAACATAACTTTTTACACTACGTAACTTTTTACACGACATCAGGTTAAACAACATAACTTTTTACACTACGTAACTTTTTACACGACATCAGGTTAAACAACATAACTTTTTACACTACGTAACTTTTTACACGACATCAGGAAGACTTTAAATTATTTTCACACGTGTCTGTCTTGCCATGGAACCTGGCCTTCATGTGTGAAGTAGTGTGCAAATTGATCACGAATCCTCATTATTTGTGATGCAGAACGAACTGTAGTCGATTCAATGCTACTGAGGTTCGACTCACAATCATTGGGGTCTACCAACTGGGGTTCATGTCTCGCCACAAAATTGTGCAGACAGATGCATGCCTTCACAACACGGTCCACATTGTCTGGTTGCAGTTGCATGCAGGTTAGTAAAATCCGCCATTTTAATGTCAAAATCCCAAAGGCACACTCCACATAACGTCTAGCCCGGCTCAAGCGATAATTAAAAATGCGCCTGCTGGAGTCTAGACTACGGCTTGAGTAGGGCTTGAGGAGATTTTGTCCTAGTTGGAAGGCCTCATCACCAACTAAAACATAGGGCAAACTTGGGCCTTCGGTCCCCGGAAGAGGTCGTGATGACGGTATGTTTAAACTTTGGTTGTACAAACATTGGCCCATGTTGGAGTCTCTGAATACTCTGGAATCGTTAGTCCGGCCATAAGCTCCAATATCCACAGCAACAAAACGGTACCTGGCATCCGCAATCGCCATCAATACTATAGAAAAGTATTTCTTATAGTTATAGTAGAGGGAACCACTATGTGCAGGTTTCTGAATCCGAATGTGCTTTCCGTCCACGGCACCAATACAATTGGGGAAATTAGCCACATCCTCGAACTGTTGGGAAATTGCTAGCCACATTTCTGATGTTGGTGTTGGTAGCACAAGTGGTTGCAAGTTGTTCCAAATGGCATCACAAGTTTCCCGAACCAGTTGACAAATTGTTGACTTCCCAAGTCGAAACTGGTAATGCAGTGACGCAAAAGTTTCTCCGGTAGCCAGATATCTGTTGACATTCAAAAACAAAAAAAAAAAAATTAGGATTTTAATGATCATCTAAAGGCTAGTTGACAATATAATATACAATTGCAAAATGAACATTAGGCCACACGATACCGAGATCTAGTCTTTGTCAATAGAATGATAAAAAAAATGTATAATTACCTCACAGTCACTACTAAACGTTGCTCCGCACTGATGCTTTCACGAAAAGTGCTGCGATGATGATGTATCTCATCCTTCACATGTGAGAGCAGAACATCAAAGGTCTCAATGGACATCCGTAGATAGCGTTGGAATTTGAAGGGATGATCCCGAAGCTGCACATACAGGGTGTGAAAGGCACCATATGTACTCCGCAAGAAATTCACTTCGTGGATCCAATATCTCCTTTGCGAACTACGCTTTCTCTGCCGAAGTCGCAACCGCATCAAGCGAAATCTGACGAGCTCAGACACAAACATCTTGCTAGCAGAAGTTCACTCAATGCTTTCAAAATGGAGAATGAGTCTGTGCCCACACCCGACAATGACAAAAGGGAAAAAAAAAAAAAAAAAGAACAACTTTATTGACAGTGACAAACGCAGACAAACGGATACTTCGTAAACGGACATCAAAATGAAAAAACGCGATCACATGCGTTAACGCTAGCGTTACCGTGACGACGAATTTCACATATTTTTGCTCCGTTTCTGTACATGCGTTTAACGCATCCGTTTGACGCCATGTACTTGACGCAATGTGAACCTAGCCTTATACATCATTTTATTCCATCAGGGAGGTGAAGGTGGAAGCAGAACAATGACCCAAAACATACAGCCAATGTCATTAAGAACTATCTTCAGCGTCAAGAACACGGAGTCCTGGAAGTGATGAGATGGCCCCCCAAAGAGCCATGGGTTTGCATGAAGAGACAGAAGACTTTGTGCAAGTCTACTAGCACAGAAGATCTGTGGTTAGTTCTTCAAGATTAGTTAGGAACAACCTTCCTGCTGAACTCATTCCAAAAACAGAGTATAAGTGTACCTAGGAGAATTGATGCTGTGGTGAAGGCAAAAGGCTGTGATTTTGATTTCGTTCACTTTGCATTTTGTTAATTGATAAAAATAAACTATTAACACTTCTATATTTAAAGCATTGTTAAGGTATGTTCATATCTGTTTCCGGTGGTCTAAAATATCCGTTTTTCAAGCAGTAGATGCTTCGGGAATTGCTCCTTTTCTCAGGAGTTTTCTAAACTTAAATTGTAATTTTTTAGTTCTTTTTGGCAGTTTCCTAAAAAAAAAAAAAAATTATTCTTTAAAAGTTTTTTTTATAGCATTTTTATGCTGCCTTTTTGTGCATCTTTAACAACAATTTTTCAACCTTTTTTTTTTTAATCGCATTAAACAAAGAAGAGAACACTAGTGTTTTTGTAGCAAAAACGCTGAAAATGCTTAAAAAAAACCCATGGCATCTTTTTGGGCCTTCCTATTTACATCTATTGAAAAGTAGTGTTTCTTCCTAGCAGAAAACGCCAAAAGAATAGTCATGTTACTTATTCTTAACTTTGTGGATCGCCCCCAGACACAGGGCCACAGGTTACTCGGTACCGGTCCTTTCTGTCTCGGTTCTGGGGTTGTCACGGTGGCTGGACCCGGTCCGTGACCCTGCTAAGGGGCGTCCAATGAAAGGTGATGCGAGTCTGTCAAGGTTTCGTGATGCCACCTGTGGTGTTCGGTCAGGGTGACCGACGCTGCTTGGGGACCGCTGGGGTGATGGAATGGCAGCTCGATGGTATACCTTCCCACAGGTTAAGTATGTCCCCATGGCTTCCCAGTAATGTAGATAGTGATGGTGTGAGGTGCAGACAATAACGAGGACACAAGGTTGCAGTCTCTTTACCTCTTTACTGAAGACTTCAGGATCCACAATCCAGAGCACTGTTAACTGGGCTGTCTGAGACCGGCCGGTCCGATGGCACATCCAGAGTTCCCTTTGCAGGTGGAAATCAGTGTCTACCACTAGCGCCTGTGTGTTGTAGTGCTTCCCTGCTGAGCATTCGGAATAGTCCTCACAACTTCTGTTCTCGTTCGTTCGTTCTTTCTAGTTCTTTCTAATTCTTTCTCTCTCATTCCAGATGTTTCTAGTTTCTCGTTGTTACAGAACCCCAGCACCAAGAATATGTTATGCAGTATATATTATGTATAATAGGTTCCATGTGAAATGCATCAGTCCACAGGCCGCGCCCCTGGTCAGAGGGGACAAGATATTCTCTTTCTGACCTCCCCCACCTTTGTAATTCCCACAGTAAATATCAGCGGCTATTGTAATGTATGTCTGGCCTGCTTTTTCTATTGGCCTGCCCTGTGTATCTGTGTTATATATTCTGTGTGCTGTGAATAAAGTGTGTTCTTTTAGACTGGAAATACGTGGAGTAGCAGTCAGCTTTTATATGCTCTCACACAGGGCTGCCACTAGAAATTTCGGGGCCCCATACTGGCAAAATTTTCGGGGCCCCCTTGAGACTCCGCCCAGGCTCCACCCCAGCCCCGCCTCCAGGCTCCACCCCACAAACTGTCCACAGTCCCACCGCTCTCTCTTGGAAAATCTCCACTTCTCACCTATCACACATTGACAGTTCCCATCACCAGATCACACATATAGCCGGCAGCTTTTGTTTTGGCCAAAAGATTTTTTAAGCCGCCACCATAACACGGTAGACACTTTTGGCCGGGCCCTACTCTACTGTAACCTACTAAATATTTGTTAAAATATGCAATACAATTTAGGTATATTTTTATTTATTTTTCAATTTTTAAAATGACCTATAATACTACATACAAGGAACAAATACCACAGCACTATGACCAGATGACATATTACCACCACAGTGATCGAATAATATCACATACAAGGAACAAATACCGCTACACCATGACCAGACCGCATATAACCAACAATGACTGAATACTACAATACTGATCAGTAATAAAAAAAAAAACCCACAATACTATCACCATCAGTGCCATTATGCACAGGAGATCTGTAATTAGTAAGCAGTGTCTGTGTACAGGTAATACAGTGATCACTGGTGACATTACACACAGGAGCTCTGTATATAATATATAGGTAATACAGTGATCACTGGTGACATTGTACACAGGACCTCTGTATATAGTATACAGTGTATAGTGTCAGTGTATAGGTAACACTGACTCACCAGTGACGTCTCTAGGTGAAGTCCTTCATCTTTCATCCAGCACAGACCGCCATCACTTCATCCAGCCAGGACTCGTCTCTGCAGGAAATAAAACAGTTATCTCGAGTTCCGCTTGTAGAACACATTACGCAATTTTCCCAACTTCTACATTACACCACATGAAGAAGGCAACATAGTATCACTCTACACAGTAACAGGACCGCCCCCCCATTTAAAACAGTATACTCAAAAAATAAAATAAATACATCACTGCAATAATAATATCCCTTAATTAGCCCCTATGGTAATATTCGCCATCCTAGCCCCCATGTGTCTCATTCCAGGCTCCAGCCATATGTTCTCCCATCCTGCCCTCATGAGTATCCATTCTGCCCCATATGATCTCCCCATCTTGCCCCATCTGTCTCCATCGTATCCATCCTGCCCCATCTGTCTCCATTCTGCCCCATCTGTTTCCAATCCTGCCCCATTTATGTCCAGCACTCTGCCCCATCTGTGTACAGCACTCTGCCCAGCACTCTGCCCCATCTCTGTCCAGCACTCTGCCCCATCTCTGTCCAGCACTCTGCCCCATCTCTGTCCAGCACTCTGCCCCATCTCTGTCCAGCACTCTGCCCCATCTCTGTCCAGCACTCTGCCCCATCTCTGTCCAGCACTCTGCCCCATCTCTGTCCAGCACTCTGCCCCATCTCTGTCCAGCACTCTGCCCCGTGTCCAGCTTTCTGCCCCCCATGTGTCCAGCTTTCTGCCCCCCCGTGTCCAGCTTTCTGCCCCCTCTGTGTCCAGCTTTACTGCCCCCTCTGTGTCCAGCCTTCTGCCCCCCGTGTCCAGCTTTACTGCCCCCCTGTGTCCAGCGGCCTTCTGCCCCCCCTGTGTCCAGCTTTACTGCCCCCTCTGTGTCCAGCCTTCTGCCCCCCCGTGTCCAGCTTTACTGCCCCCCTGTGTCCAGCCTTCTGCCCCCCCTGTGTCCAGCTTTACTGCCCCACTGTGTCCAGCGGCCTTCTGCCCCCCCTGTGTCCAGCTTTACTGCCCCCTCTGTGTCCAGCCTTCTGCCCCCCGTGTCCAGCTTTACTGCCCCCCTGTGTCCAGCTTTACTGCCCCCCTGTGTCCTGCGGCCTTCTGCCCCCGTGTCCAGCTTTACTGCCCCCTCTGTGTCCAGCTTTACTGCCCCGTGTCCAGCCTTCTGCCCCCCGTGTCCAGCTTTACTGCCCCCCTGTGTCCAGCGGCCTTCTGCCCCCCCTGTGTCCAGCTTTACTGCCCCCCTGTGTCCAGCGGCCTTCTGCCCCCTCTGTGTCCAGCCTTCTGCCCCCCCTGTGTCCAGCTTTACTGCCCCCCTGTGTCCAGCGGCCTTCTGCCCCCTCTGTGTCCAGCTTTACTGCCCCCCTGTGTCCAGCGGCCTTCTGCCCCCTCTGTGTCCAGCTTTACTGCCCCCCTGTGTCCAGCGGCCTTCTGCCCCCTCTGTGTCCAGCTTTACTGCCCCCCTGTGTCCAGCGGCCTTCTGCCCCCTCTGTGTCCAGCCTTCTGCCCCCCCTGTGTCCAGCTTTACTGCCCCCCTGTGTCCAGCGGCCTTCTGCCCCCCCTGTGTCCAGCTTTACTGCCCCCGTGTCCAGCGGCCTTCTGCCCCCGTGTCCAGCTTTACTGCCCCCTCTGTGTCCAGCTTTACTGCCCCCTGTGTCCAGCTTTACTGCCCCCTCTGTGTCCAGCCTTCTGCCCCCCCCTGTGTCCAGCTTTACTGCCCCCCTGTGTCCAGCGGCCTTCTGCCCCCCCTGTGTCCAGCTTTACTGCCCCCCTGTGTCCAGCGGCCTTCTGCCCCCTCTGTGTCCAGCCTTCTGCCCCCCCTGTGTCCAGCTTTACTGCCCCCCTGTGTCCAGCGGCCTTCTGCCCCCTCTGTGTCCAGCTTTACTGCCCCCCTGTGTCCAGCGGCCTTCTGCCCCCTCTGTGTCCAGCCTTCTGCCCCCCCTGTGTCCAGCTTTACTGCCCCCCTGTGTCCAGCGGCCTTCTGCCCCCTCTGTGTACAGCTTTACTGCCCCCCTGTGTCCAGCGGCCTTCTGCCCCCCCTGTGTCCAGCGGCCTTCTGCCCCCCCCTGTGTCCAGCGGCCTTCTGCCCAAACCCCCCCCCCACCACCCGATCGCCGCTCTCAATAAAAATAAAAAAAAGTTCTACTTACCTGCCGCGCTCCTCTCTCCACGCAGCTGCACCGTGCACTCGCCGGCGACTGACAATGACGTCAGACGCCGGCGAACTGCACGCTGCGGCTGGCGGCTGTTAACTATTGACGTGCGGGCGCGGGCCCGCACGTCAATAGCGTACAGCTGTAGCGCCGGCCGCCGCTAAGGGCCTGGTTCAGCCTGCGGCTGCCGGTAGGGGCCCGGTGAGCAGGTAAGAGGGGGCCCGATGCGGGCCCCCTCTGCTCACCGGGCCCCTTACGCCAGTCACGGCTGTAGTGCCCTGATGGCGGCCCTGCTCTCACATAATCAAGGAATTCCAGCCAGCGTCCTTCATTCAGAATCCAGCAAAAGGAGAGTGGACCTCCTGAAACACGGGGGGTGCTGAAAGAGGTACTACAGCACAGTAGACCCCGTTACACTCGTCCCCCAGGTATGTTATGGCTAGGACGCCTGACAGGGACCCCCCTGAATCTTCTCCCTGCAACACCCCCTGCCACGGGATGTTGCCTGAATCCAACCCAGTCAGCTTCTAACTTCCTATCCTACCCCTAGTTTTACCAGTGTGAGGAGTGGCCCAATAAATAAAGCCTTTTTCTCCCCCTAGTGGCCGGAGTGTGAAGTGTAATGTGTGCTGATGATACCTGGTCAGAAGAACTCCTTTAGTGCCATCAGACGTACCATCACTCCCCTTAGCGGCAGAGTGTCATACTGCAATGACCAGGTCTCTGGGGCGCTGCATTTGCATCTTTGAAAGTCTGTAGGGTTTAAAATAATGCTCAAAAGCCTGAACACATGATCCGCACGTTCTTTTCGGGTACAAATTAATAGGACCATTCCTTTGATCATTTCATTAGTGCTTTTCCTGCCATTTTTGGAGTGGACCAGCTCAAAAAATGTTAGTAAAAGATTTAATGTGAACTGGCTCTTACTTTGCAGCATTTTTTCCCCACATCTGTTTAAATCTTTTGCTCAATATAATAAGTGCATTGTGAATTTTATGTAATCTTTTTGCATGTGTCTTTTCACTTCACATGACCCTATTTTCAGTTTGAGTATTGTCCGTGGAAAAAACATCCCGCACTTGGACCAACGTAATTCAATGAGACAGTGCAGATGTGCGATTTTGTTTTCTGAATCTGCACATGAAATAAATTGCAGCATGCACCAGTTTCTTCCATAAATCGGATGGTGTGTAAAAAAGAAAAAAATTGGATGCCACGATATAAACATCTGATATTTACGGTTACATTACAATTCTGTAACATAAGAAACTGTAAATGATTAATAGCTACTGTAAAAAAAATGGATATTACCAGACAAAAATATCGTCCGGCTTTTCTGGATGAAGCACTGAACAATTTTTTCATGCTTGTGTGAACCTTTCTGTTGTATGATATTACTTTGTGTTTTTGTGTTTTGTTATCTCGCTTTGTCTTCAGTGTTACATATTGTTACTGTGTGTTTCTATGCATGTTACCTTGCAGTGGGAGACTTACTATGTATATCTGCATGTGTGCGACTCTGAGGACACATCTCTGCTGTTCTCCATCTATCCTTACATAAAACGACCATGTAAATGACCTTATTAACGACTACAGCTGATTACATTGAGCCAATAATTCCTCCATCAGAGGCTGTGAATTATATGATAGAGCTGCTGTGTCCTTGCCAGTCCCTGGGCATGCCACCTCGGATGTCGCCTCGTGTCCGACTTGGGCAGTAATAGGAAGAGCGCTGCTACATGGGCTTTAATTCGTTTGTCAGACGCACTTCTTGCCAACTAAATCCCTTGATAGCTCAGTCAGAACTCTGCCCACCTCTTACCCTTCTGGCACACGGTTTTCTTTTTAAATACATCTTAATTTAAATTTGGACTGGCATTATAATGGAGGGTTATTGATTTATAAACATTATTTATAAGGGATCAACATATTTAGCAGCACTGCATGTCCTCACATCAATCTTTGCCCCCTTCTTGCTTTTCACAATGTCTATAAACACATCTTTAAGGGGCTCACTGAATATATTTAGAATAACAAGGCTGGTTTCTTGGACTTGAATTTGCCCCGTACTAGTCCAAGGAATGTGTCCGGTATTGCAGCTCAGCAGAGTAGATTCGGCTGTGCAATATCACACACAAACTACGCACATTTGTGGAGCGTTTTTTGGAAGAAAGTAACATTGTTTTTCTAAGGTTAGGCGCAGACTAGTGTGAATTTTGTCATCAGAGAATATCGGGTCAATTATGCTAACCACACTCTCAGCAATCTCTGATCAGAGTGTGAGCATAGTGTTAACTGAGTCTCTCAAGTGAGAAGATGGAGAGAAATATTTCTCCATCTTCTCCATTGCGTAAGTCCACGATAATTTGACGGCACTCAGATGTCATCCAAGGTCAGTCTGATGTTTCCCACTCACTCACTGACTTGCATGGTCGAGTGCGATCCGAATATTGGATCAAATTCAGGCATGCAGTAATTTTTTCCCCAGATTGACCCTGTCCAAAGAAAAAATTAGACATATGCATGGCCCCATAGCATAACAGTTGTCCTAGTGCAATGCAATGTTTTGTGATATCGCACTTGGAACGATAATATGCTTGTCTGACTTCCACTATGTGCAGCCACTTTAACACTTTAGATGGCGCACATTGCATAATAGTATAATAGTCCCAGTGCTGAAAGTCTATTGGTGCTGAATAAAGGGGTTGTCCACTTTATTTTAATATATGAGCGTCTGCTGCCAGTGATGCACATATACAACAAAGTCTCTGGTTTAGATCATATTTTCATCCAATCTGCTGTGTGCTCAACAAATCCAAAATGAACCAGTGTTTGAGAGCACACTAGTGAGGGAAATGCAGCATGCTCTAGTCTGGGCCCTTTAACTGACCGGACTATTGCAGGCAGATGCCGTATACGTCCGCGTGCTGCACATCTGGCCATTTGAGGGGTAAATGTGCCCTTAAATAGGACCTGTCACCAGGTAAAAAGTGGCCAGATTTCGATCGTATTTTTATTGCTGAGTTTTCCGCTTTCTTCTGTCTTAAAATCCATTATACGGTGTCAGACATACGGACCTTGTTATTTAGTCCTAGTTTTATGGTCTTAATGAGGAGGCATGGCTAACTTCCCCTGACGAAGCTGCGGAGGCAGCGATACGCGTGGGGTGCGCTCCCACCTTATCCTTCTCCTACCTCAGGGCCATTTTGGGGCTGTTATGTTCCCTGGCTCTATGTGGATTTAACCCTTGTGGTGCTCTGTGCCCTTTGACATTGCTGCATCTCCATATACCAGAATTGACGCAGGACAGGTTGTATCCACAGCTGTTATATAGCATGCTATCACATTCCAATCTCAGGACCATGTATTGCATGGATGTTTCATTTTTTGGTTATTAGCAGTGGATACTGACATATTGTGGTCAAGTCCTTTGCGGCCTGTATAGGCACATTTTTGCAGGACAGCATATGTGACTAGGTGCATCTAGGGTAGGATATTACTGTTTTCCTATTGTATTATGGGATTGTCATTTATTATGGGATATGATGGGTATAGGGATATGTACATTTGTTTTTAAATGTTTTTAACATGTTTTTTGAGGTGTTTAATAAAGGTGTTTTGCTTTATAGTACTACCGATTGTCTCTATATTTTGGGTTGTGCATACTATTTTTAGTCTACCCTTTCTCTTTTCGTTTGTCCTGTTCTATTTATAGACTAAGTATTGCACCCCTTGATGGTGACTGTGACATTATATATTGGTGCGCCCCTTTCTATCTTTTCTCTTGTAATTATGCAGAGCAGCTAAACACATGCCCTCAGGGAGACCCGTGAGCCACGCCTTCTTGAGAAATACCATGGAAACTGGCGCTAAGTTTGAAGGCCCTTATCTCTGAGACCATATGGTGTACAAAAAAGAAAAGACGGAATACTCAGGTGAGCAGCAGGAATAAAATAAGAGGACAACTTGGCCCCTTTTGACCTGGTGACAGGTCCTCTATAATGTACATGGACAGTATTCTTCAGCCTATGGCTCTCCAGCTGTTGTGCAACTATAACTCCTAGCATCCAAAATATTAGAGGTGCCCCCTTTCCCCCCCCCCCAAAATAAAAATTTTGGATAAACAACTTTTTTACCTCATAATTCTGCTGCTGAAATGAGTGGAGTTTGGCTATAAATGCCGTATTTACCACTGACTATTCCCCGGTGTGGTAGATGTGTGTGTGGAGCGCAGGTTAATCAGACAGCTGCACACAGACGAGCTGAAATACCAAATGCATAGCAGACTACGATTTGCATATGACGTACTTGTGTTATTAATATTATGCATAGAAAACCCCAGAACACTTTTAGGGTTTCATCTTTATTATGGGCAGTATTGAAAAGGGACTGTATGCATATTAGGCCCCGCGCACATGAGTCCCTGTGGCTCCGTACTATGGAGTATACCATCGTATGGCGGCTCACTATGCACCGCATTACAGATGTTCTCCATCATACGGCACTGGCAGGAACATGGCACCATGGATTTTCTGTTAGATTCATACAGAATCCTATACAAAAAAAATTCTGTCTTCCCCTGTACCAAGTTTTAGCCATAAGGTACCATAGGGCAGCATGGACTTCCAGTGGTGCAGTAATATCTCCCATACTCACAGGTTGTACCTATCTGTAGTACGGCTCCGTGTGTGGATTCATACTGATAAATAAATAAATAGGAACTTGTATGAGAGTTGAAAAACATAACAAAAAACATGTTATATAGTTTTGTCTTTATTTCAAAACGCTACAAAAATGCCAAACATATACGGTAACTTTTCCAGATCATTTACAGCCATGTTGCATGTTGTACACCCTTAAGGCTTTTTCACACGTTGCATTTTCTTCCATATTTTTTTTTCCTTTCATGTTTTCCACAGAAATTAATGCTGCATTTTACAGTACCAGAAAAATGAATGACATTTCTGAAATCTTATGCATATGTTATTTTTTGCTTGCAGACTTCAAAGCGTTTTTTTCCAAATCAGCAGCACATGAAAGCATTGTTTTTGGCAGAGTTTTTCACCAATTCAAATGATTGGGAAAAAAACACAAGTAAAGATGCATAAAAAAAAAAGAATATTTTATGCAGCGTTTTTCCTGCCAAAATCTGCTGCAAATACTAAGGGTATGTGCACACATTGCAGATTCCGTTGCGGATTCCATTGCGGATTTTTCCATGCGGATTCTGCAGAATCTGCAAGTAAAATGTAGGACGGACTTACTGCGGATTTAGCGCAGATTTTGTGCTGATTTCGCCTGCGTTTTTACACCTGCGGATTCCTATTATGGAATAGGTGTAAAACACTGCGGAATCCGCACAAAGAATTGACATGCTGCAGAAAACAAACCACAGCTTTTCCACGCGGAATTTTCTGCAGCATGTGCACTGAGGATTTGGTTTTCCATACGTTTACATGGTACTGTACAACGCATGGAAAACTGATGAAATCCGCAGCCAAATCCGCAACGTGTGCACATACCCTAAATGTGTGCACATTTCCTTTATCCTGTAGCCCTTATTCACACCACTGTATTTAAACACAAACAGCTCTAGCAAAAATTAAGAGACCACTGAAAAATGTTCAGTTTGTCTGATTTTTCTCTTTATAGGTACAGTACAGACCAAAAGTTTGGACACACCTTCTCATTTAAAGATTTTTCTGTAATTTCATGACTATGAAAATTGTACATTCACACTGAAGGCATCAAAACTAAGAATTAACACATGTGGAATTATATACTTAACAAAAAAGTGTGAAACAACTGAAATTATGTCTTATATTCTAGGTTCTTCAAAGTAGCCACCTTTTGCTTTGATGACTGCTTTGCACACTCTTTGCATTCTCTTGATGAGCTTCAAGAGGTAGTCACAGGAAATGGTCTTCCAACAATCTTGAAGGAGTTCCCAGAGATGCTTAGCACTTGTTGGCCCTTTTGCCTTCACTCTGCGGTCCAGCTCACCCCAAACCATCTCGATTGGGTTCAGGTCTGGTGACTGTGGAGGCCAGGTCATCTGGCGTAGCACCCCATCACTCTCCTTCTTGGTCAAATAGCCCTTACACAGCCTGGAGGTGTGTTTGGTGTCATTGTCCTGTAGAAAAATAAATGATGGCCCAACTAAACGCAAACCGGATGGAATAGCATGCCGCTGCAAGATGCTCTGGTAGCCATGCTGGTTCAGTATGCCTTCAATTTTGAATAAATCCCCAACAGTGTCACCAGCAAAGCACCCCCACACCATCACACCTCCTCCTCCATGCTTCACGGAGGGAACCAGGCATGTAGAGTCCATCCGTTCACCTTTTCCTGCGTCACACAAAGACACGGTTGGAACCAAAGATCTCAAATTTGGACTCATCACACCAAAGCACAGATTTCCACTGGTCTATTGTCCATTCCTTCTGTTCTTTAGCCCAAACAAGTCTCTTCTGCTTGTTGCCTGTCTTTAGCAGTGGTTTCCTAGCAGCTATTTTACCATGAAGGCCTGCTGCACAAAGTCTTCTCTTAACAGTTATTGTAGAGATGTGTCTGCTGCTAGAACTCTGTGTGGCATTGACCTGGTCTCTAATCTGAGCTGCTGTTAACCTGCGATTTCTGAGGCTGGTGACTCGGATAAACTTATCCTCAGAAGCAGTGATGACTCTTGGTCTTCCTTTCCTGGGGCGGTCCTCATGTGAGCCAGTTTCTTTGTAGCGCTTGATGGTTTTCGCCACTGCACTTAAGACACTTTCAAAGTTTGCCCAATTTTTCAGACTGACTGACCTTCATTTCTTAAAGTAATGACGGCCACTCGTTTTTCTTTACTTAGCTGCTTTTTTCTTGCCATAAAACAAATTCTAACAGTGTATTCAGTAGGACTATCAGCTGTGTATCCACCAGACTTCTGCACAACACAACTGATGGTCCCAACCCCATTTATAAGGCAAGAAATCCCATTTATTAAACCTGACAAGGCACACCTGTGAATTGAAATCCTTTCCCAGTGACTACCTCTTGAAGCTCATCAAGAGAATGCCAAGAGTGTGCAGAGCAGTCATCAAAGAAAAAGGTGGCTACTTTGAAGAACCTAGAATATAAGACATAATTTCAGTAGTTTCACACTTTTTTGTTAAGTATATAATTCCACATGTTAATTCATAGTTTTGATGCCTTCAGTGTGAATGTACAATTTTCATAGTCATGAAAATACAGAAAAATCTTTAAATGAGAAGCTGTGTCCAGACTTTTGGTCTGTACTGTATATTTTTGAGTAAAATGTAAATTGTTGTTTTAGTCCATAAACTTCTGACAACATGTCTCCGAATTTCCAAGCAATAAATTTTGCATTTTTTTTTTCTGAAAAAGAGAAATGGTCAAAATAAAACCCCCCCAGTGCTTTCAGACCTCAAATCATGCAAAGAAAACAAGTTCATAATCATTTAGGAACAATAATACTAATGTTTTAACTCAGGAAGAGTTCAGAAATCAATATTTTGTGGAATAACCATGATGTTTAATCACAGCTTTCATGTGTCTTGGCATGCTTGCCACCAGTCTTTCACACTGCTTCTGGCGCAAAAATGTAAGCAGTTCCTCTTTGTTTGATGGCTTGTGACTATCCATCGTCCTCTTGATTACATTGCAGAGGTTTTCAATGGGGTACAGGTCTGGAGATTGGGCTGTCCATGACAGGGTTGTATGTGAAAAAATGGTATGAGTGTCTTCAGTGTTTTGGATCCAAGTGCCGTCAGTGTTTGCTCAGTGTGTCATCACTGTTTTTCATATGTTGATAAATAAATTACACAATTCATTGCAATGTTAATCACGGACAGTACACGAGTGACACACTGATGCCATCCATGTCCTGTCTGTGATTCTCAAGCACCCATCGACTTGTATTTATAATTTTCATCTATGCTGGAGGTAAAAAATGGATGTCTTCATGATTTTTGCATGGACGCATTTCTCAAAAAACACAAGTATATAAATAGGAACATACAGTATATTTTAATAGATGCATGTTCTATCCATGAAAAATATACATAGATCATGGGCATGCAACATGGATGTCTGAATGAGGCCTTAAAGGGGTGGTACAAAAGACAACTTAATTTTCATCCTAAATCCTTATCTATTTAATGCCATAATCTAAACTATTTTGTAAAATACTTGAATTAAAAATTCCCTATCCTTCCCTAACTACACTATGCAACTGCTTTTCTTTTTTTTTTTTTTTTTACAGCTTCCTTTTGGATGACGTTATGAGAGTCCCAGAGCATGCTGGGATACTCAAACGAAGCAGCATCATGGGGTATATAATGTGGTCATTGCTGCAGCCCCTGCCCCCTCCCTGAAACGAAGTGTCATCAGTGACATTCATTTCAGGGACTGAGCTAGTCCCTGCACTATCACTGGGTCAGATCAGTAGCAACAAACCGGCACCAGAATGCACTGTTAGTGTGTTGCAGAGACCAGTGCTGTCCCTCCAAGTGACGTCACTGACCTCTGAATGCCGGGTATTCTGACAATTCACTCTGCTGCCAGCTCGTTACTACTGATCTGAGCTATCGGGTGAGCACGCTGTCAATGTGCGCATCGTACAGGGCAGGGCCAGCGTCAGCACCCGGCGCACCGGGGCCCTGGCGAGACAGGGGGGCCCATTCAAGGCCAGCGTTAGGGGCAGGCAGCTGCCAGTACCTAGGACCACCGCTCCCCCAGGGGCCCTCAGCTAGCGGCACATCACAGAGCTGACTCAGCAGGGGAGGGTGTTGTGTTAGGCAATTCAGGAACACAATGTACATAGCGATCAGACCACACACAGTGATCTGACAACAACCCAAAATAACGGAACGAGCTCTGAGACGTGGGAACTCTGTAGACCGCAATTCCTAATCCTCTCCAAACACAACTAGAGGCAGCTGTGGATTGCGCCTAATGCTCCCTATGCAACTCGGCACAGCCTGAGAAACTAACTAGCCTGAAGATAGAAAAATAAGCCTACCTTGCCTCAGAGAAATGCCCCAAAGGAAAAGGCAGCCCCCCACATATAATGACTGTGAGTAAGATGAAAAAACAAACGTAGGGATGAAATAGATTCAGCAAAGTGAGGCCCGATATACTAGACAGAACGAGGATAGGAAAGATAACTTTGCGGTCTACACAAAACCCTGAAGAAAACCACGCAAAGGGGGCAAAAAGACCCTCCGTACCGAACTAACGGCACGGAGGTACACCCCTTGCGTCCCAGAGCTTCCAGCAAAACAAATAGACAAGCTGGACAGAAAAAATAGCAACAAATAGCAAAGAAGCACTTAGCTATGCAGAGCAGCAGGCCACAGGAAAGATCCAGAGAAACACAAGTCCAACACTGGAACATTGACAGGAAGCAAGAATCAAAGCATTAGGTGGAGTTAAGTAGAGAAGCAGCTAACGACCTCACCAGATCACCTGAGGGAGGAAACTCAGAAGCTGCAGTACCACTTTCCTCCATAAACGGAAGCTCCCAGAGAGAATCAGCCGAAGTACCACTTGTGACCACAGGAGTGAACTCTGCCACAGAATTCACAACAGTACCCCCATCTTGAGGAGGGGTCACCGAACCCTCACCAGAGCCCCCAGGCCGACCAGGATGAGCCACATGAAAGGCACGAACAAGATCGGGAGCATGGACATCAGAGGCAAAAACCCAGGAATTATCTTCCTGAGCATAACCCTTCCATTTAACCAGATACTGGAGTTTCCGTCTTGAAACACGAGAATCCAAAATCTTCTCCACAATATACTCCAATTCCCCCTCCACCAAAACCGGGGCAGGAGGGTCAACAGATGGAACCATAGGTGCCACGTATCTCCGCAACAATGACCTATGGAATACGTTATGTATGGAAAAAGAATCTGGGAGGGTCAGACGAAAAGACACAGGATTAAGAACCTCAGAAATCCTATACGGACCAATAAAACGAGGTTTAAACTTAGGAGAGGAAACCTTCATAGGAATATGACGAGAAGATAACCAAACCAGATCCCCAACACGAAGTCGGGGACCCACACGGCGTCTGAGATTAGCGAAAAGTTGAGCCTTCTCCTGGGACAAGGTCAAATTGTCCACTACCTGAGTCCAAATCTGCTGCAACCTGTCCACCACAGTATCCACACCAGGACAGTCCGAAGACTCAACCTGTCCTGAAGAGAAACGAGGATGGAACCCAGAATTGCAGAAAAACGGTGAAACCAGGGTAGCCGAGCTGGCCCGATTATTAAGGGCGAACTCAGCCAAAGGCAAAAAGGACACCCAGTCATCCTGATCAGCAGAAACAAAGCATCTCAGATATGTTTCCAAGGTCTGATTGGTTCGTTCGGTCTGGCCATTAGTCTGAGGATGGAAAGCCGAGGAAAAAGACAAGTCAATGCCCATCCTACCACAAAAGGCTCGCCAAAACCTCGAAACAAACTGGGAACCTCTGTCAGAAACAATATTCTCTGGAATGCCATGCAAACGAACCACATGCTGGAAGAACAAAGGCACCAAATCAGAGGAGGAAGGCAATTTAGACAAGGGTACCAGATGGACCATCTTAGAAAAGCGATCACAGACCACCCAAATGACTGACATCTTTTGAGAAACGGGAAGGTCAGAAATAAAATCCATAGAGATATGTGTTCAAGGCCTCTTCGGGAGCGGCAAGGGCAAAAGCAACCCACTGGCACGAGAACAGCAGGGCTTAGCCCGAGCACAAATCCCACAGGACTGCACAAAAGTACGCACATCCCGCGACAGAGACGGCCACCAAAAGGATCTAGCCACTAACTCTCTGGTACCAAAGATTCCAGGATGACCAGCCAACACCGAACAATGAAGTTCAGAGATAACTCTATTCGTCCACCTATCAGGGACAAACAGTTTGTCCGCTGGGCAACGATCAGGTTTATTAGCCTGAAATCTCTGCAGCACCCGCCGCAAATCAGGGGAGATGGCAGACACAATTACTCCTTCCTTGAGGATACCCGCCGGCTCAGATAAACCCGGAGAGTCGGGCACAAAACTCCTAGACAGAGCATCCGCCTTCACATTTTTAGAGCCCGGAAGGTACGAAATCACAAAGTCAAAACGGGCAAAAAACAACGACCAACGAGCTTGTCTAGGATTCAAGCGCTTGGCAGACTCGAGATAAGTCAAGTTCTTATGATCAGTCAATACCACCACGCGATGCTTAGCTCCTTCAAGCCAATGACGCCACTCCTTGAATGCCCACTTCATGGCCAGCAACTCTCGGTTGCCCACATCATAATTTCGCTCAGCAGGCGAAAACTTCCTGGAAAAGAAAGCGCATGGTTTCATCACTGAGCAATCAGAACCTCTCTGCGACAAAACAGCCCCTGCTCCAATCTCAGAAGCATCAACCTCGACCTGGAACGGAAGAGAAACATCTGGTTGACACAACACAGGGGCAGAAGAAAAACGACGCTTCAACTCTTGAAAAGCTTCCACAGCAGCAGAAGACCAATTGACCAAATCAGCACCCTTCTTGGTCAAATCGGTCAATGGTTTAGCAATACTAGAGAAATTGCAGATGAAGCGACGATAAAAATTAGCAAAGCCCAGGAACTTTTGCAGACTTTTCAGAGATGTCGGCTGAGTCCAATCATGGATGGCCTGGACCCTAACAGGATCCATCTCGATAGTAGAAGGGGAAAAGATGAACCACAAAAATGAAACCTTCTGCACACCAAAGAGACACTTTGATCCCTTCACAAACAAAGAATTAGCACGCAGGACCTGAAAAACCGTTCTGACCTGCTTCACATGAGACTCCCAATCATCCGAGAAGATCAAAATGTCATCCAAATACACAATCAGGAATTTATCCAGGTACTCTCGGAAGATGTCATGCATAAAGGACTGAAACACTGATGGAGCATTGGCAAGTCCGAACGGCATCACTAGATACTCAAAATGTCCCTCGGGCGTATTAAATGCAGTTTTCCATTCATCGCCTTGCTTAATTCGCACCAGATTATACGCACCACGAAGATCTATCTTTGTGAACCAACTAGCCCCCTTAATCCGAGCAAACAGGTCAGATAACAATGGCAAGGGGTACTGAAATTTAACCGTGATCTTATTAAGAAGGCGGTAATCTATACAAGGTCTCAGTGAACCATCCTTCTTGGCTACAAAAAAGAACCCTGCTCCTAATGGCGACGATGACGGGCGAATATGCCCCTTCTCCAGGGATTCCTTCACATAACTGCGCATAGCGGTGTGCTCAGGTACGGATAAATTAAACAATCGACCTTTTGGGAATTTACTACCAGGAATCAAATTGATAGCACAATCACAATCCCTATGCGGAGGTAGGGTATCGGACTTGGGCTCATCAAATACATCCCGGTAATCAGACAAGAACTCTGGGACCTCAGAAGGGGTGGATGACGAAATTGACAGAAATGGAACATCACCATGTACCCCCTGACAACCCCAGCTGGATACCGACATGGATTTCCAATCTAATACTGGATTATGGACTTGTAGCCATGGCAACCCCAACACGACCACATCATGCAGATTATGCAACACCAGAAAGCGAATATCCTCCTGATGTGCAGGAGCCATGCACATGGTCAGCTGGGTCCAGTACTGAGGCTTATTCTTGGCCAAAGGTGTAGCATCAATTCCTCTTAATGGAATAGGACACTGCAAGGGCTCCAAGAAAAACCCACAACGCTTAGCATAATCCAAGTCCATCAAATTCAGGGCAGCGCCCGAATCCACAAACGCCATGACAGAATATGATGACAAAGAGCATATCAAGGTAACGGACAGAAGAAATTTTGACTGTACAGTACCAATGGTGGCAAACCTAGCGAACCGCTTAGTGCGCTTAGGACAATCAGAAATGGCATGAGTGGAATCACCACAGTAGAAACACAGACCATTCAGACGTCTGTGTTCATGCCGTTCAACTCTGGACAAAGTCCTATCGCACTGCATAGGCTTAGGTTTAATCTCAGGTAATACCGCCAAATGGTGCACAGCTTTACGCTCACGCAAGCGTCGACCGATCTGAATGGCCAAAGACATAGATTCATTCAGACCATCAGGCATAGGAAATCCCACCATTACATCTTTAAGGGCTTCAGAGAGACCCTTTCTGAAAATCGCTGCGAGCGCAGCTTCATTCCATTGAGTGAGTACAGACCACTTTCTAAATTTCTGACAGTATACCTCTATCTCATCCTGACCCTGACACAAAGCCAGCAAATTTTTCTCTGCCTGATCCACTGAATTAGGCTCATCGTACAGCAATCCGAGCTCCAGGAAAAACGTATCAATATTACCCAATGCAGGATCTCCCGGCGCAAGGGAAAATGCCCAGTCTTGAGGGTCCCCACGCAAAAAAGAAATAATAATTCTCACTTGTTGAGCTGGGTCACCAGAGGAGTGAGGTTTCAAGGCCAAAAACAGCTTGCAATTATTTTTGAAATTCATAAACTTGACTCTATCCCCAAAAAACAAATCAGGAATAGGAATTTTAGGTTCTAACATAGGCTTCTGAACCACCAAGTCTTGAATCTTTTGTACATTTATAACGAGATTATCCATTGAAGAGCACAGACCCTGAATATCCATGTCCACACCTGTGTCCTGAACCACCCAAATGTCTAGGGGAAAAAAAAGACAAAACACAGTGCAAAGGAAAACAAATGGTCTCAGAACTTCTTTTTTCCCTCTATTGAGAAACATTAGTACTTTTGGCTTCCTGTACTGTTGTGTTAGGCAATTCAGGAACACAATGTACATAGCGATCAGAGCACATACAGTGATCTGACAACAACCCAAAATAACGGAACGAGCTCTGAGACGTGGGAACTCTGCAGACCACAATTCCTAATCCTCTCCAAACACAACTAGAGGCAGCTGTGGATTGCACCTAATGCTCCCTATGCAACTCGGCACAGCCTGAGAAACTAACTAGCCTGAAGATAGAAAAATAAGCCTACCTTGCCTCAGAGAAATACCCCAAAGGAAAAGGCAGCCCCCCACATATAATGACTGTGAGTAAGATGAAAAGACAAACGTAGGGATGAAATAGATTCAGCAAAGTGAGGCCCGATATTCTAGACAGAACGAGGATAGGAAAGATAACTTTGCGGTCTACACAAAACCCTAAAGAAAACCACGCAAAGGGGGCAAAAAGACCCTCCGTACCGAACTAACGGCATGGAGGTACACCCCTTGCGTCCCAGAGCTTCCAGCAAAACAAATAGACAAGCTGGACAGAAAAAATAGCAACAAATAGCAAAGAAGCACTTAGCTATGCAGAGCAGCAGGCCACAGGAAAGATCCAGAGAAACACAAGTCCTACACTGGAACATTGACAGGAAGCAAGAATCAAAGCATTAGGTGGAGTTAAGTAGAGAAGCAGTTAACGACCTCACCAGATCACCTGAGGGAGGAAACTCAGAAGCTGCAGTACCACTTTCCTCCACAAACGGAAGCTCCCAGAGAGAATCAGCCGAAGTACCACTTGTGACCACAGGAGTGAACTCTGCCACAGAATTCACAACAGGAGGGGGGGCGGCCGGGGGCTGTCTAATTATATTCACCTACTCCTGGCGGCTGGCGCGGTCCCTGCAGGTGCCCGGCTCCCCAGCTTCTTCCTGTACTGAGCGGTCACATGGTACCACTCATTACAGTAATGAATATGCGGCTCCACCTCCCATAAAGGTGGAGCCGCATATTCATTACTGTAATGAGCGGTAACGGTGACCGCTCAATACAGGAAGAAGCTGCCAGCGCCGGGAAGCAGGGACTGCACAGCGCAAGGAGCAGGTGAGTATAACGGCGAGGGGTGCGCAGCGCTGTGCGATATTCACCTGTTCCTCGTTCCAGCCGCCGTTCTGTCTGACTCTTCAGTGTCTTCTGCAGTGACATGTGATTTTTTTTTATCGCAGCAACAGCAAATGGGGCAACATATCGAGCATCTTATGGGGCAATAACGTTTGTGCAGCACTATATGGGGCAAGTGTCTGTATGGGGCATAACGTTTGTGCAGCACTATATGGGGCAAGTGTCTCTTTATACTACATGGCTGTTCTATATACTACGTGGGCCGTGTTATATACTACGTGGGCTGTTATATGCTACGTGGGCTGTGCTATATACTAGATGGCTGTTCTATAAACTACGTGGGCCATGTTATATACTATGTGGCTGTGCTATATACTATATGGGCTGTTATATGCTACTTTGGCTGTGCTATATACTATGCGGCTGTGTTATATGCTACGTGGCTGTGCTATATACTACGTGGGTTGTGTTATATACTACATGGCTGTGTTTATATGCGATCATGAATCGTGGTATGTGTTAAAGGGGGGGCCCACTGAGACTCTTTCACCCGGGGCCCTCAAAAACCTGGAGCCGGCCCTGGTGCAGGGACTAGCCCAGCCCCTGAAATAAGCTTCACTTAATAACCTTCACTGATAAGGCTTCATTTTAGGGAGGGGGCAGAGGCTTTGGCAGTGACTGTAGCCTCTGTTTCCTGATGCCTCTTCCCTAGAATATCCCAGCATGCACTGGGATTCTCAAACAAAGCGTCCTCATACAGGAAATTCTAAAAAAGAAAAAAAAAAGAAAAGCTGTTAGATAGTGTAGTTAGGGATTTGTTTTTAGAAAGAAGTTTAGATTATGGCATTAAATAAATAGGGATTTAGGATGAAAATTGAGTTGTACGTATTTCGGACCACCTCTTTAAGGCAATTCCAGAGTCACTAGAGTGGAGTTTAGGAGAACCCTCAACTAGATAGATAACGTGGAGAGAGTCTCCCGCTCTGGAGGTCTTGCTTCGTTTGTGCATTACCTGTGTAAGGTACCAAGGGTGGTAGCCATGGGCGAGCTGCCGCTGTTCCACGCCCTAGCACCCCACAAAAAAACATTGTCCTAGTCCATCAACATTGTGCTGTGTACAATGCAGTGTACTCACTGCATCCACTTCTTTTGGTGTAGCATCAGCCACAGACACATCAGGGGAAACCCGTTTCGTTATAACAAATTCAGCTTTACTGGACAGTTCAGATGCAACAGTCTTTAACACGCAGTTTCGACACAGCACGCTCCAGTTTCATCAATTCAGCACATTTCAAGCCTCTACCTATGTTCAGCTCGGAATATCCCTATGCTTGATCCCCCTGTCAGCCCCAGGGATTTCCTGGCAGGCCCCAGAGCACTCCCAAGATCCTCTTGGTCTCCCTCACGCGTTTCCCTGTCTGGCTTCCTCTGTATGGAAGGGAATAAGGAATAGTTCCCAGTGTCTAACTCAGGTCATAGGCCCCAGACATTACAGGAATGTCCGCAGGAAATTCGGTACAACCTCATGCTGTCAGAACGCTATATGCCTCCAGCCCACTTCCACTTTAACCTGAACTTGTCACCAACCTCAAATACTAACACTGTCTGACTTAAACCAGGAGATGCTTCCCCTTTTTGCTTGACCTACCCCTTCCCATGATGAGCTGGTCCCAAACATTTAACTGTATCCTATTCTGTTCCTCTGATGTACACTAATAAGGTCCACCACTGCATATCTGCCCTAATGTTCCTATCTACCAGTAACTAAACACTATGATATGTTCTAGAATGGCCTTACCCCTGAGCTAAGTGTACCAGGTTATCTTAGGTATTACCAATACAGCACCCACACATCAGCATCAGTACCTATAACATTCTATGCATTTTATATATTACATTATATAATAAAAATACAATACATGCTCATATTTACACTACAATTGTTGTCTTCAGGGGATGGCATGCGACAGGTCCCCTCACGCCTGACAATGAATATGGAACTCTTGCGATGTTATGCTTAATTTCCCCTGAGGAGGCGCTGCAGTGAACACTTGCAGCTGGATTCCCCAACAGATTGCACACACCGATCAGCCTGCACTTAGTATATGCCATCCTAAAAAAAGGATTCTTCAGAAATACAGTTTTAAGTAGCTTTATATAAAGGCGTTGGGTCTGGAATTGTCCAGCATTTTCCATACCATTTCAGTATGTGGCTAGTAACATGCTTGTTTTCTAGCCTGTCAGTCTGCACCTAGAAAAAATAAACTGCACAATTACATAATGAAAACTCCAATGCTCGGGGTCTCCCCGGTCCCCATGTCCTGCGGTCCCTTGTTCCTGCTATAAAGGGAGTGAGTCTATTAGGGAATTGTCATCTAAACATTTTCCTTACATGTTGTTGCAGGTTTATTAGAGAATGAGATAAAAATCAATGATCTGATGGTTGTCATATCTATATTAGTAACACATTCCCATGCAGCACATGCCGGGATCACACTGTTTGTGGAGATTGGGGGTCTGATGGTGAGCGGCAGAGTCTCATGGCACATTCCCAATTAACCTTTCCATATTTAATTTACCATTTGTAAATATGTACAGGTGGGGGACAAATAAACAGCACCTGCGTGTGAGCCTGGCAGGGAGAGAGGAGAGAAGGGCTCCGGCACAGGTGTGGCCCACCCGGACTGCCTCTGATGAATATTACGTCTCGCCCTATGTTGCCGATTTGCAGAGAGATGATCTCTCCTGGCTTATTTGTCCATGCGCCGATGTGGCAGATAAATGTAGAACGCACACGATCTGGAGGATATAATGTCAATTATGATATTTATCTGTTTAAAGCGCACGTCCCTCAAAATTACACACATACCTGAATCGCATAGTGTCAGATATGTTCATAGGCAGGTTCAGAGCACTGACAATGTATATGGCCGCCATATCACCCACCGTCCATGAATGTCGGATCTAAGTGTGATGTGATACCTCCCTGTTCCACCTCTCCTGCATTGCTACATAAATATGTTATTCCAGTCACAAGAAAAGCTGGTCGACATGGTTTTGGTGACTGTTTCAGTTGTCACTCAGCTTTCCAACAACATTTTTTAAAATTTTTCTTTATTGAATGATTTTCTTATTTTACAAAATACTATTTTATTTATAAAGAAAATAGAACAACAGATATTTAAATACAGTACAGACCAAAAGTTTGGACACACCTCATTTAAAGATTTTTCTGTATTTTCATGACTATGAAAATTATACATTCACACTGAAGGCATAAAAACTATGAATTAACACATGTGGAATTATATACTTAACAAAAAAGTGTGAAACAATTGAAAATATGTCTTATATTCTAGGTTCTTCAAACTAGCCACCTTTTGCTTTGATGACTGCTTTGCACACTCTTGGCATTCTCTTGATGACCTTCAAGAGGTAGTCACCAGGAATGGTTTTCACTTCACAGGTGTGCCCTGACAGGTTTAATAAGTGGGATTTCTTACCTTATAAATGGGGTTGGAACCATCAGTTGTGTTGTGCAGGAGTCTGGTGGATACACAGCTGATAGTCCTACTGAATAGACTGTTAGAATTTGTAAGCAAGAATTTGTGGCAAGAAAAAAGCAGTTAAGTAAAGAAAAACAAGTGGCCATCATTACTTTAAGAAATGAAGGTCAGTCAGTCCGAAAAATTGGGAAAACTTTGAAAGTGTCCCCAAGTGCAGTAGCAAAAACCATCAAGCGCTACAATGAAACTGGCTCACATGAGGACAGCCCCAGGAAAGGAAGACCAAGAGTCACCTCTGCTTCTGAGGATAAGTTTATCCAAGTCACCAGCCTCAGAAATCACAGGTTAACAGGAGCTCAGATTAGAGACCAGGTCAATGCCACACAGAGTTCTAGCAGCAGACACATCTCTACAACAACTGTTAAGAGGAGATTTTGTGCAGCAGGCCTTCATAATATAATAGCTGCTAGGAAACCAAGGAGACTTGTTGAGGAAGGGGCGTACAGATGTGTAATTCCAGGGGAAACAGTGGTGTGCGTGTTGGGATATGTAGAGGAGATAGTTGTGGATAACAAGTTAGATTACGCTAGATTACTATACATGGCTCGGAAAGTCATAGCAAGAAACTGGATTAAAGAGGAGCCTCCCTCGAGGGAAGAATACATTAAATATGTGGGACAGGTTATTGCCCTGGAAAGGGGAGTGTATCAGAAAAATGGGAAAATGGTCTTGTTTGACAAATTGTGGACGCCTTGGCTGGAATTGGGTTAGGAGGAGGTTAAGGGAAGATAGGCCTGATGTGGTTTCGCCTATACAATAATGATCTATATGTTCATAATGGAAGGCACTTCATAATGATAATGTACATACTGTTACAAGACATGTTAAGAGAAGAGCGTGAGCTGTCTACATGGGAAGGAGGGGGTAGGGTGGGTAAGGGGGGTTAATGTTAGGGAAAATTGGAAAATTCATGTATTAATGTCCAATGTTTAACTGAAATCTTATACTTAATAAAAAACTATTTGAGTTAAAAAAAGAGACTTGTTTGGGCTAAAGAACACAAGGAATGGACATTAGACCAGTGGAAATCTGTGCTTTGGTCTGATGAGTCCAAATTTGAGATCTTCGGTTGCAACCACCGTGTCTTTGTGCAACGCAGAAAAGGTGAACGGATGGACTCTACATGCCTGGTTCCTTCCGTGAAGCATGGAGGAGGAGGTGTGATGGTGTGGGGGTGCTTTCCTGGTGACACTGTTCAAAATTGAAAGCATACTGAACCAGCATCGCTACCTTAGCATCTTGCAGCGGCATACTATTCCATCTGGTTTGCGTTGAGTTGGACCATCATTTATTTTTCAACAGGACAATGACCCCAAACACACCTCCAGGCTGTGTAAGGGCTATTTGACCAAGAAGGATAGTGATGGGGTACTACATCAGATGACCTGGCCTCCACAGTCACCAGACCTGAACCCAATCGAGATGGTTTGGGGTGAGCTGGACCGCAGAGTGAAGGCAAAAGAGCCAACAAGTGCTAAGCATCTCTGGGAACTCCTTCAAGATTGTTGGAAGACCATTTGCGGTGACTACCTCTTGAAGCTCATCAAGAGAATGCCAAGAGTGTGCAAAGCAGTCATCAAAGCAAAAGGTGGCTACTTTAAAGAACCTAGAATATAAGACATAATTTCAGTTGTTTCACACTTTTTTGTTAAAAAGAAATATGCAGACTAAATGATACATGTGGTAGTGAGAGTATTGCCTGTATAAATAAATTAATGTAATATATAAATGTTACAACCATGTGAAGGACTGATATATTTTACCATGGACAGTCAGATCAAAAACATTAAAAACCAGGAGAAAGCACAACTAACCGACCAAATAGTCCAAAAAAATAATTTTTATTACGTTACAATCATGTTACAATCATGACAATAATACGAGTATATCCAGAGGGTGAGTGCAACAATATATATTTCTTGCTGTGAATATTCACCTACACTTAGACTCTGCGCCCCTTATCTCCTTCCGATATCCTTATGGAATAATCATGCCATTTCTATTACCCTAACTTAGACAGTAGCATTTTTTGATACTTCTGTTGCCTATATCTAGCCGTCTTTTATTAGTGCTCCAATATTTACATATATACTAGTCTCCTGAGTGTGTCGTTTTTTTCAGTATCCGGGTAAAATATACCTGAATTTTATACTCCACATAAATTTTAATTACCTGTAATCTTTTCTCGCTACTATACTCTAATTATTGTCATGATTGTAACATAATAAAAATTATTTTTTTGGTCTATTTGGTCGGTTAGTTGTGCTTTCTCCTACTTTTTTGTTAAAGGGACTCTGTCACCTGAATTTGGAGGGAACAATCTTCAGCCATGGAGGCGGGGTTTTTGGGTTTTTGATTCACCCTTTCCTTACCCGCTGGCTGCATGCTGGCTGCAATATTAGATTGAAGTTCATTCTCTGTCCTCCATAGTACATGCCTGCGCAAGGGAAGATTGCCTTGTGCAGGCATGTACTACGGAGGACAGAGAATGAACTTCAATCTAATATTGCAGCCAGCATGCAGCCAGCGGGTAAGGAAAGGGTGAATCAAAAACCCAAAAACCCCACCTCCATGGCTGAAGATTGTTCCCTCCAAATTCAGGTGACAGAGTCCCTTTAAGTATATAATTCCACATGTGTTAATTCATAGTTTTGATGCCTTCAGCGTGAATGTACAATTTTCATAGTCATGAAAAAACAGAAAAATCTTTAAATGAGAAGGTGTGTCCAAACTTTTGGTCTGTACTGTATATTACAAGATTTCAATGACAACAGGTTAAACTGCATAAGTAATAGATTAGATTATGCTTAAGATGTTATTCAGAAAAATGTTTAACTATTATTATAGTATAAGATTGGTTGTTAACCTATAAATGATAGTGAAAAATCTAAAATATCTGATTATTTTTTCTTTTCTTGTAAAATTTGAAGAAAAAAAATTCAATAAAAATTACAATTAAAAAAAAAAAAAAGAAAAATATTTTTCTGAAAGCTTTCCAACAATTTATAAGGGATTATTCTCATATTCTTAAATGGATAAAATTGCAAAGTGCTTGTAAAAAAATATAAAAACAAGTAACTTTGCAATTTGCTTGTTATTAAAAATCCACCGTTGGTCAATAGGCAGAAACCTAGGAAAGGAGCGCAATGCTTACAAGCTCTTTCCAATAGATCTTGTAAGCTCGGCTGTGAAGCTGGCTGGTTCGCTGCAGTGCAATGCTCTGATGCTAAGGAGGCAACGTTGTCTCTGCCTGCAGCATCGGAGAGAGCAGAGTTCAGGACAGTGCTGCAACAATGTGGCTGGTCCACATGGTCACTCAATCAGGAGCACACCACACCTCGGCAAGCAGGAAGCTACAGATTACAAACCCACAGCTCTTGTCAATTTCCGATGACGTTATTTTTCACAACGTACATGACATTTCTTATGCTAAACTGTAAAATCTGCTGCAAGAACGTAGTCTAAAGGACAATAAAGGTTTTTTTATTCTTCAATTTCAGTTAAATGCTTTAGAATAACCACTATGCTGCCCATAAACAGAAAGATTTGCCCCCAATCCCCTTGATATCCTGATATTCTGCCCTAGTATAATGTGTCCATGAATATTATGTTGGCGGTTGGCAGTGTTCCCTCTTAGCTGAACATTCTGTAATGAAAGGAGTTAGCAATGAGCTCAACACGTCCAGTAACAAGTGCCTATTTAGTCTTTAAAGGGAACCTGTCACCCCGTTTTTTCATATTGAGATAAAAAAAAAAGTTTGCATCTCGGCTTCAGGAAAATGGCCGCCGCGATCTCCATCTGCGCACGCGCGGCATCCCGCGGCCATTTTTCTGAAGCCCCGTGCAGCAGAGCACTCCATCTGCGCACGCGCGGCCTCAGGAAGATGGCCGCCCCCACCGATGACAAGGGTAATAGCGCAGATCGCGTGCTTTTTCTTCACCTGCGTGCAGTGGATTCGGCACTTGGACATGCGCACACCACTACGCCACCAACGGAAAGCTGGGGAAGAAACAGCGATGTCACCACGCCCACCTGACCTGACCAGCCTGATTGACAGGCGAAAACGGCGACTTTGGTAATGTATTTCGCAGCATAGGTGGGGAATCAGGGTACACTACATACACTATTGTAACGCACAGTGCAGGCCCTATTTAACAGTATTTTTATCTCAATCTGAAAAAACGGGGTGACAGGTTCCCTTTAAGGGTTTTTCTCATGTTCTGTCTTCAGGTGTGCACCGCTTATAGGCCACCCAGCTCCCTGCGTGTAGGGGTTGTACTTTCTAAAGATCGACAGTTCAGGCAAGTGACATGGTAATGCTGCTGGTCCGAGTTGGGTGTTTTCTGATGTTGCCAACATAGGTGGCTTTGACTTTGCAGCATTTGATGAGCGCAGAAATATGGAGGCTCGCGGGATCTAGCAAGATTCAGAGCGGCACTTGCTGGCTCTATGTAGCAAAGAGCTTTCAAACACATATCCCTTCCTAGGAAACCAGCCACCTGTAACCGACTGCAGAGGTGGCATGTAACCTAGGCAATGAGCAGTAAACTATAGAATTAAACATCCTTACGTTCTTGAGGACCAAGAGGATTTTTAATTAGGTAAACTGCATATTTGTTGTGAAAATCACTGTGCAATATTATCAATGTATGATCATGGGACAACCCCTGTAACATGCATGCTAGTGTCTGTGTAGAGACATGCCACATACCTCTGCCTTATGTCTCAGTACAGAAATATCACTGCATAGAACAATAGCCCCTACTAAAACACAATATATTTATTAATATCTTATTTAAATACTCAACTACTTGGGCATAGTAATAAGATTTTAATAAGATACTCATAAATATATTGTGTTTTTAGTAGGGGCTATTGTTGCAGGTTTAAGGTGCTGAGGACGGTAGTCATGGTCGAGGGGATGCGTTCCCATACTCTGGAAACCCACAAATAAACAGTGTCCCAGTCCCTTAGTGTCTTGTTGTGTACAATGCAGTGTACTCACATTCAGGCCAGAGGCCTCCGCTGCATCCATGTCCTTTGGTCCAGGAACAGTCACACACAAATCAGGGGACACTCGCTTCATATCAAACAGTCCAACTTTACTTAGCAGTTCAATTGATGTTACAGCACAGTAAGTTTCCATGTCCTCCTTTTGTTCAGTCTAAGCTATCCTTTCACTTAATGGCTCCCTTGGCCCCCAGGATACTGTGTCCGACTTGACAGTTTCTGTAAGACTTTTCCAATCTCCCTCATATGTTTTCCTGTCCAGCTTCTTGTAGGCATAGAATTAGGCATGCCTCCCAGAGACTAGTTTGGGCCGTAGGCCCCGGATGTTACTGGAATGTTAACTAAAGACAGTTGCCAACATTCTCATACTGCCAAACAGTTTATACTTAATGTGCCGTCCTGCTAGAATTTTATCTATCTGAAATCTATTCTCCAACTCCATCTACAAAGGAAGTGCTCCACTTTTTATATGACCCTTACGCCTCCCATGCCGGGCTGGTTTTAATTGTATCTAACCCTGTGTTCCACTTGTTATATCTTAGATGCCCACAATTGAATCTTTCCCATTACTAATCTAAACTATGAGTACTATCCTACACCTGGTGCTCTAAACTTAATCCTGTACTTTCCCTATATGCTACACATGGGTGGACATATCGCATGTGCAGCCTGTGAAGCTGCACCGGGGCTTGGAGGTGGAGGGGGGCCCTTGCAGGGTGGCTAATAATAAGGGCGATCTGGCCTGTTTATCTGGCCCCAAGGCTCTTGGGGGCCCTGGCCAGATTGCTCTCTTGTGCGGCGGACAGGGACAGATCCCTGCAGCTCCGCTGCCTACGAGAGAAAATAGCAGCGGAGCTGCAGCAATCTGTCCTGCTTCCTGCCCGCGCTTCCTCTCACACAGACAGCAGCGCCACTGAATGACGTCATCATTCAGCGGTCGGCTGTGCCAGAGAGAGGTAGGCGATGGTGAAGCTGCAGCAGAGCGAGCAAAGAGGTGAGAGGTGCTGTGTGTGTGTGTGTGTGCGTGTGCGTAGAGCTGCAGGGGAACATGCAGAGGGATGAATGGTGCTGTGTGTGTCTGTGTGTGTGTAGGTGGAGGAGAGGGTAATGATGGGGCTGATGGGGAGAAGGCAATGATGGGTTGATGGAGAGGGCAATGATGGGTATGTGGGGAAGGAAGAAATAATGGAAGTGGTGGAATGGGCAAGGATGGGGGTAGTGGGGGAGGAGGAAATGATGGAGGTGGAGGAAAGGGCAATAATGGGGTTGGAGGGGGGAAGGAAATGATGGAGGTGGTGGAATGGGCAAGGATGGTGGTGGTGGAAAGGATAATGATGGTCGTGGTGTAAAGGGCAATGATGGGGACGTGGAGGAAGAAATGATGGATGTGGTGGAAAGTGCAATGATGGGGATGGTAGGGGAGGAGGAAATGATGGAGGTGGTGGAATGGGCAATGATGGGGTGGTGGAGAAGGCAATGATAGAGGTGGGGAGAAGACAATGATGGTGGTAGTGGAAAAGACAATGATGGGAGTGGTGGGGAAAGAGGCAATGATGGGGTGGTGGAGAAGAAGGCTGCGACGGAGGTGATGGAAAGGGCAATGATGGGGGTGATGAACAGGGCAATGATGGGGTGTTAGGGGAGAAAGCAATGATAGAGGTGGTGGAAAGGGCAATGATGGGGTGGTGGGGGAAAAAGCAATGATGGAGGTGGTGGAAATAACAATGATGGGGTGGGGGGGAGAATGCAATGATGGTGGTAGAAAAGGCAATAATGGGGGTGGTGGGGGAGGAGAAAATGATGGAGGTGGTGGAATGGGCAATGATGGGGTGGTGGGGGGAAAAGACAATGATGGGGTGGTGGGGAGGAGGAAATGATGGAGGTGGTGGAATGGGCAATGATATGGGTTGGTGGGGGAGAAAGCAATGATGGAGGTGGTGAAGAGGGCAATGATGGGATGGGAGAGAGGACAATAATGGGATGCGGGGGAGGAGGACAATGAGGGGTGTGGGGGATTGGGATGGGAGGAAGGGGGACTTATAATGGACTTAGGAACAGGGCGAGGTGGAGGAAGACATTATTATCGCTTATTATGTCTAACACAGTCCCTTAGTAGAGTGTACATACTTATTATGTATAACACAGTCCCTTAGTATATAGGGTATTTACTAATTCTGTATAACACCATGCTTAGTTACATAGTTTCCTCTTTTATTATGTATAACATCATCCCTTATTATGGACCATCGTCTCTAGTTATATATGGTACCATCCCTTATTATATAGCTTCTTTTGCTGCTATGCACAGCACTGTCTCTTACATAGTGTATTCTTGTTCATTTTGTTATTCACAGTGCCCTCTTTTATTACATAGTTCCATCCCTTTTTAGATACTGCTGATGGAGGAGCCAGTGACCCAACGATCAGTCCATCAGCTCCTCCATTAGAAAGAAGCTTTTCCATGCTCCATCAGCCATCATTGCATTATACAGCTAACAAGACAGGACAGTATGTAATAAAAAACAGGACTCTATATAATCCAACATGCAAGGGCAACTGTATTGTACATAGGAGAGGGCACTGTATATTAAGGGACGGCAATATACATAATAAAGGAGACTATGTAATATCTATACATGTGTGTGTGGCTATATATATATATATATATACCTTGTCGCCATAAAAGGAGGGCGGCCCAGACATATTTCATGCACAGGGGCATGTATCACAATACATTACATTAACAGAGTGCATTAGTGCCAACAGAGTACATACAGTCATGGCCAAAAGTATTGACACCCCTGCAATTCTGTCAGATAATACTCAGTTTCTTCCTGAAAATGATTGCAATCACAAATTATTTGGTATTATTATCTTCATTTAATTTGTCTTAAATGAAAAAACACAAAAGAGAATGAAGCAAAAAGCAAAACATTGATCATTTCACACAAAACTCTAAAAATGGGCCAGACAAAAGTATTGGCACCCTCAGCCTAATATTTGGTTGCACAACCTTTAGCCAAAATAACTGTGACCAACCGCTTCCGGTAACCATCAATGAGTTTCTTACAATGCTCTGCTGGAATTTTAGACCATTCTTCCTTGGCAAACTGCTCCAGGTCCCTGATATTTGAAGGGTGCCTTCTCCAAACTGCCATTTTTAGATCTCTCCACAGGTGTTCTATGGGATTCAGGTCTGGACTCATTGCTGGCCACCTTAGAAGTCTCCAGTGCTTTCTCTCAAACCATTCTCTAGTGCTTTTTGAAGTGTGTTTTGGGTCATTCTCCTGCTGGAAGACCCATGACCTCTGAGGGAGACCCAGCTTTCTCATACTGGGCCCTACATTATGCTGCAAAATTTGTTGGTAGTCTTCAGACTTCATAATGCCATGCACACGGTCAAGCAGTCCAGTGCCAGAGGCAGCAAAGCAACCCCAAAACATCAGGGAACCTCCGCCATGTTTGACTGTAGGGACCGTGTTCTTTTCTTTGAATGCCTCTTTTTTTCTCCTGCAAACTCTATGTTGATGCCTTTGCTCAAAAAGCTCTACTTTTGTCTCATCTGACCAGAGAACATTCTTCCAAAACGTTTTAGGCTTTTTCAGGTAAGTTTTGGCAAACTCCAGCCTCGCTTTTTTATGTATCGGGGTAAGAAGTGGGGTCTTCCTGGGTCTGCTACCATACAGTCCCTTTTCATTCAGATGCCGACGGATAGTACGGGTTGACACTGTTGTACCCTCGGACTGCAGGGCAGCTTGAACTTGTTTGGATGTTAGTTGAGGTTCTTTATCCAACATCCGCACAATCTTGCATTGAAATCTCTTGTCAATTTTTCTTTTCCGTCCACATCTAGGGAGGTTAGCCACAGTGCCATGGGCTTTAAACTTCTTGATGGCACTGCGCACGGTAGACACAGGAACATTCAGGTCTTTGGAGATGGACTTGTAGCCTTGAGATTGCTCATGCTTCCTCACAATTTGGTTTCTCAAGTCCTCAGACAGTTCTTTGGTCTTCTTTCTTTTCTCCATGCTCAATGTGGTACACACAAGGACACAGGACAGAGGTTGAGTCAACTTTAATCCATGTCAACTGGCTGCAAGTGTGATTTAGTTATTGCCAACACCTGTTAGGTGCCACATGTAAGTTACATGTGCTGTTAATTACACTAATTAGAGAAGCATCACATGATTTTTCGAACAGTGCCAATACTTTTGTCCACCCCCTTTTTTATGTTTGGTGTGGAATTATATCCCATTTGGCTTTAGGACAATTCTTTTTGTGTTTTTTCATTTAAGACAAATTAAATGAAGATAATAATACCAAATAATTTGTGTTTGCAATCATTTTCAGGAAGAAAATGAGTATTATCTGACAGAATTGCAAGGGTGTCAATACTTTTGGCCATGACTGTAAGTGCCTATAAAACTCTATGCAGTTTCACATATCATAAAAATTCAATAAAATCACACACTTTGTATAAACGCTGTCTTAACAGGAAGAGGCACATGACAGTCTCTGTCATACCCTTACACATGCAGTGATATTGTAGAATAGAAAAAATTTAGAAAAAATTGGATTCTGTCTCTACAGGACTGGATTTTCCTTTTCTTTTTCTTTTTGAAAAGAAAACATAGTGCATACAAAAGAAAAAATTACACGGTCGACATCAGTCTACTCATGAGTAAGACTGCTTAGTGGAGTCGAAACACGTCGACTGGGTCATGTTGACCATGTAAATTTTTCTTTTGCATGCACTATATTTTCTTTTGAAAAAGAAAAGAAAAATCCAGTCCTGTTGAGCCAGATTCCAATGTTTTCTATTTTTCTTGATGTGAGGCCAGGGCGAGGCCGGTGTCTGGCCCCAGGTCGATGAGCATAGAGCTACTAGGTGAGCTGACATCAAGTTTTTATAAGTGATATTGTAGTTTGATCAGCACCCTGAGGCTTTATATAAAATTGAGTCTGTGAACTGTTTCTGCACAGCTCTGATGGCCATTTAGTTATTGTATCCAGGTGAGAAGAGTAGTAGGACACACATTTATAAATCAGTAGCTCTGATGTCTCCATTAAAGACATAGGAACAGATTCATCAAACAGTTTTTAACAATTTTCAGTAGCAAAACGACTTGATATGTCATATGTTGTATGAATGTTAATGCTTTTACACCAGTCATAGACAGAGAGAGACATTCCTGGTTAATTAACCTTTAGACTAGGACTGCACAGTGACTTTGGTGTTGACACAGTCACACAGCCAAAGATCACTGATTGCCGCTGCTCAGGAGCAGACATAAACCACAGATGAAAATGACAAAAACACTTGAAAATGAATTACCAATAATCTCTTATTATATTCATTTTATTTTATTAAATATAGACACCAAACAAGGACAAACTATTAACAAAGGAAGAATGACAGGGCACAATAAAAAAACAAAAAACATATAATAAATCCAAAGAGGAGCAGGTCAGCACACAGCACTGTAACTGACCAGCAAGTACAAAGGATTTTAATTCCATAGAATAGATTACCAGGAGTCCAAGGAAGCAAATCTATAATATAACGCTGGGAGCGTCACTCTGTCTGAAGCCTTTATAGACTGCGCAAGCGCAAGCGCCGGCGCAGTCTGGGCCTCACAGATTGACGCTCCCAGGAGATCACGGTATGCGTAAACACTGAACGCACACCGCGATCTCCAACAGAGAAGCAGGGACCGCCAGGAGGGTAAGTATGTGCTATATTCACCTGGCCCCGTTCCACCGCTGCATGCCGCCATCTTCCCGGTCCTCGGCCTGTGACCTTCAGTTCAGAGGGTGCGATGACGCGCTTAATGCACGCCGGCGCCGCCCTCTGACTGACCAGTCACAGCCAGATGGCGGCGCGCAGCGGTGGAACGGGGCCAGGTGAATATAGTAAGTGCTGGGGGGCCTGAGCTGGCGGCGATACCGGTACCTGACCCCCACAGCGCACCGGTGTCCCCGCCTGCTCAGGCCCCCCAGCACTCGGCGCCCAGCGACCATAGGTGAGTATGGTATTTTTTTTTTTAATATGTTGCAGCAGCATACGGGGCATATACAATGGAGCATCTTATGGGGCCATAAACCATAATGGAGCATCTTATGGGGCCATAAACCATAATGGAGCAGTGTACGGGGGCATATACTATGGAGCATTTTATGGGGGCCATAAACCTTTATGGAGCAGCGTATGGGGCATATGGATGGGAGCAGCAAATTAAAGAACGGTGGCGCAGGATGGGAGCAGCACATGACAGAATAGGGCAGCACATGACAGAACGGGGGCGCAGGATGGGAGCAGCACATGTCAGAATGGGGGCGCAGGATGGGAGCAGCACATGACAGAATGGGGGCGCAGGATGGGAGCAGCACATGACAGGATGGGGACGCAGGATTGGAGCAGCACACGTCAGAATGGAGGCGCAGGATGGGAGCAGCACATGTCAGAATGGGGGCACAGGATGGGAGCAGCACATGACAGAATGGGGGCGCAGGATGGGAGCAGCACATGACAGGATGGGGACGCAGGATTGGAGCAGCACACGTCAGAATGGAGGCGCAGGATGGGAGCAGCACATGTCAGAATGAGGGCACAGGATGGGAGCAGCACATGTCAGAATGGGGGCGCAGGATGGGAGCAGCACATGACAGGATGGGGACGCAGGATGGGAGCAGCACATGTCAGAATGGGGGCGCAGGATGGGAGCAGCACATGTTAGAATGGGGCGCGCAGGATGGGAGCAGCACATGTCAGAATGGAGGCGCAGGATGGGAGCAGCACATGTCAGAATGGGGGCGCAGGATGGGAGCAGCACATGTCAGAATGGAGGCGCAGGATGGGAGCAGCACATGTCAGAATGGGGGCGCAGGATGGGAGCAGCACATGTCAGAATGGGGGCGCAGGATGGGAGCAGCACATGTCAGAATGGAGGCGCAGGATGGGAGCAGCACATGTCAGAATGGGGGCGCAGGATGGGAGCAACACATGTCAGAATGGGGGCGCAAGATGGGAGCAGCACATGACAGGATGGGGACGCAGGATGGGAGCAGCACATGTCAGAATGGAGGCGCAGGATGGGAGCAGCACATGTCAGAATGGGGGCGCAGGATGGGAGCAGCACATGTCAGGATGGGGGTGCAGGATGGGAGCAGCACATGACAGGATGGGGACGCAGGATGGGAGCAGCACATGTCAGAATGGGGGTGCAGGATGGGAGCAGCACATGTCAGAATGGGGGCGCAGGATGGGAGCAGCACATGTCAGAACGGGGGCGCAGGATGGGAGCAGCACATGACAGGATGGGGACGCAGGATGGGAGCAGCACATGACAAGATTAGGGCGCAGGATGGAGACCATATACCAATATAAATGCTCGCCACCCGGGCGTAGAACGGTTCAATAGCTAGTTCTATATAACATCAATTGGTATAAAGTGCAGTGCAAATATACTGTATATTTTATTAACAATCATCATGATTATGCTTCCCTATTTTCCCCGGAATCTGCACTGGAGGCACAAACAGCAGACAGGAAGTTCACAACAAAATGTCAATGATATGATCACAAAAAAGTATTGCCAATGGCAGAAGGTATACAATATCATTTATATATTCCGAGTAAATTCATCAGTAACATGATCACAAGATAATAATTCACAAGATTATCAAAAAAGTATTGTGAGTACCAAAAATTGCATAGTGCCTTTCAAGTATTACAGATAAGTTCATGCTTAAAGTATAGAGAGTAAATAATACTAACCAGTGCTCACGCTGGATGTGCTGGCGCAGCCATCCCACACTCCAACATGCCTTTCACATGTTGCTTTGTCAGGGAGTGATTTGGTGTTGACACAAGTCACACAGCCAAAGATCACTGATTGCCGCTGCTCAGGAGCAGACATAAACCACAGATGGCCCATGTGCAACAGCAATATATGGGTCATTTGCAGTTTTGAGGTCATCATAATGCACAATTCGACCTGCTCTCTAACTGGCTGCGGCCTTCTGGAGTCTGATGGGCCTGGTACAATATTTAGAGCAGGCATCTCACCATCCAGAAATACAGGAGGGGAGATATGTTTCACTGAGGCTATCAGCTTCAGTGATTTGAAATCTAGAAGACCGAATTTTGTTTTAGCACACTAAATGTTGAGAGGGGTTAGTCAGCCATGGTAAGGGCTAGGTTTTTAAGTGAGCAGCTGAAGAGCGGGTGGGAGACTGTTCATTATATCTCCTCCCCAGGGTGGGGTTTAGAAGGTAAATAGTCAGCATTCTGAGCCATTCAGTGTTCAGTGTGCCTGGAGAGGCCTACTCCAGAGTGGTGTTCATATTTATAGTAATCTTGAGCGAGCAGATCCCAACAGCCATACAGACTGTTTACAATTTTGTATTGTTTTCCTGTTTGCCCGAAGGGACGTTTTTATTTTTACTTTGCACTGGTTTATGCCACATGTATATAATAAACCAGTGGAAGATATAAAGAAACAGTGTTTCTGTGTCGACCCTCCACTGTTGGTGCTAGAAGTGCGGGAAATTTCCCAGGAAGCCTGTGTGACGGCTGTGAACAAATCGCATGTCCTGGGTGAAGGCGGCCATAAGCCAGGAGGCAACGTCAGACAGCCTGGAAGACCTGACTAATCATCTTGTGAAAGCCCAGCAGGAGACAAGCTACTTATGCAACAAATTCAGCAACAGCAGTATCTGCAGCAGTTCCAGCAACAGCAGCAACAAGTCCAGCACAGAGAACAGCAGCAGCCCATTCCATTGCAACCCTCGTCCCCTGTAAAAAAAAAAAACCCAGAAAATAAACATCAATAATACTCACCTAATCGCATTCCATTGAAGCCCTGGTCTCATGTAAAAAAATAAATAAAAAAAACCATAACCCTCACATGTCTGACATACTGTCCCATGCCGTAATCCATGTCTGCGATGAGTGATTTCCAACCTGGACAGTGCCAAGATGTGACCGTCCAGGCTGATAACCATGGGAGAATGAGTTGCGGTGAGCGCAGCATCAGTGACTAGCAATGACGTAATTGAGGTTACTGTAGTTCTTTGCTGTGAGCCAGGCTAATAAATTGCTGTGACCTCAGTGAGATCACCGCTAGCACGGTGAGAAACAGTCTCACGGTGCAGCGCTGAGCTCCGGGAGTTCACCGCAGTTCACCGTGAGAAATTTCTTACAGTGAACTGCAGACACCTGTTACTGGAATTAAACTTTTTACCTCCAGTCACAGCGGCTGGCTCACACTGTCATCTGACAACATGAGAACTGCAGCTCTCTGAACAGCTGCAATGATCTTGCCGCCGATCAGAGGCTGTGTTTGCCGCCGATCAGAGGCAGTGTTTGCCGCGCTGTCGTGCAGATGACAGAGTGACAAACAATGGTTGTTCGGGTTGCCCATTCATCTGAATGGGGTCCAGGTTCAGGTACTGTTATGGTATCCGAACAGAACTGTTCAGCTGAACCCGCCTGACCTGAATATCCAAGGGTTCGTCCATTACTACTCGACAACTGATTGATGGATCAATCATGCTTTGGGGTTGTGCTGCAGCCAATGGCACTGGGAACATTTCACAGGTATAGGGAAGAATGGATTCAATGAAATTTCAACAAATTCTTGATGCAAACATAATACCATGTGTAAAAAAGCTGAAGTAGATAAGAGGATGGCTTCTACAAATGGATAATGATCCTAAACACATGTCAAAATCCACAATAGACTACCTCAAAAGGCACAAGCTGAAGGTTTTACAATGGCCCTCAGTCTCCTGATCTGAACATCATTGAAAATCTATGGCTAGACCTCAAAATAGCAGAGCATGCAAGACGATCCAGGAATCTCACAGAACTGAAATCATTTTCTAAGGCAGAATGGATGAAAATCCCTCATACAAGAATTGAAAGAGGCCGGCTACAAAAAGCGTTTATAAGCTGTGATACTTACAAAAGGGGTACTACTAGAAAACTCACCATGCAGTGTGCCCAAACTTTTGCATCTGCCCATTTTCCTTTTTGTAATTTTTATATTGCCTAATATACAAAGGAAATGTGTCATTTTTAATTTAAAGCCTTTTAGATATCATTTAATCTTCTACTTGCTTAGCTGTTCACAATAACATTAATTTTGACCAGGGGTGCCCAAACTTTTACATGACACTATACATCCCAAATCCTTGTATATGTCCTTTATACTGAGCCCAATCCTGGTATACATATTCCCCATCCTGGTATATGTCCTCTTAAAGTGAATAGGATCACTTTATGACCCACAAGGTACTGCAACATTCAAGTCGGAAAAAGTAGAAAAAATGTATATTTCTTGCAACTTGATTGTTGCTGTCGCAGTGACTTTCAGGTCACAATATGACCCCATTTACCTGGATAATTCTATGATTTAGCAGAGGCATATGACCATGCAACTTGTGTTATGGCCAATGTCACCATGTAGCCTCAGCCTTAGGCCACGTTCACACTTTCACTATTTGGTGATTATTTTTCCATCAGTACTTTTAAACCAAAACCAGGAGTGGGTGATAAGTACAGAAGTGGTGCATATGTTTCTATTATACTTTTCCTCCGATTGTTCCACTCCTGGTTTTGGCTTACAAATACTGATGTAAAATACTGACCAAATATTGAGCGTATAAACGTGGCCTTAAGTGGCTGCTAATGAAGGTCAGACAGGGAGAGTCTATATCCCTGAGCTGAGATGGCAATCCACATCAAAGTTTTTTTTTACCAAGGGATATCTACAAACCTTTTTTACCATGAGAACATGCACTTGTAGAGTTTTTCAGATATACAGACCTAAAATATAAATTTACTAAAAAATACAAATACCTAGAATTTCCATTTATACATTATCTTAATAAAATGATTAACAGATTTCAAAGACAGAGTTTCCCCAATTACTGAAGCCAATATATATAAGCTAAAAGCCACTGATACTATTGGGTTAATGCATGAACAAGAGTACAGGAGGAATTGGCGTTTCATGCTTAAATTTGCCTTGAGCCATTTCCGAGAGAGGAGTATAGAGAGGGGCTTAATATGAAGTCAAAGTGGTTAAACAACGGGTACAAAAAATTGATGTAACACTCTGGCTTCACTAGTAGTACCCCAACACGGGCAGGGTTCATGGCTCCATGTGGATGTGTATATAGCCGAGCCTACAGCAGGTGCGAGTTCAGTCTACAGTGAAGCTCATATTATGGCTGTCACCAGTTCTTCCAGACTTACAAGGTCAGTGGTCCAATATATTGGGTCACTAGTTTTTCTGAGTCATGCCAGTCTTGGGAGGGAAGTGGCAAAGAGACAATGTGAATATGGCTCCCACGCAGGCACAGTATGTCATGGATTAACAAGAGCGGCTTGGCATGACTTGGACATAGACCACTGGGATGAGAACAAGTGCTGCACTCCCCCGTCTCCAGGGCAGATGGTCACAGATCAGTTCCATTTCAAGGGAAAATTCTGTCTTCTGTCCCTGAAAGAGAAAAAAAAGAAAGAAATGACATGATAGATAATGGAATGAGAGGAAGGGAAGAGTCGCGCAGCATATAATGGAGAGGATTTACTGACAGCAAACTGTATGAGAGTAGGAAATGTGAGAAAGAATTAGACAAGAGAGCAGAAGAAAATGATGAATATAAAGGGGAAACATTGCTGAAGCAAAGGCAATGATAATGGAAAATCCTGAACCTCCATAGTATTAAATGGTGTCGTAATGGTAATTGTTATGTTTGCTAATGACAGGTGTTATGAAGGATATCCAGAAACACAGTGTGCTTAGCGATCAGAGCGCACACAGTGATCTGACAAATACCCAAAAATACAAGAACGAGCTCTGAGACGTGGAAACTCTGTAGACTGCACCCCTGATCCTATCCTAAACACAACTAAAAGCGGCTGTGGATTGCGCCTAACAACTACCTAGGCAACTCGGCACAGCCTAAGAAACTAGCTAGCCTAAAGATAGAAAAATAGGCCTGACTTGCCCCAGAGAAATTCCCCAAAGGAAAAGGCAGCCCCCCACATATAATGACTGTGAGTAAGATGAAAAGACAAAACGTAGGGATGAAATAGATTCAGCAAAGTGGGGCCCGATATTCTAGGACAGAGCGAGGACAGTAAAGCGAACTTTGCAGTCTACAAAAAACCCTAAAGCAAAACCACGCAAAGGGGGCAAAAAAAAACCACCGTGCCGAACTAACGGCACGGCGGTACACCCTTTGCGTCTCAGAGCTTCCAGCCAAACAAAAGACAAGCTGGACAGAAAAAAGGCAACAAAAAAGCAAAAAGCACTTAGCTATACAGAGCAGCAGGTCACAGGAACAATCAGGAGAAGCTCAGATCCAACACTGAAACATTGACAAGGAGCAAGGATAGCAGCATCAGGCGGAGTTAAGTAATGAAGCAGTTAACGAGCTCACCAGAACACCTGAGGGAGGAAGCTCAGAAGCTGCAGTACCACTTGTGACCACAGGAGTGAATTCAGCCACAGAATTCACAACAGTACCCCCCCCCTTGAGGAGGGGTCACCGAACCCTCACCAGAGCCCCCAGGCCGACCAGGATGAGCCGCATGAAAGGCACGAACAAGATCGGAAGCATGAACATCAGAGGCAAAAACCCAGGAATTATCTTCCTGAGCATAACCCTTCCATTTAACCAGATACTGGAGTTTCCGTCTAGAAACACGAGAATCCAAAATCTTCTCCACAATATACTCCAATTCCCCCTCCACCAAAACCGGGGCAGGAGGCTCAACAGATGGAACCATAGGTGCCACGTATCTCCGCAACAACGACCTATGGAATACATTATGTATGGAAAAGGAGTCTGGGAGGGTCAAACGAAAAGACACAGGATTGAGAACCTCAGAAATCCTATACGGACCAATAAAACGAGGTTTAAATTTAGGAGAGGAAACCTTCATAGGAATATGACGAGAAGATAACCAAACCAGATCCCCAACACGAAGTCGGGGACCCACACGGCGTCTGCGATTAGCGAAAAGTTGAGCTTTCTCCTGGGACAAGATCAAATTGTCCACTACCTGAGTCCAGATCTGCTGCAACCTATCCACCACAGAATCCACACCAGGACAGTCCGAAGACTCAACCTGTCCTGAAGAGAAACGAGGATGGAACCCAGAATTGCAAAAAAATGGAGAAACCAAGGTAGCCGAGCTGGCCCGATTATTAAGGGCGAACTCAGCCAATGGCAAAAAGGACACCCAATCATCCTGGTCTGCAGAAACAAAACATCTCAGATATGTTTCCAAGGTCTGATTGGTTCGTTCGGTCTGGCCATTAGTCTGAGGATGGAAAGCCGAGGAAAAGGATAGGTCAATGCCCATCCTACCACAAAAGGCTCGCCAAAACCTTGAAACAAACTGGGAACCTCTGTCAGAAACAATATTCTCAGGAATGCCATGCAACCGAACCACATGCTGAAAGAACAAAGGTACCAAATCAGAGGAGGAAGGCAATTTAGCCAAAGGCACCAGATGGACCATTTTAGAAAAGCGATCACAGACCACCCAAATGACTGACATCTTTTGAGAAACGGGAAGGTCAGAAATGAAATCCATCGAAATATGTGTCCAAGGCCTCTTTGGGACCGGCAAGGGCAAAAGCAACCCACTGGCACGAGAACAGCAGGGCTTAGCCCTAGCACAAATCCCACAGGACTGCACAAAAGTACGTACATCCCGTGACAGAGATGGCCACCAGAAGGATCTAGCCACTAACTCTCTGGTACCAAAGATTCCAGGATGACCAGCCAACACCGAACAATAAAGTTCAGAGATAAGTTTATTAGTCCACCTATCAGGGACGAACAGTTTCTCTGCTGGACAACGATCAGGTTTATTCGCCTGAAATTTTTGCAGCACCCGCCGCAAATCAGGGGAGATGGCAGACACAATGACTCCTTCCTTGAGGATACCCGCTGGCTCAGATAAACCCGGAGAGTCGGGCACAAAACTCCTAGACGGAGCATCCGCCTTCACATTTTTAGAGCCCGGAAGGTACGAAATCACAAAGTCGAAGCGGGCAAAAAATAACGACCAACGGGCCTGTCTAGGATTCAAGCGCTTGGCAGACTCGAGATAAGTCAAGTTCTTATGATCAGTCAATACCACCACGCGATGCTTAGCTCCTTCAAGCCAATGACGCCACTCCTCGAATGCCCACTTCATGGCCAGCAACTCTCGATTGCCCACATCATAATTACGCTCAGCGGGCGAAAACTTCCTGGAAAAGAAAGCACATGGTTTCATCACTGAGCAATCAGAACCTCTCTGTGACAAAACCGCCCCTGCTCCAATCTCAGAAGCATCAACCTCGACCTGGAACGGAAGAGAAACATCTGGCTGACACAACACAGGGGCAGAACAAAAACGACGCTTCAACTCCTGAAAAGCTTCCACAGCAGCAGAAGACCAATTAACCAAATCAGCACCCTTCTTGGTCAAATCGGTCAATGGTTTGGCAATGCTAGAAAAATTACAGATGAAGCGACGATAAAAATTAGCAAAGCCCAGGAACTTTTGCAGACTTTTCAGAGATGTCGGCTGAATCCAATCCTGGATGGCTTGTACCTTAACTGGATCCATCTCGATAGGAGAAGGGGTAAAGATGAACCCCAAAAATGAAACTTTCTGCACACCGAAGAGACACTTTGATCCCTTCACAAACAAAGAGTTAGCACGCAGGACCTGAAAAACCATTCTGACCTGCTTTACATGAGACTCCCAATCATCTGAGAAGATCAAAATGTCATCCAAGTAAACAATCAGGAATTTATCCAGATACTCACGGAAGATGTCATGCATAAAAGACTGAAACACAGATGGAGCATTGGCAAGTCCGAACGGCATCACTAGATACTCAAAATGACCCTCGGGCGTATTGAATGCAGTTTTCCATTCATCTCCTTGCCTGATTCTCACCAGATTATACGCACCACGAAGATCTATCTTAGTGAACCAACTAGCCCCCTTAATCCGAGCAAACAAGTCAGATAACAATGGCAAGGGATACTGAAATTTAACAGTGATCTTATTAAGAAGGCGGTAATCAATACACGGTCTCAGCGAACCATCCTTCTTGGCTACAAAGAAGAACCCTGCTCCCAGTGGTGATGACGATGGGCGAAAATGTCCCTTCTCCAGGGATTCCTTCACATAACTGCGCATAGCGGCGTGTTCGGGCACGGATAAATTAAATAATCGACCTTTAGGGAATTTACTACCAGGAATCAAATTGATAGCACAATCACAATCCCTATGCGGAGGTAGAGCATCGGACTTGGGCTCTTCAAATACATCCTGATAATCAGACAAGAACTCTGGGACCTCAGAAGGGGTGGATGACGAAATCGACAAAAATGGAACATCACCATGTACCCCCTGACAACCCCAGCTGGATACCGACATGGAATTCCAATCCAATACTGGATTATGGGTTTGTAGCCATGGCAACCCCAACACGACCACATCATGCAGATTATGCAACACCAGAAAGCGAATAACTTCCTGATGTGCAGGAGCCATGCACATGGTCAGCTGGGCCCAGTATTGAGGTTTATTCTTGGCCAAAGGTGTAGCATCAATTCCTCTCAATGGAATAGGACACCGCAAAGGCTCCAAGAAAAACCCACAACGTTTAGCATAATCCAAATCCATCAGATTCAGGGCAGCGCCCGAATCCACAAACGCCATGACAGAAAACGACGACATAGAGCATATCAAGGTAATGGACAGAAGGAATTTGGACTGTACAGTACCAATGACGGCAGACCTAGCGGACCGCTTAGTGCGCTTAGGACAATCAGAAATAGCATGAGTGGAATCACCACAGTAGAAACACAGACCATTCAGACGTCTGTATTCCTGCCGTTCAACTCTAGTCATAGTCCTATCGCACTGCATAGGCTCAGGTTTAACCTCAGGCAGTACCGCCAAATGGTGCACAGATTTACGCTCGCGCAAGCGTCGACCGATCTGAATGGCCAAAGACAAAGACTCATTCAAACCAGCAGGCATAGGAAATCCCACCATGACATCCTTAAGAGCCCCAGAGAGACCCTTTCTGAACAAAGCTGCCAGCGCAGATTCATTCCACTGAGTGAGTACTGACCATTTCCTAAATTTCTGACAATAGACTTCTATATCATCCTGACCCTGGCACAAAGCCAGCAAATTTTTCTCAGCCTGATCCACTGAATTAGGCTCATCGTACAGCAATCCGAGCGCCAGGAAAAACGCATCGACACTACTCAATGCAGGGTCTCCTGGCGCAAGAGAAAATGCCCAGTCTTGAGGGTCGCCGCGCAAAAAAGAAATAATAATCAAAACCTGTTGAATAGGATTACCAGAAGAATGAGGTTTCAAGGCCAGAAATAGCTTACAATTATTTTTGAAACTTAGAAACTTAGTTCTATCTCCAAAAAACAAATCAGGAATAGGAATTCTTGGTTCTAACATAGATTTCTGATCAATAGTATCTTGAATTTTTTGTACATTTATAACGAGATTATCCATTGAAGAGCCCAGACCCTGAATATCCATGTCCACACCTGTGTCCAGAATCACCCAAATGTCTAGGGGAAAAAAAAAAGTGAACACAGAGCAGAAAAAAAAAAAAAAAAATGATGTCAGAACCTTTTCTTTCCCTCTATTGAGAATCAATAGTTGGCTCCTTGTACTGTTATGTTTGCTAATGACAGGTGTTATGAAGGATATCCAGAAACACAGTGTGCTTAGCGATCAGAGCGCACACAGTGATCTGACAAATACCCAAAAATACAAGAACGAGCTCTGAGACGTGGAAACTCTGTAGACTGCACCCCTGATCCTATCCTAAACACAACTAAAAGCGGCTGTGGATTGCGCCTAACAACTACCTAGGCAACTCGGCACAGCCTAAGAAACTAGCTAGCCTAAAGATAGAAAAATAGGCCTGACTTGCCCCAGAGAAATTCCCCAAAGGAAAAGGCAGCCCCCCACATATAATGACTGTGAGTAAGATGAAAAGACAAAACGTAGGGATGAAATAGATTCAGCAAAGTGGGGCCCGATATTCTAGGACAGAGCGAGGACAGTAAAGCGAACTTTGCAGTCTACAAAAAACCCTAAAGCAAAACCACGCAAAGGGGGCAAAAAAAAACCACCGTGCCGAACTAACGGCACGGCGGTACACCCTTTGCGTCTCAGAGCCTCCAGCCAAACAAAAGACAAGCTGGACAGAAAAAAGGCAACAAAAAAGCAAAAAGCACTTAGCTATACAGAGCAGCAGGTCACAGGAACAATCAGGAGAAGCTCAGATCCAACACTGAAACATTGACAAGGAGCAAGGATAGCAGCATCAGGCGGAGTTAAGTAATGAAGCAGTTAACGAGCTCACCAGAACACCTGAGGGAGGAAGCTCAGAAGCTGCAGTACCACTTGTGACCACAGGAGTGAATTCAGCCACAGAATTCACAACAGGTAATGACGGACCTCACCTCAGTAACATCACTGGTCATTAGAGCAATGAGAGCCGTGTCGTGTGCAGCACATAATTAACCATCTACATGGCAGAGACAAGTTAGAGGGGCTTTCCATCATACATTGTGCTAGCATATCTCGTCAATAAAACATCAATGGGGAACAGTACTCTGTAGGCAACAGTTATGCTTCAAGATACTATGGGAGAGAAATCCCAATCTAACAGCGCACAAAGCATGGTGAATTTAAGGACCGTATTTGTATTATTTTTTAATAGCAATGTTCCAGGTGTTGTACACTTCCTCAGCCATAATGGGATAAATGTAGACCCTTATGGAGAGTAAGCAGTCATGGGTCCAGGATGGCTTTCTCCAGGGTAGACTGCGTTTGAGGGCTGTTCCCTTTTGAGGTCTTATTGTTTATTTTTTCTCCATCTTCTGCTCATCCAAAAGAATTGGATCACACTGTGATCAAATTCTGATTAGAGAGTGATTTGCATCTGCCCTATTCTCTCGGATGAGAGAATACAGTCGTCTACACCTAGCCTAAGCTTGATGGTCAGATACCCTGAAATTGCACCCCTGTAGGTTATCACAGTAACCTGCACTCCATTGATGATAAACGCACATCTCGTCAATGTCTGATTGGTGGAGGCCTGGCCTCTATGATGGCAACAAACGATATGGTCAAAAAGGTCGCTACATCTTTTCCCAACCTCTAGCATCATACTAGAAATTGTTTCAAAAACTGCATTAAAGAGATAGAGTTGTGTTGCAATTTCCTTAAAAAAAATATTAAAAGTGGGGTTATTTTGGGGGAAAGTCAGCACCAAAGCCCCCTCTTCTATACATCAGTAGGGATCTCTGGTTGTATTCCTTCCAGTTATACATTGATCCATATTCTTTTTGGTAGAGAAGACATCATGGGAAACAAAGTGTTCCCTACTGCTACATTTGTTTCTAAAAATCTGTAGAACAAGTAACCTATAGTCCTAAAAACACCATCTAGTGTGAAACAGAAAATAAAAAGCCAAGGAGAACGGGTGCAGCTGTAATTTCCCTCCCTCCCTCCCTCTGTGTAGGCGAAACGGCATCTTATGAGAGGGAAAAGGACGGCATCTCACTGGCTCAGAGAACACAGCTATTACAATGTACCAGGAAATCCTTTCCAGCAAGTACTCCATTTATGTTGTCTGCCGAAACTTGTCTCACAAAAGTGAATGCATTGGTCATTGCTGGTTGTAATGAGGCTGTATTGTTAGGGCTCCAGCCCACTTACCTGAAATTCCTCACAGAAACACTCCATACATGGCCATTTCTTTGTGGCAATTATAGAATTAGTCTTAGGTACAGCAGAGGTTTCATACAAATAAAACTTTTGAGGTCAAGTGTTGAGTCAATTTTGACGCTTGTTCCTTAGTAGATGCCGCCCAGGAAGAAGCACGCGCGAAACGAACGTCGGGGTTTTTGGAGGTGCAGCGTGTCACTTGTCACTACACATGGGAAGCGGCACATAGGTCCAGGTACTATGTATTGATCAGGGCTTGCAACTCTTCGTTCCTTGCCAATTGTGATGCAGCTATTATGGATGATGATGATGCGGCGATTTTTGGGACTCTGTGAGTATTGATCACACGGTTCAGCTGCTATTTACCTATGTTACATATGCTATGCATCTGCACTTTAGATACATGCTCCTTTATTTGTTATTGTAGATTATTCCTTTCAATTGATAACTTAGGTGCAATGTGATGCACTGATGCATTTGCACTTTAGATCACAATCTGCTTCACCCAACAGGGATATTCCCGTATAATTTAGAAGTTATGGGTGAGGATACGATGTGAACGCAATCTTTAATATCCATAGCCAGCATTTCACATTTGTTTAGGAGCAGGAAAGAGTTTTTAGCCTCATCTGTTTCTTTTTGGATATTCATATGTCTATGCTTCAGCTGACCTCTTGTAATTGCTCTTGGTTTAGAGGCACTATTTTGATTCTGTGTGTATATTTTTATATATGTCAAAATAAAGGTTTGATTTTTTTTATCAAAAAAGCAAAAAGACACTTCTTGATTCAATATAGTTTAACGACTATTTGATCAGTATGTTCATATATTTAGCGGAGTGTTGCCCACCCTTTGTGTAGGAGAATGGGCCTGGGTTATATGCTTACCAATTGTTCCTTAGTAGGTCTGGCCTCGGGGGTATGTGACCTGTGCGGTTGTGCTTCCCATGGGCAGGTGTCTGAACATTGGTCCCTGTCCTGCTCTGTCCCCACAGGTCGGTTGACACAAGGTGAGGTTTAATACTAGAGATGGGACTGTCCCAATTGAGGTACACCTTATTGTGGTGGGATGGATTTACGCTTTTTTGATCAAAATAGCATTAACTATGTAGCCAATGTTATTTACATATACTATTACTATTTACTTATTTACTACAAAGTATATGCTCCTTTTGTTTTTTTTCTTGGGTTTTGTGCTAAATGGCCACAGTCTGAAAGTGCTTGTACAGTGTCTTTTTGTAGAGGGTACATCAGCTGACCATGTAAAAACAGGGACTTTTTTTAACAGAAAATGAATGTTCAAACCGAGAGACGCACTCAGCGCACCACAGAAACCTTCCCACCTAATTGTTTTCCAGCTTTTTTAACACTCCTCCGTCTCCTGTAAAGGCAGAGTTGTCAATGAAGGACGATAGATACAATACAAGTAGATAGGAAGGTGCACTGAATTGCTCAGCCACATCAAGGGTGCACCGAGCGCCAGTGCTTGGTTTGAACAATCATTTTCTGTTCAATGACTCTATTTAATAAGGTACCACCAATGGTATAGCATCCAGATCCTCAAGCCATGATTGGAAACCTAAAATATGATTTTATTAAATTTCCCATCAAGGACTCATAAGAAGACTCTAACTGTGCTATTTAAATGGGATTCAAGCTGATCGCAGGTCGATAGGCAAATGTAGGGAGTTTCAGTAGCAACATATTCAAAGATGAGCAGGGCCATGTTTGGGGTGTGAAGCCTGTACAGTCAAATAGAGCACACAAGCTACACCTTCTAAAGAGAACGTCACAGAAGGCCTAGCTAAAAGCAGAGCATTTACTATAACTGGGACATTAAATAGCATTGTCACTTTATACATCATTTTATTCCATCAGGGAGGTGAAGGTGGAAGCAGAACAATGACCCAAAACATACAGCCAATGTCATTAAGAACTATCTTCAGCGTCAAGAACACGGAGTCCTGGAAGTGATGAGATGGCCCCCCAAAGAGCCATGGGTTTGCATGAAGAGACAGAAGACTTTGTGCAAGTCTACTAGCACAGAAGATCTGTGGTTAGTTCTTCAAGATTAGTTAGGAACAACCTTCCTGCTGAACTCATTCCAAAAACAGAGTATAAGTGTACCTAGGAGAATTGATGCTGTGGTGAAGGCAAAAGGCTGTGATTTTGATTTCGTTCACTTTGCATTTTGTTAATTGATAAAAATAAACTATTAACACTTCTATATTTAAAGCATTGTTAAGGTATGTTCATATCTGTTTCCGGTGGTCTAAAATATCCGTTTTTCAAGCAGTAGATGCTTCGGGAATTGCTCCTTTTCTCAGGAGTTTTCTAAACTTAAATTGTAATTTTTTAGTTCTTTTTGGCAGTTTCCTAAAAAAAAAAAAAAATTATTCTTTAAAAGTTTTTTTTATAGCATTTTTATGCTGCCTTTTTGTGCATCTTTAACAACAATTTTTCAACCTTTTTTTTTTTAATCGCATTAAACAAAGAAGAGAACACTAGTGTTTTTGTAGCAAAAACGCTGAAAATGCTTAAAAAAAACCCATGGCATCTTTTTGGGCCTTCCTATTTACATCTATTGAAAAGTAGTGTTTCTTCCTAGCAGAAAACGCCAAAAGAATAGTCATGTTACTTATTCTTAACTTTGTGGATCGCCCCCAGACACAGGGCCACAGGTTACTCGGTACCGGTCCTTTCTGTCTCGGTTCTGGGGTTGTCACGGTGGCTGGACCCGGTCCGTGACCCTGCTAAGGGGCGTCCAATGAAAGGTGATGCGAGTCTGTCAAGGTTTCGTGATGCCACCTGTGGTGTTCGGTCAGGGTGACCGACGCTGCTTGGGGACCGCTGGGGTGATGGAATGGCAGCTCGATGGTATACCTTCCCACAGGTTAAGTATGTCCCCATGGCTTCCCAGTAATGTAGATAGTGATGGTGTGAGGTGCAGACAATAACGAGGACACAAGGTTGCAGTCTCTTTACCTCTTTACTGAAGACTTCAGGATCCACAATCCAGAGCACTGTTAACTGGGCTGTCTGAGACCGGCCGGTCCGATGGCACATCCAGAGTTCCCTTTGCAGGTGGAAATCAGTGTCTACCACTAGCGCCTGTGTGTTGTAGTGCTTCCCTGCTGAGCATTCGGAATAGTCCTCACAACTTCTGTTCTCGTTCGTTCGTTCTTTCTAGTTCTTTCTAATTCTTTCTCTCTCATTCCAGATGTTTCTAGTTTCTCGTTGTTACAGAACCCCAGCACCAAGAATATGTTATGCAGTATATATTATGTATAATAGGTTCCATGTGAAATGCATCAGTCCACAGGCCGCGCCCCTGGTCAGAGGGGACAAGATATTCTCTTTCTGACCTCCCCCACCTTTGTAATTCCCACAGTAAATATCAGCGGCTATTGTAATGTATGTCTGGCCTGCTTTTTCTATTGGCCTGCCCTGTGTATCTGTGTTATATATTCTGTGTGCTGTGAATAAAGTGTGTTCTTTTAGACTGGAAATACGTGGAGTAGCAGTCAGCTTTTATATGCTCTCACACAGGGCTGCCACTAGAAATTTCGGGGCCCCATACTGGCAAAATTTTCGGGGCCCCCTTGAGACTCCGCCCAGGCTCCACCCCAGCCCCGCCTCCAGGCTCCACCCCACAAACTGTCCACAGTCCCACCGCTCTCTCTTGGAAAATCTCCACTTCTCACCTATCACACATTGACAGTTCCCATCACCAGATCACACATATAGCCGGCAGCTTTTGTTTTGGCCAAAAGATTTTTTAAGCCGCCACCATAACACGGTAGACACTTTTGGCCGGGCCCTACTCTACTGTAACCTACTAAATATTTGTTAAAATATGCAATACAATTTAGGTATATTTTTATTTATTTTTCAATTTTTAAAATGACCTATAATACTACATACAAGGAACAAATACCACAGCACTATGACCAGATGACATATTACCACCACAGTGATCGAATAATATCACATACAAGGAACAAATACCGCTACACCATGACCAGACCGCATATAACCAACAATGACTGAATACTACAATACTGATCAGTAATAAAAAAAAAAACCCACAATACTATCACCATCAGTGCCATTATGCACAGGAGATCTGTAATTAGTAAGCAGTGTCTGTGTACAGGTAATACAGTGATCACTGGTGACATTACACACAGGAGCTCTGTATATAATATATAGGTAATACAGTGATCACTGGTGACATTGTACACAGGACCTCTGTATATAGTATACAGTGTATAGTGTCAGTGTATAGGTAACACTGACTCACCAGTGACGTCTCTAGGTGAAGTCCTTCATCTTTCATCCAGCACAGACCGCCATCACTTCATCCAGCCAGGACTCGTCTCTGCAGGAAATAAAACAGTTATCTCGAGTTCCGCTTGTAGAACACATTACGCAATTTTCCCAACTTCTACATTACACCACATGAAGAAGGCAACATAGTATCACTCTACACAGTAACAGGACCGCCCCCCCATTTAAAACAGTATACTCAAAAAATAAAATAAATACATCACTGCAATAATAATATCCCTTAATTAGCCCCTATGGTAATATTCGCCATCCTAGCCCCCATGTGTCTCATTCCAGGCTCCAGCCATATGTTCTCCCATCCTGCCCTCATGAGTATCCATTCTGCCCCATATGATCTCCCCATCTTGCCCCATCTGTCTCCATCGTATCCATCCTGCCCCATCTGTCTCCATTCTGCCCCATCTGTTTCCAATCCTGCCCCATTTATGTCCAGCACTCTGCCCCATCTGTGTACAGCACTCTGCCCAGCACTCTGCCCCATCTCTGTCCAGCACTCTGCCCCATCTCTGTCCAGCACTCTGCCCCATCTCTGTCCAGCACTCTGCCCCATCTCTGTCCAGCACTCTGCCCCATCTCTGTCCAGCACTCTGCCCCATCTCTGTCCAGCACTCTGCCCCATCTCTGTCCAGCACTCTGCCCCATCTCTGTCCAGCACTCTGCCCCGTGTCCAGCTTTCTGCCCCCCATGTGTCCAGCTTTCTGCCCCCCCGTGTCCAGCTTTCTGCCCCCTCTGTGTCCAGCTTTACTGCCCCCTCTGTGTCCAGCCTTCTGCCCCCCGTGTCCAGCTTTACTGCCCCCCTGTGTCCAGCGGCCTTCTGCCCCCCCTGTGTCCAGCTTTACTGCCCCCTCTGTGTCCAGCCTTCTGCCCCCCCGTGTCCAGCTTTACTGCCCCCCTGTGTCCAGCCTTCTGCCCCCCCTGTGTCCAGCTTTACTGCCCCACTGTGTCCAGCGGCCTTCTGCCCCCCCTGTGTCCAGCTTTACTGCCCCCTCTGTGTCCAGCCTTCTGCCCCCCGTGTCCAGCTTTACTGCCCCCCTGTGTCCAGCTTTACTGCCCCCCTGTGTCCTGCGGCCTTCTGCCCCCGTGTCCAGCTTTACTGCCCCCTCTGTGTCCAGCTTTACTGCCCCGTGTCCAGCCTTCTGCCCCCCGTGTCCAGCTTTACTGCCCCCCTGTGTCCAGCGGCCTTCTGCCCCCCCTGTGTCCAGCTTTACTGCCCCCCTGTGTCCAGCGGCCTTCTGCCCCCTCTGTGTCCAGCCTTCTGCCCCCCCTGTGTCCAGCTTTACTGCCCCCCTGTGTCCAGCGGCCTTCTGCCCCCTCTGTGTCCAGCTTTACTGCCCCCCTGTGTCCAGCGGCCTTCTGCCCCCTCTGTGTCCAGCTTTACTGCCCCCCTGTGTCCAGCGGCCTTCTGCCCCCTCTGTGTCCAGCTTTACTGCCCCCCTGTGTCCAGCGGCCTTCTGCCCCCTCTGTGTCCAGCCTTCTGCCCCCCCTGTGTCCAGCTTTACTGCCCCCCTGTGTCCAGCGGCCTTCTGCCCCCCCTGTGTCCAGCTTTACTGCCCCCGTGTCCAGCGGCCTTCTGCCCCCGTGTCCAGCTTTACTGCCCCCTCTGTGTCCAGCTTTACTGCCCCCTGTGTCCAGCTTTACTGCCCCCTCTGTGTCCAGCCTTCTGCCCCCCCCTGTGTCCAGCTTTACTGCCCCCCTGTGTCCAGCGGCCTTCTGCCCCCCCTGTGTCCAGCTTTACTGCCCCCCTGTGTCCAGCGGCCTTCTGCCCCCTCTGTGTCCAGCCTTCTGCCCCCCCTGTGTCCAGCTTTACTGCCCCCCTGTGTCCAGCGGCCTTCTGCCCCCTCTGTGTCCAGCTTTACTGCCCCCCTGTGTCCAGCGGCCTTCTGCCCCCTCTGTGTCCAGCCTTCTGCCCCCCCTGTGTCCAGCTTTACTGCCCCCCTGTGTCCAGCGGCCTTCTGCCCCCTCTGTGTACAGCTTTACTGCCCCCCTGTGTCCAGCGGCCTTCTGCCCCCCCTGTGTCCAGCGGCCTTCTGCCCCCCCCTGTGTCCAGCGGCCTTCTGCCCAAACCCCCCCCCCACCACCCGATCGCCGCTCTCAATAAAAATAAAAAAAAGTTCTACTTACCTGCCGCGCTCCTCTCTCCACGCAGCTGCACCGTGCACTCGCCGGCGACTGACAATGACGTCAGACGCCGGCGAACTGCACGCTGCGGCTGGCGGCTGTTAACTATTGACGTGCGGGCGCGGGCCCGCACGTCAATAGCGTACAGCTGTAGCGCCGGCCGCCGCTAAGGGCCTGGTTCAGCCTGCGGCTGCCGGTAGGGGCCCGGTGAGCAGGTAAGAGGGGGCCCGATGCGGGCCCCCTCTGCTCACCGGGCCCCTTACGCCAGTCACGGCTGTAGTGCCCTGATGGCGGCCCTGCTCTCACATAATCAAGGAATTCCAGCCAGCGTCCTTCATTCAGAATCCAGCAAAAGGAGAGTGGACCTCCTGAAACACGGGGGGTGCTGAAAGAGGTACTACAGCACAGTAGACCCCGTTACACTCGTCCCCCAGGTATGTTATGGCTAGGACGCCTGACAGGGACCCCCCTGAATCTTCTCCCTGCAACACCCCCTGCCACGGGATGTTGCCTGAATCCAACCCAGTCAGCTTCTAACTTCCTATCCTACCCCTAGTTTTACCAGTGTGAGGAGTGGCCCAATAAATAAAGCCTTTTTCTCCCCCTAGTGGCCGGAGTGTGAAGTGTAATGTGTGCTGATGATACCTGGTCAGAAGAACTCCTTTAGTGCCATCAGACGTACCATCACTCCCCTTAGCGGCAGAGTGTCATACTGCAATGACCAGGTCTCTGGGGCGCTGCATTTGCATCTTTGAAAGTCTGTAGGGTTTAAAATAATGCTCAAAAGCCTGAACACATGATCCGCACGTTCTTTTCGGGTACAAATTAATAGGACCATTCCTTTGATCATTTCATTAGTGCTTTTCCTGCCATTTTTGGAGTGGACCAGCTCAAAAAATGTTAGTAAAAGATTTAATGTGAACTGGCTCTTACTTTGCAGCATTTTTTCCCCACATCTGTTTAAATCTTTTGCTCAATATAATAAGTGCATTGTGAATTTTATGTAATCTTTTTGCATGTGTCTTTTCACTTCACATGACCCTATTTTCAGTTTGAGTATTGTCCGTGGAAAAAACATCCCGCACTTGGACCAACGTAATTCAATGAGACAGTGCAGATGTGCGATTTTGTTTTCTGAATCTGCACATGAAATAAATTGCAGCATGCACCAGTTTCTTCCATAAATCGGATGGTGTGTAAAAAAGAAAAAAATTGGATGCCACGATATAAACATCTGATATTTACGGTTACATTACAATTCTGTAACATAAGAAACTGTAAATGATTAATAGCTACTGTAAAAAAAATGGATATTACCAGACAAAAATATCGTCCGGCTTTTCTGGATGAAGCACTGAACAATTTTTTCATGCTTGTGTGAACCTTTCTGTTGTATGATATTACTTTGTGTTTTTGTGTTTTGTTATCTCGCTTTGTCTTCAGTGTTACATATTGTTACTGTGTGTTTCTATGCATGTTACCTTGCAGTGGGAGACTTACTATGTATATCTGCATGTGTGCGACTCTGAGGACACATCTCTGCTGTTCTCCATCTATCCTTACATAAAACGACCATGTAAATGACCTTATTAACGACTACAGCTGATTACATTGAGCCAATAATTCCTCCATCAGAGGCTGTGAATTATATGATAGAGCTGCTGTGTCCTTGCCAGTCCCTGGGCATGCCACCTCGGATGTCGCCTCGTGTCCGACTTGGGCAGTAATAGGAAGAGCGCTGCTACATGGGCTTTAATTCGTTTGTCAGACGCACTTCTTGCCAACTAAATCCCTTGATAGCTCAGTCAGAACTCTGCCCACCTCTTACCCTTCTGGCACACGGTTTTCTTTTTAAATACATCTTAATTTAAATTTGGACTGGCATTATAATGGAGGGTTATTGATTTATAAACATTATTTATAAGGGATCAACATATTTAGCAGCACTGCATGTCCTCACATCAATCTTTGCCCCCTTCTTGCTTTTCACAATGTCTATAAACACATCTTTAAGGGGCTCACTGAATATATTTAGAATAACAAGGCTGGTTTCTTGGACTTGAATTTGCCCCGTACTAGTCCAAGGAATGTGTCCGGTATTGCAGCTCAGCAGAGTAGATTCGGCTGTGCAATATCACACACAAACTACGCACATTTGTGGAGCGTTTTTTGGAAGAAAGTAACATTGTTTTTCTAAGGTTAGGCGCAGACTAGTGTGAATTTTGTCATCAGAGAATATCGGGTCAATTATGCTAACCACACTCTCAGCAATCTCTGATCAGAGTGTGAGCATAGTGTTAACTGAGTCTCTCAAGTGAGAAGATGGAGAGAAATATTTCTCCATCTTCTCCATTGCGTAAGTCCACGATAATTTGACGGCACTCAGATGTCATCCAAGGTCAGTCTGATGTTTCCCACTCACTCACTGACTTGCATGGTCGAGTGCGATCCGAATATTGGATCAAATTCAGGCATGCAGTAATTTTTTCCCCAGATTGACCCTGTCCAAAGAAAAAATTAGACATATGCATGGCCCCATAGCATAACAGTTGTCCTAGTGCAATGCAATGTTTTGTGATATCGCACTTGGAACGATAATATGCTTGTCTGACTTCCACTATGTGCAGCCACTTTAACACTTTAGATGGCGCACATTGCATAATAGTATAATAGTCCCAGTGCTGAAAGTCTATTGGTGCTGAATAAAGGGGTTGTCCACTTTATTTTAATATATGAGCGTCTGCTGCCAGTGATGCACATATACAACAAAGTCTCTGGTTTAGATCATATTTTCATCCAATCTGCTGTGTGCTCAACAAATCCAAAATGAACCAGTGTTTGAGAGCACACTAGTGAGGGAAATGCAGCATGCTCTAGTCTGGGCCCTTTAACTGACCGGACTATTGCAGGCAGATGCCGTATACGTCCGCGTGCTGCACATCTGGCCATTTGAGGGGTAAATGTGCCCTTAAATAGGACCTGTCACCAGGTAAAAAGTGGCCAGATTTCGATCGTATTTTTATTGCTGAGTTTTCCGCTTTCTTCTGTCTTAAAATCCATTATACGGTGTCAGACATACGGACCTTGTTATTTAGTCCTAGTTTTATGGTCTTAATGAGGAGGCATGGCTAACTTCCCCTGACGAAGCTGCGGAGGCAGCGATACGCGTGGGGTGCGCTCCCACCTTATCCTTCTCCTACCTCAGGGCCATTTTGGGGCTGTTATGTTCCCTGGCTCTATGTGGATTTAACCCTTGTGGTGCTCTGTGCCCTTTGACATTGCTGCATCTCCATATACCAGAATTGACGCAGGACAGGTTGTATCCACAGCTGTTATATAGCATGCTATCACATTCCAATCTCAGGACCATGTATTGCATGGATGTTTCATTTTTTGGTTATTAGCAGTGGATACTGACATATTGTGGTCAAGTCCTTTGCGGCCTGTATAGGCACATTTTTGCAGGACAGCATATGTGACTAGGTGCATCTAGGGTAGGATATTACTGTTTTCCTATTGTATTATGGGATTGTCATTTATTATGGGATATGATGGGTATAGGGATATGTACATTTGTTTTTAAATGTTTTTAACATGTTTTTTGAGGTGTTTAATAAAGGTGTTTTGCTTTATAGTACTACCGATTGTCTCTATATTTTGGGTTGTGCATACTATTTTTAGTCTACCCTTTCTCTTTTCGTTTGTCCTGTTCTATTTATAGACTAAGTATTGCACCCCTTGATGGTGACTGTGACATTATATATTGGTGCGCCCCTTTCTATCTTTTCTCTTGTAATTATGCAGAGCAGCTAAACACATGCCCTCAGGGAGACCCGTGAGCCACGCCTTCTTGAGAAATACCATGGAAACTGGCGCTAAGTTTGAAGGCCCTTATCTCTGAGACCATATGGTGTACAAAAAAGAAAAGACGGAATACTCAGGTGAGCAGCAGGAATAAAATAAGAGGACAACTTGGCCCCTTTTGACCTGGTGACAGGTCCTCTATAATGTACATGGACAGTATTCTTCAGCCTATGGCTCTCCAGCTGTTGTGCAACTATAACTCCTAGCATCCAAAATATTAGAGGTGCCCCCTTTCCCCCCCCCCCAAAATAAAAATTTTGGATAAACAACTTTTTTACCTCATAATTCTGCTGCTGAAATGAGTGGAGTTTGGCTATAAATGCCGTATTTACCACTGACTATTCCCCGGTGTGGTAGATGTGTGTGTGGAGCGCAGGTTAATCAGACAGCTGCACACAGACGAGCTGAAATACCAAATGCATAGCAGACTACGATTTGCATATGACGTACTTGTGTTATTAATATTATGCATAGAAAACCCCAGAACACTTTTAGGGTTTCATCTTTATTATGGGCAGTATTGAAAAGGGACTGTATGCATATTAGGCCCCGCGCACATGAGTCCCTGTGGCTCCGTACTATGGAGTATACCATCGTATGGCGGCTCACTATGCACCGCATTACAGATGTTCTCCATCATACGGCACTGGCAGGAACATGGCACCATGGATTTTCTGTTAGATTCATACAGAATCCTATACAAAAAAAATTCTGTCTTCCCCTGTACCAAGTTTTAGCCATAAGGTACCATAGGGCAGCATGGACTTCCAGTGGTGCAGTAATATCTCCCATACTCACAGGTTGTACCTATCTGTAGTACGGCTCCGTGTGTGGATTCATACTGATAAATAAATAAATAGGAACTTGTATGAGAGTTGAAAAACATAACAAAAAACATGTTATATAGTTTTGTCTTTATTTCAAAACGCTACAAAAATGCCAAACATATACGGTAACTTTTCCAGATCATTTACAGCCATGTTGCATGTTGTACACCCTTAAGGCTTTTTCACACGTTGCATTTTCTTCCATATTTTTTTTTCCTTTCATGTTTTCCACAGAAATTAATGCTGCATTTTACAGTACCAGAAAAATGAATGACATTTCTGAAATCTTATGCATATGTTATTTTTTGCTTGCAGACTTCAAAGCGTTTTTTTCCAAATCAGCAGCACATGAAAGCATTGTTTTTGGCAGAGTTTTTCACCAATTCAAATGATTGGGAAAAAAACACAAGTAAAGATGCATAAAAAAAAAAGAATATTTTATGCAGCGTTTTTCCTGCCAAAATCTGCTGCAAATACTAAGGGTATGTGCACACATTGCAGATTCCGTTGCGGATTCCATTGCGGATTTTTCCATGCGGATTCTGCAGAATCTGCAAGTAAAATGTAGGACGGACTTACTGCGGATTTAGCGCAGATTTTGTGCTGATTTCGCCTGCGTTTTTACACCTGCGGATTCCTATTATGGAATAGGTGTAAAACACTGCGGAATCCGCACAAAGAATTGACATGCTGCAGAAAACAAACCACAGCTTTTCCACGCGGAATTTTCTGCAGCATGTGCACTGAGGATTTGGTTTTCCATACGTTTACATGGTACTGTACAACGCATGGAAAACTGATGAAATCCGCAGCCAAATCCGCAACGTGTGCACATACCCTAAATGTGTGCACATTTCCTTTATCCTGTAGCCCTTATTCACACCACTGTATTTAAACACAAACAGCTCTAGCAAAAATTAAGAGACCACTGAAAAATGTTCAGTTTGTCTGATTTTTCTCTTTATAGGTACAGTACAGACCAAAAGTTTGGACACACCTTCTCATTTAAAGATTTTTCTGTAATTTCATGACTATGAAAATTGTACATTCACACTGAAGGCATCAAAACTAAGAATTAACACATGTGGAATTATATACTTAACAAAAAAGTGTGAAACAACTGAAATTATGTCTTATATTCTAGGTTCTTCAAAGTAGCCACCTTTTGCTTTGATGACTGCTTTGCACACTCTTTGCATTCTCTTGATGAGCTTCAAGAGGTAGTCACAGGAAATGGTCTTCCAACAATCTTGAAGGAGTTCCCAGAGATGCTTAGCACTTGTTGGCCCTTTTGCCTTCACTCTGCGGTCCAGCTCACCCCAAACCATCTCGATTGGGTTCAGGTCTGGTGACTGTGGAGGCCAGGTCATCTGGCGTAGCACCCCATCACTCTCCTTCTTGGTCAAATAGCCCTTACACAGCCTGGAGGTGTGTTTGGTGTCATTGTCCTGTAGAAAAATAAATGATGGCCCAACTAAACGCAAACCGGATGGAATAGCATGCCGCTGCAAGATGCTCTGGTAGCCATGCTGGTTCAGTATGCCTTCAATTTTGAATAAATCCCCAACAGTGTCACCAGCAAAGCACCCCCACACCATCACACCTCCTCCTCCATGCTTCACGGAGGGAACCAGGCATGTAGAGTCCATCCGTTCACCTTTTCCTGCGTCACACAAAGACACGGTTGGAACCAAAGATCTCAAATTTGGACTCATCACACCAAAGCACAGATTTCCACTGGTCTATTGTCCATTCCTTCTGTTCTTTAGCCCAAACAAGTCTCTTCTGCTTGTTGCCTGTCTTTAGCAGTGGTTTCCTAGCAGCTATTTTACCATGAAGGCCTGCTGCACAAAGTCTTCTCTTAACAGTTATTGTAGAGATGTGTCTGCTGCTAGAACTCTGTGTGGCATTGACCTGGTCTCTAATCTGAGCTGCTGTTAACCTGCGATTTCTGAGGCTGGTGACTCGGATAAACTTATCCTCAGAAGCAGTGATGACTCTTGGTCTTCCTTTCCTGGGGCGGTCCTCATGTGAGCCAGTTTCTTTGTAGCGCTTGATGGTTTTCGCCACTGCACTTAAGACACTTTCAAAGTTTGCCCAATTTTTCAGACTGACTGACCTTCATTTCTTAAAGTAATGACGGCCACTCGTTTTTCTTTACTTAGCTGCTTTTTTCTTGCCATAAAACAAATTCTAACAGTGTATTCAGTAGGACTATCAGCTGTGTATCCACCAGACTTCTGCACAACACAACTGATGGTCCCAACCCCATTTATAAGGCAAGAAATCCCATTTATTAAACCTGACAAGGCACACCTGTGAATTGAAATCCTTTCCCAGTGACTACCTCTTGAAGCTCATCAAGAGAATGCCAAGAGTGTGCAGAGCAGTCATCAAAGAAAAAGGTGGCTACTTTGAAGAACCTAGAATATAAGACATAATTTCAGTAGTTTCACACTTTTTTGTTAAGTATATAATTCCACATGTTAATTCATAGTTTTGATGCCTTCAGTGTGAATGTACAATTTTCATAGTCATGAAAATACAGAAAAATCTTTAAATGAGAAGCTGTGTCCAGACTTTTGGTCTGTACTGTATATTTTTGAGTAAAATGTAAATTGTTGTTTTAGTCCATAAACTTCTGACAACATGTCTCCGAATTTCCAAGCAATAAATTTTGCATTTTTTTTTTCTGAAAAAGAGAAATGGTCAAAATAAAACCCCCCCAGTGCTTTCAGACCTCAAATCATGCAAAGAAAACAAGTTCATAATCATTTAGGAACAATAATACTAATGTTTTAACTCAGGAAGAGTTCAGAAATCAATATTTTGTGGAATAACCATGATGTTTAATCACAGCTTTCATGTGTCTTGGCATGCTTGCCACCAGTCTTTCACACTGCTTCTGGCGCAAAAATGTAAGCAGTTCCTCTTTGTTTGATGGCTTGTGACTATCCATCGTCCTCTTGATTACATTGCAGAGGTTTTCAATGGGGTACAGGTCTGGAGATTGGGCTGTCCATGACAGGGTTGTATGTGAAAAAATGGTATGAGTGTCTTCAGTGTTTTGGATCCAAGTGCCGTCAGTGTTTGCTCAGTGTGTCATCACTGTTTTTCATATGTTGATAAATAAATTACACAATTCATTGCAATGTTAATCACGGACAGTACACGAGTGACACACTGATGCCATCCATGTCCTGTCTGTGATTCTCAAGCACCCATCGACTTGTATTTATAATTTTCATCTATGCTGGAGGTAAAAAATGGATGTCTTCATGATTTTTGCATGGACGCATTTCTCAAAAAACACAAGTATATAAATAGGAACATACAGTATATTTTAATAGATGCATGTTCTATCCATGAAAAATATACATAGATCATGGGCATGCAACATGGATGTCTGAATGAGGCCTTAAAGGGGTGGTACAAAAGACAACTTAATTTTCATCCTAAATCCTTATCTATTTAATGCCATAATCTAAACTATTTTGTAAAATACTTGAATTAAAAATTCCCTATCCTTCCCTAACTACACTATGCAACTGCTTTTCTTTTTTTTTTTTTTTTTACAGCTTCCTTTTGGATGACGTTATGAGAGTCCCAGAGCATGCTGGGATACTCAAACGAAGCAGCATCATGGGGTATATAATGTGGTCATTGCTGCAGCCCCTGCCCCCTCCCTGAAACGAAGTGTCATCAGTGACATTCATTTCAGGGACTGAGCTAGTCCCTGCACTATCACTGGGTCAGATCAGTAGCAACAAACCGGCACCAGAATGCACTGTTAGTGTGTTGCAGAGACCAGTGCTGTCCCTCCAAGTGACGTCACTGACCTCTGAATGCCGGGTATTCTGACAATTCACTCTGCTGCCAGCTCGTTACTACTGATCTGAGCTATCGGGTGAGCACGCTGTCAATGTGCGCATCGTACAGGGCAGGGCCAGCGTCAGCACCCGGCGCACCGGGGCCCTGGCGAGACAGGGGGGCCCATTCAAGGCCAGCGTTAGGGGCAGGCAGCTGCCAGTACCTAGGACCACCGCTCCCCCAGGGGCCCTCAGCTAGCGGCACATCACAGAGCTGACTCAGCAGGGGAGGGTGTTGTGTTAGGCAATTCAGGAACACAATGTACATAGCGATCAGACCACACACAGTGATCTGACAACAACCCAAAATAACGGAACGAGCTCTGAGACGTGGGAACTCTGTAGACCGCAATTCCTAATCCTCTCCAAACACAACTAGAGGCAGCTGTGGATTGCGCCTAATGCTCCCTATGCAACTCGGCACAGCCTGAGAAACTAACTAGCCTGAAGATAGAAAAATAAGCCTACCTTGCCTCAGAGAAATGCCCCAAAGGAAAAGGCAGCCCCCCACATATAATGACTGTGAGTAAGATGAAAAAACAAACGTAGGGATGAAATAGATTCAGCAAAGTGAGGCCCGATATACTAGACAGAACGAGGATAGGAAAGATAACTTTGCGGTCTACACAAAACCCTGAAGAAAACCACGCAAAGGGGGCAAAAAGACCCTCCGTACCGAACTAACGGCACGGAGGTACACCCCTTGCGTCCCAGAGCTTCCAGCAAAACAAATAGACAAGCTGGACAGAAAAAATAGCAACAAATAGCAAAGAAGCACTTAGCTATGCAGAGCAGCAGGCCACAGGAAAGATCCAGAGAAACACAAGTCCAACACTGGAACATTGACAGGAAGCAAGAATCAAAGCATTAGGTGGAGTTAAGTAGAGAAGCAGCTAACGACCTCACCAGATCACCTGAGGGAGGAAACTCAGAAGCTGCAGTACCACTTTCCTCCATAAACGGAAGCTCCCAGAGAGAATCAGCCGAAGTACCACTTGTGACCACAGGAGTGAACTCTGCCACAGAATTCACAACAGTACCCCCATCTTGAGGAGGGGTCACCGAACCCTCACCAGAGCCCCCAGGCCGACCAGGATGAGCCACATGAAAGGCACGAACAAGATCGGGAGCATGGACATCAGAGGCAAAAACCCAGGAATTATCTTCCTGAGCATAACCCTTCCATTTAACCAGATACTGGAGTTTCCGTCTTGAAACACGAGAATCCAAAATCTTCTCCACAATATACTCCAATTCCCCCTCCACCAAAACCGGGGCAGGAGGGTCAACAGATGGAACCATAGGTGCCACGTATCTCCGCAACAATGACCTATGGAATACGTTATGTATGGAAAAAGAATCTGGGAGGGTCAGACGAAAAGACACAGGATTAAGAACCTCAGAAATCCTATACGGACCAATAAAACGAGGTTTAAACTTAGGAGAGGAAACCTTCATAGGAATATGACGAGAAGATAACCAAACCAGATCCCCAACACGAAGTCGGGGACCCACACGGCGTCTGAGATTAGCGAAAAGTTGAGCCTTCTCCTGGGACAAGGTCAAATTGTCCACTACCTGAGTCCAAATCTGCTGCAACCTGTCCACCACAGTATCCACACCAGGACAGTCCGAAGACTCAACCTGTCCTGAAGAGAAACGAGGATGGAACCCAGAATTGCAGAAAAACGGTGAAACCAGGGTAGCCGAGCTGGCCCGATTATTAAGGGCGAACTCAGCCAAAGGCAAAAAGGACACCCAGTCATCCTGATCAGCAGAAACAAAGCATCTCAGATATGTTTCCAAGGTCTGATTGGTTCGTTCGGTCTGGCCATTAGTCTGAGGATGGAAAGCCGAGGAAAAAGACAAGTCAATGCCCATCCTACCACAAAAGGCTCGCCAAAACCTCGAAACAAACTGGGAACCTCTGTCAGAAACAATATTCTCTGGAATGCCATGCAAACGAACCACATGCTGGAAGAACAAAGGCACCAAATCAGAGGAGGAAGGCAATTTAGACAAGGGTACCAGATGGACCATCTTAGAAAAGCGATCACAGACCACCCAAATGACTGACATCTTTTGAGAAACGGGAAGGTCAGAAATAAAATCCATAGAGATATGTGTTCAAGGCCTCTTCGGGAGCGGCAAGGGCAAAAGCAACCCACTGGCACGAGAACAGCAGGGCTTAGCCCGAGCACAAATCCCACAGGACTGCACAAAAGTACGCACATCCCGCGACAGAGACGGCCACCAAAAGGATCTAGCCACTAACTCTCTGGTACCAAAGATTCCAGGATGACCAGCCAACACCGAACAATGAAGTTCAGAGATAACTCTATTCGTCCACCTATCAGGGACAAACAGTTTGTCCGCTGGGCAACGATCAGGTTTATTAGCCTGAAATCTCTGCAGCACCCGCCGCAAATCAGGGGAGATGGCAGACACAATTACTCCTTCCTTGAGGATACCCGCCGGCTCAGATAAACCCGGAGAGTCGGGCACAAAACTCCTAGACAGAGCATCCGCCTTCACATTTTTAGAGCCCGGAAGGTACGAAATCACAAAGTCAAAACGGGCAAAAAACAACGACCAACGAGCTTGTCTAGGATTCAAGCGCTTGGCAGACTCGAGATAAGTCAAGTTCTTATGATCAGTCAATACCACCACGCGATGCTTAGCTCCTTCAAGCCAATGACGCCACTCCTTGAATGCCCACTTCATGGCCAGCAACTCTCGGTTGCCCACATCATAATTTCGCTCAGCAGGCGAAAACTTCCTGGAAAAGAAAGCGCATGGTTTCATCACTGAGCAATCAGAACCTCTCTGCGACAAAACAGCCCCTGCTCCAATCTCAGAAGCATCAACCTCGACCTGGAACGGAAGAGAAACATCTGGTTGACACAACACAGGGGCAGAAGAAAAACGACGCTTCAACTCTTGAAAAGCTTCCACAGCAGCAGAAGACCAATTGACCAAATCAGCACCCTTCTTGGTCAAATCGGTCAATGGTTTAGCAATACTAGAGAAATTGCAGATGAAGCGACGATAAAAATTAGCAAAGCCCAGGAACTTTTGCAGACTTTTCAGAGATGTCGGCTGAGTCCAATCATGGATGGCCTGGACCCTAACAGGATCCATCTCGATAGTAGAAGGGGAAAAGATGAACCACAAAAATGAAACCTTCTGCACACCAAAGAGACACTTTGATCCCTTCACAAACAAAGAATTAGCACGCAGGACCTGAAAAACCGTTCTGACCTGCTTCACATGAGACTCCCAATCATCCGAGAAGATCAAAATGTCATCCAAATACACAATCAGGAATTTATCCAGGTACTCTCGGAAGATGTCATGCATAAAGGACTGAAACACTGATGGAGCATTGGCAAGTCCGAACGGCATCACTAGATACTCAAAATGTCCCTCGGGCGTATTAAATGCAGTTTTCCATTCATCGCCTTGCTTAATTCGCACCAGATTATACGCACCACGAAGATCTATCTTTGTGAACCAACTAGCCCCCTTAATCCGAGCAAACAGGTCAGATAACAATGGCAAGGGGTACTGAAATTTAACCGTGATCTTATTAAGAAGGCGGTAATCTATACAAGGTCTCAGTGAACCATCCTTCTTGGCTACAAAAAAGAACCCTGCTCCTAATGGCGACGATGACGGGCGAATATGCCCCTTCTCCAGGGATTCCTTCACATAACTGCGCATAGCGGTGTGCTCAGGTACGGATAAATTAAACAATCGACCTTTTGGGAATTTACTACCAGGAATCAAATTGATAGCACAATCACAATCCCTATGCGGAGGTAGGGTATCGGACTTGGGCTCATCAAATACATCCCGGTAATCAGACAAGAACTCTGGGACCTCAGAAGGGGTGGATGACGAAATTGACAGAAATGGAACATCACCATGTACCCCCTGACAACCCCAGCTGGATACCGACATGGATTTCCAATCTAATACTGGATTATGGACTTGTAGCCATGGCAACCCCAACACGACCACATCATGCAGATTATGCAACACCAGAAAGCGAATATCCTCCTGATGTGCAGGAGCCATGCACATGGTCAGCTGGGTCCAGTACTGAGGCTTATTCTTGGCCAAAGGTGTAGCATCAATTCCTCTTAATGGAATAGGACACTGCAAGGGCTCCAAGAAAAACCCACAACGCTTAGCATAATCCAAGTCCATCAAATTCAGGGCAGCGCCCGAATCCACAAACGCCATGACAGAATATGATGACAAAGAGCATATCAAGGTAACGGACAGAAGAAATTTTGACTGTACAGTACCAATGGTGGCAAACCTAGCGAACCGCTTAGTGCGCTTAGGACAATCAGAAATGGCATGAGTGGAATCACCACAGTAGAAACACAGACCATTCAGACGTCTGTGTTCATGCCGTTCAACTCTGGACAAAGTCCTATCGCACTGCATAGGCTTAGGTTTAATCTCAGGTAATACCGCCAAATGGTGCACAGCTTTACGCTCACGCAAGCGTCGACCGATCTGAATGGCCAAAGACATAGATTCATTCAGACCATCAGGCATAGGAAATCCCACCATTACATCTTTAAGGGCTTCAGAGAGACCCTTTCTGAAAATCGCTGCGAGCGCAGCTTCATTCCATTGAGTGAGTACAGACCACTTTCTAAATTTCTGACAGTATACCTCTATCTCATCCTGACCCTGACACAAAGCCAGCAAATTTTTCTCTGCCTGATCCACTGAATTAGGCTCATCGTACAGCAATCCGAGCTCCAGGAAAAACGTATCAATATTACCCAATGCAGGATCTCCCGGCGCAAGGGAAAATGCCCAGTCTTGAGGGTCCCCACGCAAAAAAGAAATAATAATTCTCACTTGTTGAGCTGGGTCACCAGAGGAGTGAGGTTTCAAGGCCAAAAACAGCTTGCAATTATTTTTGAAATTCATAAACTTGACTCTATCCCCAAAAAACAAATCAGGAATAGGAATTTTAGGTTCTAACATAGGCTTCTGAACCACCAAGTCTTGAATCTTTTGTACATTTATAACGAGATTATCCATTGAAGAGCACAGACCCTGAATATCCATGTCCACACCTGTGTCCTGAACCACCCAAATGTCTAGGGGAAAAAAAAGACAAAACACAGTGCAAAGGAAAACAAATGGTCTCAGAACTTCTTTTTTCCCTCTATTGAGAAACATTAGTACTTTTGGCTTCCTGTACTGTTGTGTTAGGCAATTCAGGAACACAATGTACATAGCGATCAGAGCACATACAGTGATCTGACAACAACCCAAAATAACGGAACGAGCTCTGAGACGTGGGAACTCTGCAGACCACAATTCCTAATCCTCTCCAAACACAACTAGAGGCAGCTGTGGATTGCACCTAATGCTCCCTATGCAACTCGGCACAGCCTGAGAAACTAACTAGCCTGAAGATAGAAAAATAAGCCTACCTTGCCTCAGAGAAATACCCCAAAGGAAAAGGCAGCCCCCCACATATAATGACTGTGAGTAAGATGAAAAGACAAACGTAGGGATGAAATAGATTCAGCAAAGTGAGGCCCGATATTCTAGACAGAACGAGGATAGGAAAGATAACTTTGCGGTCTACACAAAACCCTAAAGAAAACCACGCAAAGGGGGCAAAAAGACCCTCCGTACCGAACTAACGGCATGGAGGTACACCCCTTGCGTCCCAGAGCTTCCAGCAAAACAAATAGACAAGCTGGACAGAAAAAATAGCAACAAATAGCAAAGAAGCACTTAGCTATGCAGAGCAGCAGGCCACAGGAAAGATCCAGAGAAACACAAGTCCTACACTGGAACATTGACAGGAAGCAAGAATCAAAGCATTAGGTGGAGTTAAGTAGAGAAGCAGTTAACGACCTCACCAGATCACCTGAGGGAGGAAACTCAGAAGCTGCAGTACCACTTTCCTCCACAAACGGAAGCTCCCAGAGAGAATCAGCCGAAGTACCACTTGTGACCACAGGAGTGAACTCTGCCACAGAATTCACAACAGGAGGGGGGGCGGCCGGGGGCTGTCTAATTATATTCACCTACTCCTGGCGGCTGGCGCGGTCCCTGCAGGTGCCCGGCTCCCCAGCTTCTTCCTGTACTGAGCGGTCACATGGTACCACTCATTACAGTAATGAATATGCGGCTCCACCTCCCATAAAGGTGGAGCCGCATATTCATTACTGTAATGAGCGGTAACGGTGACCGCTCAATACAGGAAGAAGCTGCCAGCGCCGGGAAGCAGGGACTGCACAGCGCAAGGAGCAGGTGAGTATAACGGCGAGGGGTGCGCAGCGCTGTGCGATATTCACCTGTTCCTCGTTCCAGCCGCCGTTCTGTCTGACTCTTCAGTGTCTTCTGCAGTGACATGTGATTTTTTTTTATCGCAGCAACAGCAAATGGGGCAACATATCGAGCATCTTATGGGGCAATAACGTTTGTGCAGCACTATATGGGGCAAGTGTCTGTATGGGGCATAACGTTTGTGCAGCACTATATGGGGCAAGTGTCTCTTTATACTACATGGCTGTTCTATATACTACGTGGGCCGTGTTATATACTACGTGGGCTGTTATATGCTACGTGGGCTGTGCTATATACTAGATGGCTGTTCTATAAACTACGTGGGCCATGTTATATACTATGTGGCTGTGCTATATACTATATGGGCTGTTATATGCTACTTTGGCTGTGCTATATACTATGCGGCTGTGTTATATGCTACGTGGCTGTGCTATATACTACGTGGGTTGTGTTATATACTACATGGCTGTGTTTATATGCGATCATGAATCGTGGTATGTGTTAAAGGGGGGGCCCACTGAGACTCTTTCACCCGGGGCCCTCAAAAACCTGGAGCCGGCCCTGGTGCAGGGACTAGCCCAGCCCCTGAAATAAGCTTCACTTAATAACCTTCACTGATAAGGCTTCATTTTAGGGAGGGGGCAGAGGCTTTGGCAGTGACTGTAGCCTCTGTTTCCTGATGCCTCTTCCCTAGAATATCCCAGCATGCACTGGGATTCTCAAACAAAGCGTCCTCATACAGGAAATTCTAAAAAAGAAAAAAAAAAGAAAAGCTGTTAGATAGTGTAGTTAGGGATTTGTTTTTAGAAAGAAGTTTAGATTATGGCATTAAATAAATAGGGATTTAGGATGAAAATTGAGTTGTACGTATTTCGGACCACCTCTTTAAGGCAATTCCAGAGTCACTAGAGTGGAGTTTAGGAGAACCCTCAACTAGATAGATAACGTGGAGAGAGTCTCCCGCTCTGGAGGTCTTGCTTCGTTTGTGCATTACCTGTGTAAGGTACCAAGGGTGGTAGCCATGGGCGAGCTGCCGCTGTTCCACGCCCTAGCACCCCACAAAAAAACATTGTCCTAGTCCATCAACATTGTGCTGTGTACAATGCAGTGTACTCACTGCATCCACTTCTTTTGGTGTAGCATCAGCCACAGACACATCAGGGGAAACCCGTTTCGTTATAACAAATTCAGCTTTACTGGACAGTTCAGATGCAACAGTCTTTAACACGCAGTTTCGACACAGCACGCTCCAGTTTCATCAATTCAGCACATTTCAAGCCTCTACCTATGTTCAGCTCGGAATATCCCTATGCTTGATCCCCCTGTCAGCCCCAGGGATTTCCTGGCAGGCCCCAGAGCACTCCCAAGATCCTCTTGGTCTCCCTCACGCGTTTCCCTGTCTGGCTTCCTCTGTATGGAAGGGAATAAGGAATAGTTCCCAGTGTCTAACTCAGGTCATAGGCCCCAGACATTACAGGAATGTCCGCAGGAAATTCGGTACAACCTCATGCTGTCAGAACGCTATATGCCTCCAGCCCACTTCCACTTTAACCTGAACTTGTCACCAACCTCAAATACTAACACTGTCTGACTTAAACCAGGAGATGCTTCCCCTTTTTGCTTGACCTACCCCTTCCCATGATGAGCTGGTCCCAAACATTTAACTGTATCCTATTCTGTTCCTCTGATGTACACTAATAAGGTCCACCACTGCATATCTGCCCTAATGTTCCTATCTACCAGTAACTAAACACTATGATATGTTCTAGAATGGCCTTACCCCTGAGCTAAGTGTACCAGGTTATCTTAGGTATTACCAATACAGCACCCACACATCAGCATCAGTACCTATAACATTCTATGCATTTTATATATTACATTATATAATAAAAATACAATACATGCTCATATTTACACTACAATTGTTGTCTTCAGGGGATGGCATGCGACAGGTCCCCTCACGCCTGACAATGAATATGGAACTCTTGCGATGTTATGCTTAATTTCCCCTGAGGAGGCGCTGCAGTGAACACTTGCAGCTGGATTCCCCAACAGATTGCACACACCGATCAGCCTGCACTTAGTATATGCCATCCTAAAAAAAGGATTCTTCAGAAATACAGTTTTAAGTAGCTTTATATAAAGGCGTTGGGTCTGGAATTGTCCAGCATTTTCCATACCATTTCAGTATGTGGCTAGTAACATGCTTGTTTTCTAGCCTGTCAGTCTGCACCTAGAAAAAATAAACTGCACAATTACATAATGAAAACTCCAATGCTCGGGGTCTCCCCGGTCCCCATGTCCTGCGGTCCCTTGTTCCTGCTATAAAGGGAGTGAGTCTATTAGGGAATTGTCATCTAAACATTTTCCTTACATGTTGTTGCAGGTTTATTAGAGAATGAGATAAAAATCAATGATCTGATGGTTGTCATATCTATATTAGTAACACATTCCCATGCAGCACATGCCGGGATCACACTGTTTGTGGAGATTGGGGGTCTGATGGTGAGCGGCAGAGTCTCATGGCACATTCCCAATTAACCTTTCCATATTTAATTTACCATTTGTAAATATGTACAGGTGGGGGACAAATAAACAGCACCTGCGTGTGAGCCTGGCAGGGAGAGAGGAGAGAAGGGCTCCGGCACAGGTGTGGCCCACCCGGACTGCCTCTGATGAATATTACGTCTCGCCCTATGTTGCCGATTTGCAGAGAGATGATCTCTCCTGGCTTATTTGTCCATGCGCCGATGTGGCAGATAAATGTAGAACGCACACGATCTGGAGGATATAATGTCAATTATGATATTTATCTGTTTAAAGCGCACGTCCCTCAAAATTACACACATACCTGAATCGCATAGTGTCAGATATGTTCATAGGCAGGTTCAGAGCACTGACAATGTATATGGCCGCCATATCACCCACCGTCCATGAATGTCGGATCTAAGTGTGATGTGATACCTCCCTGTTCCACCTCTCCTGCATTGCTACATAAATATGTTATTCCAGTCACAAGAAAAGCTGGTCGACATGGTTTTGGTGACTGTTTCAGTTGTCACTCAGCTTTCCAACAACATTTTTTAAAATTTTTCTTTATTGAATGATTTTCTTATTTTACAAAATACTATTTTATTTATAAAGAAAATAGAACAACAGATATTTAAATACAGTACAGACCAAAAGTTTGGACACACCTCATTTAAAGATTTTTCTGTATTTTCATGACTATGAAAATTATACATTCACACTGAAGGCATAAAAACTATGAATTAACACATGTGGAATTATATACTTAACAAAAAAGTGTGAAACAATTGAAAATATGTCTTATATTCTAGGTTCTTCAAACTAGCCACCTTTTGCTTTGATGACTGCTTTGCACACTCTTGGCATTCTCTTGATGACCTTCAAGAGGTAGTCACCAGGAATGGTTTTCACTTCACAGGTGTGCCCTGACAGGTTTAATAAGTGGGATTTCTTACCTTATAAATGGGGTTGGAACCATCAGTTGTGTTGTGCAGGAGTCTGGTGGATACACAGCTGATAGTCCTACTGAATAGACTGTTAGAATTTGTAAGCAAGAATTTGTGGCAAGAAAAAAGCAGTTAAGTAAAGAAAAACAAGTGGCCATCATTACTTTAAGAAATGAAGGTCAGTCAGTCCGAAAAATTGGGAAAACTTTGAAAGTGTCCCCAAGTGCAGTAGCAAAAACCATCAAGCGCTACAATGAAACTGGCTCACATGAGGACAGCCCCAGGAAAGGAAGACCAAGAGTCACCTCTGCTTCTGAGGATAAGTTTATCCAAGTCACCAGCCTCAGAAATCACAGGTTAACAGGAGCTCAGATTAGAGACCAGGTCAATGCCACACAGAGTTCTAGCAGCAGACACATCTCTACAACAACTGTTAAGAGGAGATTTTGTGCAGCAGGCCTTCATAATATAATAGCTGCTAGGAAACCAAGGAGACTTGTTGAGGAAGGGGCGTACAGATGTGTAATTCCAGGGGAAACAGTGGTGTGCGTGTTGGGATATGTAGAGGAGATAGTTGTGGATAACAAGTTAGATTACGCTAGATTACTATACATGGCTCGGAAAGTCATAGCAAGAAACTGGATTAAAGAGGAGCCTCCCTCGAGGGAAGAATACATTAAATATGTGGGACAGGTTATTGCCCTGGAAAGGGGAGTGTATCAGAAAAATGGGAAAATGGTCTTGTTTGACAAATTGTGGACGCCTTGGCTGGAATTGGGTTAGGAGGAGGTTAAGGGAAGATAGGCCTGATGTGGTTTCGCCTATACAATAATGATCTATATGTTCATAATGGAAGGCACTTCATAATGATAATGTACATACTGTTACAAGACATGTTAAGAGAAGAGCGTGAGCTGTCTACATGGGAAGGAGGGGGTAGGGTGGGTAAGGGGGGTTAATGTTAGGGAAAATTGGAAAATTCATGTATTAATGTCCAATGTTTAACTGAAATCTTATACTTAATAAAAAACTATTTGAGTTAAAAAAAGAGACTTGTTTGGGCTAAAGAACACAAGGAATGGACATTAGACCAGTGGAAATCTGTGCTTTGGTCTGATGAGTCCAAATTTGAGATCTTCGGTTGCAACCACCGTGTCTTTGTGCAACGCAGAAAAGGTGAACGGATGGACTCTACATGCCTGGTTCCTTCCGTGAAGCATGGAGGAGGAGGTGTGATGGTGTGGGGGTGCTTTCCTGGTGACACTGTTCAAAATTGAAAGCATACTGAACCAGCATCGCTACCTTAGCATCTTGCAGCGGCATACTATTCCATCTGGTTTGCGTTGAGTTGGACCATCATTTATTTTTCAACAGGACAATGACCCCAAACACACCTCCAGGCTGTGTAAGGGCTATTTGACCAAGAAGGATAGTGATGGGGTACTACATCAGATGACCTGGCCTCCACAGTCACCAGACCTGAACCCAATCGAGATGGTTTGGGGTGAGCTGGACCGCAGAGTGAAGGCAAAAGAGCCAACAAGTGCTAAGCATCTCTGGGAACTCCTTCAAGATTGTTGGAAGACCATTTGCGGTGACTACCTCTTGAAGCTCATCAAGAGAATGCCAAGAGTGTGCAAAGCAGTCATCAAAGCAAAAGGTGGCTACTTTAAAGAACCTAGAATATAAGACATAATTTCAGTTGTTTCACACTTTTTTGTTAAAAAGAAATATGCAGACTAAATGATACATGTGGTAGTGAGAGTATTGCCTGTATAAATAAATTAATGTAATATATAAATGTTACAACCATGTGAAGGACTGATATATTTTACCATGGACAGTCAGATCAAAAACATTAAAAACCAGGAGAAAGCACAACTAACCGACCAAATAGTCCAAAAAAATAATTTTTATTACGTTACAATCATGTTACAATCATGACAATAATACGAGTATATCCAGAGGGTGAGTGCAACAATATATATTTCTTGCTGTGAATATTCACCTACACTTAGACTCTGCGCCCCTTATCTCCTTCCGATATCCTTATGGAATAATCATGCCATTTCTATTACCCTAACTTAGACAGTAGCATTTTTTGATACTTCTGTTGCCTATATCTAGCCGTCTTTTATTAGTGCTCCAATATTTACATATATACTAGTCTCCTGAGTGTGTCGTTTTTTTCAGTATCCGGGTAAAATATACCTGAATTTTATACTCCACATAAATTTTAATTACCTGTAATCTTTTCTCGCTACTATACTCTAATTATTGTCATGATTGTAACATAATAAAAATTATTTTTTTGGTCTATTTGGTCGGTTAGTTGTGCTTTCTCCTACTTTTTTGTTAAAGGGACTCTGTCACCTGAATTTGGAGGGAACAATCTTCAGCCATGGAGGCGGGGTTTTTGGGTTTTTGATTCACCCTTTCCTTACCCGCTGGCTGCATGCTGGCTGCAATATTAGATTGAAGTTCATTCTCTGTCCTCCATAGTACATGCCTGCGCAAGGGAAGATTGCCTTGTGCAGGCATGTACTACGGAGGACAGAGAATGAACTTCAATCTAATATTGCAGCCAGCATGCAGCCAGCGGGTAAGGAAAGGGTGAATCAAAAACCCAAAAACCCCACCTCCATGGCTGAAGATTGTTCCCTCCAAATTCAGGTGACAGAGTCCCTTTAAGTATATAATTCCACATGTGTTAATTCATAGTTTTGATGCCTTCAGCGTGAATGTACAATTTTCATAGTCATGAAAAAACAGAAAAATCTTTAAATGAGAAGGTGTGTCCAAACTTTTGGTCTGTACTGTATATTACAAGATTTCAATGACAACAGGTTAAACTGCATAAGTAATAGATTAGATTATGCTTAAGATGTTATTCAGAAAAATGTTTAACTATTATTATAGTATAAGATTGGTTGTTAACCTATAAATGATAGTGAAAAATCTAAAATATCTGATTATTTTTTCTTTTCTTGTAAAATTTGAAGAAAAAAAATTCAATAAAAATTACAATTAAAAAAAAAAAAAAGAAAAATATTTTTCTGAAAGCTTTCCAACAATTTATAAGGGATTATTCTCATATTCTTAAATGGATAAAATTGCAAAGTGCTTGTAAAAAAATATAAAAACAAGTAACTTTGCAATTTGCTTGTTATTAAAAATCCACCGTTGGTCAATAGGCAGAAACCTAGGAAAGGAGCGCAATGCTTACAAGCTCTTTCCAATAGATCTTGTAAGCTCGGCTGTGAAGCTGGCTGGTTCGCTGCAGTGCAATGCTCTGATGCTAAGGAGGCAACGTTGTCTCTGCCTGCAGCATCGGAGAGAGCAGAGTTCAGGACAGTGCTGCAACAATGTGGCTGGTCCACATGGTCACTCAATCAGGAGCACACCACACCTCGGCAAGCAGGAAGCTACAGATTACAAACCCACAGCTCTTGTCAATTTCCGATGACGTTATTTTTCACAACGTACATGACATTTCTTATGCTAAACTGTAAAATCTGCTGCAAGAACGTAGTCTAAAGGACAATAAAGGTTTTTTTATTCTTCAATTTCAGTTAAATGCTTTAGAATAACCACTATGCTGCCCATAAACAGAAAGATTTGCCCCCAATCCCCTTGATATCCTGATATTCTGCCCTAGTATAATGTGTCCATGAATATTATGTTGGCGGTTGGCAGTGTTCCCTCTTAGCTGAACATTCTGTAATGAAAGGAGTTAGCAATGAGCTCAACACGTCCAGTAACAAGTGCCTATTTAGTCTTTAAAGGGAACCTGTCACCCCGTTTTTTCATATTGAGATAAAAAAAAAAGTTTGCATCTCGGCTTCAGGAAAATGGCCGCCGCGATCTCCATCTGCGCACGCGCGGCATCCCGCGGCCATTTTTCTGAAGCCCCGTGCAGCAGAGCACTCCATCTGCGCACGCGCGGCCTCAGGAAGATGGCCGCCCCCACCGATGACAAGGGTAATAGCGCAGATCGCGTGCTTTTTCTTCACCTGCGTGCAGTGGATTCGGCACTTGGACATGCGCACACCACTACGCCACCAACGGAAAGCTGGGGAAGAAACAGCGATGTCACCACGCCCACCTGACCTGACCAGCCTGATTGACAGGCGAAAACGGCGACTTTGGTAATGTATTTCGCAGCATAGGTGGGGAATCAGGGTACACTACATACACTATTGTAACGCACAGTGCAGGCCCTATTTAACAGTATTTTTATCTCAATCTGAAAAAACGGGGTGACAGGTTCCCTTTAAGGGTTTTTCTCATGTTCTGTCTTCAGGTGTGCACCGCTTATAGGCCACCCAGCTCCCTGCGTGTAGGGGTTGTACTTTCTAAAGATCGACAGTTCAGGCAAGTGACATGGTAATGCTGCTGGTCCGAGTTGGGTGTTTTCTGATGTTGCCAACATAGGTGGCTTTGACTTTGCAGCATTTGATGAGCGCAGAAATATGGAGGCTCGCGGGATCTAGCAAGATTCAGAGCGGCACTTGCTGGCTCTATGTAGCAAAGAGCTTTCAAACACATATCCCTTCCTAGGAAACCAGCCACCTGTAACCGACTGCAGAGGTGGCATGTAACCTAGGCAATGAGCAGTAAACTATAGAATTAAACATCCTTACGTTCTTGAGGACCAAGAGGATTTTTAATTAGGTAAACTGCATATTTGTTGTGAAAATCACTGTGCAATATTATCAATGTATGATCATGGGACAACCCCTGTAACATGCATGCTAGTGTCTGTGTAGAGACATGCCACATACCTCTGCCTTATGTCTCAGTACAGAAATATCACTGCATAGAACAATAGCCCCTACTAAAACACAATATATTTATTAATATCTTATTTAAATACTCAACTACTTGGGCATAGTAATAAGATTTTAATAAGATACTCATAAATATATTGTGTTTTTAGTAGGGGCTATTGTTGCAGGTTTAAGGTGCTGAGGACGGTAGTCATGGTCGAGGGGATGCGTTCCCATACTCTGGAAACCCACAAATAAACAGTGTCCCAGTCCCTTAGTGTCTTGTTGTGTACAATGCAGTGTACTCACATTCAGGCCAGAGGCCTCCGCTGCATCCATGTCCTTTGGTCCAGGAACAGTCACACACAAATCAGGGGACACTCGCTTCATATCAAACAGTCCAACTTTACTTAGCAGTTCAATTGATGTTACAGCACAGTAAGTTTCCATGTCCTCCTTTTGTTCAGTCTAAGCTATCCTTTCACTTAATGGCTCCCTTGGCCCCCAGGATACTGTGTCCGACTTGACAGTTTCTGTAAGACTTTTCCAATCTCCCTCATATGTTTTCCTGTCCAGCTTCTTGTAGGCATAGAATTAGGCATGCCTCCCAGAGACTAGTTTGGGCCGTAGGCCCCGGATGTTACTGGAATGTTAACTAAAGACAGTTGCCAACATTCTCATACTGCCAAACAGTTTATACTTAATGTGCCGTCCTGCTAGAATTTTATCTATCTGAAATCTATTCTCCAACTCCATCTACAAAGGAAGTGCTCCACTTTTTATATGACCCTTACGCCTCCCATGCCGGGCTGGTTTTAATTGTATCTAACCCTGTGTTCCACTTGTTATATCTTAGATGCCCACAATTGAATCTTTCCCATTACTAATCTAAACTATGAGTACTATCCTACACCTGGTGCTCTAAACTTAATCCTGTACTTTCCCTATATGCTACACATGGGTGGACATATCGCATGTGCAGCCTGTGAAGCTGCACCGGGGCTTGGAGGTGGAGGGGGGCCCTTGCAGGGTGGCTAATAATAAGGGCGATCTGGCCTGTTTATCTGGCCCCAAGGCTCTTGGGGGCCCTGGCCAGATTGCTCTCTTGTGCGGCGGACAGGGACAGATCCCTGCAGCTCCGCTGCCTACGAGAGAAAATAGCAGCGGAGCTGCAGCAATCTGTCCTGCTTCCTGCCCGCGCTTCCTCTCACACAGACAGCAGCGCCACTGAATGACGTCATCATTCAGCGGTCGGCTGTGCCAGAGAGAGGTAGGCGATGGTGAAGCTGCAGCAGAGCGAGCAAAGAGGTGAGAGGTGCTGTGTGTGTGTGTGTGTGCGTGTGCGTAGAGCTGCAGGGGAACATGCAGAGGGATGAATGGTGCTGTGTGTGTCTGTGTGTGTGTAGGTGGAGGAGAGGGTAATGATGGGGCTGATGGGGAGAAGGCAATGATGGGTTGATGGAGAGGGCAATGATGGGTATGTGGGGAAGGAAGAAATAATGGAAGTGGTGGAATGGGCAAGGATGGGGGTAGTGGGGGAGGAGGAAATGATGGAGGTGGAGGAAAGGGCAATAATGGGGTTGGAGGGGGGAAGGAAATGATGGAGGTGGTGGAATGGGCAAGGATGGTGGTGGTGGAAAGGATAATGATGGTCGTGGTGTAAAGGGCAATGATGGGGACGTGGAGGAAGAAATGATGGATGTGGTGGAAAGTGCAATGATGGGGATGGTAGGGGAGGAGGAAATGATGGAGGTGGTGGAATGGGCAATGATGGGGTGGTGGAGAAGGCAATGATAGAGGTGGGGAGAAGACAATGATGGTGGTAGTGGAAAAGACAATGATGGGAGTGGTGGGGAAAGAGGCAATGATGGGGTGGTGGAGAAGAAGGCTGCGACGGAGGTGATGGAAAGGGCAATGATGGGGGTGATGAACAGGGCAATGATGGGGTGTTAGGGGAGAAAGCAATGATAGAGGTGGTGGAAAGGGCAATGATGGGGTGGTGGGGGAAAAAGCAATGATGGAGGTGGTGGAAATAACAATGATGGGGTGGGGGGGAGAATGCAATGATGGTGGTAGAAAAGGCAATAATGGGGGTGGTGGGGGAGGAGAAAATGATGGAGGTGGTGGAATGGGCAATGATGGGGTGGTGGGGGGAAAAGACAATGATGGGGTGGTGGGGAGGAGGAAATGATGGAGGTGGTGGAATGGGCAATGATATGGGTTGGTGGGGGAGAAAGCAATGATGGAGGTGGTGAAGAGGGCAATGATGGGATGGGAGAGAGGACAATAATGGGATGCGGGGGAGGAGGACAATGAGGGGTGTGGGGGATTGGGATGGGAGGAAGGGGGACTTATAATGGACTTAGGAACAGGGCGAGGTGGAGGAAGACATTATTATCGCTTATTATGTCTAACACAGTCCCTTAGTAGAGTGTACATACTTATTATGTATAACACAGTCCCTTAGTATATAGGGTATTTACTAATTCTGTATAACACCATGCTTAGTTACATAGTTTCCTCTTTTATTATGTATAACATCATCCCTTATTATGGACCATCGTCTCTAGTTATATATGGTACCATCCCTTATTATATAGCTTCTTTTGCTGCTATGCACAGCACTGTCTCTTACATAGTGTATTCTTGTTCATTTTGTTATTCACAGTGCCCTCTTTTATTACATAGTTCCATCCCTTTTTAGATACTGCTGATGGAGGAGCCAGTGACCCAACGATCAGTCCATCAGCTCCTCCATTAGAAAGAAGCTTTTCCATGCTCCATCAGCCATCATTGCATTATACAGCTAACAAGACAGGACAGTATGTAATAAAAAACAGGACTCTATATAATCCAACATGCAAGGGCAACTGTATTGTACATAGGAGAGGGCACTGTATATTAAGGGACGGCAATATACATAATAAAGGAGACTATGTAATATCTATACATGTGTGTGTGGCTATATATATATATATATATACCTTGTCGCCATAAAAGGAGGGCGGCCCAGACATATTTCATGCACAGGGGCATGTATCACAATACATTACATTAACAGAGTGCATTAGTGCCAACAGAGTACATACAGTCATGGCCAAAAGTATTGACACCCCTGCAATTCTGTCAGATAATACTCAGTTTCTTCCTGAAAATGATTGCAATCACAAATTATTTGGTATTATTATCTTCATTTAATTTGTCTTAAATGAAAAAACACAAAAGAGAATGAAGCAAAAAGCAAAACATTGATCATTTCACACAAAACTCTAAAAATGGGCCAGACAAAAGTATTGGCACCCTCAGCCTAATATTTGGTTGCACAACCTTTAGCCAAAATAACTGTGACCAACCGCTTCCGGTAACCATCAATGAGTTTCTTACAATGCTCTGCTGGAATTTTAGACCATTCTTCCTTGGCAAACTGCTCCAGGTCCCTGATATTTGAAGGGTGCCTTCTCCAAACTGCCATTTTTAGATCTCTCCACAGGTGTTCTATGGGATTCAGGTCTGGACTCATTGCTGGCCACCTTAGAAGTCTCCAGTGCTTTCTCTCAAACCATTCTCTAGTGCTTTTTGAAGTGTGTTTTGGGTCATTCTCCTGCTGGAAGACCCATGACCTCTGAGGGAGACCCAGCTTTCTCATACTGGGCCCTACATTATGCTGCAAAATTTGTTGGTAGTCTTCAGACTTCATAATGCCATGCACACGGTCAAGCAGTCCAGTGCCAGAGGCAGCAAAGCAACCCCAAAACATCAGGGAACCTCCGCCATGTTTGACTGTAGGGACCGTGTTCTTTTCTTTGAATGCCTCTTTTTTTCTCCTGCAAACTCTATGTTGATGCCTTTGCTCAAAAAGCTCTACTTTTGTCTCATCTGACCAGAGAACATTCTTCCAAAACGTTTTAGGCTTTTTCAGGTAAGTTTTGGCAAACTCCAGCCTCGCTTTTTTATGTATCGGGGTAAGAAGTGGGGTCTTCCTGGGTCTGCTACCATACAGTCCCTTTTCATTCAGATGCCGACGGATAGTACGGGTTGACACTGTTGTACCCTCGGACTGCAGGGCAGCTTGAACTTGTTTGGATGTTAGTTGAGGTTCTTTATCCAACATCCGCACAATCTTGCATTGAAATCTCTTGTCAATTTTTCTTTTCCGTCCACATCTAGGGAGGTTAGCCACAGTGCCATGGGCTTTAAACTTCTTGATGGCACTGCGCACGGTAGACACAGGAACATTCAGGTCTTTGGAGATGGACTTGTAGCCTTGAGATTGCTCATGCTTCCTCACAATTTGGTTTCTCAAGTCCTCAGACAGTTCTTTGGTCTTCTTTCTTTTCTCCATGCTCAATGTGGTACACACAAGGACACAGGACAGAGGTTGAGTCAACTTTAATCCATGTCAACTGGCTGCAAGTGTGATTTAGTTATTGCCAACACCTGTTAGGTGCCACATGTAAGTTACATGTGCTGTTAATTACACTAATTAGAGAAGCATCACATGATTTTTCGAACAGTGCCAATACTTTTGTCCACCCCCTTTTTTATGTTTGGTGTGGAATTATATCCCATTTGGCTTTAGGACAATTCTTTTTGTGTTTTTTCATTTAAGACAAATTAAATGAAGATAATAATACCAAATAATTTGTGTTTGCAATCATTTTCAGGAAGAAAATGAGTATTATCTGACAGAATTGCAAGGGTGTCAATACTTTTGGCCATGACTGTAAGTGCCTATAAAACTCTATGCAGTTTCACATATCATAAAAATTCAATAAAATCACACACTTTGTATAAACGCTGTCTTAACAGGAAGAGGCACATGACAGTCTCTGTCATACCCTTACACATGCAGTGATATTGTAGAATAGAAAAAATTTAGAAAAAATTGGATTCTGTCTCTACAGGACTGGATTTTCCTTTTCTTTTTCTTTTTGAAAAGAAAACATAGTGCATACAAAAGAAAAAATTACACGGTCGACATCAGTCTACTCATGAGTAAGACTGCTTAGTGGAGTCGAAACACGTCGACTGGGTCATGTTGACCATGTAAATTTTTCTTTTGCATGCACTATATTTTCTTTTGAAAAAGAAAAGAAAAATCCAGTCCTGTTGAGCCAGATTCCAATGTTTTCTATTTTTCTTGATGTGAGGCCAGGGCGAGGCCGGTGTCTGGCCCCAGGTCGATGAGCATAGAGCTACTAGGTGAGCTGACATCAAGTTTTTATAAGTGATATTGTAGTTTGATCAGCACCCTGAGGCTTTATATAAAATTGAGTCTGTGAACTGTTTCTGCACAGCTCTGATGGCCATTTAGTTATTGTATCCAGGTGAGAAGAGTAGTAGGACACACATTTATAAATCAGTAGCTCTGATGTCTCCATTAAAGACATAGGAACAGATTCATCAAACAGTTTTTAACAATTTTCAGTAGCAAAACGACTTGATATGTCATATGTTGTATGAATGTTAATGCTTTTACACCAGTCATAGACAGAGAGAGACATTCCTGGTTAATTAACCTTTAGACTAGGACTGCACAGTGACTTTGGTGTTGACACAGTCACACAGCCAAAGATCACTGATTGCCGCTGCTCAGGAGCAGACATAAACCACAGATGAAAATGACAAAAACACTTGAAAATGAATTACCAATAATCTCTTATTATATTCATTTTATTTTATTAAATATAGACACCAAACAAGGACAAACTATTAACAAAGGAAGAATGACAGGGCACAATAAAAAAACAAAAAACATATAATAAATCCAAAGAGGAGCAGGTCAGCACACAGCACTGTAACTGACCAGCAAGTACAAAGGATTTTAATTCCATAGAATAGATTACCAGGAGTCCAAGGAAGCAAATCTATAATATAACGCTGGGAGCGTCACTCTGTCTGAAGCCTTTATAGACTGCGCAAGCGCAAGCGCCGGCGCAGTCTGGGCCTCACAGATTGACGCTCCCAGGAGATCACGGTATGCGTAAACACTGAACGCACACCGCGATCTCCAACAGAGAAGCAGGGACCGCCAGGAGGGTAAGTATGTGCTATATTCACCTGGCCCCGTTCCACCGCTGCATGCCGCCATCTTCCCGGTCCTCGGCCTGTGACCTTCAGTTCAGAGGGTGCGATGACGCGCTTAATGCACGCCGGCGCCGCCCTCTGACTGACCAGTCACAGCCAGATGGCGGCGCGCAGCGGTGGAACGGGGCCAGGTGAATATAGTAAGTGCTGGGGGGCCTGAGCTGGCGGCGATACCGGTACCTGACCCCCACAGCGCACCGGTGTCCCCGCCTGCTCAGGCCCCCCAGCACTCGGCGCCCAGCGACCATAGGTGAGTATGGTATTTTTTTTTTTAATATGTTGCAGCAGCATACGGGGCATATACAATGGAGCATCTTATGGGGCCATAAACCATAATGGAGCATCTTATGGGGCCATAAACCATAATGGAGCAGTGTACGGGGGCATATACTATGGAGCATTTTATGGGGGCCATAAACCTTTATGGAGCAGCGTATGGGGCATATGGATGGGAGCAGCAAATTAAAGAACGGTGGCGCAGGATGGGAGCAGCACATGACAGAATAGGGCAGCACATGACAGAACGGGGGCGCAGGATGGGAGCAGCACATGTCAGAATGGGGGCGCAGGATGGGAGCAGCACATGACAGAATGGGGGCGCAGGATGGGAGCAGCACATGACAGGATGGGGACGCAGGATTGGAGCAGCACACGTCAGAATGGAGGCGCAGGATGGGAGCAGCACATGTCAGAATGGGGGCACAGGATGGGAGCAGCACATGACAGAATGGGGGCGCAGGATGGGAGCAGCACATGACAGGATGGGGACGCAGGATTGGAGCAGCACACGTCAGAATGGAGGCGCAGGATGGGAGCAGCACATGTCAGAATGAGGGCACAGGATGGGAGCAGCACATGTCAGAATGGGGGCGCAGGATGGGAGCAGCACATGACAGGATGGGGACGCAGGATGGGAGCAGCACATGTCAGAATGGGGGCGCAGGATGGGAGCAGCACATGTTAGAATGGGGCGCGCAGGATGGGAGCAGCACATGTCAGAATGGAGGCGCAGGATGGGAGCAGCACATGTCAGAATGGGGGCGCAGGATGGGAGCAGCACATGTCAGAATGGAGGCGCAGGATGGGAGCAGCACATGTCAGAATGGGGGCGCAGGATGGGAGCAGCACATGTCAGAATGGGGGCGCAGGATGGGAGCAGCACATGTCAGAATGGAGGCGCAGGATGGGAGCAGCACATGTCAGAATGGGGGCGCAGGATGGGAGCAACACATGTCAGAATGGGGGCGCAAGATGGGAGCAGCACATGACAGGATGGGGACGCAGGATGGGAGCAGCACATGTCAGAATGGAGGCGCAGGATGGGAGCAGCACATGTCAGAATGGGGGCGCAGGATGGGAGCAGCACATGTCAGGATGGGGGTGCAGGATGGGAGCAGCACATGACAGGATGGGGACGCAGGATGGGAGCAGCACATGTCAGAATGGGGGTGCAGGATGGGAGCAGCACATGTCAGAATGGGGGCGCAGGATGGGAGCAGCACATGTCAGAACGGGGGCGCAGGATGGGAGCAGCACATGACAGGATGGGGACGCAGGATGGGAGCAGCACATGACAAGATTAGGGCGCAGGATGGAGACCATATACCAATATAAATGCTCGCCACCCGGGCGTAGAACGGTTCAATAGCTAGTTCTATATAACATCAATTGGTATAAAGTGCAGTGCAAATATACTGTATATTTTATTAACAATCATCATGATTATGCTTCCCTATTTTCCCCGGAATCTGCACTGGAGGCACAAACAGCAGACAGGAAGTTCACAACAAAATGTCAATGATATGATCACAAAAAAGTATTGCCAATGGCAGAAGGTATACAATATCATTTATATATTCCGAGTAAATTCATCAGTAACATGATCACAAGATAATAATTCACAAGATTATCAAAAAAGTATTGTGAGTACCAAAAATTGCATAGTGCCTTTCAAGTATTACAGATAAGTTCATGCTTAAAGTATAGAGAGTAAATAATACTAACCAGTGCTCACGCTGGATGTGCTGGCGCAGCCATCCCACACTCCAACATGCCTTTCACATGTTGCTTTGTCAGGGAGTGATTTGGTGTTGACACAAGTCACACAGCCAAAGATCACTGATTGCCGCTGCTCAGGAGCAGACATAAACCACAGATGGCCCATGTGCAACAGCAATATATGGGTCATTTGCAGTTTTGAGGTCATCATAATGCACAATTCGACCTGCTCTCTAACTGGCTGCGGCCTTCTGGAGTCTGATGGGCCTGGTACAATATTTAGAGCAGGCATCTCACCATCCAGAAATACAGGAGGGGAGATATGTTTCACTGAGGCTATCAGCTTCAGTGATTTGAAATCTAGAAGACCGAATTTTGTTTTAGCACACTAAATGTTGAGAGGGGTTAGTCAGCCATGGTAAGGGCTAGGTTTTTAAGTGAGCAGCTGAAGAGCGGGTGGGAGACTGTTCATTATATCTCCTCCCCAGGGTGGGGTTTAGAAGGTAAATAGTCAGCATTCTGAGCCATTCAGTGTTCAGTGTGCCTGGAGAGGCCTACTCCAGAGTGGTGTTCATATTTATAGTAATCTTGAGCGAGCAGATCCCAACAGCCATACAGACTGTTTACAATTTTGTATTGTTTTCCTGTTTGCCCGAAGGGACGTTTTTATTTTTACTTTGCACTGGTTTATGCCACATGTATATAATAAACCAGTGGAAGATATAAAGAAACAGTGTTTCTGTGTCGACCCTCCACTGTTGGTGCTAGAAGTGCGGGAAATTTCCCAGGAAGCCTGTGTGACGGCTGTGAACAAATCGCATGTCCTGGGTGAAGGCGGCCATAAGCCAGGAGGCAACGTCAGACAGCCTGGAAGACCTGACTAATCATCTTGTGAAAGCCCAGCAGGAGACAAGCTACTTATGCAACAAATTCAGCAACAGCAGTATCTGCAGCAGTTCCAGCAACAGCAGCAACAAGTCCAGCACAGAGAACAGCAGCAGCCCATTCCATTGCAACCCTCGTCCCCTGTAAAAAAAAAAAACCCAGAAAATAAACATCAATAATACTCACCTAATCGCATTCCATTGAAGCCCTGGTCTCATGTAAAAAAATAAATAAAAAAAACCATAACCCTCACATGTCTGACATACTGTCCCATGCCGTAATCCATGTCTGCGATGAGTGATTTCCAACCTGGACAGTGCCAAGATGTGACCGTCCAGGCTGATAACCATGGGAGAATGAGTTGCGGTGAGCGCAGCATCAGTGACTAGCAATGACGTAATTGAGGTTACTGTAGTTCTTTGCTGTGAGCCAGGCTAATAAATTGCTGTGACCTCAGTGAGATCACCGCTAGCACGGTGAGAAACAGTCTCACGGTGCAGCGCTGAGCTCCGGGAGTTCACCGCAGTTCACCGTGAGAAATTTCTTACAGTGAACTGCAGACACCTGTTACTGGAATTAAACTTTTTACCTCCAGTCACAGCGGCTGGCTCACACTGTCATCTGACAACATGAGAACTGCAGCTCTCTGAACAGCTGCAATGATCTTGCCGCCGATCAGAGGCTGTGTTTGCCGCCGATCAGAGGCAGTGTTTGCCGCGCTGTCGTGCAGATGACAGAGTGACAAACAATGGTTGTTCGGGTTGCCCATTCATCTGAATGGGGTCCAGGTTCAGGTACTGTTATGGTATCCGAACAGAACTGTTCAGCTGAACCCGCCTGACCTGAATATCCAAGGGTTCGTCCATTACTACTCGACAACTGATTGATGGATCAATCATGCTTTGGGGTTGTGCTGCAGCCAATGGCACTGGGAACATTTCACAGGTATAGGGAAGAATGGATTCAATGAAATTTCAACAAATTCTTGATGCAAACATAATACCATGTGTAAAAAAGCTGAAGTAGATAAGAGGATGGCTTCTACAAATGGATAATGATCCTAAACACATGTCAAAATCCACAATAGACTACCTCAAAAGGCACAAGCTGAAGGTTTTACAATGGCCCTCAGTCTCCTGATCTGAACATCATTGAAAATCTATGGCTAGACCTCAAAATAGCAGAGCATGCAAGACGATCCAGGAATCTCACAGAACTGAAATCATTTTCTAAGGCAGAATGGATGAAAATCCCTCATACAAGAATTGAAAGAGGCCGGCTACAAAAAGCGTTTATAAGCTGTGATACTTACAAAAGGGGTACTACTAGAAAACTCACCATGCAGTGTGCCCAAACTTTTGCATCTGCCCATTTTCCTTTTTGTAATTTTTATATTGCCTAATATACAAAGGAAATGTGTCATTTTTAATTTAAAGCCTTTTAGATATCATTTAATCTTCTACTTGCTTAGCTGTTCACAATAACATTAATTTTGACCAGGGGTGCCCAAACTTTTACATGACACTATACATCCCAAATCCTTGTATATGTCCTTTATACTGAGCCCAATCCTGGTATACATATTCCCCATCCTGGTATATGTCCTCTTAAAGTGAATAGGATCACTTTATGACCCACAAGGTACTGCAACATTCAAGTCGGAAAAAGTAGAAAAAATGTATATTTCTTGCAACTTGATTGTTGCTGTCGCAGTGACTTTCAGGTCACAATATGACCCCATTTACCTGGATAATTCTATGATTTAGCAGAGGCATATGACCATGCAACTTGTGTTATGGCCAATGTCACCATGTAGCCTCAGCCTTAGGCCACGTTCACACTTTCACTATTTGGTGATTATTTTTCCATCAGTACTTTTAAACCAAAACCAGGAGTGGGTGATAAGTACAGAAGTGGTGCATATGTTTCTATTATACTTTTCCTCCGATTGTTCCACTCCTGGTTTTGGCTTACAAATACTGATGTAAAATACTGACCAAATATTGAGCGTATAAACGTGGCCTTAAGTGGCTGCTAATGAAGGTCAGACAGGGAGAGTCTATATCCCTGAGCTGAGATGGCAATCCACATCAAAGTTTTTTTTTACCAAGGGATATCTACAAACCTTTTTTACCATGAGAACATGCACTTGTAGAGTTTTTCAGATATACAGACCTAAAATATAAATTTACTAAAAAATACAAATACCTAGAATTTCCATTTATACATTATCTTAATAAAATGATTAACAGATTTCAAAGACAGAGTTTCCCCAATTACTGAAGCCAATATATATAAGCTAAAAGCCACTGATACTATTGGGTTAATGCATGAACAAGAGTACAGGAGGAATTGGCGTTTCATGCTTAAATTTGCCTTGAGCCATTTCCGAGAGAGGAGTATAGAGAGGGGCTTAATATGAAGTCAAAGTGGTTAAACAACGGGTACAAAAAATTGATGTAACACTCTGGCTTCACTAGTAGTACCCCAACACGGGCAGGGTTCATGGCTCCATGTGGATGTGTATATAGCCGAGCCTACAGCAGGTGCGAGTTCAGTCTACAGTGAAGCTCATATTATGGCTGTCACCAGTTCTTCCAGACTTACAAGGTCAGTGGTCCAATATATTGGGTCACTAGTTTTTCTGAGTCATGCCAGTCTTGGGAGGGAAGTGGCAAAGAGACAATGTGAATATGGCTCCCACGCAGGCACAGTATGTCATGGATTAACAAGAGCGGCTTGGCATGACTTGGACATAGACCACTGGGATGAGAACAAGTGCTGCACTCCCCCGTCTCCAGGGCAGATGGTCACAGATCAGTTCCATTTCAAGGGAAAATTCTGTCTTCTGTCCCTGAAAGAGAAAAAAAAGAAAGAAATGACATGATAGATAATGGAATGAGAGGAAGGGAAGAGTCGCGCAGCATATAATGGAGAGGATTTACTGACAGCAAACTGTATGAGAGTAGGAAATGTGAGAAAGAATTAGACAAGAGAGCAGAAGAAAATGATGAATATAAAGGGGAAACATTGCTGAAGCAAAGGCAATGATAATGGAAAATCCTGAACCTCCATAGTATTAAATGGTGTCGTAATGGTAATTGTTATGTTTGCTAATGACAGGTGTTATGAAGGATATCCAGAAACACAGTGTGCTTAGCGATCAGAGCGCACACAGTGATCTGACAAATACCCAAAAATACAAGAACGAGCTCTGAGACGTGGAAACTCTGTAGACTGCACCCCTGATCCTATCCTAAACACAACTAAAAGCGGCTGTGGATTGCGCCTAACAACTACCTAGGCAACTCGGCACAGCCTAAGAAACTAGCTAGCCTAAAGATAGAAAAATAGGCCTGACTTGCCCCAGAGAAATTCCCCAAAGGAAAAGGCAGCCCCCCACATATAATGACTGTGAGTAAGATGAAAAGACAAAACGTAGGGATGAAATAGATTCAGCAAAGTGGGGCCCGATATTCTAGGACAGAGCGAGGACAGTAAAGCGAACTTTGCAGTCTACAAAAAACCCTAAAGCAAAACCACGCAAAGGGGGCAAAAAAAAACCACCGTGCCGAACTAACGGCACGGCGGTACACCCTTTGCGTCTCAGAGCTTCCAGCCAAACAAAAGACAAGCTGGACAGAAAAAAGGCAACAAAAAAGCAAAAAGCACTTAGCTATACAGAGCAGCAGGTCACAGGAACAATCAGGAGAAGCTCAGATCCAACACTGAAACATTGACAAGGAGCAAGGATAGCAGCATCAGGCGGAGTTAAGTAATGAAGCAGTTAACGAGCTCACCAGAACACCTGAGGGAGGAAGCTCAGAAGCTGCAGTACCACTTGTGACCACAGGAGTGAATTCAGCCACAGAATTCACAACAGTACCCCCCCCCTTGAGGAGGGGTCACCGAACCCTCACCAGAGCCCCCAGGCCGACCAGGATGAGCCGCATGAAAGGCACGAACAAGATCGGAAGCATGAACATCAGAGGCAAAAACCCAGGAATTATCTTCCTGAGCATAACCCTTCCATTTAACCAGATACTGGAGTTTCCGTCTAGAAACACGAGAATCCAAAATCTTCTCCACAATATACTCCAATTCCCCCTCCACCAAAACCGGGGCAGGAGGCTCAACAGATGGAACCATAGGTGCCACGTATCTCCGCAACAACGACCTATGGAATACATTATGTATGGAAAAGGAGTCTGGGAGGGTCAAACGAAAAGACACAGGATTGAGAACCTCAGAAATCCTATACGGACCAATAAAACGAGGTTTAAATTTAGGAGAGGAAACCTTCATAGGAATATGACGAGAAGATAACCAAACCAGATCCCCAACACGAAGTCGGGGACCCACACGGCGTCTGCGATTAGCGAAAAGTTGAGCTTTCTCCTGGGACAAGATCAAATTGTCCACTACCTGAGTCCAGATCTGCTGCAACCTATCCACCACAGAATCCACACCAGGACAGTCCGAAGACTCAACCTGTCCTGAAGAGAAACGAGGATGGAACCCAGAATTGCAAAAAAATGGAGAAACCAAGGTAGCCGAGCTGGCCCGATTATTAAGGGCGAACTCAGCCAATGGCAAAAAGGACACCCAATCATCCTGGTCTGCAGAAACAAAACATCTCAGATATGTTTCCAAGGTCTGATTGGTTCGTTCGGTCTGGCCATTAGTCTGAGGATGGAAAGCCGAGGAAAAGGATAGGTCAATGCCCATCCTACCACAAAAGGCTCGCCAAAACCTTGAAACAAACTGGGAACCTCTGTCAGAAACAATATTCTCAGGAATGCCATGCAACCGAACCACATGCTGAAAGAACAAAGGTACCAAATCAGAGGAGGAAGGCAATTTAGCCAAAGGCACCAGATGGACCATTTTAGAAAAGCGATCACAGACCACCCAAATGACTGACATCTTTTGAGAAACGGGAAGGTCAGAAATGAAATCCATCGAAATATGTGTCCAAGGCCTCTTTGGGACCGGCAAGGGCAAAAGCAACCCACTGGCACGAGAACAGCAGGGCTTAGCCCTAGCACAAATCCCACAGGACTGCACAAAAGTACGTACATCCCGTGACAGAGATGGCCACCAGAAGGATCTAGCCACTAACTCTCTGGTACCAAAGATTCCAGGATGACCAGCCAACACCGAACAATAAAGTTCAGAGATAAGTTTATTAGTCCACCTATCAGGGACGAACAGTTTCTCTGCTGGACAACGATCAGGTTTATTCGCCTGAAATTTTTGCAGCACCCGCCGCAAATCAGGGGAGATGGCAGACACAATGACTCCTTCCTTGAGGATACCCGCTGGCTCAGATAAACCCGGAGAGTCGGGCACAAAACTCCTAGACGGAGCATCCGCCTTCACATTTTTAGAGCCCGGAAGGTACGAAATCACAAAGTCGAAGCGGGCAAAAAATAACGACCAACGGGCCTGTCTAGGATTCAAGCGCTTGGCAGACTCGAGATAAGTCAAGTTCTTATGATCAGTCAATACCACCACGCGATGCTTAGCTCCTTCAAGCCAATGACGCCACTCCTCGAATGCCCACTTCATGGCCAGCAACTCTCGATTGCCCACATCATAATTACGCTCAGCGGGCGAAAACTTCCTGGAAAAGAAAGCACATGGTTTCATCACTGAGCAATCAGAACCTCTCTGTGACAAAACCGCCCCTGCTCCAATCTCAGAAGCATCAACCTCGACCTGGAACGGAAGAGAAACATCTGGCTGACACAACACAGGGGCAGAACAAAAACGACGCTTCAACTCCTGAAAAGCTTCCACAGCAGCAGAAGACCAATTAACCAAATCAGCACCCTTCTTGGTCAAATCGGTCAATGGTTTGGCAATGCTAGAAAAATTACAGATGAAGCGACGATAAAAATTAGCAAAGCCCAGGAACTTTTGCAGACTTTTCAGAGATGTCGGCTGAATCCAATCCTGGATGGCTTGTACCTTAACTGGATCCATCTCGATAGGAGAAGGGGTAAAGATGAACCCCAAAAATGAAACTTTCTGCACACCGAAGAGACACTTTGATCCCTTCACAAACAAAGAGTTAGCACGCAGGACCTGAAAAACCATTCTGACCTGCTTTACATGAGACTCCCAATCATCTGAGAAGATCAAAATGTCATCCAAGTAAACAATCAGGAATTTATCCAGATACTCACGGAAGATGTCATGCATAAAAGACTGAAACACAGATGGAGCATTGGCAAGTCCGAACGGCATCACTAGATACTCAAAATGACCCTCGGGCGTATTGAATGCAGTTTTCCATTCATCTCCTTGCCTGATTCTCACCAGATTATACGCACCACGAAGATCTATCTTAGTGAACCAACTAGCCCCCTTAATCCGAGCAAACAAGTCAGATAACAATGGCAAGGGATACTGAAATTTAACAGTGATCTTATTAAGAAGGCGGTAATCAATACACGGTCTCAGCGAACCATCCTTCTTGGCTACAAAGAAGAACCCTGCTCCCAGTGGTGATGACGATGGGCGAAAATGTCCCTTCTCCAGGGATTCCTTCACATAACTGCGCATAGCGGCGTGTTCGGGCACGGATAAATTAAATAATCGACCTTTAGGGAATTTACTACCAGGAATCAAATTGATAGCACAATCACAATCCCTATGCGGAGGTAGAGCATCGGACTTGGGCTCTTCAAATACATCCTGATAATCAGACAAGAACTCTGGGACCTCAGAAGGGGTGGATGACGAAATCGACAAAAATGGAACATCACCATGTACCCCCTGACAACCCCAGCTGGATACCGACATGGAATTCCAATCCAATACTGGATTATGGGTTTGTAGCCATGGCAACCCCAACACGACCACATCATGCAGATTATGCAACACCAGAAAGCGAATAACTTCCTGATGTGCAGGAGCCATGCACATGGTCAGCTGGGCCCAGTATTGAGGTTTATTCTTGGCCAAAGGTGTAGCATCAATTCCTCTCAATGGAATAGGACACCGCAAAGGCTCCAAGAAAAACCCACAACGTTTAGCATAATCCAAATCCATCAGATTCAGGGCAGCGCCCGAATCCACAAACGCCATGACAGAAAACGACGACATAGAGCATATCAAGGTAATGGACAGAAGGAATTTGGACTGTACAGTACCAATGACGGCAGACCTAGCGGACCGCTTAGTGCGCTTAGGACAATCAGAAATAGCATGAGTGGAATCACCACAGTAGAAACACAGACCATTCAGACGTCTGTATTCCTGCCGTTCAACTCTAGTCATAGTCCTATCGCACTGCATAGGCTCAGGTTTAACCTCAGGCAGTACCGCCAAATGGTGCACAGATTTACGCTCGCGCAAGCGTCGACCGATCTGAATGGCCAAAGACAAAGACTCATTCAAACCAGCAGGCATAGGAAATCCCACCATGACATCCTTAAGAGCCCCAGAGAGACCCTTTCTGAACAAAGCTGCCAGCGCAGATTCATTCCACTGAGTGAGTACTGACCATTTCCTAAATTTCTGACAATAGACTTCTATATCATCCTGACCCTGGCACAAAGCCAGCAAATTTTTCTCAGCCTGATCCACTGAATTAGGCTCATCGTACAGCAATCCGAGCGCCAGGAAAAACGCATCGACACTACTCAATGCAGGGTCTCCTGGCGCAAGAGAAAATGCCCAGTCTTGAGGGTCGCCGCGCAAAAAAGAAATAATAATCAAAACCTGTTGAATAGGATTACCAGAAGAATGAGGTTTCAAGGCCAGAAATAGCTTACAATTATTTTTGAAACTTAGAAACTTAGTTCTATCTCCAAAAAACAAATCAGGAATAGGAATTCTTGGTTCTAACATAGATTTCTGATCAATAGTATCTTGAATTTTTTGTACATTTATAACGAGATTATCCATTGAAGAGCCCAGACCCTGAATATCCATGTCCACACCTGTGTCCAGAATCACCCAAATGTCTAGGGGAAAAAAAAAAGTGAACACAGAGCAGAAAAAAAAAAAAAAAAATGATGTCAGAACCTTTTCTTTCCCTCTATTGAGAATCAATAGTTGGCTCCTTGTACTGTTATGTTTGCTAATGACAGGTGTTATGAAGGATATCCAGAAACACAGTGTGCTTAGCGATCAGAGCGCACACAGTGATCTGACAAATACCCAAAAATACAAGAACGAGCTCTGAGACGTGGAAACTCTGTAGACTGCACCCCTGATCCTATCCTAAACACAACTAAAAGCGGCTGTGGATTGCGCCTAACAACTACCTAGGCAACTCGGCACAGCCTAAGAAACTAGCTAGCCTAAAGATAGAAAAATAGGCCTGACTTGCCCCAGAGAAATTCCCCAAAGGAAAAGGCAGCCCCCCACATATAATGACTGTGAGTAAGATGAAAAGACAAAACGTAGGGATGAAATAGATTCAGCAAAGTGGGGCCCGATATTCTAGGACAGAGCGAGGACAGTAAAGCGAACTTTGCAGTCTACAAAAAACCCTAAAGCAAAACCACGCAAAGGGGGCAAAAAAAAACCACCGTGCCGAACTAACGGCACGGCGGTACACCCTTTGCGTCTCAGAGCCTCCAGCCAAACAAAAGACAAGCTGGACAGAAAAAAGGCAACAAAAAAGCAAAAAGCACTTAGCTATACAGAGCAGCAGGTCACAGGAACAATCAGGAGAAGCTCAGATCCAACACTGAAACATTGACAAGGAGCAAGGATAGCAGCATCAGGCGGAGTTAAGTAATGAAGCAGTTAACGAGCTCACCAGAACACCTGAGGGAGGAAGCTCAGAAGCTGCAGTACCACTTGTGACCACAGGAGTGAATTCAGCCACAGAATTCACAACAGGTAATGACGGACCTCACCTCAGTAACATCACTGGTCATTAGAGCAATGAGAGCCGTGTCGTGTGCAGCACATAATTAACCATCTACATGGCAGAGACAAGTTAGAGGGGCTTTCCATCATACATTGTGCTAGCATATCTCGTCAATAAAACATCAATGGGGAACAGTACTCTGTAGGCAACAGTTATGCTTCAAGATACTATGGGAGAGAAATCCCAATCTAACAGCGCACAAAGCATGGTGAATTTAAGGACCGTATTTGTATTATTTTTTAATAGCAATGTTCCAGGTGTTGTACACTTCCTCAGCCATAATGGGATAAATGTAGACCCTTATGGAGAGTAAGCAGTCATGGGTCCAGGATGGCTTTCTCCAGGGTAGACTGCGTTTGAGGGCTGTTCCCTTTTGAGGTCTTATTGTTTATTTTTTCTCCATCTTCTGCTCATCCAAAAGAATTGGATCACACTGTGATCAAATTCTGATTAGAGAGTGATTTGCATCTGCCCTATTCTCTCGGATGAGAGAATACAGTCGTCTACACCTAGCCTAAGCTTGATGGTCAGATACCCTGAAATTGCACCCCTGTAGGTTATCACAGTAACCTGCACTCCATTGATGATAAACGCACATCTCGTCAATGTCTGATTGGTGGAGGCCTGGCCTCTATGATGGCAACAAACGATATGGTCAAAAAGGTCGCTACATCTTTTCCCAACCTCTAGCATCATACTAGAAATTGTTTCAAAAACTGCATTAAAGAGATAGAGTTGTGTTGCAATTTCCTTAAAAAAAATATTAAAAGTGGGGTTATTTTGGGGGAAAGTCAGCACCAAAGCCCCCTCTTCTATACATCAGTAGGGATCTCTGGTTGTATTCCTTCCAGTTATACATTGATCCATATTCTTTTTGGTAGAGAAGACATCATGGGAAACAAAGTGTTCCCTACTGCTACATTTGTTTCTAAAAATCTGTAGAACAAGTAACCTATAGTCCTAAAAACACCATCTAGTGTGAAACAGAAAATAAAAAGCCAAGGAGAACGGGTGCAGCTGTAATTTCCCTCCCTCCCTCCCTCTGTGTAGGCGAAACGGCATCTTATGAGAGGGAAAAGGACGGCATCTCACTGGCTCAGAGAACACAGCTATTACAATGTACCAGGAAATCCTTTCCAGCAAGTACTCCATTTATGTTGTCTGCCGAAACTTGTCTCACAAAAGTGAATGCATTGGTCATTGCTGGTTGTAATGAGGCTGTATTGTTAGGGCTCCAGCCCACTTACCTGAAATTCCTCACAGAAACACTCCATACATGGCCATTTCTTTGTGGCAATTATAGAATTAGTCTTAGGTACAGCAGAGGTTTCATACAAATAAAACTTTTGAGGTCAAGTGTTGAGTCAATTTTGACGCTTGTTCCTTAGTAGATGCCGCCCAGGAAGAAGCACGCGCGAAACGAACGTCGGGGTTTTTGGAGGTGCAGCGTGTCACTTGTCACTACACATGGGAAGCGGCACATAGGTCCAGGTACTATGTATTGATCAGGGCTTGCAACTCTTCGTTCCTTGCCAATTGTGATGCAGCTATTATGGATGATGATGATGCGGCGATTTTTGGGACTCTGTGAGTATTGATCACACGGTTCAGCTGCTATTTACCTATGTTACATATGCTATGCATCTGCACTTTAGATACATGCTCCTTTATTTGTTATTGTAGATTATTCCTTTCAATTGATAACTTAGGTGCAATGTGATGCACTGATGCATTTGCACTTTAGATCACAATCTGCTTCACCCAACAGGGATATTCCCGTATAATTTAGAAGTTATGGGTGAGGATACGATGTGAACGCAATCTTTAATATCCATAGCCAGCATTTCACATTTGTTTAGGAGCAGGAAAGAGTTTTTAGCCTCATCTGTTTCTTTTTGGATATTCATATGTCTATGCTTCAGCTGACCTCTTGTAATTGCTCTTGGTTTAGAGGCACTATTTTGATTCTGTGTGTATATTTTTATATATGTCAAAATAAAGGTTTGATTTTTTTTATCAAAAAAGCAAAAAGACACTTCTTGATTCAATATAGTTTAACGACTATTTGATCAGTATGTTCATATATTTAGCGGAGTGTTGCCCACCCTTTGTGTAGGAGAATGGGCCTGGGTTATATGCTTACCAATTGTTCCTTAGTAGGTCTGGCCTCGGGGGTATGTGACCTGTGCGGTTGTGCTTCCCATGGGCAGGTGTCTGAACATTGGTCCCTGTCCTGCTCTGTCCCCACAGGTCGGTTGACACAAGGTGAGGTTTAATACTAGAGATGGGACTGTCCCAATTGAGGTACACCTTATTGTGGTGGGATGGATTTACGCTTTTTTGATCAAAATAGCATTAACTATGTAGCCAATGTTATTTACATATACTATTACTATTTACTTATTTACTACAAAGTATATGCTCCTTTTGTTTTTTTTCTTGGGTTTTGTGCTAAATGGCCACAGTCTGAAAGTGCTTGTACAGTGTCTTTTTGTAGAGGGTACATCAGCTGACCATGTAAAAACAGGGACTTTTTTTAACAGAAAATGAATGTTCAAACCGAGAGACGCACTCAGCGCACCACAGAAACCTTCCCACCTAATTGTTTTCCAGCTTTTTTAACACTCCTCCGTCTCCTGTAAAGGCAGAGTTGTCAATGAAGGACGATAGATACAATACAAGTAGATAGGAAGGTGCACTGAATTGCTCAGCCACATCAAGGGTGCACCGAGCGCCAGTGCTTGGTTTGAACAATCATTTTCTGTTCAATGACTCTATTTAATAAGGTACCACCAATGGTATAGCATCCAGATCCTCAAGCCATGATTGGAAACCTAAAATATGATTTTATTAAATTTCCCATCAAGGACTCATAAGAAGACTCTAACTGTGCTATTTAAATGGGATTCAAGCTGATCGCAGGTCGATAGGCAAATGTAGGGAGTTTCAGTAGCAACATATTCAAAGATGAGCAGGGCCATGTTTGGGGTGTGAAGCCTGTACAGTCAAATAGAGCACACAAGCTACACCTTCTAAAGAGAACGTCACAGAAGGCCTAGCTAAAAGCAGAGCATTTACTATAACTGGGACATTAAATAGCATTGTCACTTAGGCACTAAATTATATTATATAAATATATATACACACACACACACAGTCATGACCGACTTGAAATTGTTCCAGAAAATAAAGTATTCCTCCCAGAAAATTATTGTAATTACATGTTTTGTTACACACATGTTTATTTCCTTTGTGTGTATGGGTACAGCACAAAAAAAAAAAACGAGAAAAAAGGGGAAACTGGACATAATTTCACACACAGCGGACCTGACAAAATTGTTGGTACCTTTCAAAAAATATGGGTAAACAACTTTGTTTCAAGCATGTGATGCTCATTCAAACTCACCTGTAGCAAGTAACAGGTGTGAACAATATGAAAACCACACCTGAAACCAGATAAAAAGGGGAGAAGTTAACATAATCATTGTATTATAGGTCTGTGTGTGCCACACTAAGCATAGAGAACAGAAAGAGGAGAAGTGAACTGTCTGAGGACTTGAGATGAGAACCAAAATTGTTGAACTAAATCAAGAATTCAAGCTTACAAGTCCATCTCCAGAGTTCTTGATGTCCCTTTGTCCATGGTGCCCAACAAAATCAAAAAGTTTACAACCTATGGCACTATAGCTAATCTCCTTTGAAATGGAAGACAGAGAAAAATTGATGAAAGGTTGCAGCGCAGGATAGTCCAGATGAGCTATCCTATCAGGATAGTCCAGATAAGCAGCCCCAATCAAGTTCCAAAGAATTTCAAGTTGTCCTGCCTGCTCCGTGTGGATCAACGTCAGCGTGATCTATCTGTCGACATTTGGATGAAATGAAACACTACAGCAGGAGACCCAGGAGGACCTCACTGCTTACACAGAGGCATAAAAAACCTAGACTGCAGTTTACCAAAATGTATGTGAGTAATCCAAAATCCTTCTGCGAAAGAGTCTTGTGGACAGATGAGACCAAGATTGGTATTTTTGGCAAGGCACATCATTCTACTGTTTGCCAAATATGGAATGAGGCCTACAAGGAAAAGATCACAGTACCTACAGTCAAACATGGTGGAGGTTCAAAGACGTTTTGGGGTTGTTTTGCTGCCTCTTGACTGTATGTGCAAGGCATCATGAAATCTGAAGATTACCAAATGATTTTGGGTCGCAATGTAGTGCCCAGTGTCAGAAAACTGAGTTTGCGTCCTAGGTCATGGATCTTCCTGCAGAACAATGACCCCATGCATACTTCAAGAAGCACCCAGAAAAGGATGGAAACAGAGCGCTGGAGATATTTTAAAATTGCTGTTGGGAGATGGCACCCTTCAAATATGAGACCTGGAGGAGTTTACATATGAAGAGTGATCCAAAATTTCAGTTGAGAGGAATAAAAAGTTTATTGATGGTTATAGGAAGCGATTGATTGCAGTTATTTATTCCAAAGGGAATGCAGCCAAATATTAAGTTGAAGGTGCCAACAATTTTGTCCAACCCATTTTAGGGTTTTGTGTGAAATTATGTCCAATTTGCCTTTCTTCTCAGTTTTTTTTGTGTAGATCCAATACACACAAAGGAAACAAAAATGTGTATAACAAAATATGTGCAACTGCAATAATTTTCTGGGAGAAATATTTCATGTTTTGGTATAATTTCAAGGGTGCCAACACTTCCGTCATTACTGTATAAACTTTTTAATCTGCATGGTGTAAAGTTTGTCATGTATGCTGCTGTCATAAGGGCACCGTCCTGTATGACACTGATAATATATCATTACATGGTATAGTTATTTGCACACTGTATGGCAGTACACTATGTGGGGGGGGGGGGCACACACAGGGCACCATCCAAAATAAGGTTTTCCCTGTTCCTAGGCGGCCATCCAAATTTATTTGGGCCCAGCTAGATAATGAATTATATTAGTGACATGTGTATGTGAAAAGATTTGGACATGGATTAATCATGGACTTTTAATAGCTGGCCATACGTGTATGACACAGTTCAATTATTTTATAGGTTATTTTAACACTATATTGTTTTCATAGAAATGGTTGTAAGAAAAAAGGAAGCGGATGATATATGGCGCACCACTGGGACAATATAGGTCTATGTGGGGAATACTGATAGCGGCATATTCCACTTCCAGCAGAGACATGGCAAGCTGTTAAATCATAGGAATGTACAATTGATAGCTTTAGAAGTTAAGGTATAATGCAAATGCGGACTATTCCCGAGAAAGGACAGACATATGTCCAAGCAGGTCTCCTCTTCTGCCATGCACTGCTTATTTCAGTGGGGCTCATTGTGGGATGGAAAGAGTTAAAGAGTATTTGCCATTAATGCAAGTCCCTGATTGGGAAGCAGCTTGCTTCTTCTCATTACACATAGCTTAGTTTCAAAAGGGGAGCAAGATGCATAACAATAAGGGCCTCACTCTGCAAAACTTGGAGCCGTGCCATGGAGAGGCCATGATAAATGCAGAGAGACTTTGGTGCTGGCAAGAGATGGGGAGAGAGATGGAAAATAGAGACAGGGAGGGAGACAGAGACGGATGGTGAGAAACAGAGTTGGGGCAAGAGAGGAGACGGATGGTGATGGCGAGGAATGGTCAGGGATGCTACAGAGAAGTGGAAACACTTTTACAGGGAAATATTGGAATAAAGGATATATATGATGACAGACTGTGTGCATCACTGGGGTCATAAACCAGGCCCATGGAATACGATGGGTCCCCCGTTATACACATTATGAGGGGGAATAATACTCGACCTGACTATGTCATTGACTACTGATTAAACACCTCTTGTCTACGTCTACACAATATGTAATAATGATGGACTGTTCTGATGCGTTCCTGCCCCTGAAGACAACAGGGGCAGGGATGTATAAAGTCATGCGGTTTTACATGTAATGTGTTATGGTAATCTACAGCATATAAGTAATGTATAATGTGAGTAGTGCATAGTGCAGGGTGAGTACAGGATTAGATTAGGGATAAGTACTGATTATATAGTAAATGGTTTAGCAACGGTATAGGACATAGGATAAGGACAATAGGTTTAGTCTATATGATAGGACATAGTTAATAATAGAACTAGCCAAATGGGGGGGGAACTAGTGTTAATACAAGGTGAAAACTTCTTCATAGTGAGGGAGATAGAGAAGTGCAGTGACAAGTTCAAGACTAGTGGGCTGCTAGGGTCAGCATGTGTCTACCATTCAAAGCAGTGGGATGCCATACTGGAATCCTGAGCTAACTCACCTGTCGTGCCCAGAGTCCAAGGTTGACATAGGGGTTGCTGGGCACATCTTGTCCTTTGGTGTACAAGGGAAGATGGACAGGGTTCCGTCAAGACAGAAGGTATTGGATCCCGGGTGCACTACTGAATTGGAAGGGAAATCCCTGAGCCAACAGGGCCAGCGGGTGAAGGGTGGAACGAACTGTCAGCTCCGGCCGTAAAGCAGAGCACAGCGGTGACGTCATCGCTGTGCTCTGCTTTACGGCCGGCGCGGACACAGTCAGTGCGGGAAGCTGACGGCGGGGAACGTGACAGACATCGGAATGTGAGTATGTAGTGTTTTTTTTTTTTACTTTTACAATGGTAACCAGGGTAAATATCGGGTTACTAAGCGCGGTCCTGCACTTAGTAACCCGATATTTACCCTGGTTACCCAGGGACTTCGGCATCGTTGAAGACAGTTTCAACGATGCCGAAGTCGTTCCCCTGATCGTTGGTCGCTGGAGAGAGCTCTCTGTGTGACAGCTCCCCAGCGACCACACAACGACTTACCAACGATCACGGCCAGGTCGTATCGCTGGTCGTGATCGTTGGTAAGTCGTTTAGTCGTTTTAACTCACATCTGTCCACAAGACAGGAACACAAGACAGTCCATTGGGGCAACATACAATACTCGTGTCTTTAAGGGGGAATATGGGCAGTATGTTCATCTTCTTACAGTGGCCCTATTATTTATTGAATAAGCTGCTAAACAGAATTTTTATTTTCAGAAGTAACTTGCACATTGGTAGTAAGTATAAATTTCATAAAGATAGGCAGTTGTAATCAGGCATAGGTTTTAGCAGATGCCCTGCTGCATTGTTACTCTTCATCTTGAAAGATCTATAGATAATCTAATGTCTCTAGATGGTGTTGGTAAAGACAACTGCCTTAATTTTATGATTTTTTCTAATTATATGTCCTTTTTGATCGCTTTGAATTTTAGTGTAGGGACTTAGAAGACAATGTAGACCCTTGACATGGGTTGTGAGCTGGCACATTTTGGCCAATACCTCATACACTGTATACATCTTTTCTGTTGCATATTTTACATCTTTTGCAGTGTGCAGCTAGGCCCTTTAGAGTTGGCTTGGTGAATTGGAGTGTCTGTTCTCTTGGGGTGCACTTATATACTGTAGTTTTGGGCAGCCCGCCTGATCTAATAGTATTTTTATTTAATGTAATTTTGGGTGAGTTGCTAAACAGAATTTACCAGCAATTTTTATTCTCAGAAATAATGTATCACACATGTAATACTATGTCCTGTAAATGGCCTCATATAGGGATCAGTAATCCCACTGAATTTAATGTGACCCAATACATAGTTGACTTCTAGAAGCAAACCTTGAGACATCGGGTATACTTACCTAACCCTCTAACGACATGACTAAACAAATGAGAAATCAGCAAATTAGATTTCAATACAATTGGAATATTCACTCCAGCTGAGTGGGGTGTATCACTGACTCCGCCCATTTTAGGGTCACCCCTCCTTCCTCCTTACACCCTCCAGGGACAGAAGGGGAGGTGTGGGTGGGAAGCTGTGCTCAGCTCCATTTGCACACACTTTTCCAGTCCGCTTCACAACATCTGACAGCCCCAAACTTCTCATTTTCGGAGTAATCACTTCGCTGCACTAATTGCACATGCAAATATGCAAATTTGTATTAATTAATTACTATACTAATTAGTTCTGTGGTATTTGCGAGTAATAAATCACTGCTTGCTGGCTGTGTAGCTGGAGCAGACCCGGCCCATTTACACTCCGCATAAAATTTTAATAGTTGCTCTGGATGTTATGGGACGTGAGAGGCCGTCCAGGTAACCCCTTCACCGCCAAAGAAACAGCTACTAGGCTGACACAGGTCTCGGATATCGGGTCAGACGGGAAAGTGTTAATAAAAGTTGGCAAATCTCCCTAAAATTGAGGGGAGGCAAGACAATTAATGTAATCCCCATTTGAAACAGAAAGAGGTGGAAGAGAAGAATGGGGACAGTCAGGAAGAGATGACAGAGGACAAAAAGAGGTGACACACTTGCTAATGGCATCTTGTGCCTGAGGTACTTTACGCAGGATATGGCTCGCTATGCCGCTAGATGTATGACATTACCCAACACCATCTTAAAACGTGCACGGTTAGATTGTGTTGGCATCATTTGGGTAGTAATAGATTCCCGCAGAGAGGCCTTAAGAATGGTGCCACCAAAGTACCACCTGTTCTGTTCTTTGGGCCACATGAGCTGGCTGTATACATAGACAAATTGGTGATATTTCTGGGAACCCCTAATGGACAAGGAACACAAGCAGTTGTGGTTGAGTAATCGGGTCATCATGTGTGACAGATATTTTCAGCCATAAGTGGCAGTGTTAGGCCAGTCATCCCCTCATTCTAGGAGTATAAAATGTTTGACATGGGCACCTCGCTGTTTGAAAATTCTGGGCACCACTGCCTTCTGCAGGTTTTGAGGAGCTCTCCGCAGACTCATTAGAAATGCACATGCCTGATTACTACATATATGCACATTCACTACCTGTACAGATACAAGGTCCGCCTGTAGTGTTGGTCACCCACCATCTGTTCATTGTATAAGAAGTCATGAAAACAGTTGGCCACCAATAGTGGTTGTCATTCAATGTATTATAAACGGGAAGCATTAAAAATACACAGAAAATGTCAGATGCAATACATAAATCCAACATTTTTTTGGCCAAAATTTACTGCATTTGCCACAGATATCAACAAAGATAAAAAACTGGACCGGTGAGCGTCCAGCTTGTTAGATTCCATAGACATGAGATAGCTGGCAGATGCCAATGAAAAAATCTTGTCTGTTAAGGATGGTAAGACTGGGCTTAGTGGCCTTCCTCAAATCTTGTGCCATCCAATGTGATCTCATTTCCCATCGTAGAAATCCACTGCACCCCCAGCTCTTCCTTAGTATGCTCACTGTGACCTTATCATTATGATTCTGGTGGTGTCTGACTTACCATGTGTGCAATGATAACATGATAATATATGCCCTGTGTTAACATCCTAATGACATATACAGCCACTTCCACTCACCTCTTAGCTAATTTGTTAAAATGAGATGTAATGAATGCAAATGCTCTTTTTGTAGAATAATACGTAGAATTTGCATATTACACAATGGATGCTAGTGGTGTGCTTGCATCTTTTTCTGACAATCATACAAGTGCACGGCCTCGGATTAGGGCATTGGTGCCTTATTATACAGTCTATGGTTATGAACCTTAGAAAAACTGGATTTAGCACATTGCCCTAGCTCATAACTCACATATGTGCCCAACAAATGTGCTACCCAATTGCCTATAACCATACCCAAAATAAATCATCACAAAAATGGTAATTTTAAGGGAGCTAACATCATTTTTATATTTTCACTCGATATTTTAGAAAAACTCAAAGTATTATTAGATAATCCTGATCATCAGAGGAGTACACAGAAGAGAGAATTATATGCTGCCATTTCGAAAACGGGCCCCAGTGTAGTACGCAAAGTATGACTCCAAATAACACAGCCTTAGGCTCTGATCACAATTTTTCTTCGATGAGTTGTAACAGATCCTCCCCAAAATTTGTCTCAAAAAAGGCTTCAAAAACTCTTCAAATTCATTTATATGGTAAATCCAGTTTGCTCTTTATATGATGAGAGTTTTCTTTTCCTAAAGAGGTTTTGAAAAGGGCCTGGTAGGAAAAAAAGAAAGTCCATGTCAATTATTTGAAGCGGATCCTGAAGAAACCTGCTCCAATTTAGACACCGTCAACTCAAAAGGCTGCAAAAAAATTTTAAGCAAAGAACTCAAGCAAAACTCTTCTTCAGAGCCTCTTAGGGAAATGCCTCAAGAAAAGACAAACTCCTCCAATAATTCCCTCAAAAAGAAGTGTTTTCTGAAGGAAGCAGTTGCCATTTAGTTTGTTAACATAGCCTAAAGGGAACCTGTCATCAGGTTTCTGATGCTAACCCAACTTTATTGTTAGGATGTAGATTAGATGGCAAAAACCTGATGTCAACAATTTAGCAGCGTGAAACCTGATAGAAATATTTCTATACAATGCTGGCACAAAATAATACTGCCATGTAATGCCAAAATAATAATAATATATAATACCACAGCATAGTCCCCACATAATACTGCTATATTTATCTCACACAGTACTGCCAATGCAAACCTAAATAAAATTACCATTAGCTAATGAAAGGGTAATGATAAAATTCCTTGTGGTCCAGGAAGGAGTCACAGTGGCATGTACAGCCCTGGTCAAAATTACTGGTACTGTTATTGCGAACAATTAAGCAAGTTGAAGATGAAATGACCTCTAAACGGCCTAAAGTTAAAGATGACACATTCCTTTGTATTTTAGGCAAAAAAAAATATTTTCTTCTTTTACATTTTAAGAATAACAAAAAGAAAAATGGGTCGATGCAAAAGTTTGGGCACCCTGCATAGTTAGTACCTAGTAGCACCCACTTTTGAAAGTATCACACCTTGCAATCACTTTTCATAGGCAGCCAAGAGTCTTTCAGTTCTTGTTTGAGGGATTTTCATCCATTTTTCCTTGGAAAATTCTTCCAGTTCTGTGAGATTTCGGGGTCGTATAGCACACACTGCTATTTTGAGGTCTAGCCGCAGATTTTCAATGATGTTCAGATCAGGGTACTGTGAGGGCCATTGTAAGGCTATGTGCACACGTTCAGGATTTTTCGTGTCTTTTTTGAGTTTTTTTGGCCGTTTTCCACGGAAAAAGCTCTTAAAAAATGCATACATAAGCATCCCATCATTTTTAATGCATTCTGCAATTTTTGTGCACATGATGCGTTTTTTCCCGTGAAAAAAACGCATCGCGGTAAAAAAACGCAGCATATTAATTAATTTTGCGGATTTTGCACGTTTTTGCCGCTATTTAGTGCATTGGGATCTCCGGAAAAAAACGCAGAAAAAGCGCAAAAAAAACGCATGCGGATTTCTTGCAGAAAATGTCCGGTTTTGTTCAGGAAATATCAGCAAGAAATCCTGACGTGTGCACATAGCCTAATACCTTCAGCTTGCACCTTTTGAGGTAGTCAATTGTGACTTTTGACCTCTGTTTAGGATTATTATCCATTTGTAGAAGCCATCCTCTTTTCATCTTCAGCTTTTTTTTACAGATGGTGTTATGTTTGCATCAAGGATGTGTTGAAATTTAATTGAATTCATTATTCCCTCTACCCGTGAAATGTTCCCCATGCCATTGCCTTCAACAAAACCCCAAAACATGATTGATCCATCCCCATGCTTAATGGTTGTCGAGATGTTCTTGTTCTGAAATTCTGTGAAATTTTTTCTCCACGCATATGCAGCGCCCCAGGGTCCTGGTCGTTGCAGTAATATCATTCTCCTCTAGGGGGAGTGATGTTATGGTTGGAGGCAAAGAAGGACAACTGAATCCAGGTATCACAAACATACAACACATTTCGCACTCCAGGCCACCAGAGGGAGCTATGCTCCTATTTATTAGGGCGCTCCAAAACTTTTGGCATCACGAACAGGATCTACTTAAGCCTGAAAGTCAGGTCATGTGTGCCTAGAGACTGTGCCAGAATCGTGCTTGAACTGTGATTTACTAAAGGACTGTGTATTGCAAAAAGACCGCCAAAATTCCCGCCAAAACCGCCGCCATTATAGCGCCATACGGCGTGCAGGAGGAGTGTGGCGTGTCATCACGGGCGTAGCTTGGAAGAACGGCGCGAAAATTGAAGCCGTCCCCACAGATACTACTATGTCAGAAAGATATGCCCATCAACGAAAGGGATCTGCCTCCTAGTCTGGGATGGTGGAGAAAGAAGGAACTGCCCTCCAGAAGAGGAGAAGCAGGAACCGGAGGAGGAAGCAGACACTACCCTGGTTGGCAAGATGGCGAGCGGTGGTCACCAGGAGGAGGGGGAGAATACCCGCAGCACTGTCTGCCAATCGGAAGCTAAGTCCCCGCTGCCATGTATGAACCCGGAGGTTCTCGGCGTGGAAGTGGAGGAGCTCCAGAAGTCTTGGTACCATGCAGCTGCCAGCATCCAGGAGCAGCAGCGCAGCCAGCCGACGGAGCCACCGCCTGCAGTGGAAGAGACCAGCACCAGCGATGCCGTGGCCGTGGGTAAGACTGCAAACCCTGCCCCAGTAGCTGAGGACACTGCCCTGCTAGTGCCAGTTGACTCCCCTCCACCACCACCACCCGGCCGGGTGTGTAGCCACCTAGAGTGGGAAAGGCCCTGGGAGACCCTGAGGACCTCCGACGCTCCGCTGCAGCCCACTAGGTAGACTGTGGATGTCCAGGGAGAGTGGGTGACCTTCAGGTGGACCCATACCACTACCGATCTAATCGGCTTCCCTGGGGAAGCTCAGCAGGCGGGAGAGAGCATTGAGATGGTCACCCAGCAGGAATACTGCCAGCAGCTGGCCCTGCAGCATGAGGAGAGTGAGAGGAGGAAACAGCTTAAGTGCCAGGCTGCGCATGAGAGAGATCTGCAGGCCAAAGCCCGGGCCCGCAAGATGGGCCATGGAGACCGGGGCCCACGGAGGTGCGGGACTGTGGTAGTGTTCTGCCTTGATGCAGGCTGGGGGTTCCTTCAAGAATTGGACCTTTACCCTGAGGTCTTTGTGAACAGGCGAGATGTGGAGGCGTACTTAATGGAGGGCCACTCTAGTAGGGATCTCTACCCTGGTGATCACGTCACCTACACCAGGTACTGGGGAGACAAGGGATGGTATGCTCTCCATGTGCATAAGCACGAGTTGAATGAAGGAAGATCGCCATCTCGAGACTTGGAGCCGTTATCATCGGAGGCTAAGAGACACAAAAGCCGCCCCTGAAAGAGCACCTGTCGTTCTGTGCTCCTGATGTGCCGGAGCCCTAGTGGAGCAGAGAACTGTAAGCACACAGACTCCAATCCAGAGTGCAGTTACACTATATGTAATGACGGGCAGCCGTTCTTATCCAAGAGGACTGCTGTTATGGACCTGGTGGTTAGGAGCACCCGGAACGACCTGATGGTTAAACTATCACAGGACAAGCTCTGGGAAGTGGGAGCTCTGCTGACCGCAACCCCTAATCCTATCACACACACTAGAAATAGCTGTGGAGCGTACCTAACTCTGCCTAGACGCCTCTTCACAGCCTAAGAGCTAACTAGCCCTAGAGATAGAAAATAAAGCCTACCTTGCCTCAGAGAAATTCCCCAAAGGAAAAGGCAGCCCCCCACATATAATGACTGTGAGTTAAGATGAAAGTCACAAACACAGAAATGAAACAGGTTTCAGCAAAGGAGGCCAGACTTACTAAACAGACTGAGGATAGGATAGGTATCTTTGCAGTCAGCACAAAAACTACAAAAAGACCACGCAGAGTGTGCAAAAAGACCCTCGCACCGAATCATGGTGCGGAGGTGCCACTCTGCATCCCAGAGCTTCCAGCTAGCAAGGCAAAATCATGATAGCAAGCTGGACAAGAAAACAATGAACAAATAATTAACTAGCAGGGACTTAGCTTCTGCTGGAGTAGACAGGTCACCAGAAAGATCCAAGAACGAACTGAACCTGTACAAGAACATTGCTAGCTGGCATGGAGTAACGATCTGAGTGGAGTTAAATAGAGCAGCCAACCAAAGAATAAACTAAGTCACCTGTGGAAGGAACCTCAGAACCAGCAGCTCCACTCACAGCCACCAGAGGGAGTCCATGGACAGAACTCGCCGAAGTACCATTCATGACCACAGGAGGGAGTTTGATAACAGAATTCACAACAGTACCCCCCCTTGAGGAGGGGTCACCGAACCCTCACCAGAACCCCCAGGCCGATCAGGACGAGCCAAATGAAAGGCACGAACTAGATCGGCAGCATGAACATCAGAGGCAAAAACCCAGGAATTATCTTCCTGACCATAACCCTTCCACTTGACCAGGTACTGGAGTTTCGGTCTCGAAATACGAGAATCTAAAATTTTCTCCACCACATACTCCAACTCCCCCTCGACCAACACCGGGGCAGGAGGATCAACGGAGGGAACCATAGGCATCATGTATCTCCGCAATAACGACCTATGAAACACATTATGGATGGCAAAAGAAGCTGGAAGGGCCAAACGAAATGACACAGGATTGAGAACTTCAGAAATCTTATACGGACCAATGAAACGAGGCTTAAACTTAGGAGAGGAAACCTTCATAGGAACATAACGAGACGACAACCAAACCAAATCCCCAACACGAAGTCGGGGACCAACACAGCGTCGGCGGTTAGCGAAACGTTGAGCCTTCTCCTGGGACAATGTCAAATTGTTCACCACATGAGTCCAAATCTGCTGCAACCTGTCCACCACAGAATCCACACCAGGACAGTCCGAAGGCTCAACCTGCCCTGAAGAGAAACGAGGATGGAAACCAGAATTACAGAAAAAAGGCGAAACCAAAGTAGCCGAGCTGGCCCGATTATTAAGGGCGAACTCAGCCAAAGGCAAGAAGGACACCCAATCTGTTATGATAAGGTAATTCAGTACCACAATGGACATAGAGGTCAGAGCACATACAGTGACCTGACAATAATCCAAAAACATAGAACGAGCTCTGAGACGTGGGAACTCTGCTGACCGCAATCCCTAATCCTCTCCAACCACACTAGAGGCAGCCGTGGATTGCGCCTAACGCTCCCTATGCAACTCGGCACAGCCTGAGAAACTAGCTAGCCTGAAGATAGAAAATAAGCCTACCTTGCCTCAGAGAAATACCCCAAAGGAAAAGGCAGCCCCCACATATAATGACTGTGAGTTAAGATGAAAAGACAAACGTAGAGATGAAATAGATTTAGCAAAGTGAGGCCCGACTTTCTGAACAGAGCGAGGATAGGAAAGGTAACTTTGCGGTCAACACAAAACCCTACAAAAACCACGCAAAGGGGGCAAAAAGACCCTCCGTACCGAACTAACGGCACGGAGGTACACCCTCTGCGTCCCAGAGCTTCCAGCAAGCAGGAAAAAACAAATAGACAAGCTGGACAGAAAAAAACAGCAAACAAAATAGCAAAGCGGAACTTAGCTATGCAGAGCAGCAGGCCACAGGAACGATCCAGGAGGAAACAGGTCCAATACTAGAACATTGACTGGAGGCCAGGATCAAAGCACTAGGTGGAGTTAAATAGAGCAGCACCTAACGACTTCACCACATCACCTGAGGAAGGAAACTCAGAAGCCGCAGTACCACTTTCCTCCACCAACGGAAGCTCACAGAGAGAATCAGCCGAAGTACCACTTGTGACCACAGGAGGGAGCTCTGCCACAGAATTCACAACAGTACCCCCCCCCTTGAGGAGGGGTCACCGAACCCTCACCAGAGCCCCCAGGACGACCAGGATGAGCCATATGAAAGGCACGAACAAGATCAGGAGCATGGACATCAGAGGCAAAGACCCAGGAATTATCTTCCTGAGCATAACCATTCCATTTGACCAGATACTGGAGTTTCCGTCTTGAAACACGAGAATCCAAAATCTTCTCCACAATATACTCCAACTCCCCCTCCACCAAAACCGGGGCAGGAGGATCAACAGATGGAACCATAGGTGCCACGTATCTCCGCAACAATGACCTATGGAATACGTTATGTATGGAAAAAGAATCTGGAAGGGTCAGACGAAAAGACACAGGATTAAGAACCTCAGACATCCTATACGGACCAATGAAACGAGGTTTAAACTTAGGAGAGGAAACCTTCATAGGAATATGACGAGAAGATAACCAAACCAAATCCCCAACACGAAGTCGGGGACCCACACAGTGTCTGCGATAAGCGAAACGTTGAGCCTTCTCCTGAGACAAGGTCAAATTGTCCACTACATGAGTCCAAATCTGCTGCAACCTGTCCACCACAGTATCCACACCAGGACAGTCCGAAGACTCAACCTGCCCTGAAGAGAAACGAGGATGGAACCCAGAGTTGCAGAAAAACGGCGAAACCAAGGTAGCCGAGCTGGCCCGATTATTAAGGGCCAACTCAGCCAAAGGCAAAAAGGACACCCAGTCATCCTGATCAGCAGAAACAAAGCATCTCAGATATGTTTCCAAGGTCTGATTGGTTCGTTCGGTCTGGCCATTAGTCTGAGGATGGAAAGCCGAGGAAAAAGACAAGTCAATGCCCATCCTACCACAAAAGGCTCGCCAAAACCTTGAAACAAACTGGGAACCTCTGTCAGAAACGATATTCTCTGGAATGCCATGTAAACGAACCACATGCTGGAAGAACAATAGCACCAAATCAGAGGAGGAAGGCAATTTAGACAAGGGTACCAAATGGACCATCTTAGAGAAGCGATCACAGACCACCCAAATGACTGACATCTTTTGAGAGACGGGAAGATCTGAAATAAAATCCATAGAGATATGTGTCCAAGGCCTCTTCGGGACCGGCAAGGGCAAAAGCAACCCACTGGCACGAGAACAGCAGGGCTTAGCCCGAGCACAAATCCCACAGGACTGCACAAAAGTACGCACATCCTGCGACAGAGATGGCCACCAAAAGGATCTAGCCACTAAGTCTCTGGTACCAAAGATTCCAGGATGACCAGCCAACACCGAACAATGAATCTCAGAGATAACTTTATTCGTCCACCTATCAGGGACAAACAGTTTCTCCGCTGGGCAACGATCAGGTTTATTAGCCTGAAATTTTTGCAGCACCCGCCGCAAATCGGGGGAGATGGCAGACACAATTACTCCCTCTTTGAGGATACCCGCCGGCTCAGACAAACCCGGAGAGTCGGGCACAAAACTCCTAGACAGAGCATCCGCCTTCACATTTTTAGAGCCTGGAAGGTATGAAATCACAAAGTCAAAAAGGGCAAAAAACAGCGACCAACGAGCCTGTCTAGGACTCAACCGCTTGGCAGGCTCGAGATAAGTCAAGTTCTTATGATCAGTCAAGACCACCACGCGATGCTTAGCTCCTTCAAGCCAATGACGCCACTCCTCGAATGCCCACTTCATGGCCAGCAACTCTCGATTGCCCACATCATAATTTCGCTCAGCAGGCGAAAACTTCCTGGAAAAGAAGGCACATGGTTTCATCACCGAGCAATCAGAACTTCTCTGCGACAAAACAGCCCCTGCTCCAATCTCAGAAGCATCAACCTCGACCTGGAACGGAAGCGAAACGTCTGGTTGACACAACACAGGGGCAGAAGAAAAACGACGCTTCAACTCTTAAAAAGCTTCCACAGCAGCAGAAGACCAATTGACCACATCAGCACCCTTCTTGGTCAAATCGGTCAATGGTTTAGCAATACTAGAAAAATTGCAGATGAAGCGACGATAAAAATTAGCAAAGCCCAGGAACTTTTGCAGACTTTTCAGAGATGTCGGCTGAGTCCAATCATGGACAGGGTCCATCTCGATAGTAGAAGGGGAAAAGATGAACCCCAAAAATGAAACCTTCTGAACACCAAAGAGACACTTTGATCCCTTCACAAACAAAGAATTAGCACGCAGGACCTGAAACACCGTTCTGACCTGCTTCACATGAGACTCCCAATCATCCAAAGAAGATCAAAATGTCATCCAAGTACACAATCAGGAATTTATCCAGGTACTCTCGGAAGATGTCATGCATAAAGGACTGAAACACTGATGGAGCATTGGCAAGTCCGAATGGCATTACTAGATACTCAAAATGGCCCTCGGGCATATTAAATGCAGTTTTCCATTCATCGCCTCGCTTAATACGCACAAGATTATACGCACCACGAAGATCTATGTTGGTGAACCAACTAGCCCCCTTAATCCGAGCAAACAAATCAGATAACAACGGCAAGGGGTACTGAAATTTAACCGTGATCTTATTTAGAAGGCGGTAATCTATACAAGGTCTCAGTGAACCATCCTTCTTGGCTACAAAAAAGAACCCTGCTCCTAATGGCGACGATGACGGGCGAATATGCCCCTTCTCCAAGGACTCCTTCACATAACTCCGCATAGCGGCGTGCTCAGGTACAGATAAATTAAACAGTCGACCTTTTGGGAATTTACTACCAGGAATCAAATCGATAGCACAATCACAATCCCTATGCGGAGGTAGGGTATCGGACTTGGGCTCATCAAATACATCCCGGTAATCAGACAAGAACTCTGGAACCTCAGAAGGGGTGGATGACGAAATAGTCAGAAATGGGACATCACCATGTACCCCCTGACAACCCCAGCTGGACACAGACATGGATTTCCAATCTAATACTGGATTATGGACTTGTAGCCATGGCAACCCCAACACGACCACATCATGCAGATTATGCAACACCAGAAAGCGAATGACCTCCTGATGTGCAGGAGCCATGCACATGGTCAGCTGGGTCCAGTACTGAGGCTTATTCTTGGCCAAAGGCGTAGCATGAATTCCTCTCAATGGAATAGGACACTGCAAGGGCTCCAAGAAAAACCCACAACGCCTAGCATACTCCAAGTCCATCAAATTCAGGGCAGCGCCTGAATCCACAAATGCCATGACAGAATACGATGACAAAGAGCAGATCAAGGTAACGGAGAGAAGAAATTTTGACTGTACCGTACCAATGGTAGCAGACCTAGCGAACCGCTTAGTGCGCTTAGGACAATCAGAGATAGCATGAGTGGAATCACCACAGTAGAAACACAGCCCATTCAGACGTCTGTGTTCTTGCCGTTCAACTCTGGTCAAAGTCCTATCGCACTGCATAGGCTCAGGTTTAAGCTCAGGTAATACCGCCAAATGGTGCACAGATTTACGCTCACGCAAGCGTCGACCGATCTGAATGGCCAAAGACATAGACTCATTCAGACCAGCAGGCATAGGAAATCCCACCATGACATCCTTAAGGGTTTCAGAGAGACCTTTTCTGAAAATAGCTGCGAGCGCACCTTCATTCCATTGAGTGAGTACGGACCACTTTCTAAATTTCTGACAATATACCTCTATCTCATCCGGACCCTGACACAGAGCCAGCAAATTTTTCTCTGCCTGATCCACTGAATTAGGTTCATCGTACAGCAATCCGAGCGCCAGGAAAAACGCATCGATATTACTTAATGCAGGATCTCCTGACGCAAGAGAAAATGCCCAGTCCTGAGGGTCGCCACGTAAAAAAGAAATAATGATCCTAACTTGTTGAACTGGGTCACCAGAGGAGCGAGGTTTCAAAGCCAGAAATAGTTTACAATTATTTTTGAAACTCAGAAATTTAGTTCTATCTCCAAAAAACAAATCAGGAATAGGAATTCTCGGTTCTAACATAGAATTCTGAACCACAAAGTCTTGAATATTTTGTACTCTTGCCGTGAGCTGATCCACACATGAAGACAGACCTTTAATGTCCATCGCTACACCTGTGTCCTGAACCACCCAAATGTCTAGGGGAAAAAAAAGGCAAAACACAATGCAGAGGAAAAAAAATGGTCTCAGAACTTCTTTTTTCCCTCTATTGAGAATCATTAGTACTTTGGGCCTCCAGTACTGTTATGATAAGGTAATTCAGTACCACAATGGACATAGAGGTCAGAGCACATACAGTGACCTGACAATAATCCAAAAACATAGAACGAGCTCTGAGACGTGGGAACTCTGCTGACCGCAATCCCTAATCCTCTCCAACCACACTAGAGGCAGCCGTGGATTGCGCCTAACGCTCCCTATGCAACTCGGCACAGCCTGAGAAACTAGCTAGCCTGAAGATAGAAAATAAGCCTACCTTGCCTCAGAGAAATACCCCAAAGGAAAAGGCAGCCCCCACATATAATGACTGTGAGTTAAGATGAAAAGACAAACGTAGAGATGAAATAGATGTAGCAAAGTGAGGCCCGACTTTCTGAACAGAGCGAGGATAGGAAAGGTAACTTTGCGGTCAACACAAAACCCTACAAAAACCACGCAAAGGGGGCAAAAAGACCCTCCGTACCGAACTAACGGCACAGAGGTACACCCTCTGCGTCCCAGAGCTTCCAGCAAGCAGGAAAAAACAAATAGACAAGCTGGACAGAAAAAAACAGCAAACAAAATAGCAAAGCGGAACTTAGCTATGCAGAGCAGCAGGCCACAGGAACGATCCAGGAGGAAACAGGTCCAATACTAGAACATTGACTGGAGGCCAGGATCAAAGCACTGGGTGGAATTAAATAGAGCAGCACCTAACGACTTCACCACATCACCTGAGGAAGGAAACTCAGAAGCCGCAGTACCACTTTCCTCCACCAACGGAAGCTCACAGAGCGAATCAGCCGAAGTACCACTTGTGACCACAGGAGGGAGCTCTGCCACAGAATTCACAACACCAATCATCCTGATCAGCAGAAACAAAGCATCTCAGATATGTTTCCAAAGTCTGATTAGTTCGTTCGGTTTGGCCATTTGTCTGAGGATGGAAAGCCGAAGAAAAAGACAAATCAATGCCAATATTAGCACAGAAAGACCGCCAAAACCTCGAAACAAACTGGGAACCTCTGTCCGAGATGATGTTCTCCGGAATGCCATGCAAACGAACCACATGCTGGAAAAATAATGGCACCAAATCAGAGGAGGAAGGCAATTTAGACAAGGGTACCAAATGGACCATCTTAGAGAAGCGATCACAAACCACCCAAATGACCGACATCCTTTGAGAGACAGGGAGATCTGAAATAAAATCCATGGAAATATGCGTCCAGGGCCTCTTCGGGACCGGCAAGGGCAAAAGCAACCCACTGGCACGAGAACAGCAGGTCTTAGCCCGAGCACAAATCCCACAGGACTACACAAAAGAACGCACATCCCGTGACAAAGAAGGCCACCAAAAGGATCTAGCCACCAAATCTCTGGTACCAAAGATTCCAGGATGACCAGCCAACACCGAACAATGAACCTCAGAGATAACTCTACTAGTCCATCTATCAGGGACAAACAGTTTCTCCGCTGGATAACGGTCAGGTCTATCAGCCTGAAACTTCTGCAGCACCCGCCGCAAATCAGGGGAGATGGCAGACAAATTACCCCCTCTTTGAGAATACCCGCCGGCTCAGGAACACCAGGAGAGTCAGGCACAAAACTCCTTGAAAGGGCATCAGCCTTCACATTCTTAGAGCCCAGAAGGTACGAAACCACAAAATCAAAACGGGAGAAAAACAGCGACCATCGAGCCTGTCTAGGATTCAACCGTTTGGCAGACTCGAGATAAGTCAAATTCTTGTGATCCGTCAAGACCACCACGCGATGCTTGGCTCCTTCAAGCCAATGTCGCCACTCCTCGAACGCCCACTTCATGGCCAACAACTCTCGATTGCCAACATCATAATTGCGCTCAGCAGGCGAGAACTTTCTAGAAAAGAAGGCACATGGTTTCATCACCGAGCCATCAGAACTTCTTTGAGACAAAACAGCCCCTGCTCCAATCTCAGAAGCATCAACCTCGACCTGAAACGGGAGCGAAACATCTGGCTGGCACAACACAGGGGCAGAAGAAAAACGACGCTTCAACTCCTGAAAAGCCTCTATGGCCGCAGAGGACCAATTGACCACATCAGCACCTTTCTTGGTCAAATCAGTCAACGGTTTAGCAACACTAGAAAAATTAGCGATGAAGTGACGGTAAAAATTAGCAAAGCCCAAGGAACTTCTGCAGGCTCTTCACAGATGTCTGCTGAGTCCAATCATAAATGGCCTGAACTTTAACAGGGTCCATCTCGATAGTAGAAGGGGAAAAAATGAAACCCAAAAATGAAACCTTCTGAACTCCAAAGAGATATTTTGACCCCTTCACAAACAAGGAATTCCCACGAAGGACCTGGAACACCATTCTGACCTGCTTCACATGAGACTCCCAATCATCCGAAAAGACCAAAATATCATCCAAATATACAATCATGAATCTATCCAGGTACCTTTGGAAGATGTCATGCATAAAGGACTGAAACACAGATGGAGCATTAGAAAGCCCGAATGGCATCACCAGGTACTCAAAATGGCCCTCGGGCGTATTAAATGCTGTTTTCCATTCATCGCCCTGTTTAATACGCACAAGATTATACGCCCCTCGAAGATCTATCTTGGTGAACCAACTAGCCCCCTTAATTCGAGCAAACAAATCAGACAGCAGCGGCAAAGGGTACTGAAATTTGACCGTGATCTTATTAAGAAGGCGGTAATCAATACAAGGTCTCAAAGAACGATCCTTCTTGGCCACAAAAAAGAACCCTGCTCCCAACGGTGATGACGACGGGCGAATATGCCCTTTCTCCAAGGATTCCTTTATATAACTCCGCATAGCGGCGTGCTCTGGCACAGATAAATTGAACCAGATAATTGGCCCTTAGGAAACTTACTACCAGGAATCAAATTAATAGCACAATCGCAATCCCTATGAGGAGGTAGGGCACTGGATTTGGGCTCACCAAATACATCCTGGTAATCCGACAAAAACTCAGGGACTTCAGAAGGAGTGGAAGACGAAATTGACAGCAATGGAACATCACCATGTACCCCTTGACAACCCCAGCTGGACACAGACATTGATTTCCAATCCAATACTGGATTATGGACCTGTAGCCATGGCAACCCCAAAACGACCACATCATGCAGATTATGCAACAGCAAAAAGCGAATATCCTCCTGATGTGCAGGAGCCATGCACATGGTCAATTGAGTCCAGTACTGAGGCTAATTCTTGGCTAAAGGCTTAGCATCAATTCCTCTCAATGGCATAGGATACTGCAAGGGCTCCAAGAAAAAAACACAGCGCCTGGCAACCTCCAAGTCCATCAAATTCAGGGCAGCGCCTGAATCCACAAATGCCATAACAGAATATAACGACAAAGAGCAAATCAGAGTAACGGACAAAAGAAATTTAGACTGTACCATACCAATGGTGGCAGACCTAGCGAACCGCTTAGTGCGCTTAGGACAATCGGAGATAGCATGAGTGGAATCACCACAGTAAAAACACAGCCCATTCCGACGTCTGTGTTCTTGCCGTTCAGCTCTGGTCAAAGTCCTATCACATTGCATAGGCTCAGGCCTATGCTCAGAGAATACCGCCAAATAGTGCACAGCTTTGCGCTCACGCAAGCGCCGATCGATCTGAATGGCCAAGGACATAGACTCATTCAGACCAGCAGGCGTGGGAAATCCCACCATGACAGCCTTAAGGGCTTCAGAAAGACCCTTTCTGAAAATTGCCGCCAGGGCACACTCATTCCACTGAGTAAGCACAGACCACTTTCTAAACTTCTGACAATATACCTCCGCTTCATCCTGACCCTGACACAAAGCCAGCAAGATTTTCTCTGCCTGATCCACTGAATTTGGTTCATCATAAAGCAATCCAAGCGGCAGAAAAAACGCATCTACATCACGCAATGCAGGATCTCCTGGCGCAAGGGAAAATGCCCAGTCTTGAGGGTCACCATGCAACAAAGAAATAATGATCTTTACTTGTTGAACGGGGTCACCAGAGGAGTGGGGTTTCAAAGCAAGAAACAGTTTACAATTATTTTTGAAATTCAGGAACTTAGATCTATCCCCGGAAAACAAATCAGGAATTGGAATTCTAGGCTCTAACATCGGATTCTGAACCACAAAATCTTGAATGTTTTGTACCCTTGCAGTGAGATGATCCACACAAGAGGACAGACCTTGAATGTCCATATCTACACCTGTGTCCTGAACCACCCAGAGGTTAAGGGGAAAAGAAAGACAAAACACACTGCAGAGAAAAAAAAATGGTCTCAGAACTTCTCTTATCCCTCTATTGAGATGCATTAACACTTTGGGCCAGCTGTACTGTTATGGACCTGGTGGTTAGGAGCACCCGGAATGATCTGATGGTTAAACTATCACAGGACAAGCTCTGGGAAGTGGGAGCTCTGCTGACCGCAACCCCTAATCCTATCACACACACTAGAAATAGCCGTGGAGCGTACCTAACTCTGCCTAGACACCTCTTCACAGCCTAAGAGCTAACTAGCCCTAGAGATAGAAAATAAAGCCTACCTTGCCTCAGAGAAATTCCCCAAAGGAAAAGGCAGCCCCCCACATATATTGACTGTGAGTTAAGATGAAAGTCACAAACACAGAAATGAAACAGGTTTCAGCAAAGGAGGCCAGACTTACTAAACAGACTGAGGATAGGAAAGGTATCTTTGTGGTCAGCACAAAAACTACAAAAAGACCACGCAGAGTGTGCAAAAAGACCCCCGCACGACTCACGGTGTGGAGGTGCCACTCTGCATCCCAGAGCTTCCAGCTAGCAAGGCAAAATCATGATAGCAAGCTGGACAAGAAACCAATGAGCAAATAATTAACTAGCAGGGACTTAGCTTCTGCTGGAGTAGACAGGTCACCAGAAAGATCCAAGAATGAACTGACCCAGTACAAGAACATTGCTAGCTGGCATGGAGTAACAATCTGAGTGGAGTTAAATAGAGCAGCCAGCCAAAGAATAAACTAAGTCACCTGTGGAAGGAACCTCAGAACCAGCAGCTCCACTCACAGCCACCAGAGGGAATCCATGGACAGAACTCGCCGAAGTACCATTCATGACCACAGGAGGGAGTTTGATAACAGAATACACAACAGACTGCCCCCGCCAGTGCTATCACCAGAACTGTTCCAGTAATTTGTGAATCTGCAACTGGCTATATATAGTTGACTGTTCATTCTTTTGCTGTTTTAAACCTGTCTAGGGTTATGTCTAAAAGGGGTCCTCAGTTCAAGGAGGATTCCAAGTTCTGCACCCGTCCAGGGCATTTCTAAAAGGGGTCCCATGTTAAAGGGATTCTTAGTTTGCACAGTTGCCTTCCGTTAAAGACACTGGAGTCATGGACAGTGAATGGCTCACAAACTTTACTGTAAATAGTATGCGCCTTCTTAAAGGTGCTCCCTACTGGTTTTACAAGAAGAGCTTTTTGAAGAGACTGTTCTTGATGACTAGGGTTGAGCGACCTTGACTTTTTTAGGGTCGAGCCGGGTTTCGCGAAACCCGACTATCTCAAAAGTCGAGTCGAGTGAAATCGGCCGATTATGGCGAAAAGTCGAGGATCGACCGAAACACAAAACCCAATGCAAAGGCAATGGGATTTTTTTTTTTTTTCCCTCTCTCTCTCTCTCTCTCTCTCTCTCTCTCTCTCTCTCTCTCTTTCTCTCTCTCTCTCTCTCTCTCTCTCTTTCTCTCCCCTCCATCCCTGAACTGAAAAGCTGGTGTTACACAGTGCAAATCGCTACAGCGCACAAGCGACAACATGGCGATAGGCGTCCACGCCCCTAAGACCTATGTCATCACTCTGCCCACGCCCCTTCATTGGCTGAAAAAAATGGCGCCAAGCGCGTCATACGAAACGCGACTTTGGCGCGAAAGTCGCGTACCGCATGGCCGACCCCACACAGGGATCGGGTCGGGTTTCATGAAACCCGACTTTGCCAAAAGTCGGCGACTTTTGAAAATGAACGATCCGTTTCGCTCAACCCTATTGATGACGTTGTGAAATCTCTTGCTGTTATAGAATGGATAATTGATTTGAATGTTTTGCACTACCTCAGTGAGCTGATTGAATCCTTAAAGGGGATGTGAATTGTTGCACTTTGCCAGATTAGGGGTAATATACTAGATAGAATGATGTTTACATAGTTGATAATATGTAGTCAGAAACTTAGAGAATAATAATAAAATTGAGGTTGAGATAGACAATAGAAAATGTTTAATGATGCACTTTTGAATAAAATAAAGAAAAAAAAATGCAGTGAGCTCGTGGGGATTGATAGACAGTCCTGCATGTGAAGAAGAATAAAGAAAAATGTTGATTTGCACTTTCAAAGTTTTAAGAGATAGCATACCTGTATGGGTAATTGCGTTTCATAGTTAGTTAGAAACTGTTTTCTACTTTTATTAAAATGGGCCCAAAATATAAATATGTTTACTATGCAGAAGTCAAGTGTTCTCACCTCCCATAAAGGGAAGCGCAGTTATATTAACTTGTTTTACAGCATTTCAAAAATTTGTATGTCTTTTACTAATGTATTGTTGTTTTCTTTTCCCAGTCCGGGAGTACTGGATTTAACGGTGGGGGAGTGCAGCGCCACAAGGTCCTGGTCGTTGCAGTAATATCATTCTCCTCTAGGGGGAGTGATGTTACGTTTGGAGGCAAAGAAGGACAACTGAATCCAGGTATCACAAACATACAACACATTTAGCACTCCAGGCCACCAGGGGGAGCTATGCTCTTATTTATTAGGGCGCTCCACATACCTTTGCTCATGGTGGCTAAAGAATTCTATTTTAACCTCATTGGTCCAATAGACTTGTTTTCAAAATGCATCAGGCTTGTTTAGATGTTCTTTTGCATACTTCTTATGCTGAATTTTATGGTGAGCATGCAGGAGTGGTTTTCTTCTGCTGACTCTTCCATGAAGGACATATTTGTGCAGGTGTCTGTGAACAGTAGAACAATGTACTACAACTCCAAAGTCTGCTAAATCTTTTTGAAGTTCCTTTGTAGTCTAAGCAGGGTTTCTGATTTGCCTCTCTAGCAATCCTACGAACATCTCCACCTCTTATTCAAATTTTGCTTGGTCTTCCAGATCTTATCTTGACCTCCACTGTTCCTGTTAACTGCCTGCCTTGTGGGCCTCCACTATTTTCATTTTCAGAGTGCTAGGCTGCTGCTTAGAAGAACCCATGGCTGCTGTTTTTTGGCATGAGGTTAGAGGAGGCTGGGTTTTTATAAAGCTGGGAAATTTCCATCACATGGCCTGTCCTAATGATGATAGTGAACAAGACAAAACTCAGGCTAATTAAGGTCTGAAACCTTGGTCAAAGTTACCGGAGCACACAAATCTCCAAGGGTGCCCAAACTTTTGCATCAGGCCATTTTCTGTCCTGTAAATTTTAAAATGTAAAAAAATGACTCATATATATATATATACAGTGCCTTGCGTAAGTATTCGGCTCCATGGAACTTTTCAACATTTTCCCACATATCATGCTTCAAACATAAAGATACCAAATGTAAATTTTTGGTGAAGAATCAACAACAAGTGGAACACATTTGTGAAGTTGAACGAAATGTATTGGTTATTTTAAATTTTTGTGGAAAATCAAAACCTGAAAAGTGGGGCGTGAAATATTATTTGGCCCCTTTACCTTAATACTTTGTTGCGCCACCTTTTGCTGCGATTGCAGCTGTAAGTCGCTTGAGGTATGTCTCTATCAGTTTTGTACATTGAGAGACTGAAATTCTTGCCCATTCTTCCTTGGCAAACAGCTTGAGCTCAGTGAGGTTTGATGGAGATCGTTTGTGAACAGCAGTTTTCAGCTCTTTCCACAGAGTCTCGATTGGATTGAGGTCTGGACTTTGACTCGGCCATTCTAACACCTGGATACGTTTATTTGCGAACCATTCCATTGTAGATTTTGCTATATGTTTGGGATCATTGTCTTGTTGGAAGACAAATCTCCATCCCAGTCTCAGGTCTTTTGCAGACTCCAACAGGTTTTCTTCAAGAATCGTCCTGTACTTGGCTCCATCCATCTTCCCATCAATTTTAACCATCTTCCCTGTCCCTGCTGAAGAAAAGCAGGCCCAAACCATGATGCTGCCACCACGTTTGACAGTGGGGATGGTGTGTTCAGGGTGATGAGCTGTGTTGCCTTTACGCCAAGCATATCGTTTGGCATTGTTGCCAAAAATATTGATTTTGGTTTCATCTGACCAGAGCACCTTCTTCCACATGCTTGGTGTGTCTCCCAGGTGGTTTGTGGCAAACTTTAAACAACACTTTTTTTGGATATCTTTGAGAAATGATTTTCTTCTTGCCACTTTTCCATAAAGGCCAGATTTGTGCAGTGTACGACTGATTGTTGTCCTGTGGACAGACTGTCCCACCTCAGCTGTAGATCTCTGCAGTTCATCCAGAGTGATCATGGGCCTCTTGGCTGCATCTCTGATCAGTCTTCTCCTTGTTTGAGATGAAAGTTTAGAGGGACGGCCGGGTCTTGGTAGATTTGCAGTGGTATGATACTCCTTCCATTTCAATATGATTGCTTGCACAGTGCTCTTTGGGATGTTTAACCCCTTAGCGACCGCCGATACGCCTTTTAACGGCGGCCGCTAAGGGTACTTAAACCACAGCACCGTTAATTAACGGCGCTGTGGAAAAAGTAAATAGCACCCCCCAGAGTCGGATTTTCTCCGGGGTCTCGGCTGCCGGGGGTAGCCGAGACCCCAGAGAACATGATTCGGGGGGTTTTTTACCGACCCCGCATTTCCGATCGCCGGTAATTAACCGTTTACCGGCGATCGCAAAAAAAAACAAAAAACGCGATTTCTTTTTAATTTCTCTGTCCTCCGATGTGATCGCACATCGGAAGACAGAGAAATGGGGTCCCAGGTAGCCCCCCGATACTCACCTGTCTCCCCCCGTGCTCCTCGTGGCTCCCGATGGGCACCGCCATCTTCAAAATGGCGGGCGCATGCGCAGTGCGCCCGCCGGCCGGCACCGGGAGAATCTTTGGGGTCTCGGCTGCCGGGGGTAGAAAACCGACCCTTGTTTTGCGATCGCCGGTAATTAACTGTTTACCGGCAACCGCAAAAAAAAAAAGCAAAGTGTAAGTCTCTGTCCTCTGATGTGATTGCACATCAGAGGACAGAGAAATAGGGGGATTCGGGGACCCTATCATACTCACCGATGTCCCTGGGTCCTCCTGCTACTCCTCCTGGCTGCCGGGGAAAAGAAAATGGCGGGTGCATGCGCAGTGCGCCCGCCATCTATCGCCATCTGCCGGCCGGCAGGTGAAGAGCAGTTGGGGCTAAAATTAGGGTTAGGGCTAGGGTTAGGGTTAGGGCTAGGGCTAGGGTTAGGGCTAGGGTTAGGGCTAGGGTTAGGGCTAGGGTTAGGGCTAGGGCTAGGGTTAGAGCTAGGGTTAGGGCTAGGGTTAGGGCTAGGGTTAGGGTTAGGGCTAGGGTTAGGGTTAGGGTTAGGGCTAGGGTTAGGGCTAGGGTTAGGGCTAGGGTTAGGGTTCGGGCTAAATTTAGGGTTAGGGTTGGGGCTAAATTCAGGGTTAGGGTTGGGACTAAATTTATGGTTAGGGTTGGGGCTAAATTTAGGGTTAGGGTTGGGGCTAAATTTAGGCTTAGGCTTCATTCATACTTACGTCGGTACGGGGCCGTCGCAATGCGTCGGCCCGACATACCGACGCACGTTGTGAAAATTGTGCACAACGTGGGCAGCGGATGTAGTTTTTCAACGCATCCGCTGCTCAATCTATGTCCTGGGGAGGAGGGGTGGAGTTACGGCCACGCATGCGCGGTCAGAAATGGCGGATGCGACGTACAAAAAAACGTTACATTGAACGTTTTTTGTGCCGACGGTCCGCCAAAACACAACTGATCCAGTGCACGACGGACGCGACGTGTGGCCATCCGTCACAATCCGTCGGCAATACAAGTCTATGGGCAAAAAACGCATCCTGCGGGCACATTTGCAGGATCCGTTTTTTGTCCAAAACGATGGATTGCGACGGATGCCAAATGACGCAAGTGTGAAAGTAGCCTTAGGGCTAGGGTTAGGGTTGGGGCTAAAGTTAGGGCTAGGGTTGGGGCTAAAGTTAGGGTTAGAGTTGGGATTAGGGTTAGGGTTTGGATTAGGGTTGGTATTAGGGTTAGGGTTGGCATTAGGGTTACGCTTGGGATTAGGGTTAGGTTTGGGATTAGGGTTAAGGTTAGGGTTGTGATTAGGGGTGTATTGGGATTAGGGTTAGGTTTGAGGTTAGGGTTGAAATTAGGATTAGGGGTGTGTTGGATTTAGGGTTTTGATTAGGGTTATGGTTAGGGTTGACATTAGGGTTGTTTTGGGGTAAGGGTTGTGATTATCGTTAGGGTTAGTGATTAGGATTATGGATCGGGTTGGGATTAGGGTTAGGGGTGTGTTGGGGTTAGGGTTGGAGCTAGAATTGGGGGGTTTCCACTGTTTAGGTACATCAGGGGGTCTCCAAACACGACAGCCAATTTTGCGCTCAAAAGGTCAAATGGTGCTCCCTCCCTTCTGAGCTCTGCCGTGCGCCCAAACAGTGGGTTACCCCCACATATGGGGCATCAATGTACTCGGGATAAATTGGACAACAACTTTTGGGGTCCAATTTCTCCTGTTACCCTTGTGAAAATAAAAACTTGGGGGCTACAAAATCTTTTTTGTGGAAAAAAAAATCTTTTTTTATTTTCACGACTCTGCATTCTAAACTTCTGTGAAGCACTAGGGCATTCAAAGTTCTCACCACACATCTAGATAAGTTCCTTGGGGGGTCTAGTTTCCAAAACGGGGTCACTTGTGCGGGGTTACTACTGTTTAGGTACATCAGGGGCTTTGCAAACGCAACATAACGCCCACAGACCATTCTATCTAAGTCTGCATTCCAAAACGGCGCTCCTTCCCTTCCGAACTCTGCCGTGCGTCCAAACAGTGGTTTACCCCCACATATGGGGCATCAGCGTACTCGGAATAAATTGGACAACAACTTTTGGGGTCCAATTTCTCCTGTTACCCTTGTGAAAATAAAAACTTGGGGGCTACAAAATCTTTTTTGTGGAAAAAAAATATTTTTTTTATTTTCACGACTCTGCATTCTAAACTTCTGTGAAGCACTTGGGCATTCAAAGTTCTCACTACACATCTAGATAAGTTCCTTGGGGGGTCTAGTTTCCAAAATGGGGTCACTTGTGGGGGGTTACTACTGTTTAGGTACATCAGGGGCTCTGCAATCGCAACATAACGCCCACAAACCATTCTATCAAAGTCTGCATTCCAAAACGGCGCTCCTTCCCTTCCGAGCTCTGCCGTGCGTCCAAACAGTGGTTTACCCCCACATATGGCACATCAGTGTACTCGGGATAAATTGGACAACAACTTTTGTGGTCCAATTTCTCCTGTTACCCTTGTGAAAATAAAAACTTGGGGGCTACAATATCTTTTTTGTGGAAAAAAAAATATTTTCTATTTTAACGACTCTGCATTCTAAACTTCTGTGAAGCACTTGGGCATTCAAAGTTCTCACCACACATCTAGATAAGTTCCTTGGGGGGTCTAGTTTCCAAAATGGGGTCACTTGTGGAGGGTTTCTACTGTTTAGGTACATCAGGGGCTCTGCAAACGCAACATAACGCCCGCAGACCATTCAATCAAAGTCTGCATTCCAAAAGGGTGCTCCTTCCTTCCGAGCTCTGCCGTGCACCCAAACAGTGGTTTACCCCCACATATGCGGTACCAGCATACTCAGGACAAATTGGACAACAACTTTTGGGGTCCGATTTCTCTTGTTACCCTTGTGAAAATAAAAACTTGGGGGCTACAATATCTTTTTTGTGGAAAAAAAAATATTTTTTATTTTCACGACTCTGCATTCTAAACTTCTGTGAAGCACTTGGGCATTCAAAGTTCTCACCACACATCTAGATAAGTTCCATGGGGGGTCTAGTTTCCAAAATGGGGTCACTTGTGGGGGGTTTCCACTGTTTAGGCACATCAGGGGCTCTCCAAACGCGACATGGCGTCCGATCTCAATTTCAGACAATTCTACATTGAAAAAGTAAAACGGCGCTCCTTCACTTCCAAGCTCTGCGGTGCGCCCAAACAGTGGTTTACCCCCACATATTGGGTATCGACATACTCAGGAGAAATTGCCCTACAACTTTTCTGGTCTAATTTTTCCTGTTAGCCTTGTGAAAATAAAAATTTTGGGGCAAAAAGATCATTTTTGTAGAAAAAATGCGATTTTTTATTTTCACGGCTCAACGTTATAAACTTCTGTGAAGCACATGGGGGTTCAAAGTGCTCACCACACATCTAGATAAGTTCCTTAAGGGGTCTAGTTTCCAAAATGGTGTCATTGTAGGGGGTTTCCACTGTTTAGGCACATCAGGGGCTCTCCAAACGCGACATGGCGTCCGATCTCAATTCCAGACAATATTACATTGAAAAAGTAAAACGGCGCTCCTTCACTTCCAAGCTCTGCGGTGCGCCCAAACAGTGGTTTACCGCCACATATTGGGAATCGACGTACTCAGGAGAAATTGCACTACAACTTTTGTGGTCTAATTTCTCCTGTTAGCCTTGTGAAAATAAAAATTTGGGGGCAAAAATATCATTTTTGTAGAAAAAATGCGATTTTTTATTTTCACGGCTCAACGTTATAAACTTCTGTGACGCACATGGGGTTTCAAAGTGCTCACCACACATCTAGATAAGTTCCTTAAGGGGTCTAGTTTCCAAAATGGTGTCATTGTAGGGGGTTTCCACTGTTTAGGCACATCAGGGGCTCTCCAAACGCGACATGGCGTCCGATCTCAATTCCAGACAATTCTACATTGAAAAAGTAAAACGGCGCTCCTTCACTTCCAAGCTCTGCGGTGCGCCCAAACAGTGGTTTACCCCCACATATTGGGTATCGACATACTCAGGAGAAATTGCCCTACAACTTTTCTGGTCTAATTTTTCCTGTTAGCCTTGTGAAAATAAAAATTTTGGGGCAAAAAGATCATTTTTGTAGAAAAAATGCGATTTTTTATTTTCACGGCTCAACGTTATAAACTTCTGTGAAGCACATGGGGGTTCAAAGTGCTCACCACACATCTAGATAAGTTCCTTAAGGGGTCTAGTTTCCAAAATGGTGTCATTGTAGGGGGTTTCCACTGTTTAGGCACATCAGGGGCTCTCCAAACGCGACATGGCGTCCGATCTCAATTCCAGACAATATTACATTGAAAAAGTAAAACGGCGCTCCTTCACTTCCAAGCTCTGCGGTGCGCCCAAACAGTGGTTTACCCCCACATATTGGGAATCGACGTACTCAGGAGAAATTGCACTACAACTTTTGTGGTCTAATTTCTCCTGTTAGCCTTGTGAAAATAAAAATTTGGGGGCAAAAATATCATTTTTGTAGAAAAAATGCGATTTTTTATTTTCACGGCTCAACGTTATAAACTTCTGTGACGCACATGGGGTTTCAAAGTGCTCACCACACATCTAGATAAGTTCCTTAAGGGGTCTAGTTTCCAAAATGGTGTCATTGTAGGGGGTTTCCACTGTTTAGGCACATCAGGGGCTCTCCAAACGCGACATGGCGTCCGATCTCAATTCCAGACAATTCTACATTGAAAAAGTAAAACGGCGCTCCTTCACTTCCAAGCTCTGCGGTGCGCCCAAACAGTGGTTTACCCCCACATATTGGGAATCGACGTACTCAGGAGAAATTGCACTACAACTTTTGTGGTCTAATTTCTCCTGTTAGCCTTGTGAAAATAAAAATTTGGGGGCAAAAATATCATTTTTGTAGAAAAAATGCGATTTTTAATTTTCACGGCTCAACGTTATAAACTTCTGTGAAGCACATGGGGGTTCAAAGTGCTCACCACACATCTAGATAAGTTCCTTAAGGGGTCTAGTTTCCAAAATGGTGTCACTTGTGGGGAGTTTCCACTGTTTAGGCACATCAGGGGCTCTCCAAACGCGACATGGCGTCCAATCTCAATTCCTGCCAATTCTACATTGAAAAAGTAAAACGGCGCTCCTTCACTTCCAAGCTCTGCGGTGCGCCCAAACAGTGGTTTACCCTCACATATGGGGTATCGACGTATTCAGGAGAATTCGCACAACAACTTTTGTGGTCTAATTTCTCCTGTTACCCTTGTGAAAATAAGAATTTGTGGGCGAAAAGATCATTTTTGTATAAACAAATGCGATTTTTTATTTTCACGGCACTTCTGTGAAGCTCTTGGGGGCTCAAAGTGCTCACCACACATCTAGATAAGTTCCTTAAGGGGTCTAGTTTCCAAAATGGTGTCACTTGTGGGGGGTTTCCACTGTCTAGGCACATCAGGGGCTCTCTAAACGTGACATGGTGTCCGATCTCAATTCCAGCCAATTCTGCATTGAAAAAGTCAAACGGCGCTCCTTCACTTCCAAGTTCTGCGGTTCGCCCAAACAGTGGTTTACCCCCACATATGGGGTATTGGCGTATTCAGGAGAAATTGCATAACAAAATTTATGGTTACATTTCTGTTTTTACACTTGTGAAAATAAAAAAAATGGTTCTGAATTAAAATGTTTGCAAAAAAAAGTTAAATGTTCATTTTTTCCTTCCACATTGTTTCAGTTCCTGTGAAGCACGTAAAGGGTTAATAAACTTCTTGACTGTGGTTTTGAGAACCTTGAGGGGTGTAGTTTTTAGAATGGTGTCACACTTGGTTATTTTCTACCATATAGACCCCTCAAAATGACTTCAAATGTGATGTGGTCCCTAAAAAAAAAAGGTGTTGTAAAAATGAGAAATTGCTGCTCAACTTTTAACCCTTATAACTCCCTAACAAAAAAAAATTTTGGTTCCAAAATTGTGCTGATGTAAAGTAGACATGTGGGAAATGTTATTTATTAACTATTTTTCGTGACATATCTCTCTGATTTAAGGGCATAAAAATACAAATTTTGAAAATTGCAAAATTTTAAATTTTTTTGCCATATTTCCGTTTTTTTCATAAATAATTGCAAGTAATATTGAAGAAATGTTACCACTAACATGAAGTACAATATGTCACGAAAAAACAATCTCAGAATCAGCGGGATCCGTTGAAGCGTTCCAGAGTTATAACCTCATAAAGTGACAGTGGTCAGAATTGCAAAAATTGGCTCTGTCATTAAGTACCAAATTGGCTCTGTCACTAAGGGGTTAAAGTTTTGGAAATCATTTTGTATCCAAATCCAGCTTTAAACTTCTCCGCAACAGTATCACGGACCTGCCTGTTGTGTTCCTTGGACTTCATGATGCTCTCTGTGCTTCAAACAGAACCCTGAGACTATCTCTGAGCAGGTGCATTTATACGGAGACTTGATTACACACAGGTGGATTATATTTATCATCATTAGGCATTTAGGACAACATTGGATCATTCAGAGATCCACAATGAACTTCTGGAGGGAGGTTGCTGCACTGAAAGTAAAGGGGCCGAATAATATTGCACGCCCCACTTTTCAGTTTTTGATTTTCCACAAAAATTTAAAACAACCAATACATTTCATTCAACTTCACAATTGTGTTCCACTTGTTGTTGATTCTTCACCCAAAATTTATATTTGGTATCTTTATGTTTGAAGCATGATATGTGGGAAAAGGTTGAAAACTTGCAGGGAACTGGAACTTTCACAAGGCACACACACCTTTTTTTTTTGCTTTTATTTTTAATTTTTTGCCTAAAATACAGGAAATGTGTAATTTTGAACTTTAGGCCTTTTAGAGATCATTTCAACTTCAGCTTGTTTAACTGTTCACAATAACAGTAATTTTGACCAGGGGTGCCCAAGCTTTTACATGCCACTGTTTTATTTAGTTTTTCCCCTTTTCAAGCCCTCAGCAATGTCCTACTGTAACAGAAAGCCTTCTCTTCTTGTCCTGCACTAATCATACAGATCTGATCAGAAAATGTGGGCCCTGCACAATGGCTCAGTTTTCCTTTCCTGGGGCCATAAAGACAGCAAGATCTGTGTATATAGGAAAAAGGCACTCTAAATGTTGCACAGATAGGGTCCTACCCAGGCTCTCATTGGGAAATATGAATAAAGATATTATATATTTGCACGTCCAACTACACAAATATAATTGATGCTGGAGAGATATACAGTACAGACCAAAAGTTTGGTCGCACCTTCTCATTTAAAGATTTTTCTGTATTTTCATGACTATGAAAATTGTACATTCACACTGAAGGCATCAAAACTATGAATTAACACATGTGGAATTATATACTTGACAAAAATGTGTGAAACAACTGAAATTATGTCTTATATTCTAGGTTCTTCAAAGTAGCCATCTTTTGCTTTGATGACTGCTTTGCACACTCTTGGCATTCTCTTGATGAGCTTCAAGAGGTAGTCACTGGGAATGGTCTTCCAACAATCTTGAAGGAGTTCCCAGAGATGCTTAGCACTTGTTGGCCCTTTTGCCTTCATTCTGCGGTCCAGCTCAACCCAAACCATCTCGATTGGGTTCAGGTCTGGTGACTGTGGAGGCCAGGTCATCTGGCGTAGCACCCCATCACTCTACTTCTTGGTGAAATAGCCCTTACACATCCTGGAGGTGTGTTTGGGGTCATTGTCCTTTAGAAAAATAAATGATGGTCCAACTAAACGCATACCGGATGGAATAGCATGCCGCTGCAAGATGCTGTGGTAGCCATGCTGGTTCAATATGCCTTCAATTTTGAATAAATCCCCAACAGTGTCACCAGGAAAGCACCCCCACACTGTCACACCTCCTCCTCCATGCTTCACAGTGGGAACCAGGCATCTAGAGTCCATCTGTTCACCTTTTCTGCGTTGCACAAAGACACGGTGATTGGAACCAAAGATCTCAAATTTGGACTCATCAGACCAAAGCACAGATTTCCACTGGTCTAATGTCCATTCTTTGTATTCTTTAGCCAAACAAGTCTGTTCTGCTTGTTGCCTGCCCTTAGCAGTGGTTTCCTAGCAGCTATTTTACCATGAAGGCCTGCTGCACAAAGTCTCCTCTTAACAGTTGTTGTAGAGATGTGTCTGCTGCTAGAACTCTGTGTGGCATTGACCCGGTCTCTAATCTGAGCTGCTGTTCACCTGCGATTTCTGAGGCTGGTGATTCCAATAAACTTATCCTCAGAAGTAGGGGTGACTCTTGTTCTTCCTTTCCTGGGGCGGTCCTCATGTGAGCCAGTTTCTTTGTAGAGCTTGATGGTTTTTGCCACTGCACTTGGGGACCCTTTCAAAGTTTTCCCAGTTTTTCGAACTGACTGACCTTCATTTCTTAAAGTAATGATGGACACTCGTTTTTCTTTACTTAGCTGCTTTTTTCTTTCCATAATACCAATTCTAACAGTCTATTCAGTAGGACTATCAGCTGTGTATCCACCAGACTTCTGCACAACACAACTGATGGTCTTAACACCATTTATAAGGCAACAAATCCCACTTATTAAACCTGATAGGGCACACCTGTGAAGTGAAAACCATTCTTGGTGACTACCTATTGAAGCTCATCAAGAGAATGCCAAGAGTGTACAAAGCAGTCATCAAAGCAAAAGGTAGCTACTTTGAAGAACCTAGAATATCTAATATATAATTGCCTAGAATACTACTTCCTGCAATTTGTGCCAACTTCCGTGGCTTTGTCCGGAGCTAATGTCCGGAGCTATTGTCCGGAGCTAATGTCCGGAGATTAATTGCCTAGAATACTACTTCCTGCAATTTGTGCCAACTTCCGTGGCTTTGTCCGGAGCTAATGTCCGGAGCTAATGTCCGGAGCTAATGTGCGGAGATAATGTCCGGAGCTAATGTCCGGAGCTAATGTCCGGAGATAAGTGACGTCAACAGTGTCCAGTGTCTGATTGGTTGTCGCCTGCTGCGAGCGACCAATCAGAAATGTGCCGTACTGTGACACACTCCGCCAGCCATTTTGGTGTGATTTTTGAATTTTTACCTCACAGCAAGTTTCTACTGCGTGGAGGCGGGCCCAGTGACGTTGCTCTTCAAGCTCCTGCCGAATTTCGTCAAAAAAATGATAATACCATTTACCAAAACTATATATATTTAGTTGTGAAGTGGTTCAGTGACATTTTCACACCAATTTTGAACTTTTGTTTGGTGTTTTCTCCATATACTGCCTATTATTTTTGTTCTTTCTTACTATTATTTATTAATTGTATTATTCTTACATTTGAATAAATAAAGTATATATGGATTCTAGACTCCCGATTCTTTAGAATCGGGCTGCCGTCTAGTAAGACATAATTTCAGTTGTTTCACACTTTTTTGTTAAGTATATAATTCCACATGTGTTAATTCATAGTTTTGATGCCTTCAGTGTGAATGTACAATTTTCATAGTCATGTAAACACAGAAAAATCTTTAAATGAGAAGGTGTGTCCAAACTTTTGGTCTGTACTGTATTATTTTTCCTATTGTCTATTTATTATTTTATGCACAGTTCATCTGATGAAGGGAAATGGTCTGACCGAAACGTAATGCATTTACTGTGGATTGCATCTGTAAATAAATCATCTTGATTCATATTTCTCGGCGAGTTCCAAGTTCTTCATTACCTTCACTCAAGATCTGTCTTAATGCAGTTATTTTGACATCATTTAGATCCTGGTAAAAGGAAGGCTATAAGAGGGTTCGTTTTAAAGGTATCTGTACCCAGACACAGCACCCAAAATCAGAATATGCAACAACACTGATACGTTTGATTCTGGTCCAAAACAACTGAAAGACAACATCTGCAAAGAGTTTGTTTGTTCTCTCCGTGTTTGCGTGGGTTTCCTCCGGGCACTCCGGTTTCCTCCCACATTCCAAACACATACTGATAGGGATTCTATATTGTGAGCCCCATCGGGGACAGCGATGATAATGTGTGCAAAACTGTAAAGCGCTGCGGAATATGTTAGCGCTATATAAAAATAAAGATCATCATAAAGATCATCAAAGAGGCATTTCTATCAAACTTTTTATCCTCTTAACATATTGCAGCCATCATATTATATAGCACTGTGTACTTACAATTGCTCATTTTGCCCTTCTACCCAGCTAATTCTTCTCTTTTCTTTGCTCTATAGAGAACCAGGAAGTCTCTGCATTTATCATTCCCCTGTTGAACTTCTGACCCAGCTGCTCCCTCCTCCCCTGCCAGGGACTTTTGCAGTGACTTTTGAGTCCTGCGGGGAAAACTGAGCTCCTGTTTCTACATAGAGATAAGAAGGATTAAGCTAGTCAGTTTTTAATCATGTGATGTCATAGACCTAATGGAAAAGAGAAGAATTAATTGGGTAGAAAGACAAAATGAGCAATTGTAAGTACACAGTGCTATATAATACAACTGCAATATATTAAGGAGGATAAGAATTTTGATGGGAGAAGTGCTTCTTTAAAGGGGTTGTCCAGTGAAAAGAAGTCATCACCTTTCCACAAGATAGTTGATAACTTGCTGATATATGGTGATCCCACTGCTGGTACCTGAAATGATTGATAGATTGGGGAATATTTATATATTTGATGGGGATACAAAATGGCTTGGCAGGTTTGATGCCCAACCGTTGCTACATTCGTACTCTATGAGGCTGCTGGAAACAGCTTAGCGCAGCACTTGGCAGTTCCATAAGGATTGGATGGAGCAGCAGATCAAATATGCACTGATGCTCCATTCTAATGGAGATAAAGGTTCCCAATTCTGTTGATCAATGCGGTCACAGCTGTAAGACCTTCACCGAAAACAAGTAATAGGTGATAAACGTAAAGGGGTTGTCTATTAAAAATAAGTTGACTCCAGATGGGGCATAAATCTTAATGGTTACAATACAATGGCAATAAGGTGATTATGGGAGATGGCACCAATTCTTGGCAGGTACAGAATTTGGCACAAATGTTTGGCAGGTACAGAACAACTCACAGTCAGGGCCGCCATCAGGGCATTACTGCCCTGACCGACGTATGGGGCCCGGTGGGCAGAGGGGACCCGTATCGGGCCCCGTCTCATCTGCTCGCCGGGCCCCTACCGGTGCTGCGGCAGTGTAACGAGGCTGGCAGCTGACGTCAGCCACAGCGCGCACGTCGCCGGCATCTGACGTCATTGTCAGTCGCTGGTGAGTGCGCGCTTCAGGTGCGTGGAGGGAAGAACTCGGGGGTTTTTTTGAGAGCGGCGATCTGGGGGGCCTGGGGCAGAATGCTGGACACAGTGGGGGCAGAATCCTCGAAACAGTGGGGGCAGAATCCTGGACACAGTGGGGGCAGAATGCTGGACACAGTGGGGGCAGAATGCTGGAAACAGTGGGGCAGAATGCTGGACACACAGTGGGGCAGAATGTTGGAGACAGTGGGGCAGAATGCTGGACACAGGGGGGCAGAATGCTGGACACAGGGGGGGCAGAATCCTGGACACAGGGGGGGCAGAATCCTGGACACAGTGGGGGCAGAATGCTGAACAAATTGGGGGCAGAATCCTGGACACAATGGGGGCAGAATCCTGGACACAGTGGGGGCAGAATGCTGGACACAGTGGGGCAGATAGCTGGACACAGTGGGGGCAGAATGCTGGACACACTGGGGGCAGAATGCTGGACACACTGGGGCAGAATGCTGGACACACTGGGGGCAGAATGCTGGGCACACTGGGGGCAGAATCCTGGACATAGTGGGGGCAGAATCCTAGACACAGTGGGGGAAGAATGCTGGACCCAGTTGGGGCAGAATGCTGGAGACAGTAGGGGCAGAATGCTGGACACAGTGGGGGCAGAATGCTGGACACAGTGGGGGCAGAATCCTGGACACAGTGGGGACAGAATCCTGGACACAGTGGGAGCAGAATGCTGAACAAAGTGGGGGCAGGATCATGGACACAGTGGGGGCAGAATCATGGACATAGTGGGGGCAGAATGCTGAATACAGTGGGGCAGAATGCTGGACACAGTGGGGCAAAATGCTGGACACACTGGGGGCAGAATGCTGGACAAATTGGGGCAGAATGCTGGACACACTGGGGGCAGAATGCTGGACACACTGGAGCAGAATGCTGGACACACTGGGGGCAGAATGCTGGGCACAGTGGGGGCAGAATGCTGGACACAGTGGGGGCAGAATGCTGGACACAGTGGGGGCAGAATGTTGGACACAGTGGGGGCAGAATGCTGGACACAGTGGGGGCAGAATCCTGGACACAGTGGGGGCAGAATGCTGGACACAGTGGGGGCAGAATCCTGGACACAGTGGGGGTAGAATGCTGGACACTGGGGGCAGAATCTTAGACATAGTTGGGGCAGAATCCTAGACATAGTGGGGGCAGAATCCTAGACACAGTGGGGGCAGAATGCTGGACACAGTGGGGGCAGAATGCTGGACACAGTGGGGGCAGAATGCTGGACACAGTGGGGGCAGAATCCTGGACACAGTGGGGGCAGAATGCTGGACACAGTGGGGCAGAAAGCTGGACCCACTGGGGGCAGAATGTTGGACACACTGGGGGCAGAATGCTGGACACACTGGGGGCAGAATGCTGGACACACTGGGGCAGAATGCTGGACACACTGGGGGCAGAATGCTGGAGATACTGGGGGCAGAATGGCGATATGGGCATGATTGGAGACACGGGGCAGAATGAAAGACATGGGGGCATGTTTGGAGACACTGGGGGCAGGATTGGAGACAGATCGTGTAGGAACATGGGGCAGGTGGATACGATGGAGACCGATGGGCAGGATGGGGAGATCATATGGGGCAGAATGGATACTCATGAGGGCAGGATACGAGAACATATGGCTGAAGCCAGGAATGAGATACACGGGGCCAGAATGGGGAATATTATTACCATTGGGGCTAATTAAGGGATATTATTACTGCAGTAATGTATTTATTTTATTTTTTGAGGATACTGTTTTAAATGGGGGGGGCGGTCTTGTTACTGGGCAGAGCGACACTATGTCGCCTTTTTTTCTTCATGTGGTGTAATGTAGAAGTTGGGAAAAATTAAGTAATGTGTTCTGCAAGCGGAGCTCGAGATAACTGTGTTATTTCCTGCAGCGACGAACCCCCGCTGGAAGACATGATGGCGGTCTGTGCTGGATGAAAGATGAAAAACAAAGATGAAGGACTTCACCTATAGACGTCACTGGTGAGTCAGAGTGTTACCTATATACTGATGTTATACACTGTATACTATATAGAGAGGTCCTGTGTATAATATCACCAGTGATCACTGGATTATCTGTACACAGACACTGCATACTAAGTACAGATCTCCTGTGTATCTCCTGGCACTTATGGTGATAGTGTTGTGGTTTTTTAAATTATCTCCTGGCACTTATGGTGATAGTGTTGTGGTTTTTTAAATTACTGATCAGTATTGTAGCATTCAGTCACTATGTGGTGGTAATATGTGGTCTGGACATAGTGTAGCGGTATTTGTTCCTTGTATGTGATATTATTAGTCATTTTAAAAATTGAAAAATAAATAAAAATATACCTAAATTGTATTGCATATTTTAACAAATATATTTAATAGGTTACAGCAGAGTGGGGCCCGGCCAAACGTGTCTACCATATTATGGTGGCGGCTTAAAAAATCTTTTGGCCAAACCAAAAGCTGCCGGCTATTTGTGTGATCTGGTGATGGGAACTGTTAATGTGTGATAGGTGAGAAGTGGAGTTTTTCCAAGAGAGAACGGTGGGACTGTGGACAGTTCGAGGGGTGGAGCGTGGAGGCAGGGCTGGGGTGGAGCCTGGATGGAGTCTCAAGGGGGACCCGAAAATTTTGCCAGTATGGGGCCCTGAAATTTCTAGTGGCAGCCCTGCTCACAGTCATTTCATTGGGAGCACACTGTAGTCTCAGCTTTGTCTCTGGTTGCACTTGCTAGGAGAGGTTAAGAGGTTTCCACGCGTGATAGGTACAACTGCACTTAAAGTACACCACTATCACTCAGTCAGGATACACCAGGCTATCCAAGGGGTGGTCTGCATTGGCTCAAACTGGATTTTCAGATGGACCCATACAAAAGGTTATGAACCTCTCAACCAGAATGCACAGGAATGCTTCCTGTTTTAGGCCCCAAAGGCTTTCAAGATGCACATAAATTTTGCCATTGTAGAAGTGATTGTTGGCAGGATCTGAGTACTAGTAGGATACACACCAGACTTGTTTTCTAGATCTCTAGTTTACGCAGTCTATCCTCCAGCATGCCAAACACCATTAATATGTAATATAGCCCTATGTAGGGGGCTAGATGAAGACATTGTGGCAAGAAGGTTATGTGTTATGATTAGGCAACTCAGTACCACAGTGAACATAGAGGTCAGAGCACATACAGTGATCTGACAATAATCCAAAAACATAGAACGAGCTCTGAGACGTGGGAACTCTGTTGACCGCAATCCCTAATCCTATCCAACAACACTAGAGGCAGCCGTGGATTGCGCCTAACGCTACCTATGCAACTCGGCACAGCCTGAGAAACTAGCTAGCCTGAAGATAGAAAATAAGCCTACCTTGCCTCAGAGAAATACCCCAAAGGAAAAGGCAGCCCCCCACATATAATGACTGTGAGTAAGATGAAAAGACAAACGTAGAGATGAAATAGATTTAGCAAAGTGAGGCCCGACTTTCTGAACAGAGCGAGGATAGGAAAGGTAACTTTGCGGTCAACACAAAACCCTAAAAACCACGCAAAGGGGGCAAAAAGACCCTCCGTACCGAACTAACGGCACGGAGGTACACCCTCTGCGTCCCAGAGCTTCCAGCAAACAAATAGATAAGCTGGACAGAAGAAAAGCAAACAAAATAGCAAAGGAAAACTTAGCTATGCAGAGCAGCAGGCCACAGGAACAATCCAGGAGGAAAACAAGTCCAATACTGGAACATTGACAGGAAGCCAGGATCAAAGCACTAGGTGGAGTTAAGTAGAGCAGCACCTAACGACCTCACCACATCACCTGAGGGAGGAAACTCAGAAGCCGCAGTACCACTTCCCTCCACCAACGGAAGCTTACAGAGAGAATCAGCCGAAGTACCACTTGTGACCACAGGAGGGAGCTCTGCCACAGAATTCACAACAGTACCCCCCCTTGAGGAGGGGTCACCGAACCCTCACCAGAGCCCCCAGGCCGACCAGGATGAGCCACATGAAAGGCACGAACAAGATCGGGAGCATGGACATCAGAGGCAAAGACCCAGGAATTATCTTCCTGAGCATAACCCTTCCACTTAACCAGATACTGGAGTTTCCGTCTTGAAACACGAGAATCCAAAATCTTCTCCACAATATACTCCAACTCCCCCTCCACCAAAACCGGGGCAGGAGGGTCAACAGAAGGAACCATAGGTGCCACGTATCTCCGCAACAATGACCTATGGAATACGTTATGTATGGAAAAAGAATCTGGAAGGGTCAGACGAAAAGACACAGGATTAAGAACCTCAGAAATCCTATACGGACCAATGAAACGAGGTTTAAACTTAGGAGAGGAAACCTTCATAGGAATATGACGAGAAGATAGCCAAACCAGATCCCCAACACGAAGTCGGGGACCCACACAGCGTCTGCGATTAGCAAAACGTTGAGCCTTCTCCTGGGACAAGGTCAAATTGTCCACTACATGAGTCCAAATCTGCTGCAACCTGTCCACCACAGTATCCACACCAGGACAGTCCGAAGACTCAACCTGTCCTGACGAGAAACGAGGATGGAACCCAGAGTTGCAGAAAAATGGCGAAACCAAGGTAGCCGAGCTAGCCCGATTATTAAGGGTGAACTCAGCCAAAGGCAAAAAGGACACCCAGTCATCCTGATCAGCAGAAACAAAACATCTCAGATATGTTTCCAAGGTCTGATTGGTTCGTTCGGTCTGGCCATTAGTCTGAGGATGGAAAGCCGAGGAAAAAGACAAGTCAATGCCCATCCTACCACAAAAGGCTCGCCAAAACCTCGAAACAAACTGGGAACCTCTGTCAGAAACGATATTCTCTGGAATGTCATGTAAACGAACCACATGCTGGAAGAACAATGGCACCAAATCAGAGGAGGAAGGCAATTTAGACAAGCGTACCAAATGGACCATCTTAGAAAAGCGATCACAGACCACCCAAATGACTGACATCTTTTGAGAAACGGGAAGATCTGAAATAAAATCCATAGAGATATGTGTCCAAGGCCTCTTCGGGACTGGCAAGGGCAAAAGCAACCCACTGGCACGAGAACAGCAGGGCTTAGCCCGAGCACAAATCCCACAGGACTGCACAAAAGTACGCACATCCCGCGACAGAGATGGCCACCAAAAGGATCTAGCCACTAACTCTCTGGTACAAAAGATTCCAGGATGACCAGCCAACACCGAACAATGAACCTCAGAGATAACTTTATTCGTCCACCTATCAGGGACAAACAGTTTCTCCGCTGGACAACGATCAGGTTTATTAGCCTGAAATTTTTGCAGCACTCGCCGCAAATCAGGGGAGATGGCAGACACAATTACTCCCTCTTTGAGGATACCCGCCGGCTCAGATACACCCGGAGAGTCGGGCACAAAACTCCTAGACAGAGCATCCGCCTTCACATTTTTAGAGCCCGGAAGGTATGAGATCAAAAAGTCAAAACGGGCAAAAAACAACGACCAACGAGCTTGTCTAGGATTCAACCGCTTGGCGGACTCGAGATAAGTCAAGTTCTTATGATCAGTCAAGACCACCACGCGATGCTTAGCTCCTTCAAGCCAATGACGCCACTCCTCGAATGCCCACTTCATGGCCAGCAACTCTCGGTTGCCCACATCATAATTTCGCTCAGCAGGCGAAAACTTCCTGGAAAAGAAGGCGCACGGTTTCATCACTGAGCAATCAGAACCTCTCTGCGACAAAACAGCCCCTGCTCCAATCTCAGAAGCATCAACCTCGACCTGGAACGGAAGCGAAACATCTGGTTGACACAACACAAGGGCAGAAGAAAAACGACGCTTCAACTCTTGAAAAGCTTCCACAGCAACAGAAGACCAATTGACCACATCAGCACCCTTCTTGGTCAAATCGGTCAATGGTTTAGCAATACTAGAAAAATTGCAGATGAAGCGACGATAAAAATTAGCAAACCCCAGGAACTTTTGCAGACTTTTCAGAGATGTCGGCTGAGTCCAATCATGGATGGCTTGGACCTTAACAGGATCCATCTCAATAGTAGAAGGGGAAAAGATGAACCCCAAAAATGAAACCTTCTGCACACCAAAGAGACACTTTGATCCCTTCACAAACAAAGAATTAGCACGCAGGACCTGAAAAAACGTTCTGACCTGCTTCACATGAGACTCCCAATCATCCGAGAAGATCAAAATGTCATCCAAGTACACAATCAGGAATTTATCCAGGTACTCTCAGAAGATGTCATGCATAAAGGACTGAAACACTGATGGAGCATTGGCAAGTCCGAATGGCATTACCAGATGCTCAAAATGACCCTCGGGCGTATTAAATGCAGTTTTCCATTCATCGCCTCGCTTAATTCGCACAAGATTATACGCACCACGAAGATCTATCTTGGTGAACCAACTAGCCCCCTTAATCCGAGCAAACAAATCAGATAACAACGGCAAGGGGTACTGAAATTTAACCGTGATCTTATTTAGAAGGCGGTAATCTATACAAGGTCTCAGCGAACCATCCTTCTTGGCTACAAAAAAGAACCCTGCTCCTAATGGCGACGATGACGGGCGAATATGCCCCTTCTCCAGGGACTCCTTCACATAACTGCGCATAGCGGCGTGCTCTGGCACAGATAAATTAAACAATCGGCCTTTTGGGAACTTACTACCAGGAATCAAATTGATAGCACAATCACAATCCCTATGCGGAGGTAGGGCATCGGACTTGGGCTCATCAAATACATCCCGGTAATCAGACAAGAACTCTGGAACCTCAGAAGGGGTGGATGACGAAATTGACAGAAATGGAACATCACCATGTACCCCCTGACAACCCCAGCTGGACACCGACATGGATTTCCAATCTAATACTGGATTATGGACTTGTAGCCATGGCAACCCCAACACGACCACATCATGCAGATTATGCAACACCAGAAAGTGAATAACCTCCTGATGTGCAGGAGCCATGCAGCTGGGTCCAGTACTGAGGCTTATTCTTGGCCAAAGGCGTAGCATCAATTCCTCTCAATGGAATAGGACACTGCAAGGGCTCCAAGAAAAACCCACAATGCTTAGCATACTCCAAGTCCATCAAATTCAGGGCAGCGCCTGAATCCACAAATGCCATGACAGAATACGATGACAAAGAGCAGATCAAGGTAACGGAGAGAAGAAATTTTGACTGTACTGTACCAATGGTGGCAGACCTAGCGAACCGCTTAGTGCGCTTAGGACAATCAGAGATAGCATGAGTGGAATCACCACAGTAGAAACACAGCCCATTCAGACGTCTGTGTTCTTGCCGTTCAACTCTGGTCAAAGTCCTATCGCACTGCATAGGCTCAGGTTTAAGCTCAGGTAATACCGCCAAATGGTGCACAGATTTACGCTCACGCAAGCGTCGACCAATCTGAATGGCCAAAGACATAGACTCATTCAAACCAGCAGGCATAGGAAATCCCACCATGACATCCTTAAGGGCTTCAGAGAGACCCTTTCTGAACATAGCTGCCAGCGCAGATTCATTCCATTGAGTGAGCACGGACCACTTTCTAAATTTCTGACAATATAACTCTATCTCATCCTGACCCTGACAAAGAGCCAGCAAATTTTTTTCTGCCTGATCCACAGAATTAGGCTCATTGTACAGCAATCCGAGCGCCAGGAAAAACGCATCGATATTACTTAATGCAGGATCCCCTGGCGCAAGAGAAAATGCCCAGTCCTGAGGGTCGCCACGCAAAAAAGAAATAATGATCAAAACCTGTTGAACTGGATCACCAGAGGAGCGAGGTTTCAAGGCCAGAAATAGTTTACAATTATTTTTGAAACTCAGAAACTTAGTTCTATCACCAAAAAACAAATCAGGAATAGGAATTCTTGGTTCTAACATAGATTTCTGATCAATAGTGTCTTGAATCTTTTGTACTCTTGCCGAGAGCTGATCCACACATGAAGACAGACTTCTAATGTCCATTGCTACACCTGTGTCCTGAACCACCCAAATGTCTAGGGGAAAAAAAAGGCAAAACACAGTGCAGAGAAAAAAAAATGGTCTCAGAACTTCTTTTTTCCCTCTATTGAGAATCATTAATACTTTGGCTTCCTGTACTGTTATGATTAGGCAACTCAGTACCACAGTGAACATAGAGGTCAGAGCACATACAGTGATCTGACAATAATCCAAAAACATAGAACAAGCTCTGAGACATGGGAACTCTGTTGACCGCAATCCCTAATCCTATCCAACAACATTAGAGGCAGCCGTGTATTGCGCCTAACGCTACCTATGCAACTCGGCACAGCCTGAGAAACTAGCTAGCCTGAAGATAGAAAATAAGCCTACCTTGCCTCAGAGAAATACCCCAAAGGAAAAGGCAGCCCCCCACATATAATGACTGTGAGTAAGATGAAAAGACAAACGTAGAGATGAAATAGATTTAGCAAAGTGAGGCCCGACTTTCTGAACAGAGCGAGGATAGGAAAGGTAACTTTGCGGTCAACACAAAACCCTAAAAACCACGCAAAGGGGGCAAAAAGACCCTCCGTACCGAACTAACGGCACGGAGGTACACCCTCTGCGTCCCAGAGCTTCCAGCAAACAAATAGATAAGCTGGACAGAAGAAAAGCAAACAAAATAGCAAAGGAAAACTTAGCTATGCAGAGCAGCAGGCCACAGGAACAATCCAGGAGGAAAACAAGTCCAATACTGGAACATTGACAGGAAGCCAGGATCAAAGCACTAGGTGGAGTTAAGTAGAGCAGCACCTAACGACCTCACCACATCACCTGAGGGAGGAAACTCAGAAGCCGCAGTACCACTTCCCTCCACCAACGGAAGCTTACAGAGAGAATCAGCCGAAGTACCACTTGTGACCACAGGAGGGAGCTCTGCCACAGAATTCACAACAGTTATGTGAATAGTGTGATTACGTAAATGTTCTGTGCTTACATGTTTGATAAAGAGTTTCTTCACTTTATGGTGGGCCTCAGTGAAGTTGTTATGCCAAATAGAAGGTCCCTGGTACCAACAGGAGCTGTTGAGACAGGGGCAGGTTAGGCAGAATGGAGTCAAGGACGGATAGTACATTGGACAAAGGGAACATCGCCCAGAGGGGATTCTATCTCACTGTGTGTGCCGCAACCACATGTATCCCAACTGCACAGTAAAGCTGAACCTGTTGAACTGGACCTAAGGTCTCCTGTCATATTTGTAGCTATAACCAATCCTATAGACGCGGAGGCATTAAGGACTCCAAAACAGCAAGTGAGTAAAGAAAGCACCCCACAGCACATCACACCCAACTCTGATTCCTGTTTATTAGAGGGGTTTCATGGCAAAGAGACCTCAGTTCCGCCCCACAGCAACCACGTCTGTCCCTTCCAGATCCTCTTTGGAGCCACACTTCTTTAATCACACATATGATCATGTGCCAACAACTAAGTAGTCTGCTTAAAGGAACTGTCTGGGACTCACACATTGATGACCTCCCAATAGGATCGGTTATTAATATGAGATCAGTTGGCGTGTGACATCTGTCACCTCCAATTCCAGTGAGTGAATGATAAACTGCAGTACTTTGCAGTGGTCACTAAACACTGTATGGATTAGTGGTGCTCTGTATGGTACAATCCTTACATCTGACCGCCACAGGAGTAAATATGAGCTGATTGGTGGGTGTTTGAGCCCCACCGATCACACATGCTGATCTATTCTATGGATTTGAGTCATCAATATGTGAGTTTCAGTCAACCCCTTTAATTATCAATAGTGCAGAAGTGAGAATTCCCTTGTCTAGGAATAGTGCTGTCATCACAAGTAATCACATGTAAATCAATGTGGTAGTACGTTCTGTAAACACTTAGTAACTGACCAATTATGACGCTTTTTTGTCCACCTCTACACATATCCAACTTGTCCATAATTTTACAATTTTACAAAAACTCATACATTTTCCAACCTCAACCAATCTTTTTCCCCTATTCAGAAGATTCCACATCTTGTGAGACTTTCTTCCACCTGTGCCAAGACTGTCAAACGGAAAGGTTTCTGCTTCATGTGCGTTCTCACATTCTCTCTCAGAATGGATCCTCACAGGGATCCATTCACACCTGTAAAACAAGCAGACATCCAAGTTTTCATTAACGTTGTGATTTCTGGTTCTTCAATATCAATAGCTGAACAATAGGCGAGTCCTTATCTGATGGCAGATATTGTAGATTTCACCAGCTTTTTGCAGCAGGGAGAGCTTAATGAATGTTTATCCCGAAAATAAGTGTCCTAATAAAGCATTGTACGGCCAGAAGCCAGCACGGCCTTCCCCAGATCAGTCTGTTCTTTTCCTGGTCCCAGAGTGGCATCCCCAGCACAGATCCACACCAGTCTCAGCAGATGTTAGCCATTTATTAACCAGTCATGGTTAAATTGGTTTATAAATTAACAGATGTTTTAACTTTATTCTTTCTTCAGGGAGCCGATACAGCAAACTGGTCCTGGATTGTAGCGTTCGCTCCAACAGGGCAGCCAGGGGTGAGGTGTACAGGGAGGGTCCTGTTACATTCCTTTTTAGGGGATGCAAGTAGTGTGCCCTATCACAGATGTTACATGCTCTGCAGGGATGACTGACAGGTGGGGGTTGATATTATGAAGGAGTCTAGTATCATGGCATATGCATTTAGAGAGGGGTGTAATGAGGATCCTGGCGGTATACAGCAGTGGTAGTAAATAAGAGTCTAAGGAATACATGAAAACGGTAGATAGTAATTTATATCTCAAATTGAACAGCTAAATATTAGATTTTTTGCATTTTGACACACGAAAAAGCGCAGCCACATCACCTCAAGAGTCAGTACAAACATCACACAAGAAGAAACTCAGCCACAAGCTCCAAAGGTCAAAACAGCCACATCCTCTTGAGAAACAAAGCAACCCCCAACCCCAAGATCATTATTACTCACGCCAGGAGTGGTTGACCAACAAAGATCAATGTAAGAGCAAGGCATATAATAGTCTACAGGGTCACAAAGAAACCCAAGGTAACCTCTCAGCAACTAAAGGCTTTTCTCATATTAACTAATATTAATGTTCATGAGTCCACCATCAGAAAGACACTAAATAACAATAAGGTGCATGGCAGGATTGCAAGGAGAAAACAAAATTTTCCTGCCTGCAGTTTGATAAAGATCACCTGGACCTAGCTAGAAGATTATTGAAATAATGTTTTGTGGATGGAAGCTACCAAAAATAGAGCTTTTTGGTTTAAATCAGAATCATTATGTTTGGAGAAAGAAAAACACTGCATTGCAGCATAAAAATCTTATACCATCTGTGAAACATGTTGGTGGCAGTATTTTGGTTTGGACATATTTTGCTGCATCTGTATCTTGTCAGGATGGTTAACCATCATTGATGGAACAATGAATTTTGAATTAAGCCAGCAAATTCTAAAGGAAACTGTCAAGACTTCCATGAGCGGATTCTCAAGAGAATTTGTGTCGTGCAGCAAGACAATAACCCAAGGCACACAAGTCATTCTAGAAAACAATGGTTAAAGAAGAACAAAATTTGGGAACGGATAAGTCAAAGTCCTGACCTAAATTCTATAGAAATGTTGTGGAAGAACTCAAAGCGAGCAGTTAATGGAAGACAACCCAACAGAATAACAGAAATAAATATGTTTTATAGGAGGAAAGGGCTAATATTCCAACAAGCCAAGGGCAGGACTAGTCAACACTTACTGGAAACGTTAAGATTTAGATATTGATCCCAAGAGGGTCACACCAGATACTGAAAGCAAAGGTGCACATACTTTTACCAGTCTTAGGCACATCATATTGGATCATTTTCCTTGGTAAAACATGAAGTCTAATATTTGTTAATCATTTGTTTGATTTGGTTCTCTTTATCTACTTTGTAAATCTGTAGTTTTAGGTCAAATTTCTACAGAAATATGGAAAATACTCAAGGGTTCTCAGACTTTCAAGCACCACTGTGTGTAGCAATGAGGCCTTGGTTGCAGCTACCTCTACACTATCATCATGGAGCAGTGTCGTCCATCCGGTATGTTTAGGGGTTTTTTGTTCTTGCACCAGCTTTCAATACTTAACAACGCCTTTAAATTTTGCGATTCTATTCTGAAAATAGAAGTAATAACCGCAATGTTGAATATTTACCAATTTCCATTGGATTGTGTGTCTTTCCAGAGAATTGTCTTACTGCAAAGCTTTCTGTACAGCCATCTTTTACTCGGGAACGTATAACAGTCTGTCATCTGTTGGGTCCCATTGATGGAATTTTATTGTCGTTCATGCACATATATATGAGAAGAACCACACATGGTTCCCTAGCTCTTGGCAGCTGCACATAGTATTGTGTACTGATGACACTAGGGATGTCATGGCATCAATGAAACTTGGCATTAGAGTCAGGACCATATGATTGGCAGTTGACACCAGGCTAAGAACCATATCACTATCACTTGGCTCCTGGGTCAGACTCGTATAACAGGCTCTTGGCACCCAGACCAGCACTGGGAACTGGACTTTGCATTGGCAGAGAATCACCACTACTGGTAATGTTCACACTGCATTTATCTGCTTGTTTCACTTATTTATTTCTAATAAATGTAACATTTATTCGATTTTGTTCAGCTGTTCAATAGACTGACATCCAAACATCCCAAAGAGCAGTCCTAATAAAAAAAAAAATTGTAAAAAAAAAAAATCTTCAGTTAAACACGGCACAGACTGAAGACATGACCGCAGACTGACTACATAGGGTTTGATTGTGGTCCGGAGTCATAGACACCTATAGGACTACATAGGAGCTGTATGCACAAAACTTTAGGATTTTTTTTTTACCAAGATTAAATGCATATTTCCTTAATTTTTTTTACTAAATGTACAAGAGCAAATACAAACCCTTTATGTGTCAGAACAGGCAAGGTATTTCAGCACAGTCCAGCAGTTTTCCCGACCTTGGTCACATTGGGATGGCATAATAACCATGCATGGATCGTGAAAGCATGATCATATGTCTTCAGAGGCTGTAAAAAAAACTACCCGATCTCCGAGAATCACATTTTATGCTGGTACTGAAGCCGTGATAGTAGACATGACATACCGCGTGGGTCACCCGTGTAGCTGCACAGGGATTGCAGATGTCAAGGTATCATTTTATTCAGCTTCCTATGACCTGCATGCTAATATAGACATCTTTGGAGGGTTGATCCTACTGACAGATTCCCTTTAAGTCTCTGTTCACATGCGTGTGTATCCTTTCCGTTTGTTCCATTTAGAACAAAGAGAACAGATATATAGAATTAGGGTCCTGTGCTGTCTTGTTACAAACGCCAGCAGAGGGGCCTCATTGATTTATATGTAGTCTGTTTGTTTCCGACTGGTGAGTTTGTAGAATGGGGGAAAAAAAGTCCTGTAGATTTTGCATCAAATCAGGTGATTGATGATTTAAAGCTACTGATCTAATTGTAACACTGTTTACTGATAATATGGTATATAGTTATACATAGATTGCACAGGATTAAAAAACAGAACTGCTTTCATCCAAAAAGAACACCACCCCTATCCACAGGCTTGGTGCGGTACTGCAGCTCAGCACATTCACTTCCATTGGGCTGGACTACAGTATCAGATGCTATCCATACACAGATGTGCCACGGTTTCTGTGGAAGACAAGCAGCCATGTTTTTCTATTCCTAGACATTATCTGGCACAAAGATATATGTAAACGCTACATTTGGGGATTCCGACACCTAATTTGTAAGTTAGGAGACTCAGTTCTGTATTCATGTGTAAAGCATGTATGTGCACTACAACACTTCACACCCTTACGTACTATTTTATGGGGTGATGCGTTGAATGATTGAAAAATACTGTTGAATATGGCGGTGCTATATAATGAGGCAGCTCTATATAAGATACCAACCCCGATTTTTCTTTTTTTCAAAATGAATGGAAGCCCAAACATTGCAGCATATGACTGTAGCGAGGTTTAGTATCCAGAGCTGGCAGAGAATTAGGAGTCTGGCATGGGTCATGGTATCTCTATCGAGCAACATCTCATCCTCCTGGCTTATGCCAGGTCATTGATACAGTATCTTGTGCCAAGCCAGTGACCAGAGATTGATGACATTTTGGTCATTTGCTGCCACCTGGTGGTCAAGTGGAGAAATGTTAGCCCAAAGAAAAAATTCTGAAAGACCATCCACACTTTGCACAGCTGTACACTGGATCCTATGTGTGTTTGTGGAAACAATGTACATTCACGTACAATTAGATACATTCCGGCAGAACTAAGTAAAATATATAATAAAACCAACCTGTGGAATCATGTAACATGAATTTGGGCATGTGTAGTTATATACACGGCAAGAACAATATATATATCATGAAATTGATCATTTGTGGGGATTGTCTACAGACCCAAATTCATATGGTTCTGTATTACAGATGTAGAGAAATTCTCTGTGCCACTATATGGTGTAACATTATATTCTCCTCTAGAAGCAATATTATTATTAGACCATACCCTAACCCTAATAATATGGTATGAAATGGAACCTGGAGCCACTCTCTTTTTGTCGTGAATTTCATATTAATCAGAGAGAAGAAACGTTTGTGCTGCACATACTATACCAGAGGCACATAGAAGTACAGTATGGCCATTTAGATTCCTATGGGGCCATATTTCTAAACAGTGATGTATGGATCTGAAGATTATTAGAGGGAGTGTGTCAGCCCTGAATGACTGTTCTGTCCAAGTGCAGGCACTAAGTGCACAATTGGCATGTCAAGCATTTTCCATCCATCTCCACTTTTCTCTTGTCCTATAAAGCAAGAGCTGCCAATCAAAGAAAGTGGAATGTGGAGAAAGGGGAAGCAATCAGATAGGAAGGCGTATTTAAAAGGGTTGTCCAGATTTGACTCACAAGCCTGCAGTCATTGTTGCTGTGCAGGGGTGGTACAATGCTGCTGTGTGCAGGGGTGGTACAATGCTGCTGTGTGCAGGGGTGGTACAATGCTGCTGTGTGCAGGGGTGGTACAATGCTGCTGTGTGCAGGGGTGGTACAATGCTGCTGTGTGCAGGGGTGGTACAATGCTGCTGTGTGCAGGGGTGGTACAATGCTGCTGTGTGCAGGGGTGGTACAATGCTGCTGTGTGCAGGGGTGGTACAATGCTGCTGTGTGCAGGGGTGGTACAATGCTGCTGTGTGCAGGGGTGGTACAATGCTGCTGTGTGCAGGGGTGGTACAATGCTGCTGTGTGCAGGGGTGGTACAATGCTGCTGTGTGCAGGGGTGGTACAATGTTGCTGTGTGCAGGGGTGGTACAAGTTGATGTGTTCAAGGGTTGGCACAATGTTGCTGTGTACAGGAGTGGTAAAATGTTGCTGTGTGCAGGAGTGGTACATTGTTGCTGGGTGCAGGGCTGGTACAATGCTGCTGTGTGCTGCAGTTGGCACAATGTTGCTATGTGCAGAGGTGGTACAATGTTGCTGTGGGCAGAAGTGGTAAAATGTTGCTGTGTGCAGTGGTGGTACACTGTTGCTGTGTGCAGGGGTGGTACAATGTTGCTGTGTGCAGGGGTGGTACAATGCTGCTGTGTGCAGGGGTGGTACAATGCTGCTGTGTGCAGGGGTGGTACAATGCTGCTGTGTGCTGCAGTTGGCACAATGTTGCTATGTGCAGAGGTGGTACAATGTTGCTGTGGGCAGAAGTGGTAAAATGTTGCTGTGTGCAGGGGTGGTACACTGTTGCTGTGTGCAGGGGTGGTACAATGCTGCTGTGTGCAGGGGTGGTACAATGCTGCTGTGTGCAGGGGTGGTACAATGCTGCTGTGTGCAGGGGTGGTACAATGCTGCTGTGTGCAGGGGTGGTACAATGCTGCTGTGTGCAGGGGTGGTACAATGCTGCTGTGTGCAGGGGTGGTACAATGCTGCTGTGTGCAGGGGTGGTACAATGCTGCTGTGTGCAGGGGTGGTACAATGCTGCTGTGTGCAGGGGTGGTACAATGTTGCTGCGTGCAGGGGTGGTACAAGTTGATGTGTTCAACGGTTGGCACAATGTTGCTGTGTACAGGAGTGGTAAAATGTTGCTGTGTGCAGGGGTGGTACACTGTTGCTGTGTGCAGGGGTGGTACAATGTTGCTGTGTGCAGGGGTGGTACACTGTTGCTGTGTGCAGGGGTGGTACAATGTTGCTGTGTGCAGGGGTGGTACAATGCTGCTGTGTGCAGGGGTGGTACAATGCTGCTGTGTGCAGGGGTGGTACAATGCTGCTGTGTGCTGCAGTTGGCACAATGTTGCTTTGTGCAGAGGTGGTACAATGTTGCTGTGGGCAGAAGTGGTAAAATGTTGCTGTGTGCAGGGGTGGTACACTGTTGCTGTGTGCAGGGGTGGTACAATGCTGCTGTGTGCAGGGGTGGTACAATGCTGCTGTGTGCAGGGGTGGTACAATGCTGCTGTGTGCAGGGGTGGTACAATGCTGCTGTGTGCAGGGGTGGTACAATGCTGCTGTGTGCAGGGGTGGTACAATGCTGCTGTGTGCAGGGGTGGTACAATGCTGCTGTGTGCAGGGGTGGTACAATGCTGCTGTGTGCAGGGGTGGTACAATGCTGCTGTGTGCAGGGGTGGTACAATGCTGCTGTGTGCAGGGGTGGTACAATGCTGCTGTGTGCAGGGGTGGTACAATGCTGCTGTGTGCAGGGGTGGTACAATGCTGCTGTGTGCAGGGGTGGTACAATGTTGCTGTGTGCAGGGGTGGTACAAGTTGATGTGTTCAAGGGTTGGCACAATGTTGCTGTGTACAGGAGTGGTAAAATGTTGCTGTGTGCAGGAGTGGTACATTGTTGCTGGGTGCAGGGCTGGTACAATGCTGCTGTGTGCTGCAGTTGGCACAATGTTGCTATGTGCAGAGGTGGTACAATGTTGCTGTGGGCAGAAGTGGTAAAATGTTGCTGTGTGCAGTGGTGGTACACTGTTGCTGTGTGCAGGGGTGGTACAATGTTGCTGTGTGCAGGGGTGGTACAATGCTGCTGTGTGCAGGGGTGGTACAATGCTGCTGTGTGCAGGGGTGGTACAATGCTGCTGTGTGCTGCAGTTGGCACAATGTTGCTATGTGCAGAGGTGGTACAATGTTGCTGTGGGCAGAAGTGGTAAAATGTTGCTGTGTGCAGGGGTGGTACACTGTTGCTGTGTGCAGGGGTGGTACAATGCTGCTGTGTGCAGGGGTGGTACAATGCTGCTGTGTGCAGGGGTGGTACAATGCTGCTGTGTGCAGGGGTGGTACAATGCTGCTGTGTGCAGGGGTGGTACAATGCTGCTGTGTGCAGGGGTGGTACAATGCTGCTGTGTGCAGGGGTGGTACAATGCTGCTGTGTGCAGGGGTGGTACAATGCTGCTGTGTGCAGGGGTGGTACAATGCTGCTGTGTGCAGGGGTGGTACAATGTTGCTGCGTGCAGGGGTGGTACAAGTTGATGTGTTCAACGGTTGGCACAATGTTGCTGTGTACAGGAGTGGTAAAATGTTGCTGTGTGCAGGGGTGGTACACTGTTGCTGTGTGCAGGGGTGGTACAATGTTGCTGTGTGCAGGGGTGGTACACTGTTGCTGTGTGCAGGGGTGGTACAATGTTGCTGTGTGCAGGGGTGGTACAATGCTGCTGTGTGCAGGGGTGGTACAATGCTGCTGTGTGCAGGGGTGGTACAATGCTGCTGTGTGCTGCAGTTGGCACAATGTTGCTTTGTGCAGAGGTGGTACAATGTTGCTGTGGGCAGAAGTGGTAAAATGTTGCTGTGTGCAGGGGTGGTACACTGTTGCTGTGTGCAGGGGTGGTACAATGCTGCTGTGTGCAGGGGTGGTACAATGCTGCTGTGTGCAGGGGTGGTACAATGCTGCTGTGTGCAGGGGTGGTACAATGCTGCTGTGTGCAGGGGTGGTACAATGCTGCTGTGTGCAGGGGTGGTACAATGCTGCTGTGTGCAGGGGTGGTACAATGCTGCTGTGTGCAGGGGTGGTACAATGCTGCTGTGTGCAGGGGTGGTACAATGCTGCTGTGTGCAGGGGTGGTACAATGCTGCTGTGTGCAGGGGTGGTACAATGCTGCTGTGTGCAGGGGTGGTACAATGTTGCTGCGTGCAGGGGTGGTACAAGTTGATGTGTTCAAGGGTTGGCACAATGTTGCTGTGTACAGGAGTGGTAAAATGTTGCTGTGTGCAGGAGTGGTACATTGTTGCTGGGTGCAGGGCTGGTACAATGCTGCTGTGTGCTGCAGTTGGCACAATGTTGCTATGTGCAGAGGTGGTACAATGTTGCTGTGGGCAGAAGTGGTAAAATGTTGCTGTGTGCAGGGGTGGTACACTGTTGCTGTGTGCAGGGGTGGTACAATGTTGCTGTGTGCAGGGGTGGTACATTGTTGCTGTGTGCAGGGGTGGTAAAATGTTGCTGTGTGCAGGGGTTGGCACAATGTTTCTGTGAGCAGGGGTGGCAAAATTTTGCTTTGGGTATGTGTGGCATAATGTTGCTATGTCCAGGGTTGGCCCAGTATTGCCGTGTGCAGGGGTGGCCCAGTATTGCTGTGTGCAGGGGTGGCCCAATATTGCTATGTGCAGGGGTGGCACAGTATTGCCGTGTGCAGGGGTGGCCCAGTATTGCCGTGTGCAGGGGTGGCCCAGTATTGCCGTGTGCAGGGGTGGCCCAGTATTGCCGTGTGCAGGGGTGGCCCAGTATTGCCGTGTGCAGGGGTGGCACAGTATTGCCGTGTGCAGGGGTGGCACAGTATTGTCGTGTGCAGGGGTGGCATAGTATATTGCCGTGTGCAGGGGTGGCACAGTATATTGCCGTGTGCAGGGGTGGCACAGTATTGCCGTGTTCAGGGGTGGCACAGTATTGCTGTGTGCAGGGGTGGTACATTGTTGCTGTGTGCAGGGGTGGTAGAATATTGCTGTGTGCAGGGGTTGGCACAATGTTTCTGTGAGCAGGGGTGGCACAATTTTGCTTTGGGTATGTGTGGCATAATGTTGCTATGTGCAGGGGTGGCACAGTATTGCTGCGTGCAGGGGTGGCACAGTATTGCTGTGTGCAGGGGTTGGCACAATGTTGCTATGTGCAGCGGTGGCCCAGTATTGCTATGTGCAGGGGTGGCCCAGTATTGCTATGTGCAGGGGTGGCCCAGTATTGCTATGTGCAGGGGTGGCACAGTATTGCTGTGTGCAGGGGTGGCACAGTATTGCCGTGTGCAGGGGTGGCCCAGTATTGCTGTGTGCAGGGGTGGCTCAATATTGCTATGTGCCGCAGTGGCCCAGTATTGCTGTGTGCAGGGGTGGCACAGTATTGCCGTGTGCAGGGGTGGTCCACTATTGCCGGGTGTAGGGGTGGCACAGTTTTGCCGTGCGCAGGGGTGGCCCAGTATTGCCGTGTGCAGGGGTAGCCCACTATTGCCGGGTGTAGGGGTGGCACAGTATTGCCGTGTGCAGGGGTGGCACAGTATTGCCGTGTGCAGGGGTGGCACAGTATTGCCGTGTGCAGGGGTGGCACAGTATTGCCGTGTGCAGGGGAGGCCCAGTATTGCTATGTGCAGGGGTGGCCCAGTATTGCTATGTGCAGGGGTGGCACAGTATTGCCGTGTGCAGGGGTGGCACAGTATTGCCGTGTGCAGGGGTGGCACAGTATTGCCGTGTGCAGGGGTGGCAAAATATTGCCGTGTGCAGGGGTGGCCCAGTATTGCCGTGTGCAGGGGTGGCCCAGTATTGCCATGTGCAGGGGTGGCACAGTATTGCCGTGTGCAGGGGTGGCACAGTATTGTCGTGTGCAGGGGTGGCATAGTATATTGCCGTGTGCAGGGGTGGCACAGTATATTGCCGTGTGCAGGGGTGGCACAGTATTGCCGTGTTCAGGGGTGGCACAGTATTGCTGTGTGCAGGGGTGGTACATTGTTGCTGTGTGCAGGGGTGGTAGAATATTGCTGTGTGCAGGGGTTGGCACAATGTTTCTGTGAGCAGGGGTGGCACAATTTTGCTTTGGGTATGTGTGGCATAATGTTGCTATGTGCAGGGGTGGCACAGTATTGCTGCGTGCAGGGGTGGCACAGTATTGCTGTGTGCAGGGGTTGGCACAATGTTGCTATGTGCAGCGGTGGCCCAGTATTGCTATGTGCAGGGGTGGCCCAGTATTGCTATGTGCAGGGGTGGCCCAGTATTGCTATGTGCAGGGGTGGCACAGTATTGCCGTGTGCAGGGGTGGCACAGTATTGCCGTGTGCAGGGGTGGCCCAGTATTGCTGTGTGCAGGGGTGGCTCAATATTGCTATGTGCCGCAGTGGCCCAGTATTGCTGTGTGCAGGGGTGGCACAGTATTGCCGTGTGCAGGGGTGGTCCACTATTGCCGGGTGTAGGGGTGGCACAGTTTTGCCGTGCGCAGGGGTGGCCCAGTATTGCCGTGTGCAGGGGTAGCCCACTATTGCCGGGTGTAGGGGTGGCACAGTATTGCCGTGTGCAGGGGTGGCACAGTATTGCCGTGTGCAGGGGTGGCACAGTATTGCCGTGTGCAGGGGTGGCACAGTATTGCCGTGTGCAGGGGAGGCCCAGTATTGCTATGTGCAGGGGTGGCCCAGTATTGCTATGTGCAGGGGTGGCACAGTATTGCCGTGTGCAGGGGTGGCACAGTATTGCCGTGTGCAGGGGTGGCACAGTATTGCCGTGTGCAGGGGTGGCAAAATATTGCCGTGTGCAGGGGTGGCACAGTATTGCCGTGTGCAGGGGTGGCACAGTATTGCCATGTGCAGGGGTGGCACAATATTGCCGTGTGCAGGGGTGGCACAGTATTGCCGTATGCAGGGGTGGCACAGTATTGCCGTGTGCAGGGGTGGCACAATATTGCCGTGTGCAGGGGTGGTACAGTATTGCCGTGTGCAGGGGTGGCACAGTATTGCCGTGTGCAGGGGTGGCACAGTATTGCCGTGTGCAGGGGTGGCACAGTATTGCCGTGTGCAGGGGTGGCACAGTATTGCCGTGTGCAGGGGTGGCACAGTATTGCCGTGTGCAGGGGTGGCACAGTATTGCCGTGTGCAGGGGTGGCACAGTATTGCTGTGTGCAGGGGAGGAGCAGTATTGCAATGTGCAGGGGTGGCACAGTATATTGCTGTGTGCAGGGGTGGCACAGTATTGCCGTGTGCAGGGGTGGCACAGTATTGCCGTGTGCAGGTGTGGCCCAGTATTGCCGTGTGCAGGGGTGGCACAGTATTGCTGTGTGCAGGGGTGGCACAGTATTGCTGTGTGCAGGGGAGGCCCAGTATTGTTGTGTGCAGGGGAGGCCCAGAATTGCTGCGTGCAGGGGTGGCACAGTATTGCAATGTGCAGGGGTGGCACAGTATATTGCTGTGTGCAGGGGTGGCACAGTATATTGCCGTGTCCAGGGGTGGCACAGTATATTGCCGTGTGCAGGGGTGGCACAGTATTGCTATGTGCAGGTGTGGCACAGTATTGCTATGTGCAGGAGTGGCACAGTATTGCTGTGTGCAGGGGTGGCACAGTATTGCTGTGTGCAGGGGTGGCACAGTATTGCTGTGTGCAGGGGTGGCACAGTATTGCTGTGTGCAGGGGTGGCACAGTATTGCTGTGTGCAGGGGTGGCACAGTATTGCTGTGTGCAGGGGTGGCACAGTATTGCTATGTGCAGGTGTGGCACAGTATTGCTATGTGCAGGAGTGGCACAGTATTGCTGTGTGCAGGTGTGGCACAGTATTGCTGTGTGCAGGGGTGGCACAGTATTGCTGTGTTCAGGGGTGGCACAGTATTGCTATGTGCGGGGGTGGCACAGTATTGCTATGTGCGGGGGTGGCACAGTATTGCTATGTGCGGGGGTACTACATTAGCTTGTTCATCAGGGATATCAGCTTACATAAATCTTGTGTGTTCCATGTAACATCTGTTATCACTTTTCTCTTATGTTGAAATAACAAAGAGGAAGAAGCTTCATGGATTGGATTTTCATGCTATAAATCCATCATGGTATTTCTACTTAATCGTTGGGTTTGTGTGTAACTAGAGAGGAATAAGAAAAAGAGAGAGAATGAGAAAAAGCTAATACCTAGCCCAAGCCTGCACGACATGTGGCTCGCGAAAGGATTTCTGGTGGCCCGCGGAAACCCAATAGATGCCGATTCCTGTCTTCCTTTATTCAATTGCATTTGTGTTTTTCAGACATGAATACATTGGAACAGATGAGCGCTGACACAGAGGCAGAAGAGCGCTCCTCATCAGCTCCCCACCCTGACGTGTAGTGACATGATGAGGTGATCACACTACTGACCACATCACACTGCTGCTGTATGGAGGAGCCGAAGATTGAATGCACGGGCTAGTGTTATAGCTGGGAGGGGAGATGTTAGTATGACGCCACAGCACAGAGAGCTGCATGGTTTCCATAAAAATTCAAGTTTTGTCTTTTATTTAATCCATTGTTTGCAAAAAGTTAAAAACATACATATCACAGAGTCTCAAGGGGAAAACATCCCCCGCACGCATGACGCATTTCGGACTTTATGTCCTGACTCATGCGTGTTGCAGGTGTAGCATGTCCCATAAGAGCCCACTGGTAGAAGCCAAGATAGTGTGTTGTGTGGTCACTTGCCATGCAAATGTTAGTACAACCCATCCCTGCGGACTTGTTCACTCCCATTCATTTTTAATGAGATCTTCCATTGTTAATACATCAAAGAATATGTTAACAATTGGGAACGAAGGAACGCTGCATTTAACATTGTACAATACAGCGGCTTCAATTTTACAGCACTGATGCATTTAATCACATTGGATCTTGTTGTCGCACATTAAAACGGCTTTACAAGACACAATTCAAAGAAAATTGTAATAAATGCATCTGATATCATGTACAAATAATGTTCAGATATAGCTTGAGGAACAAGATCAATAGAAATAATAGTATGATATAGGCCATAGGCACAGTGATAATTTCGCTAATCCTGGTGATTAGACCAATAATCGAGCGTTTGTATGCTCTGTCATCAGAATTTTCACCTGATTATCAAAAAATCTTTATGGCTATGTTGACCTGAAGAGGTGTTTATAGGTTTGTCCTGCCTTAGGTCACAAGACTAGTGAATCCTCACAGCACACGCACTACACGCACTGTGAGGATTCTCCGCTGCTGTGTCGGGAACGGCAGGGAGAAGACCACATGTATGCAATTTACACACTTCGGGTCCCATCCCGGCTCAGCAGCACTATAAGTGTCACAGTATATGCAAACACTGAATAGATCAGATCTGAAATATATTATTGATAAATAAAATGTACGTACAAAAATGAACTTACAAAAATAAAGGTTCTTAGTGCATAAACTGGCCAATTCATGTGTGCCCATCAACCATGGCATGGTACCCATCATAGAAGTGTCACCGTGCTGTGGTTGATGGGCACACATGAATTGGCCAATTTATGCGCTAAGAACCTTCATTTTTGTAAGTACATTTTGTATAGCAATAATACATTTCAGATCTCATGTATTCAGTGTTTACATACACTTTGGCCCTTATAAAGTGCTGCTGTGCTCTTTCTTTTAGCATTCCGACTAGACGTGTCTACCCTTGCTCAATACATTTGCATTGAGTGAGACTGCATACATCTAGTTAGCTGCATGTATGCAATCACATACTTGTGGTCATGCTTCCGCCGCTCCCAGTGGCAGGGAGTGGAGAATCCTCACAGTGCGTGTCCTGCTGCATAACCCAGGTGCGCTTCAGCCTACGATCACAAACAGCTGGACATTCTCTTTCAGAATTTGTTAGTAGAGAGCAAAACTCATGGTTCTATTTATCACAGCCAGTTTGCTAGGTCCTGAAGCAACAAAACAGCTCCAGACCATCACACTACCACCACCATATTTTACTGTTGGTATGATGTTCCTTTTCTGAAATGCTGTGTTACTTCTACGCCAGCTGTAATGGGACATACACCTATCAAAAAGTTCAACTTTTGTATTGTCAGTCCAGAGTATTCTCCCAAAAGTCTTGGGGATCATCAAGATGTTTTCTGGCAAAACTGATACGAGCCTTTATGTTCTTATTGCTCAGCAGTGGTTTTTTTGTCTTGGAACTCTGCCATGCAGGCCATTTTTGCTCAGTCTCTTTCTTATGGTGGAGTCATGAACACTGACATTAAGACCGGCATCACACTAGCAGTATTTGGTCAGTATTTTACATCAGTATTTGTAAGCCAAAACCAGGAGTGGAACAAATAGAGGAAAAGTATAATAGAAACATATGCACCACTTCTGTATATATCACCCACTCCTGGTTTTGGCTTACAAATACTGATGTAAAATACTGACCAAATAATGCTAGTGTGACGGCAGCCTGACGCAAGTGAGACCTGCAGTTCTTTGGATGTTGTTATGGGCTCTTATGTGAACTCTTGGATGAGTTGTCGTTACGCTCTTGAGGCAATTTTGGTCAGCTGGCCACTCCTGGGAAGGTTCCATGTTTTTGCCATGTGTGGATAATAGCTCTAACTGTGGTTTTCAAGAGTCACAAAGTTTTAGAAATTCAGAGAAAAGAGGGAGACACAAAAGCGCAAATAGGGTCTTATCAAACATTAAACAGAGTTGCCCACCAAGAGAACTACTCACTTGGTGAGAATGAAGGAAGGACATATATTAATGGCGGCTGCTGCAGATCCACAGGTCAGTGCAAGACCTGATTGAAACATACACTTAGGTAGGAAAAAAGGATCATCCCCGCACTGCCGCAAGAATTCCAAAAATTGTAAAGGTTTCAACGTGGTTTATTCTACGAGTTTCAGGGTTCAGGTGACCCCTTCATCAGGACATACCACAAATATTAAACAAGAGTCATAGGGTCTCTCCTCACTCCCGCTCCCTCACAGATCACTGCGTATGCCGGTTCATACTATGTATAGTATGTTTTGCTGAATAAAGAGCACACTTGGAAGAAGCGCAAGGGTGAGTGCTGCATCATTTTTCTTCTCATTATATGGTCTTGTACAAAACTCTGACGATTGCATAGCACCACCCACAGCTCACAGTAAGGGAGACCTCATCTGTCCTTCTGAAACAGATCGTTTAAGCGAATCTCCAATTGCGCTATAGTGAAGCTCTGTGCCGATCATCTTTCTGTTTTTTGGTATAACGAAGATTCCATCAGAAAGAATGTCAGCGGTAAGTCATTATCTGTAACTGTGCTGTGATCTCTTACATGTTCTGTAGGACTGGTATCTCCCCCTGACCATATGGCGGTAATATCCATGTTGGTCGTTATATAGAGATTATCTTCAGTAATAGCGCGGTCATCTGCTGAGGTTCTCCTCCACTATTAGGGCGCGTCACCGAATTGTAATCAAGGTTACCTGCAGGGCAGGACTGGCCATCGAGCAGTTGTGCCAAATGCCAGTAGTGGGCCTCTGCACCCTCCCCCCCCCAGCGCTGCCGCTGCCACATTCAACTATACTGGCGTCTATGACGCCGGTACAGTTGAATGCAATGATGGAGGAGAGAGCGTCTGCTGACGCTCCCTCTCCCATCATTCCCCGCTCTGCGTCTGACACTGCGGGTGTGGAGCGCCCCCAGACACAGGGCCACGAGTTCTCGGTACCGGGCTTCTCTGGTTCGGTTCTGAGGCTGTCACGGTGGCTAGACCCGGTCCGCGACCCTGCTAAGGGGCGTCCAATAAAGGTGGTACTCAGGGGTTCGTGACACCACCTGTGGTGTTCGGTCAGGGTGACCGACGCTGCTGTGGGGTCCGCTGGGGTGATGGAATGGCAGCTGGATGGTATACCTTCCCACAGGTGAAGTATGTCTCCAGGGCTTCCCAGTAAGGTGGATGGTGATGGTGGGAGGTGCAGTCAATAACGAGGACACAAGGTTGCAGTCTCTTTACCTCTTTATTGAAGACTTCAGGATCCTCAATCCAGAGCATGCTTAACAGGGCTATCTGAGACCGGCCGGTCCGATGGGCACTTCCAGAGTTCCCTTTGCAGGTGGAAATCAGTGCCTACCACTAGCGCCTGTGTGTTGTAGTGCTACCCTGCTGAGCATTCGGAATAGTCCTCACAACTGCTGTTCTCGTTCGTTCTTTCTAATTCTCTCTCGCTTGTTCCAGATGTTACTAATTTCTCGTCCCCCAGGTATGTTATGGCTAGGACGCACCCGTATGACGGGAAGGCTCGGAGCTCTTCCGGGACCCTAGAGACGCCCCTCTCCATGCGTTGCCCCCTATGTCTCCATAGGAAATTTAAGGTAGACAGCCAACCTATAATTAACTGTCCTGCAGAGTTCGAAGTAAGGCCTAGAGTCAGTTACTCCCGCGGTGTTCCGGCCACCGGCTACGCGCCTCAGTAGCATGTTGCCTCGGTCTCACGTCACGACTCCTACTGGCTCTCCTTTGTGCTTGATCTCGTTTCTCACTGTTCCACAATATCCTTCCCTTCGTATCACTTTCTTAGGATACCACCGTGGGGTGTGCAGTCGCGGTTCCGTAACGTTCTGCTCTATTCGCTAGGCACCTGCCAGGTTCCCATGTCTGACAGGGACCCCCCTGTGTCTTCTCCCTGCAACACCCCCTGCCACGGGATGTTGCCTGAATCCAACCCAGTCAGCTTCTGACTAACTTTCTATCCAACCCCTAGTTTTACCAGTGTGAGGAGTCGCCCAATAAATAAAGCCTTTTTTCTCCCCCTAGTGGCCGGAGTGTGAAGTGTAATGTGTGCTGGTGATACCTGGTCAGTAGAATTCCTTTAGTGCCATCAGACGTACCATCACTCCCCTTAGTGGCAGAGTGTCATACTGCAACGACCAGATCTCTGGGGCGCTGCACTTACCCCCGGTTAAATCCAGTACTCCTGGACTGGGAAGAAGAACAACAATACATTTCAGCAAAAGACATACAAAATTTTTGAAATGCTTAAAACAAGTAAATAGAACAATGCTTCCCTTTATGGGAGGTGAGGACACTTGAACGTTACAAACAAAACTAGGTTAAATATTTTTAAATAACATCCTATTCTACATACTATAAATAACTCTTATTACCCAGCCGGGTATTCTACTAAGTGCAAATTCTGAACAATAATTTAACTTTTCCTTTAAGGGCGTATAAGCTGAACCCACTAAAGGCCTACTATAAAATACTATAAAATAACTCAACTTTTCTTTCTAGCTTCACCAATACAGGACCGCCTAGCTCCCGGGCCGGGCCTACTGTCATTGTTTCTCTTCCAACAACCAACTGTCGTTCTACAGTTCTCAGGAGGACTCTCTCTCTAACCCCTACGGGTTCACTTTCAATCTTTCCTGTCCTCAATCTCTATTAACATTATCAAACTTTTCTAAATTTCAACATTATCAACATTTCAACCTTTCCTAAGGCAACATGTAAACATTCCCTTTAAGAGGGAGCCGAGTCTCTAGGAGGTAGTGCAGATTCTCCCTGTCTGCAAGTCCAATGAAAGCAAGACCTTCTGCGTCATGTCCAAAAGCATTATCTTCGCAGTCTTCTTTCTTTTGTAAAACCAGTAGGGAGCACCTTTAAGAAGGTGCAAACTATGCACAAAACAGTTTTGGAATCATTCACTGTTCATGATCCGGCAGTCTTTGAAACAATGATAAACTTGTGCAAAAAGAAATGCAAAACAATAGGGATCCCGGGTAAATGAAGGGACTAGGGTTGAGCGAAACGGATCGGTCATTTTCATAAATCGGCGACTTTTAGGCAAAGTCGGGTTTCATGAAACCCGAACCGATCCTACAGTGGGATCGGCCATGCGGTACACGATCAGAGCGCCAAAGTCGCGTTTCATATGACGCTGTCACCGCCGTTTTTCATCCAATGAAGGAGGACGCAGAGTGTGGGCAGCGTGATGACATAGGTCTCGGTCCCCACCATCTTTGAGAAGGGCATGGCAGTGATTGGCTTGCTGTCTGTGGCGTCACAGGGGGTATAAAGGGGCATGCACGCCGACCGCCATCTTACTTCTGCCGATCTGAACATAGGGAGAGGTGTTGCTGCAGTTAGTCAGAAGCAGGGACAGAGTTAGGGAGGAAATATAAACCCCCAAACCGCTTGTGCTGGAGCGATTTTCACTGTCCCACACCACCTTTTTGTGCAGGGACAGTGGAGGTCGTATTTTAGTACAGTAGCACGGTGCTGTGCAAACCAACTGCTTTTTTTTAAAGCAAAATTCCTGTTGCTCCTTTCTGCACAGTTACCTATCTTGTTTATTTGTCCACATTTTTGTGTGAAGCAGTCCTTTTTATTGCTGCCATACTTGTCCTGAGCTCATTGTAGGGAGCTTGTTATTTTTTTTAGTTTTTTTTTTTTTTTTTAATAATAATTCCAGCCACTTTCTGCCACGTTCATAGTTTACTGTTATACCACTGGGCCAGAGTTGTGCTTCTGTGTCTCCCCCCCCAAAAAAGGGAGATTAAAATTCACACACAGTGTATATTCTGCTGTACTGCTAGTGTGTCGTATATATCAGGCAGCCACTTTCTGGCACGTTCATAGTTTACTGTTATACCACTGGGCCAGAGTTGTGCTTCTGTGTCTCCCCCCGCAAAAAAGGGAGAATAAAATTTGCACACAGTGTATATTCTGCTGTACTGCTAGTGTATCGTATATATAAGGCAGCCACTTTCTGGCACGTTCATAGTCTTGTGTTATACCACTGGGCCAGAGTTGTGGTTCTGTGTCTCCCCCCCCCAAAAAAAAGGGAGATTAAAATTCGCACACAGTGTATATTCTGCTGTACTGCTAGTGTGTCATATATATCAGGCAGCCACTTTCTGCCACGTTCATAGTTTACTGTTATACCACTGGGCCAGAGTTGTGCTTCTGTGTCTCCCCCCCAAAAAAAGGGAGATTAAAATTCGCACACAGTGTATATTCTGCGGTACTGCTAGTGTGTCGTATATATCAGGCAGCCACTTTCTGCCACGTTCATAGTTTACTGTTATACCACTGGGCCAGAGTTGTGCTTCTGTGTCTCCCCCCAAAAAAAAGGGAGATTAAAATTCGCACACAGTGTATATTCTGCTGTACTGCTAGTGTGTCGTATATATCAGGCAGCCACTTTCTGGCACGTTCATAGTTTACTGTTATACCACTGGGCCAGAGTTGTGCTTCTGTGTCTCCCCCCGCAAAAAAGGGAGAATAAAATTCGCACACAGTGTATATTCTGCTGTACTGCTAGTGTATCGTATATATCAGGCAGCCACTTTCTGGCACGTTCATAGTCTTGTGTTATACCACTGGGCCAGAGTTGTGCTTCTGTGTCTCCCCCCAAAAAAAAGGGAGATTAAAATTCGTACACAGTGTATATTCTGCTGTACTGCTAGTGTGTCGTATATATCAGGCAGCCACTTTCTGGCACGTTCATAGTTTACTGTTATACCACTGGGCCAGAGTTGTGCTTCTGTGTCTCCCCCCCAAAAAAAGGGAGATTAAAATTCGCACACAGTGTATATTCTGCGGTACTGCTAGTGTGTCGTATATATCAGGCAGCCACTTTCTGCCACGTTCATAGTTTACTGTTATACCACTGGGCCAGAGTTGTGCTTCTGTGTCTCCCCCCAAAAAAAAGGGAGATTAAAATTCGCACACAGTGTATATTCTGCGGTACTGCTAGTGTGTCGTATATATCAGGCAGCCACTTTCTGCCACGTTCATAGTTTACTGTTATACCACTGGGCCAGAGTTGTGCTTCTGTGTCTCCCCCCCAAAAAAAGGGAGATTAAAATTCGCACACAGTGTATATTCTGCTGTACTGCTAGTGTGTCATATATATCGGGCAGCCACTTTCTGGCACGTTCATAGTCTTGTGTTATACCACTGGGCCAGAGTTGTGCTTCTGTGTCTCCCCCCCAAAAAAAGGGAGATTAAAATTCGCACACAGTGTATATTCTGCTGTACTGCTAGTGTGTCGTATATATCAGGCAGCCACTTTCTGGCACGTTCATAGTTTACTGTTACACCACTGGGCCAGAGTTGTGCTTCTGTGTCTCCCCCCCCAAAAAAAGGGAGATTAAAATTTGCACACAGTGTATATTCTGCTGTACTGCTAGTGTATTGTATATATCAGGCAGCCACTTTCTGCCACGTTCATAGTTTACTGTTATACCACTGGGCCAGAGTTGTGCTTCTGTGTCTCCCCCCCAAAAAAAGGGAGATTAAAATTCGCACACAGTGTATATTCTGCTGTACTGCTAGTGTATCGTATATATCAGGCAGCCACTTTCTGCCACGTTCATAGTTTACTGTTATACCACTGGGCCAGAGTTGTGCTTCTGTGTCTCCCCCCAAAAAAAAGGGAGATTAAAATTCGCACACAGTGTATATTCTGCTGTACTTCTAGTGCGTCGAATATATCAGGCAGCCACTTTCTGCCACGTTCATAGTTTACTGTTATACCACTGGGCCAGAGTTGTGCTTCTGTGTCTCCCCCCCAAAAAAAAAGGGAGATTAAAATTCGCACACAGTGTATATTCTGCTGTACTTCTAGTGCGTCGAATATATCAGGCAGCCACTTTCTGCCACGTTCATAGTTTACTGTTATACCACTGGGCCAGAGTTGTGCTTCTGTGTCCCCCCCAAAAAAAAAAGGGAGATTAAAATTCGCACACAGTGTATATTCTGCTGTACTGCTAGTGTGTCATATATATCAGGCAGCCACTTTCTGCCACGTTCATTGTTTACTGTTATACCACTGGGCCAGAGTTGTGCTTCTGTGTCTCCCCCCCAAAAAAAGGGAGATTAAAATTTGCACACAGTGTATATTCTGCTGTACTGCTAGTGTGTCGTATATATCAGGCAGCCATTTTCTGGCACGTTCATAGTTTACTGTTATACCACTGGGCCAGAGTTGTGCTTCTGTGTCTCCCCCCAAAAAAAAGGGAGATTAAAATTCGCACACAGTGTATATTCTGCTGTACTGCTAGTGTGTCATATATATCAGGCAGCCACTTTCTGCCACGTTCATAGTGTTGTGTTATCCCACAGGGCCAGAGTTAGGGTTCAGTGTCTCCCCCCCCAAAAATGGAAATTCAAATTCTCACACAGTGTATATTCTGCTGTACTGCTAGTGCGTCGTATATCAGGCAGACACTTTCTTCCACGTTCATAGTGTTGTGTTATCCCACAGGGCCAGAGTTAGGGTTCAGTGTCTGCCCCCAAAAGTGAAATAGTAATTCTCACACAGTTTATATTCTGCTGTACTGCTAGTGCGTCGTATATCAGGCAGCCACTTTCTGCCACGTTCATAGTGTTGTGTTATCCCACAGGGCCAGAGTTAGGGTTCAGTGTCTCCCCCCCAAAAGTGGAGATTCAAATTCTCACACAGTGTATATTCAGCTGTACTGCTAGTGCGTCGTATATCAGGCAGACACTTTCTTCCACGTTCATAGTGTTGTGTTATCCCACAGGGCCAGAGTTAGGGTTCAGTGTCTCCCCCCAAAAAATGGAGATTCAAATTCTCACACAGTGTATATTCAGCTGTACTGCTAGTGTGTCGTATATCAGGCAGACACTTTCTTCCACGTTCATAGTGTTGTGTTATACCACAGGGCCAGAGTTGGGGTTCTGTGTCTCCCCCCAAAAGCAAGTCATCTTTCAGGCAAGCTACGTGTCAGCAGGAGAAGGTGGGACAAAAGAATGTGAAATCCATGATTGGTTAATTTAAATGAAGGTTAGATCATCAACATTTTTGGTAGCCAGACGTGTCCTTTTTTTGGTCAGTATTGAACCAGCAGCACTGAACACTCTTTCTGAAAGCACACTGACAGCAGGGCAATCGAGGTTCTGTAATCCATATTCTGGCAATTCAGGCCAGGTGTCTATTTTAGATGCCCAGTAATCAAAGGGGAATGACCTGAGAGGGAGAACATCGATAAGGGCGGAAAAGTAGTTTGTAACCATACTGCACAAATGCTGTCTTCTGTCACTTTGAATCGATGCAGCTGTCCCTGTCGTGTCAGCGGTCATTGTGAAATCATTCCACAACCTTGTCGTAAAACCCCTCTGTCCAACGCCACTTCGGATTTCTGCACCTCTAGCACCTCTGCCATGTTGCCCCCTGCAGCTCGTGTGAGAACCATCACCGGCGCTGTGTGCTGGGAATGCCTGAACCAAACGGTCTACAAGAGTTGCTTGTTTGGTAGCCAATATTTGACCTAGGTTCTCATGTGGCATGATATTTTGCAGTTTTCCTTTATATCTTGTATCCAGGAGGCAGGCCAACCGGTTGTCATCATCGGTCATCATTTTAAAAATGCGGGGGTCCCTTTTTAGGATACGCAAGGCATACTCAGCCATGTGGGCCAATGTTCCAGGTGTGAATTAACTGTTTCTGCTGGGTTGAGGCCCACTTTCTTGCAAATCAACATCACAAGTGTCCCGCAATAAACCTGTACCAGACCTTGCAATGCCGCCAGTTTCTATTGCCACCTGAGAATCATCCTCCTCCCATACATATTCATCCCCATCATCCTCCTCCTCATCCTCTTCATCCGCCAATTAGTCCTGTACAGTTCCCTGAGCAGACAATGGCTGACTGTCATCAAGGCTTCCCTCCTCTTCGGCTGCAGACGCCTGCTCCTTAATGTGCGTCAAACTTTGCATCAGCAGACGCATAAGTGGGATGTTAATGCTTATGATGGCGTTGACCACTGCACACCAAACAACTCCATGTCTGCCATCCAAGTGCCTGCCCGTGTATCCTCCCACAAATTTATAACAGCACGCCTCTGTTCGCACAGCCTCTGAATCATGTGCAGTGTGGAGTTCCACCTTGTTGCAACGTCGATTATTAGGCGCTGCTGGGGAACATTCAGCGATTGCTGATGGTTCAGCATACGGCTGGAGTGTATGGGCACCCGGCGGATGTGCGAGCAAAGTCTTCGCACCTTCAGGAGCAGGGCTGGTAACTTTGGATAATTTTTGAGGAAGCCCTGCACCACCAGGTTACTGTCATCAAGGCTTCCCTCCTCTTCGGCTGCAGACGCCTGCTCCTTAATGTGCGTCAAACTTTGCATCAGCAGACGCATAAGTGGGATGTTAATGCTTATGATGGCGTTGACCACTGCACACCAAACAACTCCATGTCTGCCATCCAAGTGCCTGCCCGTGTATCCTCCCACAAATTTATAACAGCACGCCTCTGTTCGCACAGCCTCTGAATCATGTGCAGTGTGGAGTTCCACCTTGTTGCAACGTCGATTATTAGGCGCTGCTGGGGAACATTCAGCGATTGCTGATGGTTCAGCATACGGCTGGAGTGTATGGGCACCCGGCGGATGTGCGAGCAAAGTCTTCGCACCTTCAGGAGCAGGGCTGGTAACTTTGGATAATTTTTGAGGAAGCCCTGCACCACCAGGTTAAAGGTGTGAGCCAGGCAAGGTATGTGTTTCAGTTCTGAAAGGGCTATGGCAGCCATAAAATTCCTTCCGTTATCACTGAATACCTTGCCTGCCTCAAGATGTACACTGCCCAGCCATGACTGAGTTTGTTGCTGCAAGTACTCCACCAGTACTTCCGCGGTGTGTCTGTTGTTGCCCAAACACTTCATTTGCAACACAGCCTGATGACGCTTACCACTAGCTGTTCGATAATGGGACACCCCGTGTGCAACACTGGCAGCTGCGGATGGAGTGATAGGGCGACTGCGCTCTGTGCACGAGCTTTCGCTTCTGGAGGAGGAGGAGGAGTTGCGAACGCCGTATGCCAACTTTTTCCTGAGACTGTGGGATAGGCTGAACTGTTGCACTATGGCTGCCCCCTGTGGACCCTGCATCCTACACATTAACCCAGTGCGCCGTGATGGACACGTAACGTCCCCGGCCATGCCTACTGGTCCATGCATCTGTTGTGAGGTGCACCTTTCCACTGACTGAACTTGCATCAAGGCATGGACAATGCGGTCTTTGACATGCTGGTGGAGGGCTGGGATGGCTCTTCTCGCAAAGAAATGTCGACTGGGTAGGTCATAGCGTGTACTGCGTGGGCCATCAGGTCTTTGAAAGCTTCGCTTTCAACCAAACGGTAGGGCATCATCTGTAATGAGATTAGTATAGCAATGTGGGCATTCAAATCCTGTGTACGCGGATGAGAGGATGAGTACTTTCTTTTGCTAACGAGAGTCTCTTGTAGGGTGAGCTGGACTGGTGAGCTGCATATGGCGGAACTAGCGGTGGTGGTGGTGGTCGACATGGCGGATTGAGAGAGAGTTTGTTATGGTATTCTTGTTGTTGCCCAACATAGAGTCTTTCCTACCAATAACTTTGTGATTCCCTGACTGCTTTGGCCTTACGACGATACCTCCACATTTGCTGCTGGTGGTGTCCTAACCGGTGGGCTTACAGTGAGGGAAGCAATGTAGCATTGCTGACTACCTTCACTCCGAGCAGGTGAACCAACGGTACGGGACGTTTCGTAGTTAATCCAGGCTTGCAAGTGCATGGTGGTTAAATGTCTAAGCATGCACGTTGTATTTAAATTTTGAAGATTCTTCTCTCTGCTAAAGGTCTTGGAGCATTTCTTACAGATAACTTTTGACTGATCATTCTGATCTTGGTGAATAAATTGCTACGCTACACTCTTCCTACTATCGAAAACCTTTTCAGGCATTGTGCGCTGTGCTACTTTCACCGAATGACCACGCTCTCCTAACACTGTTTTTGTTTTTCACAAACATTTTTGGCCTGATACGGGCCTGCCAGATGACAGCTGTTGCAATGTAGATGGCTGATGCCGATCATCCTCCTCCGCTTCTGAGCTAGTGGCAGCGGCACCCTCTTCCCCCAATGGCTGCCAATCTGGGTCAACAACTGGGTCATCTATCACCTCCTCCTCAATGTCATGTGTACCTTCCTCAGTGTCACCGTGTAAGGTGCTATAGCGTTCGGGACAGGGCACCATAGTCTCATCAGGGTCACATTCTGGCTCAGTAAACTGCGAGGGCAATGTAGTGATCACAGCCAATGGAACAGCATCACATTCTAGCTGTGGCTGTGCATCAGTGCACTCCATGTCCTATTCTTCTTGTAATTGGCAGTGTACAATTTCCCTTTCGAACCCAGGCACGGTATGTGTAAAGAGCTTCATGGAGTAACCTGTAGTGTCGCCTGCTGCATCCTTCACTTTTGGTTTGGGAGAAGGACACAAGGAAACGTCTTTTTCCTGACCGGGAGCATCCACTGACGACTGGCTGCTCTTACATTTAGAACTTTGGGAAGAGGAGGCGAAAGAGCTAGAGGGTGAGTCAGCAAGGAAAGACAACACTTTTTCCTGCTTCTCCGGCTTTAAAAGCTGTTTTCCTACTCCCAGGTAAGGGAGCCTTCGAGGCCTTGTGTAGCCAGACGATGACGCAGGCTGAACACCTCCAGCCTTAGGTGCTACTGTGCTTTTGCCACTACCATGAGATGCAACACCACCAGCACCATCAGTACCAGCTGGCAACCCCCGCCCACGGCCTCTTCCACCAGACTTCCTCATTTTTGGGAGGGAGACACTGAACCACAACTCATATTACACCGTCGTAATATGAGGGGCCCTGTGCCAGTACTGCCGCCCACGAGAGAGTGTCCCCCCCCCACCCCCCAGATTGAACTGTGCTCTACCACTTGCAATACTACCTCTCCTAGCTCCACCACTGTGTAGTCTGTGCGGGTAAAACCTGAAATGGCACTGCCAATACGAATTATTTGAAATGATAGATGATAGTTAAAATATACAGGGGCCCTGGACTCCATTTAATACTTTGCGCCTACTACCACTGTCTTTATTATTTGGGCGTAATAACGGTGTCTGCCGCTGCATCTTTTTTTTCCTTCACTGAACAAAGCTGAACTTCAACTGTTGTACCGTTTCAAATATTAAACTGCATTTGCCCTACTTGTTGGGTTGGGGCCTACTAACGGTGTCTGCCGCTCCTTGGTGTTCTCCTGGTTTATTTTTCTTGCGCTTCAATCTTCAGGCTTTTGTTTAAATATTTTTTATATTAAACTGCATTTGGCCTACTTGTTGGGTTGGGCCTAGTAACATTGTCTGCTGCCGCCTCTTGTTTTCCTCTACTAAACAAAGCTGAGCTTGAAGCTTCAGGCTTTCGGCCTGTAACAACAATATGAAACTACATTTGGCCTAGTTCTTGGTTTGGACCTAGTAACATTGTCTGCTGCTGCCTCTTGTTTTCCTCTACTACACAAAGCTGAGCTTCAATCTTCAGGCTTTCGGCCTATATTTAGAATATGAAACTGCATTTGGTCTACTTGTTTGGTTGGGCCTACTAACAGTGTCTGCCGCTGATTGTTGTTTTCCTCCACTGAACAAACCAATGCCGCCTGTTTACTCCTGTTGCCAATTTTTAACAGCTTTTAGCCTACTTTTTTTTTATTTTGGGCCTATATCTGTGTTTCCTCCTTATTCCTGCCCATTGCCCAGCCACTGCTAGATGAGTCTGCTGGTACATTGACACAGACCACTACATTCCCCTTGCACTCCACACAGCCTGAATCTGACCCTGCTGAAACTCAGGTTCCCCTTCCCGCATACTATACCACCTTACATGGGGACAAAGAGGAAGGTGCAGATGAAAGTGCAGGTTCCTTCAACAGGTGGGGGGGCATACTCATTGGCGACGTCACTGGCACAGGGCCCCTCATAGTACGCAAAAGTGTCTCTGCCGGTGGGAGGCACCCCCGCCGTCAATCACAATGCCGTACTTTGAGGGGCCCTGTGCCAGTGGCAATAAGAACGAGTGTGCCCCCCCTGCTTGCTCAGGATCACAGCACTTGCAAAGTTGAAATACTTACCTCTCCCTGCTCCACCGCCGTGACGTATTCCACATTTCCTGGTCCCAAGGAAAAATTGAGCCAGCCCTCCCCCCCCCCACAACTTTAACCAAATGACCCCCAATTTTCAATACCTAACTATTATTATAAGGTTGATTAAGATTGACAAGCTTAAGTAACAAGAATTGATGTTTTTGACATTAAAATGGGCTCTGTAGGTGTTTTTCTGTCCTCCACTCACTGCCGACTTTTATTCCCCATTGACTTGCATTGGGTTTCGTGTTTCAGTCTGCCCCCCGACTTTTCGCAATGATCGGCCGATTTCACCCGACCCGACTTTTGACAAAGTCGGGTTTTGCGAAACCCGACTCGATCCTGAAAAAGTAATAGTCGCTCAACCCTAGAAGGGACCCCTTAAAGAAATAACCCTGGACGGGTTTAAAGCAAAGACAGGAAACAGTTAACTATTTACATTTTTTTTCGGTTCTTCGAGGTTTACTCCTTTAACGTTGGTGGTTGTGACAACTCCACCGGCAGCAGTAGGCGGGGCCACCCCGCCGGATACTCGTGGGCACTCGGCGTAGTCACAGGAGATCCCGGGCTCCACTCCGGAGTCTGTGTGGCAATGGTTCTGAACCTCCTTGCAGCCGAAGTGCCAACCATTCCTGAGGCTGGGCTTTCTGCCACCACCGTAGTGGTAGTGTCCACGGTACAGGTAGTGGTTTTCACGATGGTGCACGTGGGGGTCACTACTGTAGTCTTATTGATGGTCGTGGTCCGGTCACAAGGGGGCACCCTTGCTATGGGGGACGGCTTCTCCAACGCTTTGTCTGGCGATGACATGGGGACTGGCCGCTTGCGTACATTCAGGGCGAACCACCCCCTCTCCCCAAAGTGCCGGGTGTAGGTTACCTCGTCCCCCGGGTACAGATCCCGGTCCGGGTGGCCCTCTCTGAGATGGGACTCCACATCTCTCCGATTGACGAAAATCTCGGAGTACAGGTCCGGATCCTTGATGAAGCCCCATCCCCCACTGAGCTTAAAATCCACAACGGTGCCCTGCCTGCGTGGGGCCTGGTGGGTGGTGCGGTCCTTGCGGGCCCGGTCCTTTAACACGAGGTCCCGCCGGTAGTGGGCTTCTCGCTGGGCCTGGTGCTGCCTCTCCTCCTCTTCCCACTGCCGATCCAGCTGGGCCTGGTATTCTTCCCAGCTAAGGGCCTCCACCATCTCCCCTTCCCGCGTCTTCACCCCGGGGAAGCCCATGATGTTCGATCCCGGGTTCACCCAGCGGCATATAGTGCGCTCAGCATAGACCTCGCCTGGCATGGTGATCGGCAAGATCAGGGCCTTATGGAAATTCTCCATACCGGTGGCTCAGTCCCAGTGTGGAAGGGGCCTGCGAGCATGAGGCCCGGGTGAAGGGGGTGCCGCAACGAGGCCTACCAGCAAGTCCTCCGCCTGCAGGACGGGGTCAGCAGACTCACTGGCTGATACGTCTTCCTCCGTCGCAGCCGACTCCGATGATGGTAAAGGATCTGGGGTCGGGGGTTCCTCCGCTGGTGCCTCCTGGCACGAGGCCTTGGTCTCTAGCCGCCACTGGAGAAGCTGCTCCGTAAGATCCTCCATCTCACCCTGCAGGAGACCGGTCCCAGATGTGAGGCTCTGGCTGCTGTGCTCGTCCGGGTAGCTGGGGGAGCCCTCTGCTTCAACCCCGCAGTCTGGGTCTGAGCGACCGGCCATGGCATCCTCCACATGGGCCACTTCCTGGTCCCTTTCCCGCTCTCTCCTTCATGGGCGGTTTCGTTTCTTGTTTCTCCGCCCTCCATTGAGGATCAGGAGGCGGATCTCAGCTGCTGACGGACACGTCCTCAAGGTACAGAAGTATTTAGACTGGGCGGCCATTATCTTTCGCGCTCCTCAGTTCTTTCACGCCCACTTCCACGCCCTTCTTCTCCTCCTGCGCTCCTTGTGGCGCGGCAATGGCGGCGGTTTTGGCGGGAATCTTGCAGCAAACAGCAATACACAGTCCTTGCAATAAATCACAGTCCAAACACGTTTCAATCACAATTCCAAGGCACACATGACCTGCTTCTCAGGCTTAAGTACGATCCTGTTCGTGACGCCAAGTTGGAGCGCCCCCAGACACAGGGCCACGAGTTCTCGGTACCGGGCCTCTCTGGTTCGGTTCTGAGGCTGTGACGGTGGCTAGACCAGGTCCGCGACCCTGCTAAGGGGCGTCCAATAAAGGTGCTACAGTCTATCAGGGGTTCGTGACGCCACCTGTGGTGTTCGGTCAGGGTGACCGACGCTGCTGTGGGGTCCGCTGGGGTGATGGAATGGCAGCTGGATGGTATACCTTCCCACAGGTGAAGTATGTACCCAGGGCTTCCCAGTAAGGCGAATGGTGATATGGTGATGGTGGGAGGTGCGTTATGATCTGGTGATCTTGGAGCTGCATGAGAACTTTCACTGGAGAAAGTGGCCACTACACTGACCGCAATCCTGAACTTGACACCGCAACTAGAAGTAGCCGTGGAGTGTACCTAACACACTAGACAACTCGTCACAGCCGGAGGACTAAATACCCCTAAAGATGGAAATCGGAATACTATCTTGCCTCAGAGAAAATCCCCAAAGGATAGACAGCCCCCCACAAATATTGGCGGTGAGTCGGAGAGGAAAAACATACATAGGCAGAAAAACAGGATTTAGCACAGGAGGCCACTCTAGCTAGATAGGACAGGATAGGACAGAGTTCTGTGCGGTCAGTATTAAAACCCTTCAAAAAATCCACAGCAGAATATACAATAAACTTCCTACATCTAACTAAAGATGTAGGAGCGTATATCTGCAACTCCAGTGAATCCCACAAACAGAGCAGGAATAAAACTGAAACAAGCACACAGCAGTGTGCCACAGATACAAAAAACAAAACACTTATCTTTGCTGAATTTGGCAGCAAGCAGGAGAAGCCAGAAAGTGATCCAATACTTCACAAGGAACATTGACAACTGGCAAGGGCTAAAGGATCCTGCACACCTAAATATCCCAGTCAGAATTGTAATCATCTGATACACCTGTCCAGGACTGCGAGTCAGAGACAACTGCATTCCCACCTACAACCACTGGAGGGAACCCAGGAGCAGAATTCACAACAGAGGTGCAGTCAATAACGAGGACACAAGGTTGCAGTCTCTTTACCTCTTTACTGAAGACTTCAGGATCCTCAATCCAGAGCACGCTTAACAGGGCTATCTGAGACCGGCCGGTCGGATGGGCACTTCCAGAGTTCCCTTTGCAGGTGGAAATCAGTGCCCACCACTAGCGCCTGTGTGTTGTAGTGCTACCCTGCTGAGCATTCGGAATAGTCCTCACAACTGCTGTTCTCGTTCATTCGTTCTTTCTAATTCTCTCTCGCTTGTTCCAGATGTTACTAGTTTCTCGTCCCCCAGGTATGTTATGGCTAGGACGCACCCGTATGACGGGAAGGCTCGGAGCTCTTCCGGGACCCTATAGACGCCCCTCTCCACGCGTTGCCCCCTATGTTTTCGTAGGAAATTTAAGGTAGACAGCCAACCTATAATTAACTGTCCTGCGGAGTTCGAAGTAAGGCCTAGAGTCAGTTACTCCCGTGGTGTTCCGGCCACCGGCTACGCGCCTCAGTAGGATGTTGCCTCGGTCTCACGGCACGACTCCTACTGGCTCTCCTTTGTGCTTGATCTCGTTTCTCACTGTTCCACAATATCCTTCCCTTCGTGTCACTTTCTTAGGATACCGCCGCGGGGTGTGCAGGCGCGGTTCCATAACGTTCTGCTCTATTCGCTACGCACCTGCCAGGTTCCCATGCCTGACAGGGACCCCCCTGTGTCTCCTCCCTGCAACACCCCCTGCCACGGGATGTTGCCTGAATCCAACCCAGTCAGCTTCTGACTTTCTATCCAACCCCTAGTTTTACCAGTGTGAGGAGTGGCCCAATAAATATAGCCTTTTTCTCCCCCTAGTGGCCGGAGTGTGAAGTGTAATGTGTGCTGGTGATACCTGGTCAGTAAAATTCCTTCAGTGCCATCAGACGTACCATCACTCCCCTTAGTGGCAGAGTGTCATACTGCAACGACCAGATCTCTGGGGCGCTGCAGGTGCGCGCGCACTCACTGTGTCCCAGGCAGAGCAGCGGCAGCCACCGAGACAGGAGCAGGGAACAACGCAGGCACGAGCGGAGGTGAGGAGTGTTTTTTTTACTGGACTGTGGGGCCATCCAAGGGGGGGAGGAGAGATGTGGGCTCTGCTGTATACTACTATGTGGGCTGTGCTATATACTACTATGCGTGCTGTGCTGTATACAACAATGCAGGCTGTGCTGTATACTACTATGCAAGATCTGTATACTACTATGTGGGCTCTGCTGTATACTACTATGTGGGCTCTACTGTATACTACTATGTGGGCTGTGCTATACAGTACTATGTGGGCTCTGCTGTATACTACTATGTGGTCTCTGCTGTATACTACTATGCGGGCTGTGCTATACACTACTATGTGGGCTCTGCTGTATACTACTATGTAGGCTCTGCCATATGCTACTATGTGGGCTGTGCTGTATACTACTATGTGGGCTGTGCTGTATACTACTATGTGGGCTGTGCTATACACTACTATGTGGGCTCTGCTGTATACTACTATGTAGGCTCTGCCATATGCTACTATGTGGGCTGTGCTGTATACTACTATGTGGGCTGTGCTGTATACTACTATGTGGGCTGTGCTATACACTACTATGTGGTCTCTGCTGTATACTACTATGTGGGCTGTGCTGTATACTACTATGTGGGCTGTGCTATACACTACTGTGTGGGCTGTGCTGTATACTACTATGTGGGCTATGCTATACACTACTGTGTGGGCTGTGCTGTATACTACTATGTGGGCTGTGCTGTATACTACTATGTGAGCTGTGCTATACACTACTGTGTGGGCTGTGCTGTATACTACTATGTGGGCTATGCTATACACTACTGTGTGGGCTGTGCTGTATACTACTATGTGGGCTGTGATGTATACTACTATGTGTGCTGTGCTGTATACTACTATGTGGGCTGTGCTATATACTATGTGGGCTCTGCTGTATACTACTATGCGGGCTGTGCTATACACTACTATGTGGGCTCTGCTGTATACTACTATGTAGGCTGCCATATGCTACTATGTGGGCTGTGCTGTATACTACTATGTGGGCTGTGCTGTATACTACTATGTGGGCTGTGCTGTATACTATGTGAGCTGTGCTATATACTACTGTGTGGCCTGTGCTGTATACTACTATGTGGGCTGTGCTATATACTACTGTGTGGGCTCTGCTGTATACTACTATGTGGGCTCTGCTATATACTATTATGTGGGCTGTGCTGTATACTACTATGTGGGCTGTGCTATATACTATGTGGGCTCTTCTGTATACTACTATGTGGGCTCTGCTGTATACTACTATGCGGGCTGTGCTATACACTACTATGTGGGCTCTGCAGTATACTACTATGTGGGCTGTGCTATATACTACTATGTGTGCTGTGCTGTATACAACAATGCGGGCTGTGCTGTATACTACTATGGAAGATTTGTATACTATTATGTGTGCTCTGCTGTATACTACTATGTGGGCTCTACTGTATACTACTATGTGGGCTGTGCTATACAGTACTATGTGGGCTCTGCTGTATACTACTATGTGGGCTCTGCTGTATGCTACTATGCGGGCTGTGCTATAAACTACTATGTGGGCTCTGCTGTATACTACTATGTAGGCTCTGCCATATGCTACTATGTGGGCTGTGCTGTATACTACTATGTGGGCTGTGCTGTATACTACTATGTGGGCTGTGCTATACACTACTATGTGGTCTCTGCTGTATACTACTATGTGGGCTGCGCTGTATACTACTATGCGGGCTGTGCTATACACTACTGTGTGGGCTGTGCTGTATACTACTATGTGGGCTATGCTATACACTACTGTGTGGGCTGTGCTGTATACTACTATGTGGGCTGTGCTGTATACTACTATGTGGGCTGTGATGTATACTACTATGTGGGCTATGCTATACACTACTGTGTGGGCTGTGCTGTATACTACTATGTGGGCTGTGATGTATACTACTATGTGTGCTGTGCTGTATACTACTATGTGGGCTCTGTTGTATACTACTATGTGGGCTGTGCTGTATACTACTATGTGAGCTGTGTTGTATACTACTATGTGGGCTCTGCTGTATACTACTATGTGGGCTGTACTGTATACTAATATGTGGGCTGTGCTGTATACTACTATGTGGGCTCTGCTATATACTATGTGGGCTGTGCTGTATACTATGTGAGCTGTGCTATATACTACTGTGTGGGCTGTGCTGTATACTACTATGTGGGCTGTGCTATATACTACTGTGTGGGCTCTGCTGTATACTACTATGTGGGCTCTGCTATATACTATTATGTGGGCTGTGCTGTATACTACTATGTGGGCTGTGCTATATACTATGTGGGCTCTGCTGTATACTACTATGTGGGCTCTACTGTATACTACTATGCGGGCTGTGCTATACACTACTATGTGGGCTCTGCTGTATACTACTATGTGGGCTCTGCTATATACCATTATGTGGGCTGTGCTGTATACTACTATGTGGGCTGTGCTATATACTATGTGGGCTCTGCTGTATACTACTATGCGGGCTGTGCTATACACTACTATGTGGGCTCTGCTGTATACTACTATGTAGGCTCTGCCATATGCTACTATGTGGGCTCTGCTGTATACTACTATGTGGGCTGTGCTGTATACTACTATGTGGGCTGTGCTATACACTACTACGTGGTCTCTGCTGTATACTACTATGTGGGCTGTGCTGTATACTACTATGTGAGCTGTGCTATACACCACTGTGTGGGCTGTGCTATACACGACTGTTATGACCTGGTGGTCAGGACAATAATGGACCTGGTGGTTAAGAGCACACGGAATGACCTGATAGTTACTGATAATAAAGGACGAGCTCTGGGACGTGGGAACTCTGCTGACCGCAATCCCTAATCCTATCACACACACTAGAAATAGCCGTGGATTGCTCCTAACGCTCCCTATGCAACTCGGCACAGCCTAAGGAACTAGCTAGCCCTGAAGATAGAAAAATAAAGCCTACCTTGCCTCAGAGAAATTCCCCAAAGGAAAAGGCAGCCCCCCACATATAATGACTGTGAGTAAAGATGAAAATACAAACACAGAGATTAAATAGATTTAGCAAAGTGAGGCCTGACTTACTGAACAGACCGAGGATAGGAAAGGTTGCTTTGCGGTCAGCACAAAACCCTACAAAAAGACCACACAAAAAGAACTTTCTAAAAAAGAAAGCACATGGCTTCATCACCGAGCCATCAGAACTTCTTTGCGACAAAACAGCCCCTGCTCCAATCTCAGAAGCATCAACCTCAACCTGAAACGGGAGCGAAACATCTGGCTGGCACAACACAGGGGCAGAAGTTAAACGACGCTTCAACTCCTGAAAAGCCTCTACAGCTGCAGAAGACCAATTGACCACATCAGCACCCTTCTTGGTCAAATCAGTCAACGGTTTAGCAACAGTAGAAAAATTAGCGATGAAGCGCCGATAAAAATTAGCAAAGCCCAGGAACTTTTGCAGGCTCTTCACAGATGTCGGCTGAGTCCAATCGTAAATGGCCTGGACTTTAACAGGGTCCATCTTGATAGTAGAAGGGGAAAAAATGAACCCCAAAAATGAAACCTTCTGAACTCCAAAGAGACACTCACGGTGCGGAGGCGCTCCCTCTGCGTCCCAGAGCTTCCAGCAAGCAAGACAACAATAAAAATAGCAAGCTGGACAGAAAAATAGCAAACCAAAGAAATACAAGCAGGAACTTAGCTTCTGCTGGGAAGACAGGTCACAAGAACGATCCAGGAGTGAACTAGACCAATACTGGAACATTGACAGGTGGCATGGAGCAAAGATCTAAGTGGAGTTAAATAGAGCAGCCAGCTAACGAATTAACCTCGTCACCTGTGGAAGGAAACTCAGAAACACCCACCAGAGGAAGTCCATGGACAGATCCAGCCGAAGTACCATTCATGACCACAGGAGGGAGCCTGGCAACAGAATTCACAACACACGACTATGTGGGCTATGCTACATACTACTGTGTGGGCTGTGCTGTATACTACTATGTGGGCTGTGCTGTATACTACTATGTGGGCTGTGCTGTATACTACTATGTGGGCTGTGCTGTATACTACTATGTGGGCTCTGCTATATACTATGTGGGCTGTGCTGTATACTATGTGGGCTGTGCTATATACTACTGTGTGGGCTGTGCATTATACTACTATGTTGGCTGTGCTATATACTACTGTGTGGGCTCTGCTATATACTACTATGTGGGCTGTGCTGTATACTACTATGTGGGCTGTGCTATATACTATGTGGGCTGTGCTATACACTACTATGTGGACTCTGCTGTACACTACTATGTGGGCTCTGCTGTATACTACTATGTGGGCTTTGCTATACACTACTATGTGGGCTGTGCTGTATACTACTGTGTGGGCAGTGCTGTATGCTACTATGTGGGCTGTGCTATACACTACTATGTGGGCAGTGCTGTATACTACTGTGTGGGCAGTGCTGTATACTGTGTGCGCTGTGCTGTATACTACTGTGTGGGCTGTGCTGTATACTACTATGTGGGCAGTGCTATATACTACTGTGTGGGCTCTGCTGTAAACTACTATGTGGGCTCTGCTATATACTACTTTGTGGACTGTGCTATATACTACTGTGTGGGCTCTGCTGTATACTACTGTGTGGGCTGTGCTGTATACTACTATGTGGGTTGTGCTATATACTACTGTGTGGGCTTTGCTGTATACTACTATGTGGGCTGTGCTATATACTACTATGTGGGCTGTGCTGTATACTACTATGTGGGCTCTGCTGTATACTACTATGTGGGCAGTGCTGTATACTACTATCTGGGCAGTGCTGTATACTACTATGTGGGCTGTGCTGTATACTGCTACATGGGCTGTGCTGTATACTGCTACGTGGGCTGTGTTATCTGCTATGCGGGTTGTGCTATATACTATGGGGGTATATTATATTCTATGGGGAGGCCGTGTTATATACTATGTGGCTGTTATACAGGTCCTTCTCAAAAAATTAGCATATAGTATTAAATTTCATTATTTACCATAATGTAATGATTACAATTAAACTTTCATATATTATAGATTCATTATCCACCAACTGAAATTTGTCAGGTCTTTTATTGTTTTAATACTGATGATTTTGGCATACAACTCCTGATAACCCAAAAAACCTGTCTCAATAAATTAGCATATCAAGAAAAGGTTCTCTAAACGACCTATTACCCTAATCTTCTGAATCAACTAATTAACTCTAAACACATGCAAAAGATACCTGAGGCTTTTATAAACTCCCTGCCTGGTTCATTACTCAAAACCCCCATCATGGGTAAGACTAGCGACCTGACAGATGTCAAGAAGGCCATCATTGACACCCTCAAGCAAGAGGGTAAGACCCAGAAAGAAATTTCTCAACAAATAGGCTGTTCCCAGAGTGCTGTATCAAGGCACCTCAATGGTAAGTCTGTTGGAAGGAAACAATGTGGCAGAAAACGCTGTACAACGAGAAGAGGAGACCGGACCCTGAGGAAGATTGTGGAGAAGGACCGATTCCAGACCTTGGGGAACCTGAGGAAGCAGTGGACTGAGTCTGGTGTGGAAACATCCAGAGCCACCGTGCACAGGCGTGTGCAGGAAATGGGCTACAGGTGCCGCATTCCCCAGGTAAAGCCACTTTTGAGCTACAGAGAAGCAGCACTGGACTGTTGCTAAGTGGTCCCAAGTACTTTTTTCTGATGAAAGCAAATTTTGCATGTCATTCGGAAATCAAGGTGCCAGAGTCTGGAGGAAGACTGGGGAGAAGGAAATGCCAAAATGCCTGAAGTCCAGTGTCAAGTACCCACAGTCAGTGATGGTGTGGGGTGCCATGTCAGCTGCTGGTGTTGGTCCACTGTGTTTCATCAAGGGCAGGGTCAATGCAGCTAGCTATCAGGAGATTTTGGAGCACTTCATGCTTCCATCAGCTGAAATGCTTTATGGAGATGAAGATTTCATTTTTCAGCACGACCTGGCACCTGCTCACAGTGCCAAAACCACTGGTAAATGGTTTACTGACCATGGTATTACTGTGCTCAATTGGCCTGCCAACTCTCCTGACCTGAACCCCATAGAGAATCTGTGGGATATTGTGAAGAGAAAGTTGAGAGAAGCAAGACCCAACACTCTGGATGAGCTTGAGGCCGCTATTGAAGCATCCTGGGCCTCCATAACATCTCAGCAGTGTCACAGGCTGATTGCCTCCATGCCACGCCGCATTGAAGCAGTCATTTCTGCCAAAGGATTCCCGACCAAGTATTGAGTGCATAACTGAACATTATTATTTGTTGGTTTTTTTGTTTGTTATTAAAAAACACTTTTATTTGATTGGATGGGTGAAATATGCTAATTTATTGAGACAGGTTTTTTGGGTTATCAGGAGTTGTATGCCAAAATCATCAGTATTAAAACAATAAAAGACCTGACAAATTTCAGTTGGTGGATAATGAATCTATAATATATGAAAGTTTAATTGTAATCATTACATTATGGTAAATAATGAAATTTAACACTATATGCTAATTTTTTGAGAAGGATCTGTATACTATTGTGGGGGTATATTATATTCTATGGGGAGGCTGTGTTATACTATGGGGGCTACATTATATATTATGGGGAGGTGGGCTGTATTATATTCTATGGGGTGGCTGCATTATACTCTGGGGTGGCTGCATTATATTCTGTAGGGTGGTGGCTGCATTATACTATATGTGGGCTGCATTATACTGTATATAGGATACTATATGAAGAACTATGGGGTGCATTATACTATGGGAAGTGAATTGTACTACACGGATGACTATGGCGGTGCATTATACTATATGGAGCACTATGAGGAGTATATTATGCTATATGGAGGACTATGAGGAGTGTGTTATGCTATATTGAGGACTGAGCAGTGTATTATACTATATGGAGGACTGTGGTGCACATTATAATATATGGAGGACTATGGTGTGTATTTTACTAAACAAGTAAAATGCTGCATATTCAGATATTTTTTGCTGGAACAAAAATCATTGTTCTCAGCAGCACATTGCCGGTGTAAACTGTAGATGTCTGCTGATAACATGATACTGTATGGTGATCTGTTAGTGATCTATTAGTGATCGTTCTGTCCCATCATTATTCCTCAGCTGGTGGAAAGAGGTCGGGAAACAAGTGTTGAACAACTTCAGTATTGTATTGTTGATCAAACTCATTTAGCGGCCTGAACTCAGCGCTTGTAAATACAACCGAAATGCTTTTGTGTGATGTGCAATATGTTAGCTTTTCAATTTTGTTATCCTACAAACAAAAATAAGGCTAAATGTGTAAGATATCAATTTGTATTTCTCTAATGATTTTTAATCTTGTCATGAGAACTTTCTCATGAGTCTGAACTTTGACACTGGGTGTCATCTGATCCATTGGGTGTCGCTTTCAAAAGCTGACGTGCACTTAAACCCTATATACCTATGACTCTTGTACAATATTTGTGGTATGTCTTGATGAAGGGGTCACCTGAACCCTGAAACGCGTAGAATAAACCACGTTGAAACCTCTACAATTTTTGGAATTCTTCTTGCGACAGCGCGGGAATGATCCTTTTTTCCTACCTAAGTGAAAGCTTCAGAAATAGCTCTATAACCTTTTCCAGACTGATAGATCTCAATTACTTTGTTTCTCATTTGTTTCACAATTTCTTTGGATCGCGGCATGATGTCTAGCTTTTGAGGATCTTTTTGTTTAGTTCACTTTGTCAGGCAGGCCCTATTTAAGTGATTTCTTGATTGAGAACAAGTGTGGCAGTAATCAGGCCTGGTTGTGGCTAGGGAATTTGAACCCAGCTCCCCAACGATGTCATAAAACATAGTTAATTTATGTTTTAGGGTGGGGAGAGGGGATAAATACCGTATATACTCGAGTATAAGCCGAGATTTTCAGCCCAAATTTTTGGGCTGAAAGTGCCCCTCTCGGCTTATACTCGAGTCACGGTAGCGGTGGGGTCGGCGGGTGAGGGGGTGAGGGCGCTGAGGTATATTTACCTAGTCCCAGCGATCCTCGCGCTGTCCCTGCCGTCCCACGGTGTTCTGTGCTGCAGCTTCTTCCCCTCTTCAGCGGTCACGTGGGACCGCTCATTACAGAAATGAATAGGCGGCTCCACCTCCCATAGGGGTGGAGCCGCCTATTCATTTCTCTAATCAGCGGTGCCGGTGACCGCTGACAGGAAGAGGCTGCAGCACAGAAGACGGGGAGGAAGGCGGGGAGCGCCAGGATCGCTAGGACTAGGTAAGTATGGCATATTTACCTGTCCACGTTCCAGCCGCCGGGCGTCGCTCCATCTTCCCGGCGCCTCCATCTTCCCGGCGTCTCTGCGCTCTGACTGTTCAGGCAGAGGGCGCGAATGCGCATATAGTGTGCGCGGCCTGATCAGTCAGAGCAGAGACGCCGGGAAGATGGAGGCGCCGGGACCGGACGCCGGGAGCTGCAATCAAGAGAGGTGAGTATGTGTTTTTGTTTTTTTTTATTGCAGCAGCAGCAGCACAGATTTATGTGGAGCATCTATGGCGCAGTATGAACGGTGCAGAGCAATATATGGGGCATCTGTGCAGCATCTATGGGGCAATATGAACGGTGCAGAGCAATATATGGGGCATCTGTGCAGCATCTATGGGGCAATATGAACGGTGCAGAGCAATATATGGGGCATCTGTGCAGCATCTATGGCGCAGTATGAACGGTGCAGAGCAATATATGGGGCATCTGTGCAGCATCTATGGCGCAGTATGAACGGTGCAGAGCAATATATGGGGCATCTGTGCAGCATCTATGGGGCAATATGAACGGTGCAGAGCACTGTATGGGGCATCTGTGCAGCATCTATGGGGCAATTTGAACTGTGCAGAGCACTGTATGGGGCATCTGTGCAGCATCTATGGGGCAATATGAACGGTGCAGAGCACTGTATGGGGCATCTGTGCAGCATCTATGGGGCAATATGAACGGTGCAGAGCACTGTATGGGGCATCTGTGCAGCATCTATGGGGCAATATGAACGGTGCAGAGCACTGTATGGGGCACAGATATTGGGCAAAAATGAATGGTGCAGAGCATATATGGGGCACAGATATGGGGCAATATGAACGGTGCAGAGCACTATATGGCACAGCTATGGGGAAATAATGATATATTTTTATTTTTGAAATTCACCGGTAAATGCTGCATTTCCACCCTAGGCTTATACTCGAGTCAATAAGTTTTCCCAGTTTTTTGTGGCAAAATTAGGGGGGTCGGCTTATACTCGGGTCGGCTTATACTCGAGTATATACGGTACTTTTTCACACAGGGCCCTATAGGTTTGGATTTCTTTTTCCCTTCATAATAAAGACCTTCATTTTAAAACTGCATTTTGTGTTTATTTGTGTCATCTTTATCTAATATTTAAATTTGTTTGCTGATCTGAAACATTTAAGTGTGACAAACATGCAAAAGAATAGTAAACTAGGAAGGGGGCAAACACTTTTTCACACAACTATACAGTTAAACAAAATACTTTTGAATGCAAACCCTTTAAATGGAATATTAGTTGAAGAATCCCAATAGCAACCATGATTGCTTTATTCTTACCAAAAATTACAACATCAGTCAGAAAAATTCTGATGCATGCATAGCTTTAGAAAGTTTAAGGACAAATTCTGCCAGTGAGATATTAAAAGGGTTACAACTCAAGGGAATTTTTTTTAAAGGGTCAACTTTTTAGTTTTCCAGAAACAGCAACTTTTCTCTATTGGCTGTGTCTAGTACTGCACCTTAACTGCTTTAAAGGTATTTCCTTGAGTACTGAAAAACTCAAACTATTGTCCATGAATTCAACCTTTCCTGAAATATTTCAAAGACATACTGATATGGAATTTAGATTGTGATCCCCACTGAGGACAGTGGTGATTATGTATGTACAGTGCTGCAGAATATGATGGCAAAAGCATAATAATAATAATAATATGGGACAATTTACTGACCTAAATGTCTCAACCTATTCTCAGAAAATGTTTCTGAATATATTTGGCTTTACTTTTCTTTTTTTTTTTCTTTTAGACAGGAAGTGTCATCTCAGGACATCGGAGCCAGGAAAATCTGCTAATCCAGAAATGATACTGTGTGCCAGATACGGCGATACTGTGAGCCAAAGATCACAGATGTAAAGTGAAAATACAAGAGATCTTCTGAGTTGTAAAGAATACAAGTAGATCTACTAGATTCTGTGTGAGGGGAAAATCCTTACTCCTCATAATGAGAGTAGTCAGGGGCGGACATATCATTGGTTCAGTCATCCGCCCCATGGCTCAAGAGGTAAGGGACCCTTCTACCTCCAAAGCAAGTGCAATTTTGCATTTTATAAGATCTTGGGCTGCAAAGGGCCCATGTGTTGTTCTTGCACAGGTGCCCCTTTCTGTCTGTGTCCCCCAATGAGAGTACTTGCATTATTTTTTTTAAGTTTATATATGAATAAACAGTAATTTCCCCGTTACTTGTTATGTCTTTATAGGGAAAAGTAAACCAACTTGTAGTCAATCAGGCTTGCTACAGCACAAGAGGAATGTTTAGTAGTCATAGAGTGCCTGCAGACTTCTACCCAAAAGCATGGACAACCCATTTAAGCCTGATGTCCATGGACTTATTATGTAAGCTTTCAATTTGAAGACTCTTAATATGACATCCGTAGATGTTAATGTGTCCCTGTACCCCTAATGTACCTGTACTTTCAAAAAAAACAAGCAAAGGAAAGAAAGAATTCAACAAAAGTTTTAACAATAATTTATGGTATAAGTCATTGAATTCAAGAATTTCCCCATAAGAAGGTACCATGGAGGACGATACTATAGAAGCATATATGGAGTGCTTATAGCTCAGTAGTATGTTGGAGCATTGCATGTTTTTATACAGGCCTGATCCCTTAAAACTAGTGATGAGCGAGTATACTCGGTACTCGAGATTTCCCGAGTACGCTCGGGTGTCCTCCGAGTATTTGTAAGTACTCAGAGATTTAGTTTTCAGCACCGCAGCTGAATGATTTACATCTGATAACCAGCATAAGTACATGTGGGGGTTGCCTGATTGCTAGGGAATCCCCACATATAATCAAGCTGGCTAAGAGATGTAAATCATTCAGCTGCGGCAATGAAAACTAAATCTCCGAGTACTTACAAATACTCGGAGGACAGCTGAGCGTGCTTGGGAAATATCGAGTACCGAGTACACTCGCTCATCACTACTTAAAACCCTTATTCATAATAGATAAATGTCAGCTGAACCTGACAATTTCGGCAGCATCAGTAGATAGTCTCATGTTTATGGAGGCTTCCCAACTCTCCCCAACAGATGATGAGATGAATCCGGCCTACTGAATTTGAATGGCCGATCCTTTTGTCCGGAGTAAAGATAAGCTGAGGGGAGTCTGTCAGCAGCTCCTTCGTGGTACACACAGGAATGAGAAAGTCAACAGTTCTGCCAGCAGATATCTAATGTGTAAGTGGGTCTTTCATTAGCATGTTAATCAATCCTCTAAAGGGGCTAGGTGATAACTTATTGATCGTGGGGGTCTGAGCACTGGTTCAGGATAGATGCCCGAACACCACTTTGTTTATCCTCAATGGGGTTGCTGGAGCACAAGCCCGATAGAGCATGGTTGAGCATGTGCACTGACGCTCCAATCTTATGGGGGAAAAAGTGCCCATTGACGTGAATCCCAGCAGTCGGACACACACCTATAAGTTACCACTTATCGTATGGATAAATTATAACTTGTTTTCACTAGATCGCCCCTTTAATTATAACCCAGTTAGAGGAGTTTAGATGAACGAAAAAAGCTCTATTGAAATGGAGAACTCAGGTCACTGACCAAATTTTGGACACAATCTTTGACAAGAAGTTGACGGCATGTTGGATATTTGTAAATAATCTATGACCTATATATGGTCTTCTGGCAAATTAATGAACAACTAAAATGAATATGGATAACTCATATCTGATAGAGAATCAATGTCAGCTTGTTCATTTATGGGGGGGGCAAACCTGGGCTTGGGAGCCACATGTGGCTCGCGTGCCCATGGCTTTCAGTTACCTGCCAGCTTGGTGCTTTATCACCAGGTCTAACAAACAGCTATTAGGAGCAGGTTGCCAGAGGAGACTTTTTTTTGAGTAGACCCACACAGAAGAGAGTAGCTTGTTGCACATATTTTGTGAGTAGCCCCACACAGAAGAGCAGATATTGATGTGCATATTCTGGTGGGGGGAAAAGGCAGGGATAAATATGGTACACTGGACAGGGGTAACGTGGGGTCCCCTGGTTGTAAGTATACTGCCTATAAGGGAGGGGGCACAAAGTCACTGTGTGCTTTGTGTGGGAAAGCTTAAGATGTCAGTACAAGGGTAATGAGGGCTCTGCGTCTCATTACTCTGTGTGGGGAAACATTGGATATGGCTTGAGACCATCTGTCAGAGCTCAGTGCGGCTCTCCAGGTGAGATAGGTTGGGGACCACTGGCCCATGACCTCACAGGTTTCCAGTTCTGTACAGATGTGCAACCTGAAACTGCTTTGCCCCAATACAAATTCTGTAATGAACTACCCTACCTACCATGTGCTATTTGGGTATTCTCTTATAAGGAGCCCCCTCAGGCATCAGAGCTCAGGTGTGACTGTTACCTCTTTACCCTCAATACCCTCTTTACCCTCAATTTACCCACCATAGTTGTGAGAATCTCTAGACATATTTACTTCCATAAGTGTGAATGATATTTGCAAACTTTTTTATAGGCTTCAGATTTAGCGCTGATTGCGATAATTAGAAGCTATGTAAATATGAACCTAGGACAAATAACCGTATTTACCGTAATAAACAGGTGTTTAACCTCCATGATGAGCACAGCTTCTCAAATATTCAGCACAACTCATACGTTTTGCATAGATTGAATATTTGGGCTGTTGTCTTGGAGAGATGTCTTTTATCAGAACTCCCCACCCAATCCATTTGGAACTCATTAACGCCGTACACCCCCTGCCTAGAGGCATTTAATAATGCATGATCAATTTCCAGACAGACAGCAGGAGAGAGCAGGAGGCTTCCCCTTCCAGACACCCCCTTCACCATTCATATAATAAGCAGATTTACCTCATGCACCCAGTTCTCGCTGATTGCTGCCCTCTTCCATTTGTAATATTGAGTACCTTTCTTGGATAAAATGTCTATTTGTGTAAGTAATTTATTAAAACATCTGCCTTATCCTGTATCAAAAAGACATAGTAATAACCGTTTAGCTCTGGGGGGGAGGGAGAGTCCAACCTTGCCAGGTCTCCTTATTAACCCATAAAATACTAACTATTAACCCTAAGGTGCCCATATACATGAAATAAATGTTGGCCAAAGCTCACGACTTCAGTGGGGCAGGCCTACCTCCTCTACCCTGATAATGGTTGTTGGAGTTGTTGGATTTGAACATACCTGATCCCTTTTTTCTCACAAAGGGTAAGGACTTGTCTGGCAGTGGTTTATTTGGCTTCGATTATTGAGAATATGTGCACAGCCAAGTCTGCCAGGGGTAGGGTCAAGTCCAAATTCTGAGTTAATTAAAGGTATTGCTCAGTCCAAGATGAATTCTGCAGTCATTCTATGTGACTGCAGACCACAAAATCATGACAGATTACAATAGGCACACTATTGAAAAAAGCAGCAGACAGCACGTCAATAATGGGATGCACGCTCCAATCCAATTACCCAATTGGAAATAAACAGTCTTAAATATAATAGGAACAGCATCCAGTTCAGGTGATGAAAAAATTCCATAGCTTCATTCTGCCATAATGCAACGTTTCGACCCAAAGAGGTTTTTGTCAAGCATGTTTGACAAAGACCTCTTTGGGTCGAAACGTTGCATTATGGCAGAATAAAGCTATGGAATTTTTTCATCACCTGGACTGGATGCTGTTCCTATTATACAATAGGCACACTGTCACAATTCCCCTGTATGCTCCATGCATGTGGATGGCCATGTGACCGCATGTATGCGATTTACATATTTGCAGTCAAGTGCCAACTAGACTCCTGCACTTCTCCCAATTCTCTTCTATTGAGAGAAGCCATGTGAGACTGATCGATATGTGACCCACTGTATGCAGATCACATATATGCGGTCATGTGATTGCTCACTCACACAGGGCTCACAGGGTAACCTTGACACAGTACACATTACACACTGCCATGATTCAGCAGGCACTCACGTAGAATATTTATTATTTAACCCCTTTACCCCCAAGGGTGGTTTGCACGTTAATGACCGGGCCAATTTTTACAATTCTGACCACTGTCCCTTTATGAGGTTATAACTCTGGAATGTTTCAACGGATCCCAGTGAATCTGACACTGTTTTCTCGTGACATATTGTACTTCATGACAATGGTAAAAATTCTTTGATAGTACCTGCGTTTATTTGTGAAAAAAATGGAAATTTGGCGAAAATTAGAAAATTTCGCAATTTTCCAACTTTGAATTTTTATGCAATTAAATCACAGAGATATGTCACACAAAATACTTAATAAGTAACATTTCCAACATGTCTACTTTACATCAGCACAATTTTGGAACCAAAATTTTTTTTTGTTAGGGAGTTATAAGGGTGGAAAGTTGACCAGCAATTTCTCATTTCTACAACACCATTTTTTTTTAGGGACCACATCTCATTTGAAGTCATTTTGAGGGGTCTATATGATAGAAAATACCCAAGTGTGACACCATTCTAAAAACTACACCCCCTCAAGGTCCTAAACAGTAGAAACCCCCCACAAGTGACACCATTTTGGAAAGTAGACCCCCTAAGGAACTTATCTAGATGTGTGGTGAGCGCTTTGACCCACCAAGGGCTTCACAGAAGTTTATAATGGAGAGCCGTAAAAATAAAACAAAAATTTTTTCCCACAAAAATTATTTTTTAGCCCCCAGTTTTGTATTTTCCCGAGGGTAACAGGAGAAATTGGACCACAAAATTTGTTGTCCAATTTGTCCTGAGTGCGCTGATACCCCATATGTGGGGGGGAACCACTGTTTGGGCGCATGGGAGGGCTCGGAAGGGAAGGAGCTCCATTTGGAATGCAGACTTAGATGGACTGGTCTGCAGGTGTCACATTGCATTTGCAGAGCCCCTAATGTACCTAAACAGTAGAAACCCCCCACAAGTGACACCATTTTGGAAACTAGACCCCCTAAGGAACTCATCTAGATGTGCTGTGAGAGCTTTGAACCCCCAAGTGTTTCACTACAGTTTGTAACGCAGAGCCGTGAAAATTAAAAAAAAAATCTTTCCCCCCAAAATTATTTTTTAGCCCCCAGTTTTGTATTTTCCCGAGGGTAAGAGGAGAAATTCGACCCAAAAGTTGTTGTCCAATTTGTCCTGAGTACGCCGATACCCCATATGTTGGGGGGGAACCACCGTTTGGGCACATGGGAGGGCTCGGAAGGGAAGGAGCTCCATTTGGAATGCAGACTTAGATGGAATGGTCTGCAGGCATCACATTGCGTTTGCAGAACCCCTAATGTACCTAAACAGTAGAAACCCCCCACAAGTGACCCCATATTGGAAACTAGACCCCCCAGGCAACTTATCTAGATGTGTTGTGAGAACTTTGAACCTCCAAGTGTTTCACTACAGTTTATAACGCAGAGCCGTAAAAATAAAAAAATCTTTTTTTTCCCACAAAAATTATTTTTTAGCCCCCAGTTTTGTATTTTCCCAAGGGTAACAGGAGAAATTGGACCCCAACAGTTGTTGTCCTATTTGTCCTGGGTACGCTGATACCCCACATATTGGGGTAAACCCCTGTTTGGGCACACGGGCGAGCTCGGAAGGGAAGAAGCACTGTTTTACTTTTTCAACGCAGAATTGGCTGGAATTGAGATCGGACGCCATGTCGCTTTTGGAGAGCCCCTGATGTGCCTAAACAGTGGAAACCCCCCAATTATAACTGAAACCCTAATCCAAACACTCCCCTAACCCTAATTCCAACGGTAACCCTAACCACACCTCTAACCCTGACACACCCCTAACCCTAATCCCAACCCTATTCCCAACTGTAAATGTAATCTAAACCCTAACTGTAACTTTAGCCCCAACCCAAACTGTAGCCCTAGCCCTAACCCTAGCCCTAACCCCAGCCCTAACCCTAGCCCTAACCCTAACCCTAGCCCTAACCCTAGCCCTAACCCTAGCCCTAACCCTAGCCCTAACCCTAGCCCTAGCCCTAATGGGAAAATGGAAATAAATACATTTTTTTAATTTTTCCCTAACTAAGGCGGATTTTTATGATTGGCAGCCGTCACACACTGAAAGACGCTTTTTATTGCAAAAAATATTTTTTGCATTACCACATTTTGAGAGCTATAATTTTTCCATATTTTGGTCCACAGAGTCATGTGAGGTCTTTTTTTTTTGCGGGACGAGTTGACGTTTTTATTGGTAACATTTTCGGGCACGTGACATTTTTTGATCGCTTTTTATTCCGATTTTTGTGAGACAGAATGACCAAAAACCAGCTATTCATGAATTTCTTTTGGGGGAGGCGTTTATACCGTTCCGCGTTTGGTAAAATTGATAAAGCAGTTTTATTCTTCGGGTCAGTACGATTACAGTGACACCTCATTTATATCATTTTTTTATGTTTTGGCGCTTTTATACGATAAAAACTATTTTATAGAAAAAATAATTATTTTGGCATCGCTTTATTCTCAGGACTATAACTTTTTTATTTTTTTGCTGATGATGCTGTATGGCAGCTTGTTTTTTGCGGGACAAGATGACGCTTTCAGCGGTACCATGGCTATTTATATCTGTCTTTTTGATCGCGTGTTATTCCACTTTTTGTTCGGCGGTATGATAATAAAGCGTCGTTTTTTGCCTCGTTTTTTTTTTTTTTTTTCTTACGGTGTTTACTGAAGGGGTTAACTAGTGGGCCAGTTTTATAGGTCGGGCCGTTACGGACGCGGCGATACTAAATATATGTACTTTTATTGTTTTTTTGTATTTATTTAGATAAAGAAATGTATTTATGGGAATAATATTTTTTTTTTTTTCATTATTTAGGAATATTTATTTAAATTTTTTTTTACACATTTGGAAAAATTTTTTTTAACTTTTTTACTTTGTCCCAGGGGGGGGGACATCACAGATCGATGATCTGACAGTTTGCACAGCACTCTGTCAGATCACCGATCTGATAGGAGTGCAGGCTGCTTCACAGTGCCTGCTCTGAGCAGGCTCTGTGAAGCCACCTCCCTCCCTGCAGGACCCGGATCCGCGGCCATCTTGGATCCGGGCCTGGAGCAGGGAGGGAGGGAGGTAAGACCCTCGCAGCAACGCGATCACATCGCGTTGCTGCGGGGGGCTCAGGGAAGCCCGCAGGGAGCCCCCTCCCTGCGCGATGCTTCCCTGCACCGCCGGCACATCGCGATCATCTTTGATCGCGGTGTGCCAGGGGTTAATGTGCCGGGGGCGGTCCGTGACCGCTCCTGGCACATAGTGCCGGATGTCAGCTGCGTTAGGCAGCTGACACCCGGCCGCGATCGGCCGCGCTCCCCCCGTGAGCGCCGCCGATCGCGCTGGACGTACTATCCCGTCCGTGGTCATGGGGGCCCACCCCACCTCGACGGGATAGTACGTCCAATGTCAGAAAGGGGTTAAAATGCTTTTTTTGGGAATAGAAAAAATAAGTAAAGGAAATGTCATTATAAATAATTTCCTAAATACATCTACCGGTAATTAGAAAATCGCAATTGATTTGTCTAGAGAGGTAATCACTATAGAAGTAAAATGGTCATTAACTTGGTACATTGACAGAAACCTGTCTTAGGCTACTTTCAAACTTGCGTAGTTTGGCGTCCGTCGCAATGCGTCTTTAGGGAAAAAACCGCATCCTGCAAATGTGCCCGCAGGATACGTTTTTTTCCCCATAGACTTGTATTGCTGACGGATCGTGACATATGGCCATACGTTGCGTCCATCGTGCACTGGATGCGTCCTGTTTTGGCGGACCGTCGGCACAAAAAAACGTTCAAGGGAACGTTTTTTCGTACTTCGGGTCCGCCATTTCCTACCGCGCATGCACGGCCGGAACTCCGCCCCCTCCTCCTCAGGACTTTACAATGGGCAGCGGATGCGTTGAAAAACTGCCCTGCCGCTGCCCAAGTTGTGCCAAATTTTCACAACGTCCGTCGGTACGTCGCACCGATGCTTAGCGACGGCCCCGTACTGACGCAAGTCTGAAAGAGGCCTTAGAATGTTGGGTCAGATGCCTGTGAGCGTGTGCAGTAGGAAAGCTCCTTTGCTGTGACCTGGAGATACTTACATTGTTATTCAGAAAGTCAGTGCACACAGCAGTGTTAGTGGCATCTACTTATCTCAGCACCTCTGGTATCTCCAGTATTTGATCAGTTAGGCAGGGCACACAGCAGTGTGAGCAGTGTCTTCTTATCTCAGCACCTCTGGTATCTCCAGTATTAGATCAGGTAGGCAGGGCACACAGCAGTGTGAGCAGTGTCTTCTTATCTCAGCACCTCTGGTATCTCCAGTATTAGATCAGTTAGGCAGGGCACACAGCAGTGTGAGCAGTGTCTTCTTATCTCAGCACCTCTGGTATCTCCAGTATTAGATCAGGTAGGCAGGGCACACAGCAGTAAGCAGTGTCTTATCTCAGCATCTCTGGTATCTCCGGTATTAGATCAGTTAGGCAGGGCACACAGCAGTGTAAAGGTACTGTCACATTAAGCGACGCTGCAGCGATCTAGACAACGATCCCGATCGCTGCAGCGTCGCTGTTTGGTCGCTGGAGAGCTGTCACGCAGACAGCTCTCCAGCGACCAACGATGCCGGTCCCCTGGTAACTAGGGTAAACATCGGGTTACTAAGCGCAGGGCCGCGCTTAGTAACCCAATGTTTACCCTGGTTACCAGCATAAACGTAAAAAAAACAAACACTACATACTTATATTCCGGTGTCTGTCTCCCGGCGCTGTGCTTCTCTGCACTGTGAGCGCCGGCCAGCCGTAAAGCAGAGCGGTGACGTCACCGCTGTGCTTTACGGCTGGCTGGCGCTCACAGCCAGTGCAGGAAAGCACAGCGCAGGGGGACAGACACCGGAATGTAAGTATGTAGTGTTTTTTTTTTTTTTTACGTTTACGCTGGTAACCAGGGTAAACATCGGGTTACTGAGCGCGGCCCTGCGCTTAGTAACCCGATGTTTACCCTGCTTACCAGCGAAGACATCGCTGAATCAGCGTCACACACGCCGATTCAGCGATGTCTGCGGGAGGTCCAGCGACTAAATAAAGTGCTGGACTTTCTGCTCCGACCAACGATGGCACAGCAGGATCCAGATCGCTGCTGCCTGTCAAACTGAACGATATCGCTAGCCAGGACGCTGCAACATCACGGATCGCTAGCGATATCGTTCAGTGTGAAGGTACCTTAAGCAGTGTCTTATCTCAGCAGCTCTGGTATCTCCAGTATTAGATCAATTAGGCCAGGCACACAGCAGTGTAAGCGGTGTCTTCTTATCTCAGCACCTCTGGCATCTCCAGTATTAGATCAGTTAGGCAGGGAACACAGTAGTTTGAGCGGTGTCTTCTTATCTCAACACCTCTGGTGTCTCCAGTATTAGATCAGTTAGACAGGGCACACAACAGGGTGAGCGGTGTCTTATCACAGCAAGTCTGGCATCCCCAGTATTAGATCAGTTAGGCAGAGCACACAGCAGTGTGAGCAGTGTCTCCATATCTTAGCACCTCTGGTATCTCCAGTATTAGATCATATAGGCAGGGAACACAGCAGTGTGAGCAGTGTCTTCTTATCTCTGCACCTCTGGTATCTCCAGTATTAGATCATATAGGCAGGGAACACAGCAGTGTGAGCAGTGTCTCGTTGTCTCAACACCTCTGGTGACTCCAGTATTCGATCAGTTAGGCATCGCACACAGCAGTGTGAGCGGTGTCTTCTTATCTCAGCACCTCTGGTATCTCCAGTATTAGATCATATAGGCAGGGCACACAGCAGTGTGAGCTGTGTGTTCTTATGTCAGCACATTTCCCGCTCCTCACGACACTCCGATCCCAAGAATGCATTGCGGCAATGACTCGAGATCACGTAGCGGTCTCGCAAGACCGCTACATGATCACGGGTTATTGCCGCAAGGCATTACTGGGAACGGAGCGCCGTGAGGAGCATCGCTAAAAGCCTGGCCGCCGGAAGGTGAGTATATAACTATATTTATTTAAAAAAAAATTTTTAACAGGCATATGGTGCCCACACTGCTATATACTATGTGGGCTGTGTTACATACTGCGTGGGCTGTGTTATAAACTACGTCGCTGTGCTATATTCTACGTGGGCTGTGTTATATACTGCGTGGGCTGTGTTATATACAGCGTGTGCTGTGTTATATACTACATCGCTGTGCTATATACTACGTGGGCTGTGTTATGTACTGCGTGGCTGTGCAATATACGTGGGCTGTGTTATATAGTGCGTGGGCTGTGTTATATACTGCGTGGGCTGTGTTATATACTACATTGCTGTGCTATATACTACGTGGGCTGTGTTATATACTGCGTGGCTGTGCAATATACTACGTGGGCTGTGTTATATACAGCGTGGGCTGTGTTATATACTGCGTGGGCTGTGTTATATACAGCGTGTGCTGTGTTATATACTACATCGCTGTGCTATATACTACGTGGGCTGTGTTATGTACTGCGTGGCTGTGCAATATACGTGGGCTGTGTTATATAGTGCGTGGGCTGTGTTATATACTGCGTGGGCTGTGTTATATACTACATTGCTGTGCTATATACTACGTGGGCTGTGTTATATACTGCGTGGCTGTGCAATATACTACGTGGGCTGTGTTATATACAGCGTGTGCTGTGTTATATACTTCATCGCTGTGCTATATACTACGTGGGCTGTGTTATATACTGCATGGCTGTGCAATATGCGTGGGCTGTGTTATATACTGCGTGGGCTGTGTTATATACTGCGTGGACTGTGTTACATACTGCGTGGGCTGTGTTATATACTGCGTGGCTGTGCAATATACGTGGGCTGTGTTATATACTGCGTGGGCTGTGTTATACACTAGGTCGCTGTGCTATATACTACGTGGGCTGTGCTATATGCTACATGGCTGTGCAGTATACTACATGCACTGTGTTATATACTGTGTGGGCTGTGTTATATACTGCGTGGGCTGTGTTATATACTATGTCGCTGTGCTATATACTACATGGGCTGTGCTATATGCTACGTGGCTGTGCAATATACTATGTGGGTTGTGTTATATACTGCGTGGGCTGTGTTATATACTGCGTGGGCTGTGTTTTATACTGCATCGCTGTGCTATTTACTACGTGGGGTGTGTTATATACTACGTGGCTGTGCAATATACTACGTGGGCTGTGTTATATACTGTGTGGGCTGTGTTATATACTACATCGCTGTGCTATATACTACGTAGGCTGTGCTATATACTAAGTAGCTGTGCAATATACTACAAGGCTGTGCTATATACTACGTGGGGTGTGTTATATACTACGTGGCTGTGCAATATACTACGTGGGCTGTGTTATATACTACATGGGCTGTGTTATATACTGCGTGGGCTGTGTTATATACTGCGTGGGCTGTGTTATATACTACGTCACTGTGCTATATACAACGTGGGCTGTGTTATATACTGCGTGGCTGTGCAATATACTACGTGGGCTGTGTTATATACTGCGTGGGCTGTGTTATATACAGTGTGTGCTGTGTTATATACTATATCGCTGTGCTATATACTACGTGGGCTGTGTTATATACTGCGTGGGCTGTTATATACTATATCGCTGTGCTATATACTCCGTAGGCTGTACTATATACTAAGTAGCTGTGCAATATACTACAAGGCTGTGCTATATACTACGTGGGGTGTGTTATATACTACGTGCCTTGGCTGTGCAATATACTACGTGGGCTGTGTTATATACTACATGGGCTGTTATATACTGCGTGGGCTGTTATATACTATGTTGCTGTGCTATATACTACGTGGGCTGTGTTATATACTGCATGGCTGTGCAATATACTACGTGGGCTGTGTTATATACTGCGTGGGCTGTGTTATATACAGTGTGTGCTGTGTTATATACTACGTCGCTGTGCTATATACTACATGGGGTGTGTTATATACTGCATGGCTGTGCAATATACATGGGCTGTGTTATATACTGTGTGGGCTGTGTTATATACAGTGTGCACTGTGTTATATACTACATCGCTGTGTTATATACTTCATGGGCTGTGTTATATACTACATGGGCTGTGATATATACTGCGTGGGCTGTGTTATATACTGCGTGGGCTGTGTTATATACTGCGTGGGCTGTGTTATATACTGCGTGGGCTGTGCAATATACGTGAGCTGTTATATACTGCGTGGGCTGTGTTATACACTAGGTTGCTGTGCTATATACTATGTGGGCTGTGCTATATGCTACGTGGCTGTGCAATATACTATGTGGGCTGTGTTATATACTGCGTGGGCTGTGTTATATACTGCGTGGTCTGTGTTATATACTACGTCGCTGTGCTATATACCATGTAGGCTGTGCTATATACTAAGTAGCTGTGCAATATACTACAAGGCTGTGCTATATACTACGTGGCTGTGTTATATACTACGTGGGCTGTGTTATATACTGCGTGGACTGTGTTATATACTGCGTGGGCTGTGTTATATACTGCGTTGGATGTGTTATATACTACATCGCTGTGCTATATTCTACGTGGGCTGTGCTATATACTACATGACTGTACAATATACTACGTGGGCTGTGTTATATACAGCGTGGGCTGTGTTATATACTGCGTGGGCTGTGTTATATACTGCGTGGGCTGTGTTATATACTGCGTCACTGTGCTATATACTACGTAGGCTGTGCTATATACTACGTCACTGTGCTATATACTACGGCCAGCCATGAGCAATCAGCGACAGACGCAGTCCGGCCACGAATTGGCGCGGCATTTGAACCACGCTTCGCTGATTGGTCACGCCAGGCCGGACGAATCCTGTGTATTCATTGCATTATTCTGAAATCTTTATAAATAAACTACATACATATTCTAGAATACCCGATGCGATAGAATCGGGCCACCATCTAGTATAGATATAAAAGGTAACTTCTGGCTGTCCATATTCACCACTAGAGGGAGCTACAGTTAACTTAATAATGACATACTATGCAGGGATTAGTTTTGAAACCACAGATGATTGCTGGTTAAAGCAAATTGTTACTGAGGAATGGATCTTCCCAGCGGCTGAGGAGCGTCACTGCTACAAAATAAAGCCTTTAAAACAGTGTGTCAGTAGAGTTGAGGCTACAACAGTCTATAATGTTGATAGGATATACAGCAACAATGCTTGTGATAATGTATATTGTATACCTAGTACTCAAAGTACCACTGATATTCCTCCAGCAAAGGGATATGGAGGAATCCAATGCAGACCTCCTCGAGATCTAACCACCACAGTCTATGTAAATAGTGCTGCTATTTGGAGGGGACAACCACAATACCTCAACAACAGCTCTATGTACAAGGAGGCAATACTCATCAAGACTTCTAGTCCAAATTTACAGCACTTCATATGGATCTACATTTTATGACATCTAGACCTACCCTACTGCTTCTCCATTTTGACATTATATAGCAGTGTTGAGTTTGTAAAATATACATACAGTTGTTTGAAAAAGTGTTTGCCCCTTCCTGATTTTCTATTCTTTTGCATGTTTGTCACACTTAAATGTTTCCGATTACCAAACAAATTTAAATATTAGATAAAGATAACACAAATAAACACAAAATGCCGTTTATAAATTAAGTTCTTTATTGTGAAGGGAAAAAGAAATCCAGACCTACAGGGCTCGGTGTGAAAAAGTGTTTACCACATCCCCCCTTAAAACATAAATCAACTGTGGTTTATCACATCTTTCGGAAGCTGAGTTCAAGTTCCCTAGCAACACCCAGGCCGGATTACTGCCACGCCTGTTCTCAATCAAGAAATCACTTAAATAGGACCTTCCTGATAAGGTGAAGTAGACAAAAAGCTCCTCAAAAGCTAGACATCATGTCGCAATCCAAAGAAATTCTGGAACAAATGAGAAAAAAATAATTGATATCTATCAGTCTGTAAAGGGTTATAACGCCATTTCTAAAGCTTTGTGACTCCAGAAAACCACAGATAGAGCCATTATCCACAAATGGCAAAAACATGGAACAGTGGTGAACCTGGCCAGGTCGACCGAAATTATCCCAAGAGTGCAGCGACAACTCATCTAAGGGTATGTGTCCACGTTCAGGATTGCATCAGGATTTGGTCAGGATTTTATGTCAGTATTTGTAAGCCAAAACCAGGAGTGGAACAATTAGAGGAAAAGTATAATAGAAACATATGCACCACTTCTGTATTTATCACCCACTCCTGGTTTTGGCTTACAAATACTGATGTAAAATCCTGACCAAATCCTGATGCAATCCTAAACGTGGACACATACCCTTAGAGGTCTTAAAAGATCCCACAACAACATCCAAAGAACTGCAAGGCTCACTTGCCTCAGTTAAGGTCAGTGTTCATCACTCCATCATAAGAAACAGATTGGGCAAAAATGTCCTGTATGGCAGAGTTCCAAGATGAAAAGGAATCAAGATATATAGGGATTTGAGTAACACCACCTTGTTCTAACCAAAAAATGTTTCTTGTAGACATATCTACATTCTTCTAGCCTGTTCAAAATTACTGTATGTTGGGGGCTAGGTTTTCTTGGCTGTCCAGGTGAACAGCATGGGACTAGATGCCATGACATCACTGTTTCCTGTGAGTGTCATCTAATCCTCTCATATCCATAAATTCATAAGTAGCAGTTCATCTACAGCTGGAAATCCACAGGCTGTCCTTACGTGAGTGTCCGGCTAGGCTTTGATGCTTACTTAAAGCCCAGGGTTTCAACACATTATGATAGGATGCGGGAGAAGCAGTATATAGCATGGGACAGACAGGCAGAAGTATAGACAAAGGTGCAGTGTGTAGAGCAGGCATTCCAGACCAGAGGTAGGATCCAACCTGGCAGCTGTACAAGGATATCCTCCAGCAGTGCACAGATTACAAGCCAGGGTGAGAGGACACAAACTGGTATAGGACAAAGGGAGGTACCAAGGTCATCAAGTGAGAGGAAAGGGGGGTCAAAAGAGTTAGGGGAGTGCAAGGGAGTGATACACTGTGTAGCATAGAGTTGAGGCTGAGAAGGGGAATAGCAAGGAGGAGGGAGAGGTAAGGAGCAGAACTACAGGAGGTAAACAGCTCAGAGAGAGACAGAAGGACACAGAAAGCAAGAAGACTTCTGAAGCAACAAGCAGTCAGGATGAGCTCTGGGTCTCCACAAGGAATGCACTCCAGCCTCTCACAGACTAACCCACAGATGGAGCCTAAGGGGAGAAAGAAGATCCAGTTTTCAGTGGCTGTGCCCCCCAGCCAACTTGACCCCAGAGCAGTGGAGATGGTGAGTACCCAGAATGGTTCTCCAAACTGCATCATAACACATATATCCACAGGGGCGGACATACAATGGGTGCAACCTGGGGCACTAGAGGTAACGGGGCCCACTTCCAAAGCAACTGGAATTGTACATTATGATGAGCTATTGGACTGCAAAGAGCCCATATATTGTTCTTGCACAGGGACCTCTTCTGTCTATGTCCACCCCTGTAACTGTCCATACGTCTATGTATCTGTAACATCATAACTGCCAGGGGCTATTTTCTTCATACTTTAATCTCTGGGATTTTATTGACGGAGTATAACTTTCCAATTATTGCTAACTATTGCATCAAGCAACGGAAAAAAAAGGAATATGACAAATCAACATCTCTCATTATACACCATCTTTCAACACTCGGTCTTGTCCTAAAAAAGGCTCCGACAGTGTGCAAAAATTATCAAAATTACACTTTTCGTCCCTGTAAAGTCTGTATAAGCCTCTTCCGGTCTGATTATTATGATGTGAACTATTTTACAGGCAGCGTTAAAATGTAATAATTTTTAATATGTTGTAAATGACACCTTTACTACAGTGGCTGCTGCCTGGTATTGAGAACACAGTCAATATTATACTGAGGCCTGAAAACGTCTGTGTGGACACAACATTTGACAATTATTGGTGACTAGATGGTGGCCCGATTCTAACACATCGGGTATTCTAGAATACTAGATGGTAGCCCGATTCTAACGCATTGGGTATTCTAGAATATGTATTTATGTATGTATATAGCAGCCACATAGTATATAGCACAGGCCACGTAGTATATAGGAGCCATGTAGTATATAGCAGACAAATACTACGTGGCCTGTGCTATATACTATGTGGCTGCTATATACATACATATTGTAGAATACCCGATGCGTTAATACAGGTCACGCAATATATAACAGTGGCCACGCAGTATATAAAACAGCCACGTACAATATAACACAGCCCACGCAGTATATAGCAGCCATGCAGTATTTAACACAGGCGACGTAGTATATAACATAGGTCACACAGTGTATAACACTGGCCACGTAATATATAGCACAGCCCATGCAGTATATAGCAGCCACGTAGTATATAAAACTGCCCACGCAGTATATAGCAGCCACGTAGTATATAAAACAGCCCACGCAGTATATAGCAGCCACGTAGTATATAACACTGCCCACGCAGTATATAGCAGCCACGTAGTATATAACAATGCCCACGCAGTATATAGCAGCCACGTAGTATATAACACTGCCCACACAGTATATAGCAGCCACGCAGTATATAACACTGCCTATGTAGTATATAGCAGCCACACGGTATCTAACAGCCCACGTAGTATACACAGTGTGGGCACCATATCCCTGTTAAAAAAAAATAATTAAAATAAAAAAATAGTTATATACTCACCCCTGGGATCCAGTGAAGCTCCGGCGATACACGCACGGTTGCCTCCATCTTCCGTTCCCAGGATGCATTGCGAAATTACCCATTACTCGTGAGACCGCTAAGTCTTCTGGGTAATTTTGCAGTGCATCGCCGGGAACGGATGATGGCGGCCGGCGCGAGTGGCTCGGCGGACAACAGAGGGTGAGTATAGCAGGTTTGTTTTTTTTTATTATTTTTAACATTACATTTTTTTACTATTGATGCCGCATAGGCAGCATCAATAGTAAAAAGTTGGGGACACACAGGGTTAATAGCAGCGGTAACGTTACCCGCGGCATAACGCTGTCCGTTACCGCCGGCATTAACCGCCGGCATTAACCTTGTGTGAGCGGTGACCGGAGGGGAGTATGCGGGCGCCGGGCACTGATTGCGGGGAGTAATGAGCGGCCATTTTCTTCCGGACTGTGGCCGTCGCTGATTGGTCGTGGCTGTTTTGCCGCGACCAATCAGCGACTTGGATTTCCATGACCGACAGAGGCCGCAACCAATGAATATCTGTGACAGAAAGACAGACAGAAAGACTGACAGACAGACGGAAGTGACCCTTAGACAATTATATAGTAGATGCGTGTCCACGTAGTATATTGCCCAGCCCACGTAGTATACTGCCCAGTCACGTAGTATATTGCCCATCCACGTAGTATATTGCCCAGCCACGTAGTATATTGCCCAGCCACATAGTATATTGCCCAGCCACGTAGTATATTGCCCAGTCACGTAGTATACAGCACAGAGCCACGTAGTATACAGCACAGACACGTAGTATACTGCCCAGTCATGTAGTATATTGGCCAGTCACGTAGTATATTGCCCAGCCACGTAGTATACAGCACAGAGCCACGTAGTATACAGCACAGACACGTAGTATACTGCCCAGTCACGTAGTATACTGCCCAGTCACGTAGTATATTGGCCAGTCACGTAGTATATTGCCCAGCCACGTAGTATAATGCCCAGCCATGTAATATATTGCACAGTCCGCGTAGTATATTGCACAGCCCGCGCAGTACCACTCACGCAGTATATAACATAGGCCACGTAGTGTATAACACATGCCACGTAGTGTATAACACAGGCCACGTAGTGTATAGCACAGCCCATGCAGTATATTGCACAGCCCGCGTAGTACATTGCACAGCCCGCATACTATATTGCACAACCCACGCAGTACATTGCACAGCCCGCACAGTACATTGCACAACCCGCGCAGTACATTGCACAGCCCGCGTACTATATTGCGCAACCCGCGCAGTACATTGCACAGCCCGCGCAGTACATTGCACAGCCCGCGCAGTATATTGCCCAGCCACGTAGTATATTGCCCAGTCACGTAGTATATTGCCCAGCCACGTAGTATATTGCCCAGTCACGTAGTATATTGCCCAGTCACGTAGTATATTGCCCAGCCACGTAGTAGTATATAATACAGCCCACATAATATATTGCACAGCCCACGCAGTACATAGCAATGTGGGCACCATATCCCTGTTAAAAAAAGAATTAAAATAAAAAATAGTTATATACTCACCCTCCGTTGGCCCCCGGATCGAAGCCGTGACCGCACGTCATCATCTCACGAGGAGCCAGAAAGGCCGGTTCCTGATCCGACGGACAGTGAGTATATAACTATTTTTTATTTTTTTTATTATTTTTAGAATTAGATCTTTTTATTATTGATGCTGCCTAGGCAGCATGAATAGTAAAAAGTTGGTCACACAGGGTTAATAGCAGTGTTAACCAAGTGCGTTACACAACGGTCAATGCTGCCATTAACCCTGTGTGAGCGCTGACTGGAGGGGAGTACGGAGCAGGCACTGACTGCGGGGAGGAAGGAGCGGCCATTTTTCCACCGGACTGTGCCCGTCGCTGATTGGTCGTGGCTGTTTTGCCACGACCAATCAGCGACTTGGATTTCCATGACAGACAGAGGCCGCGACCAATGAATATCCGTGACAGACAGACAGAAAGACAGACAGACGGAAGTGACCCTTAGACAATTATGTAGTAGATGGCTTGGGGACATTATGATTATCTTTAATTGCATCCCATCCAGAATTGTAGCTTGCCAAGCTATTCGTGGTCATCTCCAAGACGTAGGTCAAGCAGACTCTACAGGACTCTATTAGAATACTGTCGATGGATTGTTGTGCCCTGTTTCCCTTCAGTATTCAGGATAGATTAGCTAATGTGGTCATAGGGCACGAGAAGTACAATTAGGGGTCAGACAAGTTTTGTGACCTTAAGGTTGGTATTACACTGCGTGCAGAATTATTAGGCAAGTTGTTTTTTGGATCACATGATACTTTTTATACATGTTGTCCTACTCCAAGCTGTTCAGGCTTGAGAGCCAACTACCAATTAAGTAAATCAGGTGATGTGCATCTCTGTGATGAGGAGGGGTGTTGTCTAATGACATCAAAACCCTATATAAGGTGTGCTTTAGTATTAGGCAACTTTCTTTCCTTTGGCAAAATGGGTCAGAAGAGAGATTTGATGGGCTCTGAAAAGTCCAAAATTGAGAGATGTCTTGCAGAGGGATGCAGCAATGTTGAAATTGCCAAACTTTTGAAGCGTGATCACCGAACAATCAAGCGATTCATGGCAAATAGCCAACAGGGTCGCAAAAAGTGTGTTGGGCAAAAAAGGCAAAAAAGGCGCAAAATAACTGCCCATAAATTGAGGAAAAGCCAAGAGCCATTTGCCACCAGTTTTGCCATATTTCAGAGCTGCAATGTTATTGGAGTATCAAAAAGCACAAGGTGTGCGATATTCAGGGACATGGCCAAGGTAAGGAAGGCTGAAAAACGACCACCTTTGAACAAGAAACATAAGATAAAACGTCAAGACTGGGCCAAGAAATAGCTTAAGACTGACTTCTCAAAGGTGTTATGGACTGATGAAATGAGAGTGACTCTTGATGGGCCAGAGGCTGGATCAGTAAAGGGCAGAGAGCTCCACTACGACTCAGATGCCAGCAAGGTGGAGGTGGGGTACTGGTATCGGCTGGTATCATCAAAGATGACCTTGTGGGATCTTTTCGGGTTGAGGATGGAGTGAAGCTCAACTCCCAGACCTACTGCCAGTTTCTGGAAGACAACTTCTTCAAGCAGTGGTACAGGAAGAAGTCGGTATCGTTCAAGAAAAACATGATTTTCATGCAGGACAATGCTCCATCATATGCCTCCAACTACTCCACAGCGTGGCTGGCCAGTAAAGGTCTCAAAGAAGAAAAAATAATGACATGGCCCCCTTGTTCACCTGATCTGAACCCCATAGAGAACCTGTAGTCCCTCATAAAATGTGAGATCTACAGGGAGGGAAAACAGTACACCAGTGTCTGGGAGGCTGTGGTGGCTGCTGCACGCAATGTTGATCGTAAACAGATCAAGCAACTGACAGAATCTATGGATGGAAGGCTCTTGAGTGTCATCATAAAGAAAGGTGGCTATATTGGTCACTAATTTTTTTTTGTTTTGTTTTTGCATGTCAGAAATGTTTATTTCTAAATTTTGTGCAGTTTTATTGGTTTACATGGTGAAAATAAACAAGTGAGATGGGAATATATTTGTTTTTTATTAAGATGCCTAATAATTCTGTACAGTAATAGTTACCTGCACACAGATGTCCTCCTAAGATAAAAAAAAAACCACTCCAACTTCCAAAAATATTAAGCTTTGATATTTATAAGTCTTTTGGTTGATTGAGAACATAGTTGTTGAATAAATAATAAAAATAATCCTCTGAAATACAACTTGCCTAATAATTCTGCACGCAGTGTATATAGCCACAATGCAGCCATTTTAAGTCTATTACACTCAGACTACTTTCTGCTGAGTACTGAGCAGATCAGTACTCATCATAGATTCCAGCATAGTGGTTCAGTTTGCCCATAATACAGTAAATAACACCTTAAAACTCCATGATATTAGAGTTATATGGCACCACTATATTACAGCCAGATTAAACTGGCCTTAAAGGGGTTGTCTGGAACGTTAACACTGATGGCTAATCCTTAGGAGAGGTCATCAATGTCTGATCGTTGAGGGTGCGATATCCAGCACCTCGGCCGATCAGCTGTGCAATACATGGCCGCAGCCACTATTCCATCAATGGCGCTGTGCTGTGCAGCTCTGTAACTGAGCAGTTCAGGCCACATACCGACACTGGGAACAGCTGATCCGCGAGGGTGCCGGGTGTCTCACCCCCACTGATCAAACATTCATGACCTATCGTAAGGACAAGCCATCAAGTCCCAGACAACCCCTTTAAACTAATATGTCGCACAATGCCAGTTCCAGATTTTTGTCCTTTTTGCAATCTCCTAATTATTATTAGGATTTCATCTAATAAAAGAGGACAACATCGATGGCTTGAAAATATATGATGCTGTGTACTTTTCAGTTTATGAGGCTGAGCAAGGGCCGGAGGAGAACAGATTTATGCCAGACATCACTTGAGCAATAAGTAATTTCGCAGCATATAATTTGGGAACAATCCTGCTGGGCCGCGAGAAACTCAGTGGATTAATCAGTCGGCTGCGCAGCGCCATTCACAATATCAGTGTATTAGTGTGTGTGGTCTTTAATTAAATTCTGAATAGAGGACATGTGTTCAGCGCAGACTGCTCATTCCTGTTCAACTTTTCCCCAGTGTGCAGCAGAGGGATACTAAGAACCACACAATATGAGAGAGGGGAGAAAATGATGGAGGATAATGGCAGAGCTCGAACAAACAACGTCCTGCATTGAAATGTGACCTATCATACCTAATATGAGGCGCTCGCCCACTAAGACGTAAACTGTGGTAGCGATCAGCTGGTGCCTGCCCGGCTTTTTTAACTCTCCTGATTCCAGGTCTGGCCTTTACGATGCACTAAATCTCAGTTATTCAAATAAATGGATGGTAGGACGGAGAAAATTTTACCGAGTGGCTCTCCATTTTGGTTAAATGTGGTGGTGCCCCGATTCTTTGGAACATATGACTGTATGACAATTGTAATATCTGTGGGGGGTCCTAGAAATTGGTGCTCTTTTAGGACAAAGATTTGGATGTAATTTCCCATGGTGTGGTGCAAAACACCTTGCAAAAGGAGCAGATCAAAAAGGCTTAGCTGGGTGAATTACCGTAGATCCTTCTTTACCATCCACCCACACCCCAGTGTTTCCGCTCACAGTCCGATATGGGAAAGGCACGTGACTGGCAAGTATGCAAAGGTCACATGAGATGTCACATGAAGCTTGCTGAAAATTGGAAATAGAGCAGAATCCTAACAGTGTGTACGTTACACACTGTTAGGACCCTAATATTATGCTCCTACACTAGTTTTGAGCCTCGTTCAGAAAATCACTTTAATATGGCGGTGCACATTCCTTTTTATAAATCGCTTTCTCCTCTCGGCATCTGGATGTACCACTAAATATGCTCTAAGCAGAGAACTAGGACATTACTGTTTGTCACACGTACCTGTTCTCTGGGCACCCGGAAGGTATTGTGTTTGCATATTCGCGTATTGTGCCATATTTCCTCTTTCTCCATTGTATGTATTTCTGTATGGTACAATAGATATCACTATCCTTTGTGCCGGGTGCAAAGTCTTGTCCGAGCTCCGTACACCTGTATACCGCACATATGTGTCGTGGAGATATGTTCAATACAACATGCGTAACAGAGCTGTCACCTACTATGTGCCAATTAAAAAAAACGTGACTTCTTCTGTGGCTTTGAGCCCATTACAGACACGAACGCTTGGGAAGGACTGAAGCTAGGTGTCCCTGGTGTAACCTCAGCCTACGTATCATGTTTGCCATTTTGTGCGCAGACTACATAGGGCTGGTAATACCTATTGATAAATGCTTGTCCATTATGCCCCTAAATTCCTTTCTGAGACCTTACAAAGAATACCCATCTTACTGCAGTATTTGTCTGACAGAAAAACAGCCTTGTCTCCCACAGTAACCAATCACATCATGACTTTCAAATGTGAAACTGCCCCGAAAAAATTAGAGATGCAATTTGATTGGTTGCTAGGGGTAACAAGACAACAGGTTTCTTTTTTACAATCATTTTTAGGCTACATTCTCACAATTAGTATTTTCTGCAGCATTTCTGCACTTATTTCTGCACCTGATTAGGTTATTTGCATTTCTTTCATTGCATTTTTTACAAGCATTTTTATTGTATTTTTGATGATGCGGTTTTTGTCTCTTTTTGGTATGTTATGTTTTAAATAAAGCTGCTATGTTTTTGAAACTTCCTGGTGTTTGGCTTTTAAAAAACTTCATGTGTGGATTAGATGTGTTTTTATTGCGTTTCTGCTGGATATGGAAGTCTCCCCAGCTGCTGCTTTTTGCCCCCACGCAATGGGATTCGGCCATCCTTTAAGCCAGTTGTCAAGCTGACAGTCGGCTCAGAGAAGATTTAAAATGCTGGCTCTCAGCACTCAATTGTACTCACATCTAAAGCCCTGACCACTGGAACTTCCATGTCAGGGTGACGGTCAGCAGCGTGATCAGGTCAGCTGATCACATTTTCACATCATATCAGAAAGTATGGGCAGGGAGGATAGGAAATATGTGAGAAGACAGTATGGACTAGGTAAGAGGCATGTGTGAGGGGACAGTATGGGCTGGGGAATGTATGAGGAGACAGTATGGGTGGGGCAGGAATGTGCGAGGTGATCATTTGGGCAGGGCGGAGTAGGTGAATTTGTGAGGAGCCAATATGGACAGTAGGAATGTATGAGGAGATAGTATGGCCAGGGAGGGAAATGTGTGTGTAGACAGCATGGGAGGAGGGGAATGTGTGAGAAGACAGTATGAATGGGGAGGAATGTGTGAGAAGACAGTATGGGCAGGGGAACGTGTGAGCAGACAGTATGGGCTGGGGAATGTATGAGGAGACAGTATAGGTGGGGCAGGAATGTGCAAGGTGACCATTTGGGCATGGCGGAGTAGGTGAATGTGTGAGGAGCCAGTAAGGACAGTAGGAATGTATGAGGAGATAGTATGGACAGGGAGGGAAACGTGTGGGCAGCACGGTGGCTTAGTGGTTAGCACTGCAGCCTTGCAGCGCTGGAGTCCTGGGTTCAAATCCCACCAAGGACAACATCTGCAAAGAGTTTGTACGTTCTCTCGGTGTTCGCGTGGGTTTCCTCCGGGTTCTCTGGTTTCCTCCCACATTCCAAAGACATACTGATAGGAAATTTAGATTGTGAGCCCCATTGGGGACAGTGATGATGTCTGTAAAGCGCTGCAGAATATGTTAGCGCTATATAAAAATATATATATATATAAAATATTTTGAGAATGTGTGAGAAGACAGTATGAGTGGGAAGGAATGTGTGATGAGACAGTATGGGCAGGGGGAATGTGTGAGGAGACAGTATGGGCAGAGGAGAATGTGTGAGGAGGCACCATAGAGAGGGGAGATGTGTGATGAGACATTATGGCGAGGGAGTAAATGTGTGAGCAAACAGTATAGGATGGAGGTATTGTGTGAGTGAACCATATGGGGAGCAGAGATGTGTGTGGAGATACTGTGGGCAAAGAGAAATGTGTGAGGAGACCTCATGGGGAAGGGGGATATATGTGGTGACAGTATTTGCAGGGGGTGGTGAAATATGTGACGAGACAGAATGGGCAAGGGATAGAAATGTGTGAGGAGACAGCATGGGCACAGGGGATATGTGAGTAGATAGTATGGAGAGGGAGAAAATATGTCATGATAAAGAATTGGGAGGGGGGAGGGATCAGTAGGGGGTATATGTGAGGTAACATTATGCAATAAATTTGTGAAGGGAGAAAACTGTGGAGGCACAATTTAGAGACTGGTTAGTGTGAAGAGCAGTATAGAGAGGGGACAGCATGGGGGACAGTGTAAGTGCACAGTATGTAGTCGAGTGTGAGGAGGGGCACAGTATAGAGACTGGCTGGTGTGGGGGGAATATAGAGGGGGAACAGCATGGAGAGTTGTGTAAGGGTACAGTATGTAGGGGACGGAATGCAGAGGGGGGACTGTGAGGAGGGAGTACAGTATAGAGACTGGGGAGTGTATGGAGTACACAGTATGAGGGGACAGTCTGAAAGGGGGCCCAGTATGGAAAAGACAGAGCAATGTGAAGGCCATGTATCATAAGAGGGAAAGAGTGCAGTGCATATTGTAGGGTACTTATTCAGGGGCACTGTATTGGGGCAGATATATTTAAGTGGAAATTTTATAATCACACTTTCATTTTTAAGGGTACATGTCATGATGTGCTGCAGAAAATGGAAGATGGAAGTCTGTAGAGATGAATTGTGGATGTGAAAAGTCATCATGACGCCTGGACCAGATGGAGCTGAAAATAAAGAGCACAATTCCAATTAGAGAATATGTTACCTATAAGGACCTATAAGGTACTAGGATGTAAATGATTTGTAATACTGACTACTCCTTCATCATTACTGTGGTTCCTGTATGGTCCACAGACTGATGATGGCTGTTAACAACAACTTCCAGTATCGCCTTACCAGTGTTAAAGACATACTGGGAGTTGTAGGTTCATGCAATACAATTGAATATGGTGCCTGTCTGACATTACAATTGATCGCTGTACTAAGCTTTGTGCTGTATTCATGTACTGATGGTAGTTGTGAAGCTGTATTTTGTACTGGTGGTGATTCTGGTGCTGTATTCATGTACTGTTGATGGTTCTCATGATGTATTCCTGTGCTAATGGTGGTTGTGATGCTGTATTTGTGAACTGTTAGTGATTCTGGTGCTGTATGTCTGGACTGTTTTTGATTCTGGTGACATATTGCTGAACCAATTGTGATTGTGATGCTGTATTTCTGTACTGATGGTGGTTTCTGAAGATGTATTTCTGTACTGATGGTGGTTCTGGTAATTTATTTATGTACTGCTGTAGGTTCTGATTATTTCTGTACTAATGGGGATTCTACCAATGTACTGATGGTGGTTGTGATGCTGTATTTCTGTTCTGTTGGTGGCTCTGCTGATGTATTTCTGAACCGATGGTGGTTCCAGTGATGTATTACTATACTGATTGGGGTTTTGTCAAGATATATGTGTGCCAATGGTGGTTATGGTACTGTATTCATGTACTGATGATGGTTCTAGTGAGTTATTTCTATACTGTTGGTGGTTTAGGTGCTGTATTTCTGCACTGATTGTGGTTCCGGTGATGTACGTGTGCACTGATGTTAGTTCTGGTGATGTATTTTAGTATTGATCATGGTTCTGGAGATGTATTTCTGGTGTTTATGCTGCTGTATTACTGAACTTATCATGGTTTTGATACTGTATGTCTGTACTGTTGGGTACTGTTGGTGGTTCTAGTGATGTATTTCTGTACTGATGGTGGGTGTGGTGCCATATTTATATACTGATGGTGGTTCTAGTGATGTATTGCTGTATTGTTAGTTTTTCTGTTGTTCTAGTGATGTATTTCTGTACTGATGTTGGTTTTGGTAGAGTATGCCTGTACTGTTATTGGCTCCAATCCTGTACACATGTAATAATAACTTGTCAGATAACATGAGGCATGGCTATGTTAATAAAATACTGTGAAGTTAGACAAGTTAAGAGTTAGGGTACTTCATCTGTATTTATGTTAGGAGATAAAATTAAGCACTGTAGCTTGCCCAATCCTAATATAATCATTGTCAGAAATTTGCTGTGCTTGCCAGATCCAGCGATCATCACATGACCACTCATTTTCATTTGTACGGTTACCTTTAAGTTTAGGCCTGTTAGAGATCATTTCATCTTCAACTTGCTTAACTGTTCACAGTAACAATAATTTTGAAAGGGGTGGTCCAAATTTTACATGCCACTGTACCTTCTATTATTGCTTCTCTGAATGAAGCAGGGGCTGTAGTGTTGTGAATTCTGTGGCTGAATTCACTCCTGTGGTCACAAGTGGTACTGCAGCTTCTGGGCTTCCTCCCTCAGGTGTTCTGGTGAGCTCGTTGGCTGCCTTGTTATTTAACTCCACCTGATTCTGTCTTCCTTGCTCCTTGTCAATGTTCCAGTGTTGGATCTGAGCTTCTGGATCTTTCCTGTGGCCTGCTGCTCTGCTTAGATAAGTGCTTCTTTGCTTTTGTTGCTGTTTTTTCTGTCCAGCTTGTCTATTCGTTTTTGCTGGAAGCTCTGAGACGCAAAGGGTGTACCGCCGTGCCGTTAGTTCGGCACGGTGGGTTTTTTTGCCCCCTTTGCGTGGTTTTTTGCTTTAGGGTTTTTTGTAGACTGCAAAGTTCTCTTTGCTATCCTCGCTCTATCTAGAATATCGGGCCTCACTTTGCTGAATCTATTTCATCCCTACGTTTTGTCTTTTCATCTTGCTAACAGTCATTATATGTGGGGGGCTGCCTTTTCCTTTGGGGTATTTCTCTGAGGCAAGTCAGGCTTGTATTTCTATCTTCAGGCTAGTCAGTTCCTCAGGCTGTGCCGAGTTGCATAGGTAGTGTCAGGCGCAATCCACAGCTGCCTTTAGTTGTGTTTAGGATAGGTTCAGGTATTGCGGTCTACAGAGATTCCACGTCTCAGAGCTCGTTCTATTGTTTTTGGGTTATTGTCAGATCACTGTATGTGCTCTGATTACTGCACACTGTGTTACTGGATTGCCTTCATAACAGTACAAGGAGCCTTACTAATGATTCTCAATAGAGGGAAAAAAGAAGTTCTGACATCATTTTTTTTTCTCAGCTCTGTGTTCAGTCTTTTTTTCCCCCTAGACATTAGGGTGCTTCAGGACACAGCTGTGGACATGGATATTCAGGCTCTGTGCTCTTCAATGGATAATCTCGTTATAAATGTACAAAAGATTCAAGATACAATTGATCAGAAATCTATGCTAGAACCAAGAATTCCTATTCCTGATTTGTTTTTTGGTGATAGAACTAAGTTTCTGAGCTTCAAAAATAATTGTAAGCTATTTCTGGCCTTGAAACCTCATTCTTCTGGTAATTCAGTTCAACAGGTTTTGATTATTATTTCTTTTTTGCGCGGCGACCCTCAGGACTGGGCATTTTCTCTTGCGCCAGGAGACCCTGCATTGAGTGGTGTCGATGCGTTTTTCCTGGCGCTCGGATTGCTGTACGATGAGCCTAATTCAGTGGATCAGGCTGAGAAAAATTTGCTGGCTTTGTGCCAGGGTCAGGATGATATAGAAGTATATTGTCAGAAATTTAGGAAGTGGTCAGTACTCACTCTGTGGAATGAATCTGCGCTGGCAGCTTTGTTCAGAAAGGGTCTCTCTGAGGCTCTTAAGGATGTCATGGTGGGTTTTCCTATGACTGCTGGTTTGAATGAGTCTATGTCTTTGGCCATTCAAATCGGTCGTCGCTTGCGCGAGCGTAAATCTGTGCACCATCTGGCGGTATTGTCTGAGATTAAACCTGAGCCTATGCAGTGCGATAGGACTATGACCAGAGTTGAACGGCAAGAACACAGACGTCTGAATGGGCTGTGTTTCTACTGTGGTGATTCCACTCATGCTATTTCTGATTGTCCTAAGCGCACTAAGCGGTTCGATAGGTCTGCCGTCATTGGTACTGTACAGTCCAAATTCCTTCTGTCCATTACCTTGATATGCTCTTTGTCATCGTATTCTGTCATGGCGTTTGTGGATTCAGGCGCTGCCCTGAATCTGATGGATTTGATTATGCTAAACGTTGTGGGTTTTTCTTGGAGCCTTTGCGGTGTCCTATTCCGTTGAGAGGAATTGATGCTACACCTTTGGCCAAGAATAAACCTCAGTACTGGGCCCAGCTGACCATGTGCATGGCTCCTGCACATCAGGAAGTTATTCGCTTTCTGGTGCTACATAATCTGCATGATGTGGTCGTGTTGGGGTTGCCATGGCTACAAACCCATAATCCAGTATTGGATTGGAACTCTATGTCGGTATCCAGCTGGGGTTGTCAGGGGGTACATGGTGATGTTCCATTTTTGTCTATTTCGTCATCCACTCCTTCTGAGGTCCCAGAGTTCTTGTCTGATTATCAGGATGTATTTGAAGAGCCCAAGTCCGATGCCCTACCTCCGCATAGGGATTGTGATTGTGCTATCAATTTGATTCCTGGTAGTAAATTCCCTAAAGGTCGTTTATTTAATTTATCCGTGCCTGAACACACCGCTATGCGCAGTTATGTGAAGGAATCCCTGGAGAAGGGACATATTCGCCCATCGTCATCACCACTGGGAGCAGGGTTCTTTTTTGTAGCCAAGAAGGATGGTTCGCTGAGACCGTGTATTGATTACCGCCTTCTTAATAAGATCACTGTTAAATTTCAGTATCCCTTGCCATTGTTATCTGACTTGTTTGCTCGGATTAAGGGGGCTAGTTGGTTCACTAAGATAGATCTTCGTGGTGCGTATAATCTGGTGAGAATCAGGCAAGGAGATGAATGGAAAACGGCATTTAATACGCCCGAGGGTCATTTTGAGTATCTAGTGATGCCGTTCGGACTTGCCAATGCTCCATCTGTTTTTCAGTCTTTTATGCATGACATCTTCCGTGAGTATCTGGATAAATTCCTGATTGTTTACTTGGATGACATTTTGATCTTCTCAGATGATTGGGAGTCTCATGTGAAGCAGGTCAGAATGGTTTTCCAGGTCCTGCGTGCTAATTCTTTGTTCGTGAAGGGATCAAAGTGTCTCTTCGGTGTGCAGAAAGTTTCATTTTAGGGGTTCATCTTTTCCCCTTCTACTATCGAGATGGATCCGGTTAAGGTCCAAGCCATCCAGGATTGGACTCAGCCGACATCTCTGAAAAGTCTGCAAAAGTTCCTGGGCTTTGCTAATTTTTATCGTCGCTTCATCTGTAATTTTTCCAGCATTGCCAAACCATTGACCGATTTGACCAAGAAGGGTGCTGATTTGGTTAATTGGTCTTCTGCTGCCGTGGAAGCTTTTCAGGAGTTGAAGCGTCGTTTTTGTTCTGCCCCTGTGTTGTGTCAACCAGATGTTTCTCTTCCGTTCCAGGTCGAGGTTGATGCTTCTGAGATTGGAGCAGGGGCGGTTTTGTCACAGAGAGGTTCTGGTTGCTCAGTGTTGAAACCATGTGCTTTCTTTTCCAGGAAGTTTTCTGCTGCTGAGCGTAATTATGATGTGGGCAACCGAGAGTTGCTGGCCATGAAGTGGGCATTCGAGGAGTGGCGTCATTGGCTTGAAGGAGCTAAGCATCGCGTGGTGGTATTGACTGATCATAAGAACCTTACTTCTCTTGAGTCTGCCAAGCGCTTGAATCCTAGACAGGCCCGTTGGTCGTTATTTTTTGCTTGCTTCGATTTTGTGATTTCGTACCTTCCGGGCTCTAAAAATGTGAAGGCGGATGCTCTGTCTAGGAGTTTTGTGCCCGACTCTCCGGGTTTATCTGAGCCGGCGAGTATCCTCAAGGAAGGAGTCATTGTGTCTGCCATCTCCCCTGATTTGCGGCGAGTGTTGCAAAAATTTCAGGCTAATAAACCTGATCGTTGTCCGGCCGAGAAACTGTTCGTCCCTGATAGGTGGACTAGTAAAGTTATCTCTGAACTTCATTGTTCGGTGTTGGCTGGTCATCCAGGAATCTTTGGTACCAGAGAGTTAGTGGCTAGATCCTTCTGGTGGCCATCTCTGTCACGGGATGTACGTACTTTTGTGCAGTCCTGTGGGATTTGTGCTAGGGCTAAGCCCTGCTGTTCACGTGCCAGTGGGTTGCTTTTGCCCTTGCCGGTCCCGAAGAGGCCTTGGACACATATTTCGATGGATTTCATTTCTGACCTTCCCGTTTCTCAAAAGATGTCAGTCATTTGAATGGTCTGTGATCGCTTTTCTAAAATGGTCCATCTGGTGCCCTTGGTTAAATTGCCTTCCTCCTCTGATTTGGTGCCTTTGTTCTTCCAGCATGTGGTTCGTTTGCATGGCATTCCTGAGAATATTGTTTCTGACAGAGGTTCCCAGTTTGTTTCAAGGTTCTGGCGAGCCTTTTGTGGTAGGATGGGCATTGACCTATCTTTTTCCTCGGCTTTCCATCCTCAGACTAATGGCCAGACCGAACGAACCAATCAGACCTTGGAAACATATCTGAGATGTTTTGTTTCTGCAGACCAGGATGATTGGGTGTCCTTTTTGCCGTTGGCTGAGTTCGCCCTTAATAATCGGGCCAGCTCGGCTACCTTGGTCTCTCCATTTTTCTGCAATTCTGGGTTCCATCCTCGTTTCTCTTCAGGACAGGTTGAGTCTTCGGACTGTCCTGGTGTGGATACTGTGGTGGACAGGTTGCAGCAGATCTGGACTCAGGTAGTGGACAATTTGACCCTGTCCCAGGAGAAGGCTCAACTTTTCGCTAATCGCAGACGCCGTGTGGGTCCCCGACTTCGTGTTGGGGATCTGGTTTGGTTATCTTCTCGTCATATTCCTATGAAGGTTTCCTCTCCTAAATTTAAACCTCGTTTTATTGGTCCGTATAGGATTTCTGAGATTCTCAATCCTGTGTCCTTTCGTCTGACCCTCCCGGACTCCTTTTCCATACATAATGTATTCCATAGGTCGTTGTTGCGGAGATACGTGGCACCTATGGTTCCATCTGTTGAGCCTCCTGCCCCTGTTTTGGTGGAGGGGGAATTGGAGTATATTGTGGAGAAAATTTTGGATTCTCGTGTCTCTAGACGGAAACTCCAGTATCTGGTTAAATGGAAGGGTTATGCTCAGGAAGATAATTCCTGGGTTTTTGCCTCTGATGTCCATGCTCCAGATCTTGTCCGTGCCTTTCATGTGGCTCATCCTGGTCGGCCTGGGGGCTCTGGTGAGGGTTCGGTGACCCCTCCTCAAGGGGGGGGTACTGTTGTGAATTCTGTGGCTGAATTCACTCCTGTGGTCACAAGTGGTACTGCAGCTTCTGGGCTTCCTCCCTCAGGTGTTCTGGTGAGCTCGTTGGCTGCCTTGTTATTTAACTCCACCTGATTCTGTCTTCCTTGCTCCTTGTCAATGTTCCAGTGTTGGATCTGAGCTTCTGGATCTTTCCTGTGGCCTGCTGCTCTGCTTAGATAAGTGCTTCTTTGCTTTTGTTGCTGTTTTTTCTGTCCAGCTTGTCTATTCGTTTTTGCTGGAAGCTCTGAGACGCAAAGGGTGTACCGCCGTGCCGTTAGTTCGGCACGGTGGGTTTTTTTGCCCCCTTTGCGTGGTTTTTTGCTTTAGGGTTTTTTGTAGACTGCAAAGTTCTCTTTGCTATCCTCGCTCTATCTAGAATATCGGGCCTCACTTTGCTGAATCTATTTCATCCCTACGTTTTGTCTTTTCATCTTGCTAACAGTCATTATATGTGGGGGGCTGCCTTTTCCTTTGGGGTATTTCTCTGAGGCAAGTCAGGCTTGTATTTCTATCTTCAGGCTAGTCAGTTCCTCAGGCTGTGCCGAGTTGCATAGGTAGTGTCAGGCGCAATCCACAGCTGCCTTTAGTTGTGTTTAGGATAGGTTCAGGTATTGCGGTCTACAGAAATTCCACGTCTCAGAGCTCGTTCTATTGTTTTTGGGTTATTGTCAGATCACTGTATGTGCTCTGATTACTGCACACTGTGTTACTGGATTGCCTTCATAACACTGTAGTGTTTCATTGAACATTGAGAAAATCAGCAAGTGAAGCACCCATGACTGTAAGGCTGCCGTCACACTAGCAGTATTTGGTCAGTATTTTACATCAGTATTTGTAAGCCAAAACCAGGAATGGAACAAATAGAGGAAAAGTATAATAGAAACATAAGCACCACTTCTGTATTTGTCACTCACTCCTTGTTTTGGCTTACAAATACTGAGGTAAAATACTAACCAAATACTGCTAGTGTGACGGCAGCCTAAATGTGCAAATCGCATATAAGTGGCCTCATGATGTCTCATCCCAGTCCTCTTTTGCTATGTACAGAAGATGACGCCAAACTGAATTTTTGCCCCAGGTACAGGAAAACCTACATTCGCTTTTAGGTTTCTGTATTCTGTATAACAAGACAATGATAATTTTGATTCTATAGTTATTACTGTCCTATGCAATATTATTGTGATCTACTTAAATATCCCATAATTATGAATCGATTTAGAAAGATTTTTTTTAATGACCATATTGATTTAATTGGTATATTGTGTCAGCAGTTGGCTTCATTTAGGTTACCTTGAAAGGTCTTGGTAAAGTCAATGGGATTTGTAGGAACCATAGCAATCTGCAAAAGCTTTAAACCCTATAGCTACTGTATATAACTGTTTAATACAAAGTCAACAATGATAATTAGAGGTGCTTCTCACAAAATTAGAATATCATCAAAATGTTAATTTATTTCAGTTCTTCAATACAAAAGGTGAAACTCATATATTATATAGAGTCATTACAAATCAAGTGATCTATTTCAAATGTTTATTTCTGTTAATGTTGATGATTATGGCTTACAGCCAATGAAAACCCAAAAGTCATTATCTCAGTAAATTAGAATACTTTATAAAACCATCTTAAAAAATGATTTTAAATGTTGGCCTACTGAAATGTATGTTCAGTAAATGCACTCAATATTTGATCGGGGCTCCTTTTGCATCAATGTGGCGTGGCATGGAGGCGATCAGCCTGTGGCACTGCTGAGGTGTTATGGAAGCCCAGGTTGCTTTGAGAGCAGCCTTCAGCTCATCTGCATTATTGGGTCTGGTGTCTCTCATCTTCCTCTTGACAATACCCCATAGATTCTCTATGGGGTTAAGGTCAGGTGAGTTTGTTGGCCAATCAAGTACAGTGATACTGTTGTTTTTAAACCAGGTACTGGTACTTTTGGCAGTGTGGAAAGATGCCAAGTCCTGCTGGAGAATTAAATTTCCATCTCCATCACTGTGTCAAGCCACTCATGACCAATCGACAACGCCAGAAGCGTCTTACCTGGGCAAAGGAGAAAAAGAGCTGGACTGTTGCTCAGTGGTCCAAGGTGTTGTTTTCAGATGAAAGTAAATTTTGCATTTCATTTGGAAATCAAGGTCCCAGAGTCTGGAGGAAGAGTGGAGAGGCCACAATCCAAGCTGCTTGAGGTCTAGTGTGAAGTTTCTACAATCAGTGATGGTTTGGGGAGCCTGCAGGCGTAGGTCCACTGTGTTTTATCAAGACCAAAGTCACCGCCACCATCTACCAGGAAATTTTAGAGCACTTCATGCTTCCCTATGCCGACAAGCTTTTTAGAGATGGAAATTTAATTCTCCAGCAGGACTTGGCACCTGTCCACACTGCTAAAAGTACCAGTACCTGGTTTAAAAACAATGCAGATGAGCTGAAGGATGCTATCAAAGCAGCCTGGGCTTCTATAACACCTCAGCAGTGCCCCAGGCTGATCGCCTCCTTGCCACGTTGCATTAATGCAGTAATTGATGCAAAAGGAGCCTCAACCAATTACTAGTGCATTTACTGATCATACATTTCAGTAGGCCAACATTTAAACTCATTTTTCAAGCTGGTGTAATAAAGTATTCCAATTAATGAAATAATGACTTTTGGCTGTAAGCCATACTCATCAACATTAACAGAAATAAACACTTGAAATAGATCACTCTATTTGCACAGACTCTATATAATATATGAGCTTCACCTTTTTGAAGATATTCTAATTTTGTGAGAAGCATCCGTATATACGCTTAGTTGTTCAGTATATGTAAAAAAGTACCTAGCTTGTGATACCATAAGCAAGCCTAGCTATAAAAGGCCTAGGTGGTCTAGCAGAGGGCAACCCTTCTGAAGCCATAGCAGATGACTACTATTTTTTGGATTCTTGTACAGATGGCCCATTAAGTCCTGGTCATGAAATGACTAAGGTATACAAACTTCACAAACTACAAAAAAACATAACATGATTTCACTGAAGGCAAAGTCCGTATGTGCATTGAACTTGGTCATCGGCTGGTCATGTGAGACAAGCCCAGATTTCTGAGCTGGCATGTATGTTTACTTTGCAAAGAAAAAAGTACAAAGTGAATTAAAGTTGTTCTCTCTAATGAACCCTGTGACCATTTCACAAATATGGAAGCATCTAAAAGCCATATGATTTTGAAGCATGAAATCTCTTTGATGATCTATCTAAATTATAACAAAATGAATAAAAATGCATTCCTAAAAGGAAAAATATGAATGTCCATAAGGTTCCTACCTATTGTTAATTAATTTTAATGGAGAAACCATATTTTACTGTTTAAAGGGAACCTGTCACCCCGAAAATCGCGGGTGAGGTAAGCCCACCGGCATCAGGGGCTTATCTACAGCATTCTGTAATGCTGTAGATAAGCCCCCGATGTTACCTGAAAGAGGAGAAAAAGACGTTAGATTATACTCACCCAGGGGTGGTCCCGCTGCTGGTCCGGTCGGATGGGTGTCTCTGGTCCGCTGCGGCGCCTCCCATCTTTATTCCAAGACGTCCAGTTCTGATCTTCAGCCACGGCTCTGGCGCAGGCGTACTTTGTCTGCCCTGTCGAGGGCAGAACAAGGAACTGCAGTGCGCAGGCTCCGGGCCTCTCTGACCTTTCCAGCGCCTGCGCACTGCAGTACTTTGTTCTGCCCTCAACAGGGCAGACAAAGTACGCCTGCGCCGGAGCCGTGGCTGAAGATCAGAAGATAACGTCTTGGAATGAAGATGGGAGGCGCCGCAGCGGACCAGAGACACCCATCCGACTGGACCAGCAGCGGGACCACCCCTGGGTGAGTATAATCTAACGTCTTTTTCTCCTCTTTCAGGTAACATCGGGGGCTTAACTACAGCATTACAGAATGCTGTAGATAAGCCCCTGATGCCGGTGGGCTTACCTCACCCGCGATTTTCGGGGTGACAGGTTCCCTTTAAGTTCCCAGATTTAGGCTTATTGCAGCTATTTTACTACTTGTCCTGAGATATCATTAGGGAACTTAGAATGCTGTCAGGAAAACTAAGTACCGGTAAGTCACCCATCAAGATGAATGGTAATCAGTCGTTTTCTTTTTTTTTAGTGGCTCTTGCAGTTTTCCAGATGATGTGTGAGTGTGAGGTGGAAAATGCTTGTATACAGTCTATTCGCTGTTCTTAGCAGGCTAAGATCGTTCTGTAAAAATACATCTATAGAATAAACATGGTGGGATTGGCAGATTGGCCTCCCAGCTTGCCCTTGACATATGATGTAGAATGAAATAAGGATCAGATAGTTTGAGTTTGAATTATCGATCTTTTTGTTCTTCCTGGAAATAAGCAGCTTGCCAGGTGTCTGACAGTTGCTTACTCCACCAGGCCATTGAAGATACATTGAGATACAGGGAGCAGACCAATACTGAACATGAGGAAATACTTGGGGAAAAATATGCGTGCCACAGGGTATGCATGAGACATATTTGTAAAGTTCAGCACAACATAACATAATCCTACAGAAAAATTTGCACATGGAGAATCATGTTTAATAGTAAAAGGTAAACTTCCTTACCTGCAGTAGCATGTGGTGCCAATACCCCAGTAGCATGTGGTGCCAATACCCCAGTAGCATGTGGTGCCAATACCCCAGAAGCATGTGGTGCCAATAACCCAGTAGCATGTTGTGCCAATACCCCAGTAGCATGTGGTGCCAATACCCCAGTAGCATGTGGTGCCAATACCCCAGTAGCATGTGGTGCCAATTACAGGGCACATGTAATAGATGGGTGAGACTCTCCCTTTAATAACTGTAGTGGAGAAATGTGCTTGATTACATAGCAGACATCTATGCCTCCTCATCAGTAGGCAAGATATGGCAGAGGATGGGGCCAGTCCTGCTGTGAATAGATGCTAAGTGATTGCATGAGTTTTGTATCGTGAATAATAATATAATAATAATTTTTATTTATATAGCGCCAACATATTCTGCAGCGCTTTACAAATTATAGAGGGGACTTGTACATACAATAGACATTACAGCATAACAGAAATACAGTTCAAAACAGATACCAAGAGGAATGAGGGCCCTGCTCGCAAGCTTACAAACTATGAGGAAAAGGGGAGACACAAGAGGTGGATGGTAACAATTGTTATAGTTATTCGGACCGGCCATAGTGTAAGGCTCGGGTGTTCATGTAAAGCTGCATGAACCAGTTAACTGCCTAAGTATGTAGCAGTACAGACACAGAGGGCTATTAACTGCATAAAGTGAATGAGAACATAGTGCGAGGAATCTGTTTTTTTTTGTTTTGTTTTGTTTGTTTTTTTAATAGGCCACACAGGGATCGTTAGGTTAATGCATTGAGGCGGTAGGCCAGTCTGAACAAATAAGTTTTTAGGGCACGCTTAAAACTGTGGGGATTGGGAATTAATCGTATTAACCTAGGTAGTGCATTCCAAAGAATCGGCGCAGCACGTGTAAAGTCTTGGAGACGGGAGTGGGAGGTTCTGATTATTGAGGATGCTAACCTGAGGTCATCAGCGGAGCGGAGGGCACGGGAAGGGTGGTAGACTGAGACCAGAGAGGAGATGTAGGGTGGTGCTGAGCCATGGAGCGCTTTGTGGATGAGGGTAGTAGTTTTGTACTGGATTCTGGAGTGGATGGGTAGCCAGTGTAATGACTGGCACAAGGTAGAGGCATTGGTGTAACGGTTGGTGAGGAATATGATCCTGGCAGCAGCATTCAGGACAGATTGGAGCGGGGAAAGTTTGGTAAGAGGGAGGCCGATTAGTAGAGAGTTACAATAGTCCAGACGAGAATGAATAAGTGAAACAGTAAGAGTTTTTGCAGAGTCGAAAGTAAAAAAAGGGCGAATTCTAGAAATGTTTTTGAGATGCAGGTAAGAAGAGCGAGCCAGTGATCGGATGTGGGGGGTGAATGAAAGGTCAGAATCAAGGATGACCCCAAGGCAGCGGGCATGTTGCTTTGGAGTAATGGTGGAACCGCACATGGAGATGGCAATGTCAGCCAAAGGTAGGTTAGTAGAGGGAGAGAACACGAGGAGTTCAGTTTTTGACAGGTTTAGTTTCAGATAGAGGGAGGACATGATGCTAGAGACAGCGGTAAGACAATCACTGGTGTTTTCTAATAAGGCAGGCGTGAGATCAGGAGAAGAAGTGTATAATTGGGTGTCGTCAGCATAGAGATGGTACTGGAAACCAAATCTACTGATTGTTTGTCCAATAGGGGCAGTGTACAAAGAGAAAAGGAGGGGGCCTAGGACTGATCCTTGAGGAACCCCAACAGTAAGGGGAAGGTGAGAGGAGGAGGAACCAGCAAAACATACAGTGAAGGATCGGTCAGAGAGATAGGAGGAGAACCAGGAGAGAACGGTGTCCTTGAGGCTGATGGAGCGAAGCATAGTGAGGAGGAGCTGATGATCCACAGTGTCGAATGCTGCAGAGAGATCCAAGAGAATTAGCATGGAGTAGTGACCATTAAATTTAGCTGTTAGTACAAAAAAAACAAACACTACATACTTACCTACCGCTGTCTGTCCCCGGCGCTCAGCTTCTCTGCACTCCTCTGCACTCACTGTGAGCACAGCGGCCGGAAAGCAGAGCGGTGACGTCACCGCTGTGCTTTCCGGCTGACCGACGCTCACAGCCAGTGCAGGAGGAGTGCAGAGAAGTACAGCGCCGGGGACAGACAGCGGTAGGTAAGTATGTAGTGTTTGTTTTTTTTACTTTTACGCTGGTAACCAGGGTAAACATCGGGTTACTAAGCGCGGCCCTGCGCTTAGTAACCCGATGTTTACCCTGGTTACAAGTGAAGACATCGCTGGATCGGTGTCACACACGCCGATCCAGCGATGTCAGCGGGAGATCCAGCGACGAAATAAAGTTCTGGACTTTCCTCAGCGACCAACGATCTCCCAGCAGGGGCCTGATCGTTGGTCGCTGTCACACAGAACGATTTCCTTAACGATATCGTTGCTACGTCACAAAAAGCAACGATATCGTTAACGATATCGTTATGTGTGAAGGTACCTTAAACCTCAGCTCTATCTGGGATTTTCAATCCAATGGCCAGTTTTATCAGTGACTGACAGCTTTCTTTGTATGCAAACTTGTACAAAGCAAGCTGATAGGACCACTGGACCGAAATCCCAGAAAGAGCAGAGGAATGAGTAAAACACAGGTTATATTGAATATTTTCTCACAAAACTATATATTAATCCGCTCAGCTCCTCCTGCTATATAGCGTGGTGCCTGCGGATTGGACTGCATTTTTATGACAGGTTCCTTTTAAAGACTGACTGCTAGACTGGAAGAACTAGATGTGTGTAAATAGGGCTCAACATAGTTTTGTGAGCAGCCTAATCATACAGTAACACAAATTGTAAAGTTAATGGATGAAAACCTTAGCTATAAAGGGTGGGATACTGTTATATTAAATGTAGCCTGTCATGTAAAATATCGCTATTAACCTGCTTATGTGGGTTTAATCTGCAGATTAATACCATTGTAAAGCCGCTTCTGCACTGAGAACCCCACTGCGGGGAGGAAATTCACTTTATTCCTCCTCGGGGCCTCGGTCTTTCAGTCATAGGAGTGACACCAGCACTGTTTCAGTCACCACTATGGGCATAGAGAGCAGCTTTAACAATGCCCCTGGCACTGACTGATAGCCACCCCCTAATGCAGAACTCTAGTGATGAATCCGCTGTCAGTCAGTGCTGACAGTCACCGCTCTCCATGAGAGCCACCGCTCTCCATGTACAGTGGGGTGACTGAAACCATGCCGGCACCACACCTTTGACTAAAATACTGGGCTTGCAGAGAGGAATAAAGTTAATTTCCCCCCGGCAGCGGGTCTGTCAGTGCGGAGGCCGAATGATGTCAGAAGAACCAAATTAACCTTCAGACTATCCCCTTATCTGCAAATTAATCACATTTTTTACACGACCGGTTCTCTTTAGTTGTACGCAACTAGCATACCATTGTTTTCTTCTAGAAACTGCAGGACTCCTGTTCATGGGTTGTGTTCGTTATTGCTTATATAAGGTGTCACAATGTTTACATGTTTACACACATAAAAGTGGATTTACACTACCCAGCAGGCTCGGACTGGTCCACAGGAGAATTCTCCGGTGGGCCCCTGTGCATGAGTGTGCCACCGCCCCCTTATATGATAATTTTAAAACCAACATATACACATATATATATATGTATGTATATATATATATATATATATATCTCAATGGTGAGGGTCTGTCCACTTATTTCCTAGAAAAAATCAGCCACATCCATCAGGATATCTCAGCCCAATATCCTCAGTGCCTGGATCCCCTTCCCTGCCGCACCTCAAGCTCACTAGACATCTTTGAGCCTGTTTCAGAAGAAGACGTTTCCAAGCTCCTTGCTTCTGCTCGGCCTACAACCTGCAATAGTGACCCCATTCCTTCACCTCTCCTCCAGTCTCTCTCACCAGTGCTCACCACTCACCTGACTAAAATATTTAACCTCTCTCTTTCTTCAGGTATCTTTCCCTCCTCATTTAAACATGCCATCATAACCCCTTTACTTAAAAAGCCATCCCTGGACCAGAACTGCACTGCTAACTACAGACCTGTCTCTAACCTTTCCTTCATCTCTAAACACCCTGGAACGCTTGGTCCACTCCCGTCTAATCCGCTATCTCTCGGATAACTCTCTTCTCGATCCCTTACAATCTGGTTTCCGCTCTTTACACTCCACTGAAACTGCCCTCACTAAAGTCTCTAATGATCTAATAAAGGTACCGTCACACTAGACGATATCGCTAGCGATCCGTGACGTTGCAGCGTCCTCGCTAGCGATATCGTCCAGTGTGACAGGCAGCAACGATCAGGCCCCTGCTGTGCTGTCGCTGGTCGGGGAAGAAAGTCCAGAACTTTATTTTGTCGCTGGACTCCCCGCAGACATCGCTGAATCGGCGTGTGTGACACCGATCCAGCGATGTCTTCACTGGTAACCAGGGTAAACATCGGGTAACTAAGCGCAGGGCCGCGCTTAGTAACCCGATGTTTACCCTGGTTACCATCCTAAAAGTAAAAAAACCAAACACTACATACTTACCTACAGCTGTCTGTCCTCCAGCGCTGTGCTCTGCTCTCCTCCTGTACTGGCTGTGAGCGTCGTTCAGCCGGAAAGCAGAGCGGTGACGTCACCGCTCTGCTTTCCGGCCGCTGTGCTCACAGCCAGTGCAGGAGGAGAGCAGAGCACAGCGCTGGAGGACAGACGGCTGTAGGTAAGTATGTTCTGTTTGTTTTTTTTACTTTTAGGATGGTAACCAGGGTAAACATCGGGTTACTAAGCGCGGCCCTGCGCTTAGTAACCCGATGTTTACCCTGGTTACCGGGGACCTCGGGATCGTTGGTCGCTGGAGAGCTGTCTGTGTGACAGCTCTCCAGAGACCAAACAGCGACGCTGCAGCGATCCGGATCGTTGTCGGTATCGCTGCAGCGTCGCTCAGTGTGACGGCACCTTAACAGCTAAATCCAAAGGTCATTGCTCCCTGCTGATTCTCCTGGATCTCTCTGCTGCATTTGACAGTGGATCACCAGCTCCTTCTCACTATGCTCCGCTCCATAGGCCTCAAGGACACAGCCCTCTCCTGGTTCTTCTCCTACCTCTCCGATCGCTCCTTCACTGTATCTTTTGCTGACTCCTCTTCCTCTCCTCGTCCCCTTACTATAGGTGTTCCACAGGGCTAAGTCCTAGGCCCCTTTCTCTTCTCTCTATACACTGCCCCTATTGGGCAAGCAATCGGCAGATTTGGTTTCCAGTATCATCTCTATGCTGACGACACCCAATTATACACTTCTTCCGCTGACATCAACCCTACGCTAATTCAAAATACCAAGGATTGTCTGTCTGCTGTCTCTAACATCATGTCCGCCCTCTATCTGAAACTAAATCTCTCCAAAACTGAACTTCTTGTGTTTCTCCCCTCTACTAACCTCACTCTACCTAACATCAAAATTACCCTGGAGGGTTCAACCATAACTCCCAAGCAGCATGCCCGCTGTCTTGGGGTCATAGTCGACACCGAACTTTCCTTTATTCCCTATATCCGATCACTCACTCGCTCCTGCATCTTAAAAACATCTCCAGAATCCGACCTTTTCTCACCTTTGAAACTGCTAAGACTCTTACTGTTGCTCTTATTCATTCTCGTCTGAACTACTGCAACTCTCTTCTGATTGGCCTCCCTCTTACCAAACTTTCCCCTCTCCAATCCATCTTGAATGCAGCAGCCAGAGTCATATTTCTGTCCAGCCGCTTCACTGATGCCTCCATCTTGTGCCAGTCATTGCACTGGCTACCCATTCGCTACAGGGTCCAGTATAAACTCATCTCTCTCGCCCACAAAGCTCTCCACAGTTCTGCACCGCCTTATATATCCTCTCTCATCTCTGTCTATCGCCCTACACGTGCCCTCCGTTCTACAAATGACCTAAGACGAACATCCCCCGTAATCCGAACCTCACACCTCCGTCTCCAAGACTTCTCTCGTGCTGCGCCAGCTCTCTGGAATGCACTTCCCCAGACGATCAGACTGATACCTAGCCCTGACCTATTCAAGCGTGCTTTAAAAACCCATCTCTTCAAACAAGCCTACCACATCAACTACTCAGTAAACTAACTTTGTCCTGTTCCCTCCTTCCAAATATTATCTGCATATGAATCTGCACCCTACTATTCATCTGTCTCCACACCCTCCATGCACATGATAACTGCCCTTGATACTTGACTATTGCACTTAAACACACGGGCTGATGACCGGATCATGCAGCTTTATATGAAAATCCCTATTTATTATAATTGCCAGACCTGAAATAACAAGCACTTTTCACCTATTGTGTCCCCCCCATTTCCTTGTAGATTGTAAGCTTGCGAGCAGGGACCTCACCCCTAATGTCACTGTTTAACTGTCCTACCTTGTATTGAATTTATTGTCTGTACATGTCCCCGCTTAATTGTAAAGTGCTGCGGAATATGTTGGCGTTATATAAATAAAAAATTATTATTATTATTGTATGTGCAATAATCCCCATGAGGAGAGAAACACCATCTTATATGAGCAGTGCTTGGCACTATATACAGTGGGGCAAAAAAGTATTTAGTCAGTCAGTAATAGTGCAAGTTCCACCACTTAAAAAGATGAGAGGCGTCTGTAATTTACATCATAGGTAGACCTCAACTATGGGAGACAAACTGAGAAAAAAAAATCCAGAAAATCACATTGTCTGTTTTTTTAACATTTTATTTGCATATTATGGTGGAAAATAAGTATTTGGTCTGAAACAAAATTTCTTCTCAATACTTTGTAATATATCCCTTGTTGGCAATGACAGAGGTCAAACGTTTTCTGTAAGTCTTCACAAGGTTGCCACACACTGTTGTTGGTATGTTGGCCCATTCCTCCATGCAGATCTCCTCTAGAGCAGTGATGTTTTTGGCTTTTCGCTTGGCAACACGGACTTTCAACTCCCTCCAAAGGTTTTCTATAGGGTTGAGATCTGGAGACTGGCTAGGCCACTCCAGGACCTTGAAATGCTTCTTATGAAGCCACTCCTTCGTTGCCCTGGTGGTGTGCTTTGGATCATTGTCATGTTGAAAGACCCAGCCACGTTTCATCTTCAATGCCCTTGCTGATGGAAGGAGGTTTGCACTCAAAATCTCACGATACATGGCCCCATTCATTCTTTCATGTACCTGGATCAGTCGTCCAGGCCCCTTTGCAGAGAAACAGCCCCAAAGCATGATGTTTCCACCACCATGCTTTACAGTAGGTATGGTGTTTGATGGATGCAACTCAGTATTCTTTTTCCTCCAAACACGACAAGTTGTGTTTCTACCAAACAGTTCCAGTTTGGTTTCATCAGACCATAGGACATTCTCCCAAAACTCCTCTGGATCATCCAAATGCTCTCTAGCAAACTTCAGACGGGCCCAGACATGTACTGGCTTAAGCAGTGGGACACGTCTGGCACTGCAGGATCTGAGTCCATGGTGGCGTAGTGTGTTACTTATGGTAGGCCTTGTTACATTGGTCCCAGCTCTCTGCAGTTTATTCACTAGGTCCCCCCGCGTGGTTCTGGGATTTTTGCTCACCGTTCTTGTGATCATTCTGACCCCACGGGGTGGGATTTTGCGTGGAGCCCCAGGTCGAGGGAGATCATCAGTGGTCTTGTATGTCTTCCATTTTCTAATTATTGCTCCCACTGTTGATTTCTTCACTCCAAGCTGGTTGGCTATTGCAGATTCAGTCTTCCCAGCCTGGTCTAGGGCTACAATTTTGTTTCTGGTGTCCTTTGACAGCTCTTTGGTCTTCACCATAGTGGAGTTTGGAGTCAGACTGTTTGAGGGTGTGCACAGGTGTCTTTTTATACGGATAACAAGTTTAAACAGGTGCCATTACTACAGGTAATGAGTGGAGGAAAGAGGAGACTCTTAAAGAAGAAGTTACAGGTCTGTGAGAGCCAGAAATCTTGATTGTTTGTTTCTGACCAAATACTTATTTTCCACCATAATATGCAAAAAAAATGATAAAAAAACAGACAATGTGATTTTCTGGATTTTTTTTTCTCAGTTTGTCTCCCATAGTTGAGGTCTACCTATGATGTAGATTACAGACGCCTCTCATCTTTTTAAGTGGTGGAACTTGCACTATTGCTGACTGACTAAATACTTTTTTGCCCCACTGTACATGATTCACTATATACAGATAAAGGCGGCATCTTATTCATGTAACCATCTACCCAGTTCATTGTTATAGAAATTTGTGACTGCGGCACGGTGGTGCAGTGGTTAGCACTGCAGCCTTGCAGCGCTGGGGTCCTGGGTTCAAATCCCACCAAGGACAACATCTGCAAAGAGTTTGTATGTTCTCTCCGTGTTTGCGTGGGTTTCCTCCGGGCACTCCGGTTTCCTCCCACATTCCAAAGACATACTGATAGGGAATTTAGATTGTGAGCCCCATTGGGCAAAATGTAAAGCGCTGCGGAATATGTTAGCGCTATATAAAAGTAGCCTGACCACATTTCCCACCAGCACAGAATGATTTCTATCGTAATGACTACAGGTGAAAAAGTTGTTTCCCTTTCAGATTAAGTGATTGTGCATGGGAAAAAAGTGGAAATACCACAGCAGGACAGGACTGTTGGGGTATGTTTCCACGTTCAGGAAACGCTGCGTTGAGCCGCAGCGTCAAAAATGCAGCGTCCAGATGTTACAGCATAGTGGAGGGGATTTAATGAAATCCCGTCTCCACTATGCATTAAAAGACGCATGCAGCATACCCGCAAAAACGCACATGCGGCGCGTCTTTTGAGAACGCAGCATGTCCTTAAGGTACCTTCACACATAACGATATTGTTAACGATATCGTTGCTTTATGTGACGTAGCAACGATATCGTTAATAAAATCGTTATGTGTGACAGCGACCAACGATCAGGCCCCTGCTGGGAGATCGTTGGTCGCTGAAGAAAGTCCAGAACTTTATTTCGTCGCTGGATCTCCCACGGACATCGCTGGATCGGCGTGTGTGACACCGATCCAGCGATGTCTTCACTGGTAACCAGGGTAAACATCGGGTAACTAAGCGCAGGGCCGCGCTTAGTAACCCGATGTTTACCCTGGTTACCATCCTAAAAGTAAAAAAAAACAAACAGTACATACTTACCTACCGCTGTCTGTCCTCCAGCGCTGTGCTCCAGTGGCGTAGGAAGGGGGGTGCGGGGGGGGGGGCGGTCCGCCCCGGGCGGCACAATGCTGGGGGCGGCCGGCGCTGCAGGAGAAGATAAAAAAAAAAAAAAAAAAGACGCCCCTTTAAATCTTCGGGCGGCGCCGTCCGCCGCCACGACCAGGGCCAGCTCCCCCCACCCCCGGGTCCCGGGTCCCGCCCCCCGCTCTAATACTCACCTCTCCTGGTTCCTGCGGCTTCAGCGTCCTCTGACTCTGCGACGTCTCAGAGCAGAGGACGCGATGACGTCACTACTGTGCGCGCCGCTCTGCCTCTCTGTCCTGAGCGTCGCAGAGCCGGAGAGACGCTGACTGCACCGGACCTGCGCTGGGAACGGGAGAGGTGAGGATTTTACTTTTTTTTTTTTTTTCTTTATTTCTGACTGTCTGGGGCTGGGGCAATGCTGGAGACCATGGGGCAGAATGCTGGACACACTGGGGCAATACAGGAGACCATGGGGCAGATTGCTGGACACACTGGGGCAATACAGGAGACTATGGGGCAGATTGCTGGACACACTTGGGCAATACAGGAGACCATGGGGCAGATTGCTGGACACACTGGGGCAATACAGGAGACCATGGGGCAGATTGCTGGACACACTGGGGCAATACTGGAGACCATGGGGCAGATTGCTGGACACACTGGGGCAATACAGGAGACTATGGGGCAGATTGCTGGACACACTGGGGCAATACAGGAGACTATGGGGCAGATTGCTGGACACACTGGGGCAATACTGGAGACCATGGGGCAGAATGCTGGACACACTGGGGCAGTACAGGAGACTATGGGGCAGAATGCTGGACACACTGAATACTGGAGACCATGGGGCAGATCTCAGGACACATTGAGGCAATGCTGGAGACCCTGGGGCAGACTTCTGGACATACTGGGGCAATACTGGAGACCATGGGGCAGATTGCTGGACACACCGGGGCAATACTGGAGACCATGGGGCAGAATGCTGGACACACTGGGGCAATACAGGAGACCATGGGGCAGATTGCTGGACACACTGGGGCAATACTGGAGACCATGGGGCAGAATGCTGGACACACTGGGGCAGTACAGGTGACTATGGGGCAGAATGCTGGACACACTGGGTCAATACTGGAGACCCTGGGGCAGATTGCTGGACACACTGGGGCAATACTGGAGACCCTGGGGCAGATTTCTGGACACATTGAGGCAATGCTGGAGACCCTGGGGCAGACTTCTGGACACACTGGGGCAATGCTGGACACTGGGGCAGATTGCTGGACACACTGGGGGTAATATACTGGACACACTGGGGCAATGCTGGACACTGGGGGTAATATGCTGGACACACTGGGACAGACTGCTGGACACACTGGGGAAAGGCTGGACACTGGGGCAGATTGCTGGACACACTGAGGGCAGATTGCTGGACACACTGGGGGTAATATGCTGGACATACTGGGGCAGATTGCTGGACACACTGGGGGTAATATGCTGGACACACTGGGGCAGATTGCTGGACAACATGGGGGTAATATGCTGGACACACTGGGGCAGATTGCTGGACAACATGGGGGTAATATGCTGGACACACTGGGGGCAGGACTTGAGGCATGGGCAGAATGTAGATACGGGGCATGATTGGAGACACGGGGCAGGATTGGATCATGGGGCAGGACGGATACGATGGAGGCTGGTGGGGCAGGATGTGGAGATCATATGGGGTAGAATGGATACTCATGAGGGCAGGATGCGAGAACATATGGCTGGAGCCAGGAATGAGATAAACGGGGCCAGGGTGGGGAATATTATTACCATAGGGGATAATTAAGGGATATTGTTACTGCAGTGATGTATTTATTTTATTTTTTGAGTATACTGTTTTAAATGGGGGGGCGGTCCTGTTACTGTGCAGAGTGACACTATATCACCTTTTTTTCTTCATGTGGTGTAATGTAGAAGTTGTGAAAAATTAAGTAATGTGTTCTGCAAGCGGAGCTCGAGATAACTGTGTTATTTCCTGCAGAAACGAGTCCTGGCTGGAAGGAATGATGGCGGTCTGTGCTGGATGAAAGATGAAGGACTTCACCTAGAGACGTCACTGGTGAGTCAGTGTTACCTATACACTGACACTATACACTGTATACTATATAGAGGTCCTGTGTATAATGTCACCAGTGATCTCTGTATTACCTCTACACAGACACTGCATACTAAGTACAGATCTCCTGTGAATACTGGCACCTATGGTGATAGTATTGTGGTTTTTTTTTTATTACTGATCAGTATTGTAGTATTCAGTCACTATGTGGTGGTAATATGTGATCTGGAAATGGTGCGGTGGTATTTGTCCCTTGTATGTAGTATTATTCGGTCACTATGTGGCCTGGTCATGGTGTGGTGGTATTAAGTCACAGGTGTGGCATGTGGGGGTGACACCATTAGGCCCAGTTTAAGTTCTACAAAACAGGAAAACCATTTTTGGTAACCTTTGTGTGTATTGAGCTGGGGGGGGGGGGCGCCAAACTCGGGAACAGCCCCGGGCGGCAAAAGCTCTAGCTACGCCTCTGCTGTGCTCTGCACTCCTCCTGCACTGGCTGTGAGCGTCGGTCAGCCGGAAAGCAGAGCGGTGACGTCACCGCTCTGCTTTCCGGCCGCTGTGCTCACACAGACAGTACAGGAGGAGTGCAGAGCACAGCGCTGGAGGACAGACAGCGTCAGGTAAGTATGTACTGTTTGTTTTTTTTACTTTTAGCATGGTAACCAGGGTAAACATCGGGTTACTAAGCGCGGCCCTGCGCTTAGTTACCCGATGTTTACCCTGGTTACCGGCATCGTTGGTCGCTGGAGAGCGGTCTGTGTGACAGCTCTCCAGCGACCAAACAGCGACGCTGCAGCGATCCGGATCGTTGTCGGTATCGCTGCAGCGTCGCTTAATGTGAAGGGGCCTTTACATTGCAGAAACAACGCAAGGACAGCGCAGGTGACCTGCCAGTGACCTCAGGTGCAGATTTGGTGCAGATTTAACCTGCATAAAATCCTGACCAAATCCTGATGCAATCCTGAACGTGGACACATAACCTTGTAGTTTTCCACCACAGCGTAACTGCTGCATGTGAACACAGCTTTACAATGGCCAATTATTATGTAGAAATGAGAGTTCCTAGGAACACTTGTTTCTGATATTTGGCCAAGGTAAATGCACGTTTAAGTAAACTACTACTTAAGGTACCTTCACACATAACGATATTGTTAACGATATCGTTGCTATTTGTGACGTAGCAACGATATCGTTAATGAAATCGTTATGTGTGACAGCGACCAACGATCAGGTCCCTGCTGGGAGATCGTTGGTCGCTGAATAAAGTCCAGAACTTTATTTCGTCGCTGGACTCCCTGGAGACATCGCTGGATCGGCGTGTGTGACACCGATCCAGCGATGTCTTCACTGGTAACCAGGGTAAACATCGGGTAACTAAGCGCAGGGCCGCGCTTAGTAACCCGATGTTTACCCTGGTTACCATGCTAAAAGTAAAAAAAAACAAACAGTACATACTTACCTACCGCTGTCTGTCCTCCAGCGCTGCGCTCTGCACTCCTCCTGTACTGGCTGTGAGCCGGAAAGCAGAGCGGTGACGTCACCGCTCTGCTTTCCGGCTCCCAGACAGTACAGGAGGAGAGCAGAGAAGCAGAGCCCAGCGCTGGAGGACAGACAGCGGTAGGTAAGTATGTACTGTTTGTTTTTTTTTACTTTTAGGATGGTAACCAGGGTAAACATCGGGTTACTAAGCGCGGCCCTGCGCTTAGTTACCCGATGTTTACCCTGGTTACCGGCATCGTTGGTCGCTGGAGAGCGGTCTGTGTGACAGCTCTCCAGCGACCAAACAGCGACGCTGCAGCGATCCGGATCGTTGTCGGTATCGCTGCAGCGTCGCTAAATGTGAAGGGGCCTTTACTGTATGGTGTCATAATGTTTGGCCACATAACCTTTGGGAGTGGAGAGTTTCAGAGGAGAGGAGATTATACTAGGTGGTGGAAGCAGTTGTGGAAAGACAAGTAAATCTCTGTTTGGTTTTCCTTTCAGATCCCCTAATCTCATTAGCAGATTCCTAGGCTGCAGACGCCCTGCAGGCGGCACATATTTTAACCATGCACTGTCCAACAACAAGGACACATAGTCTATTTGCAGTTTTTCTGAATATAAAGCCCATTGGTCCTCAGGGAACAAATATCATGGTCAATGCTGACAGCTATGTAAGGTGTATGGTCACTTATAGGCCCAAAAGTGGTAAAATGTGCCTTTTGCAGAAATTCTGTGGGTTCATTGTAGATTTTGTCTCGGATCTACTGTGAAAATCTGCAGTATACATTTAAAGGCATTGTATGTCAAATCTTCAGATGACAATGGAGATAAACGGGAAGAACAATAGCGCAATAGGGTCTTATCATAGTAACAAAGATGCTGAGATATAGAGAATTGCTCACCTGGCTGGGTTGTGAAGTCACAACACAAAACGCTTCAATATGGCTGCTGGAGACCCACAAGTAGATCCAGGATGAAGAAAAAAAACAGTAGGATTGGGGTTTTCTGCACTTCCAAGGAGACCAGTGGATGAAATCCAGGGATTGTCGGTACTTGGAACCAGGAGACAAGATGCGTTTTTGTCAACGCGTTTCAAAGTTAACTTCCTCAGGACAAACCACAAAATCATGATTGGGCGATCATCAGTGGGTCCCCATAGCCATCAGATATCCTGAGTCCTTTTGGCATGAAAAATGCTCTGACTTTTAGAGCTTATGCAGACAAGCGAATCAGACTTGTGCGATCTGATTTTTAATTAACTCTATTTTTGCATTACAAAAATTAGATCCCACACGGAACATCCGAACGCCATCAGATTTTTACAGACATATTTCTTTGATAAACTTAGGAAACAGTGTTTGATTATGTACATTTTTTAGTGTAGATGTATGAAAACGGATTGCACACGGACATCACATGGATGCAAAAAACGAACACATGAATGGTACACGGATGAAAATCGGATGTAAATTAGAAAACAAATCATCCAAGTTCTCTGGATGAAACTCAGACCATTTTCATACTCTCGTCTGCAGCCGCCCTTAATTATAGGTCAGCTAATTATATTGGGGTATGTGGGCTGCGGAGTCGGTAAGCCAAAGTTCTGACTAGTCCATTTTTTCCACACAGTAATAACAAAGTTACTCTACTAAAATGGTAACATGACTGATCCATTTTTTAAAAATAAATATATATTTTGTAAAGCCGGACTCAGTATATTGCTACCTGACTCCACCCAAATTAACTCTGAGGGCTCATACTCACTTGCGAGAAACTCGGATGAGTCTCGCATGTTACTCAGATCGGAGGGTGCGGCCACATAGGAATACATGCAGCCGCACGCTCCGCTCCTGAGTGCCAGGTGCAGCGCCGAGTATTGACGTGCGAGACTCATCCGAGTTCCTCGCATGTAAGTATGAGCCCTTACTCTGATTCCTGTGCCCTGAGTGTCTGGCAGTGTTACTTGTGAATCTATGAAAACAGGGCATCATACATGCATGTATTTCTCTTAATTTTAAAGGGTATCTCTCACCCCTCAAAATACATATTAAAATAGCTGTACAGTGATATACAGGACTTTTCCCCCTTAAAAAAAACAATAGCACTGTACATTTTTAGTGGTACAGTGCTTAAGAAAATGTACTACTTTAAATTCAAATGCAAATTATGGGACTTTGGTGCACGCTTGGCATGCCCAAGGGCACCTTCAATTAGGATTTTGGGGAGTTCCCCTGCTTGTGAATGACAGCACCTGCTTGCTCGGAATGAGCGCTGCCTGTAGTCAGCCAGAGTGTTTGCACTTGCCTACTGACAGTGCCTGACCCTGACCGTGTGCACACAGTGTGAGTGCATTCTCCTCTATGTATGTACTCGCTCAGCACACATCTGGCTGTATCAGTGTAGATTCTCTAATGGCTCTAACAAAGGAATCAGACCATCCACATTTGTTGTAAAGTTTCCCTGACAAGAGACCAAATGCAACCCAAAACCCACTAATTATCACAAAGTGCCAACATGGCAATTTAACCTGCCATATTCTGGTATAACGTCCCACTTCCTGGTATAATTGTCTCCCATCCTGGTTTAGTGTCCCCATTCTGGTATAGTGTCCCCATTCTGTTTTAATGTCCACAGCCTGATTTAATGCCCCCCATCCTAGTATAATGTCCACCATCCTGTTATAATGTTCCCGATTCTGGTATAATGTCCCCAATTCTGGTATAATTTCCCCCCATGCTGGTATCATGTCCCCAATTCTGGTATAACTTCCCCCATTCTGGTATAATGCCCCAATCCTAGTATAATGTCTCCATACTAGAACAATGTCCCCATTGTAGTATAATGTCCCCCATACTGGTATAATATCTCCATCACGGTAGAATGTCCACCATCCAGGTATAATGTCCCTCATCTTGGTATAATGTTTCTCCATCCTAGGGCCCTTTTGTTCTTCTCCAGTACATATTAAAAATAAACAATTTACCTTCCTTCTCTCCTACGCTACACAGCGTCCTCTTGTGTAGCCGATGCAGGAGCTAACAGCTGACTTCTGCATGCCATGCACCACATCTTGCTGGCAAGCCAACATCTTCTGTGGGCCCCAGAGCTGTTCTCTGTGCCACAATATATTTCACCTGAATGTGCGTCATTAGACGCACATCCACGTCAAATTGGCGATGTCTAGCTCCCCTTCTGCACGGGCCCAATTACACTCCAGCATCTAGGGGCTCAACTATTGCGGTCGCAACTCTGACACTGCAATAGTTGAGCCCCTGAATGCTGGAGTGCTAGGGTGATGCCACGAGTGCCCATGAGATGCTTCTGAGAGCCATAGGTTCCCACCACTCATTTAATGTATAGCAGGGCCTCCCGACTCTTTCCAAACATCGAAAAGATCAAGCCTACTGAATTTTAGATTGGGGTGGAGATAAGCCATCGTCAGGTGAGTCTGGGGGCAGCTCTTTCAAAAAACAGGAATGCTTGGCCAAGCTAAGTATTAAATCATTGTCCTTGACAGCGTGAGTCCTCTTTACACAGGACATTGCACTGCCAAGAACGATGATCTTTTGCGCTGCATGAAAGATCACTTCATCTGAGGAACAAGTTGAACAATTGTTTTGCACATTCATTGGGAGATTGGTAGTCTGATTACACTGATAGATTATTGTGAAATTAGCACTCAATGTCGATAATTATTCAGTGCAAATACTCCCATTTCAGAGCCACTTTTAAATTATCCCAACAGGAAAACGTGATGATTTTAGTTCTTTTCATCCTGGACAATTAACTGAATTTATATAGCGAGCAGTAAATGGATGCTGGAAAGGGTTACTGGTGTCATTTAGCTGGATGTTGGGTGGTGAAGGCGATTCCATGAAGGCCATGGAAGTTCTTATCAGCACTGGGGGCTGCACTAACCCTCAATTTGAAATGTCTCTCATGTCTGATTTTCTGCAAGGTCAGCTTGTTACTGAGCAATGAAAGATAAATTATGGGCATACAGTGCTGATTATGGTCCACTATGGCAGTTTAGATTGCAAGCTCTGCTTTGCATGAACAAGGATCCTCTGTGTTTGTTGATCTATTGATCTAATGGACTATGACTCTTTCATTGTTTAAACCGCCCTGTCAAGTGTTTGTACAACTCAGGTCTGTGTGTGTTGGCTTGTGACTGAAACTAGCTGTTTGTATATAGAAACTATGTATTGGAGTAGCTGTAAAGTGCTCTGAAGGAGGGATCCATATGCATATATTGAATTATACAGTGTTACATATTGGGATGTAGTTAAAAAAAATGTGGTCACTAGAAGGTCTTATAATTACGTACATACAACCTCAGATGAAGCAATCGTTTCTGCTCATCAATCTGGGATGGGTTATAAGAGCATTTCCAAAAAATTTGAAATCCATCATTTGACAGGGAGAAAAGTATTCACAAGTGGAAAACACTCAAGGCTTTGGACAACATTCCCAAGAGTAGGTATCCAAGCTCAGAGTCTAAGGACCTCTGCATGTTAAATGTTCAAGTTCATGACAGTTTGGAGCGCCCCGTCAGGGCAAGGGGTTACTCAGTACCGGGACCTGCGGTTCACAGGGGGATGTCACGGTGGCTGACCCGGTCCGTGGCCCTGGGACGTCCGTATAAAATGGAAAGGTCTTTTAAGGGATAGAGTTTATGTTCGTAATGCTACCTGTGGTATTCGGTCAGGGTGACCGACACTGCTTTAAGGGGTCCACTGGGGTGATGTTATGGAAGCTAGATGGTATACCTTCCCACAAGTGAAGTGTATCCCCAGGGCTTCCCAGTATGTAGATGGTGAATGGTGAATGGCGCAGTGAAGAATGAGGACACAAGGTTGCAGTCTCTTTACCTTTACTGAAGACTTCAGCATCCACAGTCCAGGGCACCAGACCACAGGGCAGGCAGAGTCCGGCTGGATCAGAGGCAAGTCAAGAGTCCACTTTGTCCAGGTGGAAATCAATAGCCTTCCTTTGCACTGTAGTGGTGTAGTCCCTTACTGCATAAGCTTCAAATAAGGTCCTCACAGATGTAGTGTCTCTCTCTCTCTGTCCCCCATATAGGATAGGACAAAACCCATATGACTGGTGACTTGAGCCTGTTTATAGGGTCTCTTAGATAACCCGGCTCTGTGGGGTGTCACCGTGCCTCCTGGGTGTAGGTGCGGACAGGTAACATGCAATTAGCTGTCCTGCCGGTCTCTGAAGTAAGGCGTAGAGGTCCTTACTACCTCAGTGTTCTGGCTACCGGTATTCTGCGCCTCAGAAGGAGGCAGTCTGTTCGGGGCTGGTCCCCTTCTGGTATCCTCTCCTTTGCTTTGCCTTCCTTCATGCTCACTGCAATACAATTCTGCCTTCAAAATGTCTCTTTCTGGGAGCTGCAGCTCTGAGGGCATGCACAGCTCCGTGGACCCTCTGTCCACATCAGACTGATGTCTGGAACTAACTCTGCTGATGTTTTTTCCTTCTCAGTTTCTTCTTTCTGCCAGAAGCTGTAGACCCCCACGTCTGCTCAACTATTCTGTCGTACCAGCTCCGCCTAGCTAATGTTCCTCGACAAGCTCCCTTCTGGCAATCTCTCTCTCTAGCACATCTTTCTGCATCTTTCCCCTCTGTCTCTCTGACAGGAACTGACTGACTTTCCCTACAGACTATCAGTTATATATATGGGGAGTAACCTAGTAAATAGGATCAGAAGCTCCCCCTGGTGGCCTGGAGTATAAATGTGCTGCATGTTTGTGATGCCTGGATGCAGTTATCCTTCCTTGCCTCCAAACGTAGCATCACTCTCCCCGGGAGGAAAGCGACACTACTGTGAGGACCAGGACCCTGGGGCGCCGCATATACAATTAGGAAAAGACTGAACAAGCATAGCTTGTTGGCAAAGGTTGCTGGGAGAAAGCACAACATTCAGCAAAGAGATCAGACAAAACAAGTAAACAAGCTGGGTCAGTACAGGGAGAGTCAAAACAATAATGCACCTAGACAGGAAATGGTAGACTAACTGCAACAGAACCTAAGTTCAAGCAAGGTTTGGAGGGAGGGGCTGCCTCATATATTCCCTGCTGATAGAGGAAAGGCCAGATAATTAAAAATATGCAGGACACAGAGGGTTAAATTCCTGCAGAGTCTGGCCTCCCTATAGCCAGATGGAAACGACAGGAAGATGCAGCAGTGGTGGGAGTGCTGCAAGATTCAACTTAGCCGGCATGACATGGGGAGGAGCAGAGTGGTGAAAACAGTGAGTAGGATGGCGCCCACTTACCATACGAGTCACCAACAAGACAGTATCCCCCCTTATGCCCCCTCCTTTTTTGGCCAGACCGGCGGAGAGACGTTTAAAGAATGGTAGATGTTCTTCGCAGCCTCCTCTCCTCAGGGCCAAAGCCCACCCAATTAAGCAAATAGAAGGTCCTCCCTCGAATTTTCTTAGAATAGAGAATGTCCTATACTTCAAAAAAATTCTGAAGGACCGTCAACAGGAATGGAAGTAGAGGCAGAAGTATGGATTTTTGAGGAACGATTCAGGACCACCAGTTTCAAAAGTGAGACGTCAAAAGAATTCAAAATCCATAGCTTCTATGGCAACTGAAGACTGTAGCTGGAGCTGAAGTCACTGGATTGACCTGTCTGAGGATTTTGAATGAACCAAAGTACAGAGGGGCACACGTATAAGAAAGCACCTTGAGGCAAATACTCCCAGAAGATAATCAGACTTTATCTCCAGGTCGGTAATGAGGTGGCATACTTCTCTGCTTGTCATTATGAGACTTCATCCCAGACATGGCCTTAAGTAGAATGGACCAAGTTTGCTGCCAGATCTGGAAGAATTTGCCATATGAGCAATAAAGTGCTGGTATCCCAGAGGAAGCAGACATAGGAGAGGCCAAGGGCACTTGAGGATGCTGGGAGGATACCATGAAAAATAGAGATGCTCCAGAAGACTCCCCTATGTGGTTGTTGTAGGAAAACAGCCCAGGGAAGTAACTGCACCCAATCCTCCTGATGGGCAGAGATAAAGTGGCTTAGGTAGTTCTCAAGAAACTGGTTAACTCTTTCCACTTGCTCATTGGTCTGAGGATGATACACAAAGGAGAAATCCAGCTGAACTTTCAGCCGCTTGCAAAGAGCTTTCCAAAATTTAGATGTGAACTGAACCCCATGATCAGGGACAATAAATTGTGTATTTGCGTTTAGCAAACTCATGAATTGCTGGATGGCATGCAAGCCTTAGGGACGAGGCCAGGAGAGAAAAGCAGAAACCTTCTCAGGATTCATTTAAAGACCCTGTATGGAAACAATGTAGCGAATGAAAGGCAAGGAGAATTTTTCGAAGACACATATGGACAACTTGGCAAACAAATTGTTCTCCATAGATGCTACAGAATCTGACGGATGTGTCTTCTATAGGAAAGTACGGTAAGGAAACACGGCACTCAGTAGATATGAGGGTTGGCGGTGCTCAAGTAGGGTGTCCACCCCGTATATTAAAGATGAATGAAACTTGGCACTCAATTTTTGAGAAGAAAAGCTTCTTAGTTTATTGATGCATCCAGACAAACAAAACTGCTAAACGTTTTCGGTCCACACCGGACCTTCGTCAGAGCGTTTCTTAGACATTGACTGGATGAGGAAGCTAATAAGCCTGAATGAGCGTCAGCCAGAGCACGGGATATAGGAGCTGCAGTCTGCTGCAGGATCACAAAGGAAGGTGAAGCACCAGAGGAGAGGCACAAAGCCTGGAGGGAGTAACGGCGCTGGATCCTGAGCGCTAGTAGTGCAGAGCAGAGGAGAGTGACGCAGCACTACTAGCGCTCAGGATCCAGCGCCGTTACTCCCTCCAGGCTTTGTGCCTCTCCTCTGGTGCTTCACCTTCCTTTGTGATCCTGCAGCAGACTGCAGCTCCTATATCCCGTGCTCTGGCTGACGGTCATTCATGCTTATTATCTTCCTCATCCAGTCAATGTCTAAGAAACGCTCTGACGAAGGTCCGGTGTGGACCGAAAACGTTTAGCAGTTTTGCTTGTCTGGATGCATCAATAAACTACGAAGCTTTTCTTCTCAAAAATTGAGTGCCAAGTTTCATTCATCTTTTCTATAGGAAAGTAGATCAGGTGAAAATATTAGGTTGTCGTCCAAATACTCATCTACGGAAACATAGAAGAGGTCATGGAAGATGTTGTTAATGAATTCCTATGCTTGAAAAAAGGTGATGTGTCAAAATCTGCACTGCTGAAGATTTCAGGATACCAATAGCTCCTTTTAAAGTTTTATTTAAAACAGGTTTAAAAGTCAACGCTTTTCTAAGTCGTACAGCACTTCTCCCTCAGAACAAAAACTCGATGTGCGGAACAACAAAACAAGGTGAATTTTATAAGCGGTATATTTAAAAAAAAGCCAAACCAGGCACATGTCAAAGTTCAAGCATTGCAACATTCAAAATCATGTGATAGCAGAAAAGTTATAAATAACAGCTATGTTTATAAGGTGTTTATAAGGTGCAAATCTGATCATGAGATGATTACATTAAAAAAGAACAATTATGGTAAATCAATATATAAATTGAGAGTCCAAGAAATTAAAAAATCAAATATGTGGAGTGCTTTTATTTCGTTAGATACATTACCTGGAACCCGTGAATAATAGAGGACTGTGAGTATGAGCATAGTGATTTTGTCCTGATAAGCCCCCGAATAATGACAAAATGCAATAGAACGCCAAGTGCAGAGACTGGATTATCAAATAAGTGGGTGAATACTATGTAATAAATGTATGGAAAGCATCATGTTTATTTAATGTTGAACAAATAAAGGCTTTAGGTTGTGTGAATATGTGTAAAAATGATTTTTTGATATAGAAAAATTATATATTCACAGCCAAAGTGCAACTTTATCAGCTGAGTTCAAACCCCAGTTTTAATCCTACTTTGTTTCCAGTTAAGACCCTATTGCGCTTGTTTGCTCCCCAGTTTCTATGTTAATTAATTCCTGAAACACAGGGGGGACAAAGGTGCATTACACAGGGCATGACGAGATACTTGTAGTTACCATCACTAGTATTAAAGGCCGTGCTGGGAGTGCTGTAAGAGGAAACTCAGCGAGACGGCTTGTCACGGGGAGGGGCAGAGCAGTGCACAAAATGAGCAGGACGGTGCCCACTAACAGTGCGAGTCACCGGCGTGATAGTTTTCTATCTGCCCCCACTCTTTCATGGCTCTTTTAATGAAAGAGCTGTCAATGAAGGAAGAAGAGGATAGACATAGATGGAATTCAAGTAGTAGTGAAGGTGCAATTAACTTTTCGGCCTGTGCTTGGTTTAAACAGTTATTTTATGCTCATATACTCTCTATAAAGGCAGTAACTGCTTTGGATAATAAGCTGATCACAACAATCATCTACAGTACCGGTGACTACCTCTTGAAGCTCATCAAGAGAATACCAAGAGTGTGCAAAGCAGTCATCAAAGCAAAAGGTGGCTCCTTTGTAGAACCTAGAATATAAGACATATTTTCAGTTGTTTCACACTTTTTTGTTAAGTATATAATTCCACATGTGTTAATTCATAGTTTTGATGCCTTCAGTGTGAATTTACAATTTTCATAGTCAAGAAAATACAGAAAAATCTATAAATGAGAAGGTGTGTCCAAACTTTTGGTCTGTACTATATGAGTAGGAAGCCAGCAAAAAAAAATATTTCAGCTTCTCTGCAGCCCCCACAGTGGAAATTCAATAATATATAGTCACCCTTTTTAAATCAATGGTCTGTATATGTAATGCAAGGACGTACCAGGTCCTCCATAAGGAGAGAGACATTCTATGTAGCTGCTCCACTCGTTATCTAAGAGGGTCCTGAAGGAGGGAGAGACCCTCCGCCTTCATACACAGGACATTTGAAAATGGATTTTGAACAGCAGGTAGCCCTTAAAGGAAACCTATCATATAAAATAATGCTATTATAAGCTGCAGTTGTAGGGTTAATCTGCAGGTTAATAGCATTCTGAAATCGTGTGGTACCCACACTGAGAGCCCCACTCCCGAGAGGAAATTGCATTTATTCCACCCAGAAGCCTCAGGGTATGTGCACACGTAGAATGATTCTCTATGGATTTTTCCGCAGCGGATTTGATAAATCCGCAAGGCAAAAACTGGGCGTTTTTCCTGCGGATTTATTGCGGATTTACCGCGGTTTTGTGTGGATTCCGCTGCGGTTTTACACCTGCGGTTTTCTATTATGGAGCAGGTGTAAAACCGCTGCGGATTCCGCACAAAGAATTGACATGCTACGGAATGTATACCACTGCGTTTCGGTAAGGTTTTTTCCGCAGCATGTGCACTGCGGATTGCGTTTCCCATAGGTTTACATTGTACTGTAAACGCATGAGAAATTGCTGCGGACCCGCAGCTGCGGAAACGCTGTGGATCTGCAGCAAAATCTGCAGCGTGTACACATAGCCTCACTCTTTCAATTATTGGTGTGGCGCCGCCATGGTTTTATTTGCTGCTCCGTTTATAGAGAGTAGCGGCACAGATTGACTGTGAGTTCAGCATTAGGGCCGGCTGTCAGTCAGTGCTAGGGGCGCGGTTACACCCACCACTCTCTATGCGCTGAGGGCTGACTGAAACCATGCCGGTGCCACCCTTGGAACTGAAAGAGCAAGGCTGCTGGAAGGAATAAAGCTCATTTCCTCCAGGCAGTGGGGCTCTCGGTGTGGGGGCTGCACAGTGTCCCAATGGTATTAACCTGCAGATTAACCCCATATCTGCAGGTTAATAGTGTTATTTTACATGACAGATTGACTTAAAATACTGGAGGAGCAAAATCTCAGTGAGAAAGTGTGTAGGAGAAATACTGTATTTGGCTACATATGGACACTTTTGTTTTCTTAAAGTGAATTTTTCAACCACAAATACCACAAAATGAGATTAGGATATTGATATATATACAGAGATATATATGTGGATACATTTTCCAGTCTATCGAGTGTCACATTTCCATGACATTACTTTGATTCTGTCTTTAAAGGTCACTTCGCTGATTAATCTAAAAATATCTAGACAATATTTGCATTGTAAGCATTGACTATCGCGCCTAATCCTATGACTGATACATATATTGGAGGAGTTGCGAGCCTGTTTGAATTGTCGAGTGCTTATTAAGAGCAGCAGTTTGTTTTGATCCGCTTCAGTATGTACTTTCCTGTCATTATGTAGATGGGACTGCTTGAGTATATCTATAATTAGGAACATGCAAGCATATAATAAGACGGACAACACGGCGCTTTGTGCCATGCAAAAAGGTCCACTGTTTCTTTCCATACTAAGGTTCATGTATAATGTGTTCACCTATATAATGAAGGAAAATAAACTAGAAAAAAGCACAATTTTTCCAGAAACTGAGCCCTCTTGTCTACGGCTTATGTCTGGCAACGCCTGATCATTGGGGTCTGACACTCGGCACCCCCACAGATCAGATATTTTCATCTCCAGAGAAAATGCTATCTTTATCTACATTATTTACATAGAGACAAGACAGAAGTACTATCTGTGCCTAGATTATACACAAGCTTAAAGCGAGAGGCAGTACTACATATGTTTTATTATTTTGAAGGAGAGACATGACAGTAGTAATATTTTGTTAGGGCTCATGCAGATGTCTGTGTAAATACAGTAGGTCCGATCAGGGACTGCAATGCAAGGACTGGCTGCGGGTCTCCCAACCAGAGTGTGACAGCCTCATAGAAATACACACTCGGGTCAGGAGAACCACAGCCAGTCCATGCATTGCAGTCCGAGATCAGACCGATTTGCTTGAAAAAGGTCCACGGACCGAAACGTCGCCGCAGGAGGCAGAATAAAGAGAGTTACTGTCTGTCACTTCCTGGTGTGGCGCTGTCCTTTCTATATTTCGATTGTGGACTCTTTTGCTGGGACGGACCCCCTGGTGTGGACGAGCGCCCTGATGTCCACGGTGTCAGTATTGGGTGCGGTCTAACACATTTGTTGGATACTCGATTTGCGTGGATGTCTGCATGAGCACTTAGGACACAGTATATTAGATACCTACATTGTGTACAGTGAGAAACAAGGAGGTAGTACTACCTGTTCCTACATTATATACACGTAGGGACATAGAAGCAGTACTACTTGTGCCTACATCATTTACAGGGAGACATTCCTGCCATTTTGTGAGCTTCACTGCTCTCCAAGGTGACTACCACAACCACCTTATCGCCAGTTTGGCTGTAGCCCGTTCCTATGCCGTCGCTCTACATATTATAATCACACGGATGCCATACAGTACAATATGTTAACAAAGGAAACAACACAATGTTAAGCTTACAAATAAATTGTAAGCCCTCTTGATAAATTTCATTTTTTTTGCTCTATTTTCTCTCTCTAGATCAGGAGGCGCAGACCTACTCCTGCCACCCTCTTCCGTGTTTCTGATCCACAGTCTCCAGGTAAGTCCTGCAGATCCGATTCATGACAGACATAATGAGTCCATTATGAATAAACTAGATAATGCTGAAACATAGATTATTTACTAATGGGCCCATGAGGTTTATACGTTCGTTGGACAGACAATCCCTGGCTGGAACAGTGACACGTCAACACCACTGTGGTCATCGTTGCAGTTAGTGATTGGCTGTAGCGGTGACATGAGGTGTTGAGAAGACATCACTGGCGCCAGATGAACAGAGACCAGCAGGGAGCCAGAGGTTTTTTTTTTGTTGTTATTTTAAATCATTGTAAGCTATTGGCAAAAACATTTTATGGAGTTGGGTAACTTTTCTTTGTCTGCAGCTTTCTTTTCTGCTGTCACCTTGTAGCTTATGTACTCTTAAAGGGGTTGTGCGATCATAAACTACAAGTCACTCTATGTGACCCCAGACATGTGAATTCTAACATCGCATGCATAGTGGTCTGTGAGAATTCTACAGTGTCGGCGCCGGAAGCGATATGCATACTCCCGGCCACATTCCAACTAGATGGGTGCGGCCTCGCTCAATGCAAGTGTATTGAGTGAGGCCAAAAACAGTCTAGTCGGGATGTGACAGAGAGCATGCATATTTGCAGTGACATGACAGCCATTTCTGGCACTGACACCAGAGAATCCTCAAAGCATCACAAAGAGTAATGGTAGACTTATAGTTTAAGACCGGACAGTCCCTTTAAATTACATTGCATACCATTTACTGACTATTCAGTATGACTATCCGAATATTAAAGTATTCCCCAGTGATTAGATCCATGTCAGATTAAAGGAATTTTTCTGAATGTAAACTTTTTATCTAATAATGTTCAATAAAACTGGACCTGGGCCTAAGACATCCTATATGTACTGTAAATAAATGGAGTTGTCATTTTTCTTTCTACGTCATCCATAACATCACAACCACTCATTTTTCTGTCTTTTGTTGCTTCTTTTTACCTTACAGATGATGACCTCACATATCAGGTATATATCACTTCATTATTATCACTTCCTGTCTGTTTCAATTATTTTAATAGTTTCATAGAGTATATAAATTATATAAATGCTGGTGAGGATTCTGACACCATACTGTCGAATTGTTTAGGCCAAATAAAAAACTAGCAGTGCTCTCCCACCACCAGTTCCCTGGACTAACCGTAGAAAAGAGTTTATGAAATTAAACAAAAAGGGTCAACTTTTTCCCCAGAAATGGTGCCTCTACTATGGATGGGCTGAGTCTGGTACTGTAGCTCTACTGCATTTACTTGAGCTGCAATCTCAGAGATAACCTATGAAACACCCTTCAGTGACAATATATAAATGATAAGAAATAAGTAATACTTCATGTGGCGGCCATTTTGTACTGCCCCCTCTGTGTAACTATAGCCTAGCCTGCATAACCACTGAATTTAGCTACAAGAATATCACTATTTAACCGAGATGATGTGGTAGTGATTTAGTTAAATTAAATTTGGCTTATTAAGCAACTAAACAGGTATAGCTCACCCCCCTTTCTCATAGACTGTGCTCTTACCCTCCCCCATTTCATGGGGTGAAAATACGTAATGGAATTTGCGATGAAGGGGGGGGATGGCGAGATGTTGAAATTCAGAGGAGTGAACAAAAGGGTTTATTTAAAGCGTAGAACGTTCTGCTCCAAAATTACAGCAAGTATGACCTCAAAGGCAAAGCAAGGCCACCTGAGGAATGGTGTGGGGGTGGCAGTGGCTGAAGAACATCGATTGTGTGCTGTGTTTTCTGAGAGTCACCAACAGAACAGACGATATGCCCTGCTGCAATGTATATTCATTATTTTGCAATTTCGGAAGAGCATTTCTGCATAGTTATTTAGGGTATAAAACTGGTTTCAGATGACAGAAATACAGACGTCTATTTTATGGATGTCAGCCCCTGGTTTACTGCAATTACATAGAAAAGAAACAAATTGTGATCTAATATTTATTCAGCATAGCCATGGGGGTCCATATAGGGCACCAGTATACAAATGCCAAAGAGTTATCTTGGTTGTGTGTGACCGCCTTTATCCGATACTGGATTTAATCTGCATAATCATGGGGGTCTATATAGGGCACCAGTATACAAATGCCAAAGAGTTATCTTGGTTGTGTGTGACCGCCTTTATTCGATACTGGATTTAATCTGCATAACCATGGGGGTCTATATAGGGCACCAGTATACAAATGCCATAGAGTTATCTTGGTTGTGTAAGACCACCTTTATCCGATACTGGATTTATTTGCATAACCATGGGGGTCCATGTTTTGGACCATTTTACAAATGTTAAAATGTAATATTGGTTGCGTAAAACTGCCCTTAGTGAGGATACGGCCCCGATACTGCTTGAAGACACCAAAAGGGTGGTGGGGAGAACAAATGCATAAGGTATAAGCTAGTATGAAGACCAAGTAGCCAGTCCATATGTCCACCACAATTTTAATATATTGCCTATGACAGTTCATGCTATGGTGGCATTGTGTTATAGAGCTACGAACTGTATGCCATCCTTAGGGGAAAACATATGAGCCATCTGGGTCAATATAGTTCACCTCTGACACGTATGGAGGCCAGTGAAAAGGATGTGTGGCTATAGAAGTGAGTCATCTGGAGGGGTCCAGCTGTTTAGGATGAATGTAGCAGTTGCAGGACTAGTATATGACCCTACATACCCTTTGCCGTTCCATAGTGCATCTATAACTCTACCAAATAGTATTGTCCAAAAGAAACATTACAACATTCTGTAACTGCAATCCAATAACATTAGACAAGTAGTTGCCGTTAATGACATTAGCAAGTGACGTACTTTGCCAACAATGCACGCTATACAAGTGGATAATAGTCACATTCACCACACTTTATTGTACTTGTGCGTATATATTAGTGGAAACCTAAAATGATTGATAGTTTTCCCTTTAACTCTGTGAGGCAGCTTGTGACCTTTGTCGTCCCCCTGCCTCCAAGCCATGCTCATTTCTATCAGTCCGGCCTCCATACTGTAGGGACCCCAGCAGGCTGTCTCTGAACTTCAGAAATAACAATTCCCCCTTTCACACCAGCATGGCCACAGCGGTGGAGCACACGTATACTTGTGAGGTCAAGTTCCCAAGTGTTTGGATTTTAAAGAGGCGCAACATGACGGAAATGCTGAGCAATACTATTCATGTCAGCTGGCATGCATTACTGGAAAGGTATTCAAGAAAGTCCACAAATTATTCACAAGCTGCAAAAACATTGCATGGTGATTTAAAAGGAGATTGTATAAAAACATTTGGATAGCAAGTCCAAACTGTTATTAAAAGCGTAAGTTCACTTTAAAAATATTTAATCCCTGTGGTTGGTTTGGTTTCAGCTTGGTCTTCTCTGGATGGAGCCAAAATAAAAATCATCCAAGCCAGACTGCAATGGTAGACGAGATATTGTAGTCAATCCTTTCCCTGCATTCTGTATGCTACTGATGGACCACCCATGTCTCATAGAAGGGGGCGTGCTGACCTATACAATACCGAAGATCTTGTGGCTAGGCCCAATTTCACAATCTCCCCAAAATTGCTGTAGATCACTATTTCGCAGAGATGATTCATTTTTCTGCACTACTGTTTAGAGATAAGTCCTAGACTTCCAGTACCATATATACACTGATGACACTCAGATCTACCTCTTTGGCTCAGACGTCCCCTCTGCTGTACAGAATTCCAGAGTGCCTATCAGCCATATCATCCTTCTCTCTCGCTTCCTAAAGCTCAATGTGGACAATCTAAACTCATAATTTTTCCCTCATCCCACTGAACTCCCCTACCTGATCTACCTCTCTGCAAATCCCTTCATTGGCTTCCAATTCCCCAACAAATCCAGTTCAAACTATTAACTTTGACCTACAAAGCTGTCCGTAATCTGTCTTCTCCATATATATCCAAAGTAAACTGCCAATATCTTCCCAACCATAATCTCTGGTCATCCCAAGACCTTCTTCTCTCCTCCATACTTGTACTTTTCTCACCTTATTAAATGCAAGACTTCTCCCATGTATTCCTCTGGAATTCTGTGCCCCAAAATGTCCGATTCCACCACATTCGGAACTTTCAGACAGGAACTTGAATGCCCCATCTCTTCAAGAAAGTCTACAGCCTGCAATGACCCTGCTGCCACCTCACCACCATCGGAGTTGCCGCAACGCTCAGCCTACTATCTCCTCCCCATTATCCTACAGAAAGTAAGCCCACAAGGGCAGAGCCCTCTCCCCTATGTACTAGTCTGTCATTGTTAGTTTATACATTGTAATTTAGATTTGTATTTTTTATGTATCCCCTCCTCACATGTGCAGCAGCATGAAATTAATGGTTCTCTAAAAATAAATATGAATAAAAATGTGTTTCTTGTTAACCTTCTTTATCTTTCTCATAGAAACTGACAGGGGATGCCCAACCACTAACGACCAAGAGACCAAATCCATGTCCCTATATTCCTCCATCAATGAAAGGTGAGTTACCCATGAAAAATTAACCATGTCAATGCCTCTTACATGTGTTTACCCTTGAACTCCACTTTTTAAATCTAATCCGATTAATTTCTTAACAAATCTTCCTAGCAACTGGAGCTTTGTCTTGGCGATACAAAGCTCCAAATCCCCTGCATAAACGTAGAGCATTAATAGAAAAAAAAATACTAGGGGCGAGTCTTGCTGCAAACTGTTATTAAAGGGTTATCCAGGATAAAAAAAACTGCTGGAAATTCTTTAAAATAAGCATTACCTAAGTAATTGCCAGTGCCACTCTTGTGTGCCCAGCTGGTCCTGCAGAAATTAATTTAAGTATTTTGTTTTAAAAATCCTAACCAATACCCTTTAAATGAACTAAGTAATATATACACTCATCAACATTACAATCTCAAACATCTCAATTTATTCAAGTATGAGCGCCACACACATAAATAGCAGTGCTTACACATCTTAGCTGCTATGAATTAGGTTATTAACGGTTCTCTGAGGAATGTTTTGCTACACTGAATGCACTTAGGCAAACCATCAAAATCTGATGCTGGCAGCTCCCTTTGCAGTTGCCGGAGATGCTGCAGGCCATGTAGCACATTTTGCCCATGCAGGCTGCTCACAGTAACACCAGCAACATGTGATCTGGTGTTGTTGTGTTGAAAAATGGTTCCTTGGACACTTAGGAAAAATGGCAGCACCACTGGTTCCACAACCAGATCAATGGAATGCCAAGCTATTAGCATACCTAGAATGAAGCCTAGCGGAGTCCAGCTACTGTACATTATGCGATTCCTCAAGGTGTTGCCCATGTGGTCCTCAGACCAATATCTGGCTATGCTTGCATTCAAGACAAAAGTGGGACTTACTGCTGAAGAGGACAGACCTCCATTTCTGCTTCCATTACCGTCTTGCTGTGCACCATGATAGCCTGTGAGTGCAGCGGTGTGAGGTCATAGAAACACCATTAGCTGGTGTCTGGCTCATAGCCCAAAGCCAAGCAAACATGTTTTGATATTTTAGCAGACACTGTTAGACGCCTTAGATTTATTATTTGACATCCAGTTTGATTTGCAGTACAGAATGGATCAGTCTTGGAATCAGTAGAACAGCCATTCCTCCGGTGTTCCACAATACATTTTTCAACACAACAATGTCAAGCCGCATTTTGTTTGTGCTACTGTGAGCAGTCTGCATAGTCTAAATGTGTATCCATGATCAGCAGCATCTCCGGACTTGTGTCCCATCAAGCTCATCTGGGACATCAGTGGTTGGCAATTACAAAGGGAGCTGCCAGCAGCAGATCTTGATGACTTGAGCTCCTAAGTTCATGCAGCATGGCAGAACATTCATAAGACATCCAGTAATAAACCTCATAGATAGCAGCCAAGGCCAAGACGTGTAAGTGCGGGATATCCGCGTGATGTGCTCATACTCAATACTAAATAAATCAACATGTTTGAAAATTTTGTCTCCATTTTTTCGTCACTTGCATATCATTAACATGTCTATCAATCATGTGATTTACATAATTCCACAACTTTTCCTTCTTTACTTTACAATTTCAAGGTTGAGGAGTGTGGTAAGCAACTCCAGTTAACCAAGATTTGCAAAGACTTTAAACTCTGTAACCCAAAAATGAAGAATAATCTTCTATAAAAGAAATATATGATGATCACATTATTGTGTTAAAAAGATACTTTTCAATAATGACTTTGTCTTTATATATTTAGTGTAATTGACATAATTTCCTGATGCAGAAATGGCCAAACTAATACTATTTTCCAGAGGTCAGAATTTTCTCAAGTCAGCTTGTTTCTCTCATGCAAATGAAACAATTGTTATAGATGTGATGGATACAAAGAGTGAACACATTGCAGTCCAGAAAAACACTAAATCAATGTGATCGGACAATAGCATGTAATGATGTAGCTATGCTGCCAACAGCTTTCATTCCTCTGAACTTTATTTACCCAAAATACTTTAAGGATTAGCCAATATATTACTCGCTGTGAAAGTATACAACCATAACCCCAAAATACTGAACCACACAGTAAGTACCGTTCACCATACACATTAGATAAAAGTTGTCCGAATCCTCGGATTTCAGTGTGATCTTCCAACCATATAATGTGCATGGGAGGGCCTCTCGACTCTTGCCTGGAGGGAAGGATCTGGACTTTGGAATTTTGACACCTGATCCAGAGATGTAAGAGACTCTACTGGCAGTGGCTCTCTCATAGAGAACACAAAAGCACATGACTGAACCAAATATTCCTGTGTATAGGAGAGTTGGAAGAGATAGATATCTGCTACACCTTCATGTGGACAACAGACATCGAATGTGTATGGCCAGCTTTACTTTGGAGAGATAACAGCAACCAATCATGATCGCTTTATTGAGAACTAAATTCCATCCCCCGTCCTCAGAACAGCCATATGTAACAACTCGGCTAAATGTAAAGGAGTAGATTTGTCTAAGGCCGGTGTCCCACTTGCAACTTCAATGCGAGAAACACGCGGGAGTCTCTCGCCTCAATACCCGGCACTGCCGCCAGCACTCAGGACCGGAGCGTTCAGCTGCATGTATTTCTATGCAGCTGAACGCCCCGGTCCGAACCGGGTATTGATGCAAGAGACTCGCACGAGGTTCTCGCATTGCATTTGCAAGTGGGACACCGGCCTAAAACAGATGATGGCAATCTGTCTGGACAACCCTATTCCTCAGGGTACATTGACACTGGCTGATTATCATGAATGAGCGCTCTTAGAGCAGAGTCCCACGACCATGAGAATCTGGTCAATTATGAGAATGACACTCCAATCACGGTTTGATTGGGGTGTCAGCATAGTGTGACCTGATTCTCCTGGATGAAAGAATTGGAGTACAGTATGAGGAGCAGATGGAGAACAACATTTCTCCAATGAGCATGGCCCCCTGAGGAAGCTGGCTCGAAACACGCATTGGGGCTTTCGGTGTGCCATCCCTACATATTATTATGGGTAAGAATGTGTCTCTACATGGAGTGGACATATAATTGATTCAACTTTAGGTACGTGTTTATAATGAACCACCATTGTCTCCCTCCATTATGACTCGTATGTTTACATAAGCACTATGCACTTTTTATTGAGAAAAAAACCCTTTTTGATGCAGTATTGATGTAAGCCCCTGCTCTCTACCTGACCCTTTTTCTCTGGAATTCTCTGGAACTGACTGAAAGTGTATTTACATGTATTGATATATGTTTTTTGCTTACCTAATAAACTTATACCTTTTTATACATCATAGTTTGGACATATAGCTCAGTTATTCTAGTGTATAGTGTAAGTTTTGGCGTGTCCTTCCCCCTTTTTTTGTCTTTTACGGGGCCTTCCCACATGGGCATAGGACCCTGTTTTCTGGTTTCAGTTATGGTTTCTGTTTTAGTCTTTATTCTCCATTTCGTGAGTCTGTAGAATCTGACAGAATTGTCCAATGGCATGCCATACGTTACAACTGTGGTCACTGCAGGAGAACAACAACCAAAGACACAGCAAATCATAGCATCATATACATCAAACAAATTTTATAAGCCCCCCATGTATTTTACACTGATGTGGGCCTCACCAATATATATTGACAGGTTCGGACGACACTCTAATGTGTATAGAGCTGTGGGCCAACTGATTGTCGTGAAAGATATTGATTGGGCATGTCCATTTTCTTTTTTTTAATCTGATCATTTTTATTGATAAGAAAGCATACATAACATTGTTACAAATATACCATCCAATAATAACTGGGCATGTCCATTTTCAGATTCAGATCGCGTTATTCTCCAGGAGATAAGCTGCAGGTAGAGATGTCTGTCTATGGCTTTCTCATAGAGAATACAGGAAAGCTTGGATGATCCAGTGCTCCTGTGTATGGGAGAGATGGCCGAGATGGCTGTTGGCCAAATGTACTTCTGAGGAGTCGTTAACTCAATAGCTGTCACGATACTAGTGGATACAACTGGACACCAGTGGCTAGGTCAAAGAGACTGCAGACACATTGGTTTGAACAAGCAGAATTGTATTTGTGATCTGAATGCAATATAGCATGTAAGTCCAGATAAATGTTCAGTCAATCTGATAAACAGTAATAGCAGAGCTGATACTCTGCGACACAGCATGCAAAGTCACTGAGCAATGAGTGCACAAGAATGTCCAGCACTGACACAGTCTCTTGCAGAGCAGAGGAACACACAAGCTGGCTGGAGTTCTTACTTCACCGCAGGTGTGGTCAGTCAGAGGTTTCTGAAGTCAGGTGTCCAGCAATCACTTGGTCAGCAGGCAGGGATCCAGACGTGCAGGTTGGCAGAGGACTCCGCCGTTAGGAACGGACTAACAGGGATAGTAAGTCCAGGCTTGGGACTGCAGAGGAACAAGGTCCAAAACATAATACACAAGCAATGAAACAGAGCAGGTGCTGGCTTTATATACAACTTTGGCAGGAAGCAAGATGGCCGACGTGAAACATCAAGATCCATGTTAACTAAGGGCAAGTCTAAGGGCAAGAGAAACAGATTCCAGGACTAGATACTGACAATAGCTATCTAATGCATATAGAGGCCATAGAGTGCTCACTGCGTGTAGCTGTGGAAAAAGTGTATAGCGCTCCACAGAGTCAGAACTTATCCAGGGTCTTGGCTACCTGGGGTAGCTGAGACCCCAGAGAACATAATTTGGGTCAGTTTTTACTGACCCCAGTGTTGCGATTGGCATTATTAACCAAAACAAAAAGTCAGATTTGCCATTTATTTTCTCTCTCCCCTGATGTAATCGCACATCAGAGGAGAAATAGGGTCCCCCGATCCCGATACCTCCCGAAGTCCCTTGACCTTCCTGTATCCTCCCACGGCCGCTGGCATCTTCTTCCAAGAAAAAAATGATGGGCGCATGTGCTGTGTGCCTGCCGAGATCTGCCGGACTGCACCCGGCAAGATATTGGCTCATTTTGATCACTGTGATAGACCCTATCACAGTGATCAAAATAAAAAAAATAGTAAATAACCCCCCTTTATCACCCCCTTAGTTAGGGAAAAATAATGAAATAAAAAAATATATTTATTTCCATTTTCCATTAGGGTTAGAGTTGGGCTAAAGTGAGTTGGTCTAAAGTTAGGGTTAGGGATTTTGTTAGGGTTATGGTTGTATGGATGGGATTAGGGTTAGGGGTGTGTTAGGGTTAGGTTTGTGGTTAGGGTTATGGTTAGGGTTGGGATTAGGGTTAGGGGTGTGTTGGGTTTAGGTTTGTGGTTAGGGTTATGTTCGGGTTAGATTTAGGGGTGTGTTGGGGTTAGGGTTGTGTTTAGGGTTATGGTTAGGGTTGGGATTAGGATTAGGGGTGTGTTGAGGTTAGGTTTGTGGTTAGGGTTATGGTTGGGATTAGGGTTAGGGGTGTTTTGGGGTTAGGTGTGTGGTGAGGGTTATGTTAGGGTTAGGGTTGTGTTTAGGGTTATGGTTAGGGTTGGGATTAGGGTTAGGGGTGGGTTGGGGTTAGGTTTGTGGTTAGGATTAGGGGTGTGTTGGGGTTAGGGTTGTGTTTAGGGTTATGGTTAGGGTTGTGATTAGGGTTAGAGGTGTGTTGGTGTTAGGTTTGTGGTTAGGGTTAGGTTTGTGGTTAGGGTTGGGGTTAGTGTTAGGGGTGTGTTGGGGTTAGGGTTGTGTTTAGGGTTATGGTTAGGGTTGGGATTAGGGTTAGGGGTGTGTTAGGGTTAGGTTTGTGGTTAGGATTGTGGTTAGGGTAGGGATTAGGGTTAGAGGTGTGTTGAGGTTAGGGTTGTGGTTAGGATTATGGTTAGTGTTGGGATTAGGGTTCGGGGTGTGTTGGGGTTTGGAGTTAGAATTAGGGGGTTTCCACTGTTTAAGTACATCAGGGGGTCTCCAAACGCGACATGGCACCACTATTGATTCCAGCCAATTTTGTGTTCAAAAAGTTAAACGGTGCTCCCTCCCTTCTGAGCCCTGCCATGCGCCCAAACAGTGGCTTTTCCCCACATATGTAGTATCGGCTTACTCAGGAGAAATTGCACAACAAATTTTGTGGTCCATTTTCTCTTGATACCCTTGTGAAAAAAAAAAAAAATGGTTCTAAATTATATTTTTTGTGAAAAAAGTAAAATGTTCATTTTTTTCTTCCACTTTACTTTAGTTCTCATAAAGCACCTAAAGGTTTAATAAACTTCTTGAATGTGGTTTTTCGCACCTTGAGGGGTGCAGTTTTTATAATGGTGTCACTTTTGGATATTTTCTGTTATATTGACACCCCCAAACTCACTTCAAATGTGAGGGACAGGAGTATAGTGCCACAAATCTTACTCCAGCAGGGCCTGGAATAAGACTTGTGGCAAGATGCACACGGATGTCTGCGTCACTCATCCAATGCACTTGAATTGTGAAGAGGAGTGCACTTCTTCTTAAAACAGGAGTGTCCACCTCCAGCACATTTCATCAAGACTGGCATGAACCACACCGGACTTGATTAATCAGGCCACGTGTGTTTTTCTTTTCTTCATCGTATGGGTTTTCAGCAAAGCGTTTTTTATTTGTCTTGCTGAACAACCTACCGTACTTAAAAAAGGTTGCAGTGTGTACAATCTATAGCATAAATGGTGGGTAGTGTCACTACTTAGACTGACAGGTCTCTTCTTATGTATGTGTCTAGGAAAAGACCTGTCAGTCTATATGAGCAAGAAGGGCCATCAATCTTGTACAGTAGTGAGAAGATCTCTCTCAACAGGAAGACTCAAGGTCTGTAGACCAAGGAATCCAGCTCAGAAACTCCACAAATGCAAAAAAGTTCATCCAGACGCCTGTGAAGTAAAGTAATAAAAATGTATTATGGCTAATACATTAAAGCTACTTTTTGACTTAGCATAAATCTGGATTAGTGCAGATGCACATAGCCGAGAGAATTTGGCCGATTATGCAAATGAACACATAGTGCGTTCCGATTCTTTCAGATGAGAGAATTGGAGCATACTGTGAGGAGAAGATGGAGAACAAAATTTCTCCATCTTCTCCATTGTGTCAAAGGCTGGTCCGAAGGCTGACGAAGGCTAGTCCAAAACGCGCGTCGGGGCTGAGCCTCCCTCTTAATGGTGTTTCCTCTTAAGATATTGTACCTTCTAATATATTGGTCTTATAAGGCTTATGCCTGTATCACTGTTTATGCCATTTGCAGGCTTTGATTTCTGACAACCAGCCACTTGGCTCTTATGGAGGGAACATAGATATATGCTATCTATATATATAAGAGGCATCGTGATTACTCGCTAATCCTGCCCCCTGCACAGTAGTTCCGCCCCATCACATCACCACACATAATCCCGCCCCCACCCCATTACCACACACAATCCTGCCACCACATTACCACACACAATCCCGCCCCCCCACCACATTACCATACACAATTCCGCCCCCCACTACATTACCACACACAATCCTGCCCCCACCACAGTACCACACACAATCCCACCCCCACCACATTACCACACACAATCCCGCCCCCCCATCACATTACCACACACAATCTTCACCACATCACCACACACAATCCCGCCCCCCACATCACTACACATAATACCGCCCCCCACCACATCACCATGCATAATCCCGCTCCCCAACACCACATATAATCCCGCTCCCCAACACCACACATAATCCCACCCCCATTACCACACATAATCCCGCCCCCCACCACATTACCACACATAATCCTGCCCCCACATCACCACAGATAATCCCGCCCCCCACATCACCACACATAATCCCCCCACATCACCACACATAATCCCGCCCCCCAACACATCACCACACATAATCCCGCCCCCCAACACCACACATAATCCCGCCTCCATTACTACACTTAATCCCGCCCCCACCACATTACCACACATAATCCCGCCCCCACCACATCACCACAGATAATCCCGCCCCCCACATCACCACACATAATCCTGCCCCCCCACCCCATCACCACACATAACCCCCCCAGCACATCACCACACATAATCCCGCTCCCCCAACACATCACCACACATAATCCCGCCCCCAACACCACACATAATCCCGCCCTCCATTACCACACATAATTCCGCCCCCCTACCACATCACCACACATAATCCCCCCACCACATCACCACACATAATCCCGCCTCCCACCACACCCACATTACCACACATAATCCCGCCCCAATGCCACATCACCACACATAATCCCCCCCACCACATCACCACACATAATCCCGCCCCCAACACATCACCACACATAATCCTGCCCCCCAACACATCACCACACCACACATAATCCCCCCCTACCACATCACCACACATAATCCCGCACCCCACATCACCACACATAATCCCGCCCCTCACCAAATCACCACACATAATCCCACCCCCTACCACATCACCACACATAATCCCACTCCCCCACCACATCACCACAGATAATCCTGCCCCCACCACATCACCACACATAATCCCGCCCCCCACCACGCTACCACACAAAATCTCGTCCCCCCACCACATCACCACACATAATCCTGCCCCCCCACCACCACACATAATCCAGGCAGCCCCCCACCACATCACCACACATAATCCCGCCCCACCACATCACCACACATAATTCCACCCCCCACCACACTACCACACATAATCTCGCCTCCCACCACATTACCACACATAATCCCACCCCCATCACACATAACCCTGCCTCCCATCACATCAACACACATAATCCAGCCCCCACCACCACATTACCACACATAATCTCACCCCCCCACATCACCACACATAATCCTGCCCCCCACCACATCACCACACATAATCCCGCCCCCCCACCACATCACCACACATAATCCCGCCCCCAACATTACCACAAATAATCCCACCCTGAACCACATTACCACACATAATCCCACCCCCATCACACATAACCCTGCCTCCCATCACATCAACACACATAATCCAGCCCCCACCACCACATTACCACACATAATCTCACCCCCCCACATCACCACACATAATCCTGCCCCCACCACATCACCACACATAATCCCGCCCCCCACCACACTACCACACAAAATCTCACCCCCCCACCACATCACCACACATAATCCTGCCCACCACCACACATAATCCAGGCAGCCCCCCACCACATCACCACACATAATCCCGCCCCCCCCCACATCACCACACATAATCCCCCCACATCACCACACATAATCCCGCCCCCCAACACATCACCACACATAATCCCGCCCCCCAACACCACACATAATCCCGCCTCCATTACTACACATAATCCCACCCCCACCACATTACCACACATAATCCCGCCCCCACCACATCACCACAGATAATCCCGCCCCCCACATCACCACACATAATCCTGCCCCCCCACCCCATCACCACACATAACCCCCCCAGCACATCACCACACATAATCCCGCTCCCCCAACACATCACCACACATAATCACGCCCCCAACACCACACATAATCCCGCCCTCCATTACCACACATAATTCCGCCCCCCTACCACATCACCACACATAATCCCCCCACCACATCACCACACATAATCCCGCCTCCCACCACACCCACATTACCACACATAATCCCGCCCCAATGCCACATCACCACACATAATCCCCCCCACCACATCACCACACATAATCCCGCCCCCAACACATCACCACACATAATCCTGCCCCCCAACACATCACCACACCACACATAATCCCACCCTACCACATCACCATACATAATCCCGCACCCCACATCACCACACATAATCCCGCCCCCCACATCACCACACATAATCCCGCCCCCCTACCACATCACCACACATAATCCCACTCCCCCACCACATCACCACAGATAATCCTGCCCCCACCACATCACCACACATAATCCCGCCCCCCACCACACTACCACACAAAATCTCGCCCCCCCACCACATCACCACACATAATCCTGCCCCCCCACCACCACACATAATCCAGGCAGCCCCCACCACATCACCACACATAATCCCGCCCCCACCACATCACCACACATAATTCCACTCCCCACCACACTACCACACATAATCTCGCCTCCCACCACATTACCACACATAATCCCACCCCCATCACACATAACCCTGCCTCCCATCACATCAACACACGTAATCCAGCCCCCACCACCACATTACCACACATAATCTCACCCCCCCACATCACCACACATAATCCTGCCCCCCACCACATCACCACACATAATCCCGCCCCCCACCACATCACCACACATAATCCCGCCCCCAACATTACCACAAATAATCCCACCCTGAACCACATTACCACACATAATCCCACCCCATCACACATAACCCTGCCTCCATCACATCAACACACATAATCCAGCCCCCACCACCACATTACCACACATAATCTCACCCCCCCACATCACCACACATAATCCTGCCCCCACCACATCACCACACATAATCCCGCCCCCCACCACACTACCACACAAAATCTCGCCCCCCCACCACATCACCACACATAATCCTGCCCACCACCACACATAATCCAGGCAGCCCCCCACCACATCACCACACATAATCCCGCCCCCACCACATCACCACACAAAATCTCGCCCCCCCACCACATCACCACACATAATCCTGCCCCCCCACCACCACACATAATCCAGGCAGCCCCCCACCACATCACCACACATAATCCCGCCCCCCCACATCACCACACATAATCCCCCCACATCACCACACATAATCCCGCCCCCAACACATCACCACACATAATCCCGCCCCCCAACACCACACATAATCCCGCCTCCATTACTACACATAATCCCACCCCCACCACATTACCACACATAATCCCGCCCCCCACCACATCACCACAGATAATCCCGCCCCCCACATCACCACACATAATCCTGCCCCCCCACCCCATCACCACACATAACGCCCCCAGCACATCACCACACATAATCCCGCTCCCCCAACACATCACCACACATAATCCCGCCCCCAACACCACACGTAATCCCGCCCTCCATTACCACACATAATTCCGCCCCCCTACCACATCACCACACATAATCCCCCCACCACATCACCACACATAATCCCGCCTCCCACCACACCCACATTACCACACATAATCCCGCCCCAATGCCACATCACCACACATAATCCCCCCCACCACATCACCACACATAATCCCGCCCCCAACACATCACCACACATAATCCTGCCCCCCAAAACATCACCACACCACACATAATCCCCCCTACCACATCACCACACATAATCCCGCACCCCACATCACCACACATAATCCTGCCCCCCACCACATCACCACACATAATCCCGCCCCCCTACCACATCACCACACATAATCCCGCCCCTACCACATCACCACAGATAATCCTGCCCCCACCACATCACCACACATAATCCCGCCCCCCACCACACTACCACACAAAATCTCGCCCCCCACCACATCACCACACATAATCCTGCCCCCTCACCACCACACATAATCCAGGCAGCCCCCCACCACATCACCACACATAATCCCGCCCCCACCACATCACCACACATAATTCCACCCCCCACCACACTACCACACATAATCTCGCCTCCCACCACATTACCACACATAATCCCACCCCCATCACACATAACCCTGCCTCCCATCACATCAACACACATAATCCAGCCCCCACCACGACATTACCACACATAATCTCACCCCCCCACATCACCACACATAATCCTGCCCCCCACCACATCACCACACATAATCCCGCCCCCCACCACATCACCACACATAATCCCGCCCCCAACAACATTACCACAAATAATCCCACCCTGAACCACATTACCACACATAATCCCGCCCCCACCACATTACCACAGATAATCCTACCCCCCACCACATTACCACACATAATCCCACCCCCAACCACATCACCACACATAATCCCGCCTCCCCACCACATCACCACACATAATCCTGCCCCCCCACCACATTACCACACATAATCCCGCTCCCCACCACATTACCACAGATAATCCTACCCCCACCACATTACCACACATAATCCCACCCCCCACCACATTACCACACATAATCCCGCCTCCCCACCACATCACCACACATAATTCCGCCCCACCACATCACCACACATAATCCCGCTCCCCCACCCCATTACCACACATAATCCTGCCCCCCCACCCCATTACCACACATAATCTTGTTCCCCCACCACATCACCACACATAATCCCTCCCCCCACCACATCACCACACATAATCCCGCCCCCCCACCACATCACCAAACATAATCCCGCCCCCCACCACATCACCAAACATAATCCCGCCCCCCCACCACATTACCACAGATAATCCCTCCCCCCCACCACATTACCACACATAATCCCTCCCCCCCACCACATTACCACACATAATCCCACCCCCCACATTACCACACAAGGCTCCATCCCCAAAACATTACCACACGAGGCTCCGTTCCCCCGCATTACCACACGAGGCTCCGTCCACACACATTACCACACGAGGCTCCGTCCCCACAGTGTTATTAACTTCATTTTAAGTTAATTTACTACCTGCGTAAGCGCTATTGAATGTTGTAATTATTTACTTTACCTTAATCACCAGCAGCGTTAATTAGATAGCAATGAGCGTGCCGAGCGTTAGCTGGCTGGAAAAAGCTAGTATGATTATAAATACTAACTGCTAGTGTTGACAGTCACTGGGCAGTTGCCTATCTACAGTTAGGTTCATATATATTTTGACAGAGACAACATTTTTCTAATTTTGGTTATAGAAATTACCACATTGAATTTTAAACAAAACAGTTCAGATGCAGTTGAAGTTCAGACTTTCAGCTTTCATTTGAGGGTATCCACATTAAAATTGGATGAAGGGTTTAGGAGTTTTAGCTTCTTAACATGTGCAACCCTGTTGGTAAAGGGACCAAAAGTAATTGGACAGATTAAATAATTTTAAATAAAGTGTCCATTTTTAGTACTTGGTTGAAAATCCTTTGCTGGCAATGACTGTCTGAAGTCTTGAACTCATGGACATCACCAGACGCTGTGTTTCCTCCTTTTTGATGCTCTGCCAGGCCTTCACTTCGGTGGTTTTCAGTTGCTGTTTGTTCGTGGGCCTTTCTGTCTGAAGTTTAGTCTTTAACAAGTGAAATGCATGCTCAATTGGGTTGAGATCAGATGACTGACTTGGCCATTCAAGAATATTCCACTTCTTTGCTTTAATAAACTCCTGGGTTGCTTTGGCTTTATGTTTTGGGTCATTGTCCATCTGTAGTATGAAACGACGACCAATCAGTTTGGCTACATTTGGTTGGATCTGAGCACTCAGTATGTCTCTGAATACCTCAGAATTCATTCGGCTGCTTCTGTCCTGTGTCACATCATCAATAAACACTAGTGACCCAGTGCCACTGGCAGCCACGCATGCCCAAGCCATCACACTGCCTCCGCCGTGTTTTACAGATGATGTGGTATGCTTTGGATCATGAGCTGTACCACGCCTTCGCCATACTTTTCTCTTTCCATCATTCTGGTAGAGGTTGATCCTTGGTTTCATCTGTTCAAAGAATGTTCTTCCAGAACTGTGCTGGCTTTTTTAGATGTTTTTAGCAAAGCCCAGTCTAGCCTTTTTATTCTTGATGCTTATGAGTGGCTTGCACCATGCAGTGAACACTCTGTATTTACTTTCATGCAGTCTTCTCTTTATGGTAGATTTGGATATTGATAGGCCGACCTCATGGTGAGTGTTGTTCACTTGGTTGGCTGTAGTGAAGGGGTTTCTCTTCACCATGGAGATTATTCTGCGATCATCTACCACTGTTGTCTTCCATGGGTGCCCAGGTCTTTTTGCATTGATGAGTTCACCAGTGCTTTCTTTCTTTCTCAGGATGTACCAAACTGTAGATTTTGCCACTCCTAATATTGTAGCAATTTCTCGGATGGGTTTTTTCTGTTTTCGCAGCTTAAGGATGGCTTCTTTCACCTGCATGGAGAGCTCTTTTGACCGCATGTTTACTTCACAGCAAAACCTTCCAAATGCATGCACCACACCTCAAATCAACTCCAAGCCTTTTATCTGCTTAATTGAGAATGACATAACGAAGGGATTACCCACACCTGTCCATGAAATAGCCTTGGAGTCAATTGTCCAATTACTTTTGGTCCCTTTAAAAACAGGGTGGCACATGTTAAGGAGCTGAAGCTCCTAAACCCTTCATCCAAATTTAATGTGGATACCCTCAAATGAAAGCTGAAAGTCTGAACTTCAACTGCATCTGAATTGTTTTGTTTAAAATTCATTGTGGTAATTTCTATAACCAAAATTAGAAAAATGTTGTCTCTGTCCAAATATATATGGACCTAACTGTATATATATATGCCCTGAATTTCAGCTGTCCCTCCATGCGTCCCATGCACTTTTGTGCGGCACATATACACTTTTTTTGTTTTTTTTTGTTCCCCTTGCCTTTAAATTGTATGTTTCAATAAATTGATTTAACCCTTTGTACTACACCCTGGACTCTGCGATTTGTCTTTTGTTTTCATGTTCATTGTGTCAGTGTGTGGAAATCATCATCCGAGTGCAGTCCGATGATTTACATGTACTTATTGATTTGTATGGCTGAGTGCGATCCGAATATTGGATCAAGCTCGGATATGCTGTGATTTTTTTTCCTCGGACTGGCTTGGTATCAGGAAAAAAATCGTACATGTGCATGGTCCTATAGAATAGGGGTCCCCAACTCCAGTCCTCAAGGCCCACCAACAGGTCATGTTTTCAGGATTTCCTTTGCATTGCACAGGTGATGCAATTATTACCTGGGCAAGACTAAGGAAATCCTGAAAACATGACCTGTTGGTGGGCCTTGAGGACTGGAGTTGGGGACCCCTGCTATAGAATAACATAAGTCCCAGTGCGATCCAATGCTTTGTCAGATTGCACTCGGATGGAAAATACAGTGGCGTGAGCGAGATCTTAAGCATACTTGAGAAAGACCTATGTTTCATAAAGAAATCGAGACTGTCTAACTTTTTGCATTTGTAAATCTTGGAGTAGTCACCTTGGCACCTGCCATTTCGTGAACTATGTCTGTTTAGGCAACACAAATCATGTGACAGGTTCTCTTTAATGTGAAAATGTAATGTCCATTGTAATGGCAATATTTTTATTTTAGCAAAAATAAAGTAATGTTTAAATGGTTGTGTGAATAACTACAACTGCTAGTACAGCAGGGTATCTTAGAGCTAATGGGGAAGTTCTGAAATCATTTTCGAATTTTCACTGGGCAGCAGATTTATATTGGATTTCTTGTGATGTCGAAGCCCTCTACCAGTATATCACTCAGGATCGAGCCATAGAGCGAGTGACTTTAATCTAGTGAGGTATAGCAATTATTCTGCTGAAATGAAAGAATCCATTGTAATTGTTAGACGTCATCTACTCAAGCCAATTATTTTAATTTTAACAATGAGTTGTTGTCCTGCCGGCAGAAGTAGCCATAATGGATTCGAAGTTCTCCCTCTTCCTCACCCTGGTGGGAGGGGAACTTTGTATCCATAGAGTATAACCCATATTTCTCATCTATTATATGGTATGGCCAATTTATAGACATGTATGTCGAGGTAAAAATGAGGAATTAATCCAATTTAAATAATATTTGAATCTAAAATATATGGGTTCCATACACAAAGATACAGTCAATTTTCTGGACTTAACCTTCTATAGTGATCAGGATGCAGGTCAAGAAAAGATATCTAATTTTTATAAACCACTAGATAGTTCTATTCTAAGGATATCATTATTAAATTATATTCCAGAAATACATCAAAGGTAGAAACGACTGTACACACAATGCAATGTTAAGAAATAGATTACCGGTACGTAAAAAAGGCCATGGCAAGTAGATGCTCCAAAAAGCATCCAAGATAGTTAATGATAAATCTCTAGAATCAGGACTTTTTCCAACAAATTGTTTTTTTTTTCCACTGTGTAGAACAAAAGCTAGGCTCTGTCCACATGTCCAGTAGTTATTTTTGTTTTCGGATGACAAAAATATAAATTAAATTACTGTATTTAGTACGATACGTTCATTTGAATGGGGACGAAAACCTTTTAAAATGTCTTTTATTTGACTGCAATCCAACTACAATCCTTTTTTTCTTTTTTTAGTTGGATTAAAAAAAAAATAGTCTGCACAGCTTTTTGGCCTGCCACAAAAAAAAAGGGTAACAGTTGGATCCAGGTTATTTTTAACATTAATGTCTATGGGAAACGGTTCATAACAAATGATCATCCATTATGTCATCTATTAACGGATCCATTAAAACACTGCACATGCCCAAAACATGGGGTGCAGAGACAGCTGTAGCAAAAAATGGACCTGTTGGCAATGGGACAAAAATGGACATAAAACTAACATAAAAAGACAGTTTTATTGGTGCAAATCACCCAAGAATTCTGGCATATTTAGCTTGATAAATCTTTTCCAATATTTTGAGGAAAGTGAGAAAAATAGACTTTAGGTTGTTCATTAAAGGTTATCCCACACATCATTTATGTTATCGAATATATACACTGCAATGTTACATACAAAGGATGTAGAGGAAGAAAATTTAAAAAAAAATGTATACTCAATAAAGAGTGATTTTTTTACATTTTGAGGTGCTAGACTATTTCCCCATTGAAGGTTACAGAGTTGTCTTTATTGATAAAAAAAGGGTTGTCCTAATGAGAATTGCCCTATGAGATGTTCCATACAATAAGTAACTGACACCAAGGGTGTAATTACAATGGGTGCATGGGTCTATTTTGGCTCATATGAAAAAACTGATCTTAATAAAGGGAACCTGTCAGCAGTAGGATCAACCCTACTAAGCCATCTATATGGGAATGGGATGTAGGTAAGAAGAAGCTGAAGAAAAGGATACCATGATATTGGAGCGCCCCCAGACACAGGGTCACAGGTTACTCGGTACCGGTCCTCTGTCTCAATTCTGGGGTTGTCACGGTGGCTGGACCCGGTCCGTGACCCTACTAAGGGGCGTCCAATAAAAGGAGTGATGGTAGTTTGTCAAGGGTTCGTGACGCCACCTGTGGTGTTCAGTCAGGGCAACCGACGCTGCTTAGGGGTCCGCTGGGGTGATGGAATGGCAGCTAGATGGAATACCTTCCCACAGGTGAAGTATATCCCCAGGGCTTACCAGTAGTGTAGGTGGCGATGGTGTGAGGCGCAGTTAATAACGATGACACAGGGTTGCAGTCTCTTTACCTTTTACTGAAGACTTCGGGATCCTCAATCCAGAGCACCGTTAACAGGGCTGTCTGAGACCGGCCGGTCCAAAGGCACATCCAGAGTTCCCTTTGCATGTGGAAATCAGTGCCTACCACTAGCGCCTGTGTGTTGTAGTTCTTCCCTGCTGAGCATTCGGGATAGTCCTCACAACTTCTGTTCTCGTTCTTTCTCTCTCTCTCTTCGTCCCCCAAGTTATCTGGATAGGATGCACCCGTTTGACGGGAAGGCTTGGAGCTATTCTGGGACCCTAGAGACGCCCCTCTCCACGCTTGCCCTCTATGTCTGCTTAGGTGATGAATGGTAGACAGCCAACCTATAATTAACTGTCCTGCGGTATTTGAAGTAAGGCATAGAGTCAGTTACTTCCTCGGTGTTCCGGTCACCGGCTACGCGCCTCAGTAGGATGTTGCCGTTCTCGGGGCACGACTCCTACTGGCTCTCCTTTGTGCTTGATCTCATTTCTCACTTTCCACAATATCCTTCTCTTCTTGTCCTTTCTTAGGATACCGCCGCAAGGTAGTGCAGGCGCGGTTCCGTGCTTTCTATTCATTCTGCTAGGCCCCTGTCAGGAACCCACCCCTGACAGGTCCTCCCTGGATCTCTCCCAGGCTGCGTTCTAACTAACTTCCTATCCGACCCCCAGTTTTACCAGTGTGAGGAGTGGCCTAACACATAGTGCCTTTTGCTCCCCCTAGTGGCCGGAGTGTGAAGTGTAATGTGTGCTGTGATACCTGGTCAGATGAACTCCTTTAGTGCAATCAGACATAACATCACTCCCCTTAGCGGCAGAGCGACATTACTGCAACGACCAGGACTCTGGGGCGCTGCACTCCCCCCGGTTAAATCCAGTACTCCTGGACTGGGAAAAGAAGAACAACAACAGTTATTAGAAAAGGACATCCAAAATTTTGGAATGCTTTAAACAATGTAAACATTATAATGCTTCCCTTTCTGGGAGGTGAGGTCACTTGAACGTTACAAACAGAAACATGTTTAAATATTTTAAATAACATTCTATTCTACAGACTATAAATAATTCCTATTACCCAGCCGGGTGTTCTACTAAGTGCAAATCGTGAACAATAATTTAACTTCTCCTTTAACCCCTTCAAGACCCAGCCTATTTTGACCTTAAAGACCTTGCCGTTTTTTGCAATTCTGACCAGTGTCCCTTTATGAGGTAATAACTCAGGAACGCTTCAACGGATCCTAGCGGTTCTGAGATTGTTTTTTCGTGACATATTGGGCTTCATGTTAGTGGTAAATTTAGGTCAATAAATTCTGCATTTATTTGTGATAAACACGGAAATTTGGCGAAAATTTTGAAAATTTCGCAAATTTTCACATTTTGAATTTTTATTCTGTTAAACCAGAGAGATATGTGACACAAAATAGTTAATAAATAACATTTCCCACATGTTTACTTTACATCAGCACAATTTTGGAAACAAAATTTTTTTTTGTTAGGAAGTTATAAGGGTTAAAATTCGACCAGCGATTTGTCATTTTTACAACGAAATTTACAAAACCATTTTTTTTAGGGACCACCTCACATTTGAAGTCAGTTTGAGGGGTCTATATGGCTGAAAATACCCAAAAGTGACACCATTCTAAAAACTGCACCCCTCAAGGTACTCAAAACCACATTCAAGAAGTTTATTAACCCTTCAGGTGCTTCACAGCAGCAGAAGCAACATGGAAGGAAAAAATGAACATTTAACTTTTTAGTCACAAAAATTATCTTTTAGCAACAATTTTTTTATTTTCCCAATGGTAAAAGGAGAAACTGAACCACGAACGTTGTTGTCCAATTTGTCCTGAGTACGCTGATACCTCATATGTGGGGGTAAACCACTGTTTTGGCGCACGGCAGGGCTTGGAAGGGAAGGAGCGCCATTTGACTTTTTGAATCAAAAATTGGCTCCACTCTTTAGCGGACACCATGTCACGTTTGGAGAGCCCCCGTGTGCCTAAAAATTGGAGCTCCCCCACAAGTGACCCCATTTTGGAAACTAGACGCCCCAAGGAACTTATCTAGATGCATAGTGAGCACTTTGAACCCCCAGGTGCTTCACAAATTGATCCGTAAAAATGAAAAAGTACTTTTTTTTCACAAAAAAATTCTTTTAGCCTCAATTTTTTCATTTTCACATGGGTAACAGGATAAAATGGATCCTAAAATGTGTTGGGCAATTTCTCCTGAGTAAACCAATACCTCACATGTGGAGGTAAACCACTGTTTGGGCACATGGTAAGGCTCGGAAGGGAAGGAGCGCCATTTGACTTTTTGAATGAAAAATTATTTCCATCGTTAGCAGACACCATGTCGCGTTTGGATAGCTCCTGTGTGCCTAAACATTGGCGCTCCCCCACAAGTGACCCCATTTTGGAAACTAGACCCCCCAAGGAACTAATTTAGATGCCTAGTGAGTACTTTAAACCCTCAGGTGCTTCACAAATTGATCTGTAAAAATGAAAAAGTAATTTTTTTTCACAAAAAAATTCTTTTCGCCTCAATTTTTTCATTTTCACATGGGCAGTAGGATAAAATGGATCATAAAATTTGTTGGGCAATTTCTCCCGAGTACGCCGATACCTCATATGTGGGGGTAAACCACTGTTTGGGCACTCGGCAGGGCTCGGAAGAGAAGGCGCGCCATTTGATTTTTTGAATGGAAAATTAGCTCCAATTGTTAGCGGACACCATGTCGCGTTTGGAGAGCCCCTGTGTGCCTAAACATTGGAGCTCCCCCACAAGTGACCCCATTTTGGAAACTAGACCCCCCAAGGAACTTATCTAGATGCATATTGAGCACTTTAAACCCCCAGGTGCTTCACAGAAGTTTATAACGCAGAGCCATGAAAATAAAAAATAATTTTTCTTTCCTCAAAAATGATTTTTTAGCCTGGAATTTCCTATTTTGCCAAAGATAATAGGAGAAATTGGACCCCAAATATTGTTGTCCAGTTTGTCCTGAGTACGCTGATACCCCATATGTGGGGGTAAACCACTGTTTGGGCGCACGGCAGGGCTCGGAAGGGATGGCACGCCATTTGGCTTTTTAAATGGAAAATTAGCTCCAATCATTAGCGGACACCATGTCACGTTTGGAGAGCCCCTGTGTGCCTAAACATTGGAGATCCCCCAGAAATGACACCATTTTAGAAACTAGACCCCCAAAGGAACTAATCTAGATGTGTGGTGAGGACTTTGAACCCCCAAGTGCTTCACAGAAGTTTATAACGCAGAGCCATGAAAATAAAAAAAAAAATTATTTTCTCAAAAATGATCTTTTAGCCTGCAATTTTTTATTTTCCCAAGGGTAACAGGAGAAATTTGACCCCAAAAGTTGTTGTCCAGTTTCTCCTGAGTACGCTGATACCCCATATGTGGGGGTAAATCACTGTTTGGGCACATGCCGGGGCTCGGAAGTGAAGTAGTGACGTTTTGAAATGCAGACTTTGATGGAATGCTCTGTGGGCGTCACGTTGCGTTTGCAGAGCCCCTGATGTGGCTTAACAGTAGAAACCCCCCACAAGTGACCCCATTTTGGAAACTAGACCCCCAAAGGAACTTATCTAGATGTGTGGTGAGCACTTTGAACCCCCAAGTGCTTCATAGAAGTTTATAATGCAGAGCCGTGAAAATAATAAATACGTTTTCTTTCCTCAAAAATAATTATTTAGCCCAGAATTTTTTAATTTTCCCAAGGGTAACAGGAGAAATTTGACCCCAATATTTGTTGTCCAGTTTCTCCTGAGTACGGTGATACCCCATATGTGGGGGTAAACTACTGTTTGGGCACATGCCGGGGCTTGGAATTGAAGTAGTGACGTTTTGAAATGCAGACTTTGATGGAATGCTCTGCGGGCGTCACGTTGCGTTTGCAGAGCCCCTGATGTGCCTAAACAGTAGAAACCCCCCACAAGTGACCCCATTTTGGAAACTAGACCCTGAAAGGAACTTATCTAGATGTGTGGTGAGCACTTTGAACCCCCAAGTGCTTCATAGAAGTTTATAATGCAGAGCCGTGAAAATAATAAATACGTTTTCTTTCCTCAAAAATAATTATTTAGCCCAGAATTTTTTATTTTCCCAAGGGTTACAGGAGAAATTGGACCCCAATATTTGTTGTCCAGTTTCTCCTGAGTACGGTGATACCCCATATGTGGGGGTAAACTACTGTTTGGGCACATGCCGGGGCTTGGAATTGAAGTAGTGACGTTTTGAAATGCAGACTTTGATGGAATGCTCTGCGGGCGTCACGTTGCGTTTGCAGAGCCCCTGGTGTGCCTAAACAGTAGAAACCCCCCACAAGTGACCCCATTTTAGAAACTAGACCCCCCAAGGAACTTATCTAGATATGTGGTGAGCACTTTGAACCCCCAAGTGCTTCACAGACGTTTACAACGCAGAGCCGTGAAAATAAAAAATCATTTTTCTTTCCTCAAAAATTATGTTTTAGCAAGCATTTTTTTAGATTCACAAGGGTAACAGGAGAAATTGGACCCCAGTAATTGTTGCGCAGTTTGTCCTGAGTATGCTGGTACCCCATATGTGGGGGTAAACCACTGTTTGGGCACACGTCAGGGCTCGGAAGTGAGGGAGCACCATTTGACTTTTTGAATACGAGATTGGCTGGAATCAATGGTGGCGCCATGTTGCGTTTGGAGACCCCTGATGTGCCTAAACAGTGGTAACCCCTCAATTCTAACTCCAACACTAACCCCAACACACCCCTAACCCTAATCCCAACTGTAGCCATAATCCTAATCACAACCCTAACCCCAACACACCCCTAACCACAACACTAACCCCAACACACCCCTAACCCTAACCACAACCCTAATTCCAACCCTAACCCTAAGGCTATGTGCCCACGTTGCGGATTCGTGTGAGATATTTCCGCACCATTTTTGAAAAATCTGCGGGTAAAAGGCACTGTGTTTTACCTGCGGATTTTCCGCGGATTTCCAGTGTTTTTTGTGCGGATTTCACCTGCGGATTCCTATTGAGGAACAGGTGTAAAACGCTGCGGAATCCGCACAAAGAATTGACATGCTGCGGAAAATACAACGCAGCGTTCCCGCGCGGTATTTTCCGCACCATGGGCACAGCGGATTTGGTTTTTCATATGTTTACATGGTACTGTAAACCTGATGGAACACTGCTGCGAATCCGCAGCCAAATCCGCACCGTGTGCACATAGCCTAATTCTAAAGGTATGTGCACACGCTGCGGAAAACGCTGCGGATCCGCAGCAGTTTCCCATGAGTGTACAGTTCAATGTAAACCTATGGGAAACAAAAATCGCTGTACACATGCTGCGGAAAAACTGCACGGAAACACAGCGGTTTACATTCCGCAGCATGTCACTTCTTTGTGCGGATTCCACAGCGGTTTTACAACTGCTCCAATAGAAAATCGCAATTGTAAAACCGCAGTGAAATGCGCAGAAAAAAACGCGGTAAATCCGCCATAAATCCGCAGCGGTTTAGCACTGCGGATTTATCAAATCCGCAGCGGAAAAATCCGCAGAGGACCAGAATACGTGTGCACATTCCTAACCCTAACCCTAGCCCTAACCCTAGCTCTAACCCTACCCCTAACCCTAACCCTACCCCTAGCCCTACCCCTAACCCTACCCCTAACCCTACCCCTAACCCTAACCCTACCCCTAACCCTAACCCTATTCTAACATTAGTGGAAAAAAAAAAAATTCTTTATTTTTTTATTGTCCCTACCTATGGGGGTGACAAAGGGGGGGGGGGTCATTTATTATTTTTTTTATTTTGATCACTGAGATAGATTATATCTCAGTGATCAAAATGCACTTTGGAACGAATCTGCCGGCCGGCAGATTCGGCGGGCGCACTGCGCATGCGCCCGCCATTTTGGAAGATGGCGGCGCCCGGGAGAAGACGGACGGGACCACGGCTGGATCGGTAAGTATGATAGGGTGGGGGGGACCACGGGGGGGGGGATCGGAGCACGGGGGGGGGGAATCGGAGCGCGGGAGGGGTGGAACGGAGCGCGGGGGGCGTGGAACGGAGCACGGGGGGGCTGGAATGGAGCACGGGGGGGTGGAACGGAGCACGGGGGGGGGGGTGGATCGGAGTGCAGGGGGGGTGATTGGAGCACGGGGGGGTGATTGGAGCACGGGGGGAGCAGACACGAGCACGGGGGGGAGCGGAGCACTGGACGGAGGGGAGCCGGAGCAGTGTACCGGCCAGATCGGGGGGGTGGGGGGGCGATCGGAGGGGTGGGGTGGGGGCACACTAGTATTTCCAGCCATGGCCGATGATATTTCAGCATCGGCCATGGCTGGATTGTAATATTTCACCCGTTATAATGGGTGAAATATTACAAATCGCTCTGATTGGCAGTTTCACTTTCAACAGCCAATCAGAGCGATCGTAGCCACGAGGGGGTGAAGCCACCCCCCCTGGGTTAAACTACCACTCCCCCTGTCCCTGCAGATCGGGTGAAATGGGAGTTAACCCTTTCACCCGATCTGCAGGGACGCGATCTTTCCATGACGCCGCATAGGCGTCATGGGTCGGAATGGCACCGACTTTCATGACGCCTACGTGGCGTCATGGGTCGGGAAGGGGTTAAGGGCGTATAAGCTGAACCCACTAAAGGCTTACTATAAAACACTATGGTACAAGCTAACATTCTCTTTTCTTCTTCAGCTTCACACATGCAGGACCGCCTAGCTACTCGTCTGGGCCTACTGCATCCCTTCTTCTAGGTCCACGGCAAACCATCTCTCTATGGTTCTCAGACTCACTAACCCCTACGGGTTCACTTTCTAGCTCTCTAGCTACATGGCATCTACTTATGCAAACATTATCACTATCTTACTACTTAAGGCATCATTATCAAAAAGCAACAAGTAACATTCCCTTTAAGAGGGGAAAATCAGTATTCTCTGAGGTAGTACAACAATCATCAAGTCACTAAGGAACTGCAAGACTCAAGAAACTTCCACGTCGTCATCTGGAATCGTGTCTTCGCAAAGTCTTCTTCCTTTGTAAAACCAGTAGGGAGCACCTTTAAGAAGGTGCAAAGTATTTACAAACCAGTTCGTGAATCATTCACCATCCATGATTCGGCAGTCTTTTGAAACAATGATAACTTTGTGCAAAAAGAAAAATGTAAAACAATAGGGATCCCGGGTCAACAAAGGGATCCCTTTAAGAAATAAATCCTAGACGGGTTTAAGGCAGCAAAAGCAGGAAACAGTTAACTATGTACATGTTCTGGGCTTCGAGGTTTTATTCCTGCTCCAGTGGTCTCCGCCAGGGCCTGACCGGGCAGGCTGGCCTCGGGGGTCTGGGAAGACTAAAGTCAAAGTCTACCTCCGGCATCATGGGAGTCCAGTAAACGATCCGAGGGACGGCAGCAGCGGCTGCCGCCGCTTCAGCAAGTTCTTCCTCCAAGGACTTGGCAGCGACCAGCACGGAGGTACAGCGCTGGATGTCCCGAGCCCACCAGCCTTGGCCCTTTTGGTATCGGCAGTAGCTTACCGCCTCCCCCGGCATCAGGATGGGACCTTTGCTGTCGCCACGCAGGCCAGCCTCCCCGGCCTCCCGGGTGATGTGGACCCTTATCGTCGATCCGATTTCTTGGATGAAACCTTTTCCTTCCTGGGGCTGGTAAACAATTACCACTCCCCATTTTGGTAGGGACCCATCCAGCAGCTCACCTCGGGCCTCTCGCTCCACGTCTCTGGCAAATTCCGCTATCAGATGCTTCCGATAGTCTCCCCAGGGGAAGGGACCAAGATCCCACTCACGTGATCCCGGGTGTTGACGGTCGGGTCAAAAGTCGACGGAACACCGATCCCCGGTCGGCCGGGACACCGAGCTCTCTCACAGGTGGGGGCTCTGTCGGCGCCATGCCGCTCCTCGGGAGCTGCCATCAGATCTGGTGCAGGTAGCGGAGGTTCCGCGGACGACTCCCCGGGCTCGATCGGTTCCAACAGCGGCATGTCGGTATAATCTACTGGTGACGAGGATCCAGACGGGGCCATCTTTTTCCGTAAGCCTTCCCGGCTCTCCAGCTCCACTCCATCTGAGTCATAGTTTCGTTTCTTCGGTCTCCGCCCGCCATAGAGAATTAGGAGGCGGACCTCGGCTGCTGACGGACACATCCTCAAGACACAGGAATATTTAGACTGGGCGGCCATTGTCGTTCGCGCTCTTCAGCTTGTTCACGCCCACTTCCACGCCCTTCTTCTTCTCCTGCGCCCCTCTTGGCGCTGCAATGGCGGCGGTTTTGGTGGGAATCTTTGCGGCAGTTAACATACAGTCTTTGCAATAAATCACAGTTCAAACACATTTCAATCACAGTTCCAAGGCACACATGACCTGATACTTCAGGCTTAAGTACGATCCTGTTCGTGACGCCAAGTTGGAGCGCCCCCAGGCACAGGGCCACAGGTTACTCGTATCGGTCCTCTGTCTCAATTCTGGGGTTGTCACGGTGGCTGGACCCGGTCCGTGACCCTGCTAAGGGGCGTCCAATAAAAGGAGTGATGGTAGTTTGTCAAGGGTTCGTGACGCCACCTGTGGTGTTCGGTCAGGGCGATCGACGCTGCTTAGGGGTCCGCTGGGGTGATGGAATGGCAGCTAGATGGAATACCTTCCCACAGGTGAAGTATATCCCCAGGGCTTCCCAGTAGTGTAGGTGGCGATGGTGTGAGGCGCAGTTAATAACGAGGACACAGGGTTGCAGTCTCTTTACCTTTTACTGAAGACTTCGGGATCCTCAATCCAGAGCACCGTTAACAGGGCTGTCTGAGACCGGCCGGCCCAAAGGCACATCCAGAGTTCCCTTTGCATGTGGAAATCAGTGCCTACCACTAGCGCCTGTGTGTTGTAGTTCTTCCCTGCTGAGCATTCGGGATAGTCCTCACAACTTCTGTTCTCGTTCTTTCTCTTTCTCTCTCTCTCTCTCTCTTCGTCCCCCAAGTTATCTGGATAGGACGCACCCGTTTGACGGGAAGGCTCGGAGCTATTCTGGGACCCTAGAGACGCTGCTCTCCACGCTTGCCCCCTATGTCTGCTTAGGTGATGTATGGTAGACAGCCAACCTATAATTAACTGTCCTGCGGTATTTGAAGTAAGGCATAGAGTCAGTTACTTCCTCGGTGTTCCGGTCACCGGCTACGCGCCTCAGTGGGATGTTGCCGTTCTCGGGGCATGACTCCTACTGGCTCTCCTTTGTGCTTGATCTCGCTTCTCACTTTCCACAATATCCTTCTCTTCTTGTCCTTTCTTAGGATACCGCCGCAAGGTAGTGCAGGCGCGGTTCCGTTGCTTTCTATTCGTTCTGCTAGGCCCCTGTCAGGAACCCACCCCTGACAGGTCCTCCCTGGATCTCTCCCAGGCTGCGTTCTAACTAACTTCCTATCCGACCTCCAGTTTTACCAGTGTGAGGAGTGGCCTAATACATAGTGCCTTTTGCTCCCCCTAGTGGCCGGAGTGTGAAGTTTAATGTGTGCTGTGATACCTGGTCAGATGAACTCCTTTAGTGCAATCAGACATAACATCACTCCCCTTAGCGGCAGAGCGACATTACTGCAACGACCAGGACTCTGGGGCGCTGCAATATCTGTGATCTGATGTCTTATTCCATAGATATCCACATTTTCTTTATATGTAAATGGGCTGTTAAGATCTATGGGCGGGATATAGATCTCACTGAAAATGTGCTGCCAGAGCTTATTTTAAATTATATGGGGCGTTATGTCCTACATGCCCATATAGACAGTCTGGAAGGGTTGATCCTACTGATAAATTCCCTTTAAAGACTAGAGATAGCTGGGGGCCCTAATGAAGATTTTTGTCAGTGCCCATGAGCTTTTATTTAAGTGACTGATAATATAATGTGCAGGTAATACAAAATATTTCCACGTACTTAGATTGATCTAATGGTTTAGTTCTCAATATAACTGTACGTTATTAGTCTAAATCGTCTTCTAACATCTCCCATTGTGGTTTGCAGCTGTCCAGCGCTTAGTCCAGTCTCACATGCAGTCCCTGGGGTCTCTAAGTGACAGCGATGATGAAAATGACGACAATGAAGAAGAGACAGATGACACTGAAACTGGTACAGAAGAATCCACATCTAATGAACCAGAAGAATGTGTGGACTGTGGTGTGAACTGTGGCGATGGTAAGGTCCTGAGCGCTTCACGTAATAATCTGGTACAGCAGTAATAAATGTCCATTACTCATGAGTTGCTATTTCGCAGGCGATGAGGGCCCACCCAGTAACAATCTAGAAACCCTTCTGAACCATACTTTGCTGGAAGACAGTGCAGACACGATGAATACGACAGTCACACAGAAAGGTATTTGCTATACTATCCCACTTCCATTCTCACAAGTTGTGCGTTATCAAAATGTGCAAAGGTTGCATCTACTGTTTCTCACCAGCCATTGTAGACACCCAGATTAAGGCTAGAATTGTATTAATCTTGAAACGACTATCCACATTATCCTATATAATAATCGGCAGTTGGGACTTCCGGCCCCTGTCCCCGAATCCCATAAGGCACCGCGGCAGTGTCACTTGCGCCTGCGCAAGTGCATGAGTGCATGCAGCGGCACGGCCTGCGGTGCTGACTGTGCACAGGGCCTGTGTCACTGCACACCGGAGAGGGGGAGGGGAGCTGCTCCACGTCATCCTCCCTCCTCATTGTGAGCAGCAGACCTGGGGACTGTCTGGCCGGACTGTGAAGCATGAACCGGCAGGAGACACGGCAAGGCCTGCCCCGTGCTGCCTCCATTGTGTGTCATATCGGCCACTCAGCTCACCCCACATCACAGCAGCCATGGTGCCTGGGCAGCGTTGCCCCCAGATGTGATGTAGGGGGGGGGAGCTAATATTACATGCCGGGTGGCTCAGCGTCTCCTGGGGCAGCTGCTGATCTCCACTACTTTACACCTGCATGGAGCATGTGCCAAGTGGTGGACACAAGTCAGGGCACACACCAACCCATGTGACAAGTCACAGCCAGAAACGGGGACAGCGGATTCTTCCATATAAGAGCCGAGAAACTCATCACTGATTCGATACATAATCTGTAATAAGGTGCCGCATGTGGAGTAGAGGTGTATATAATATATACTCTGTATACAGGGTGATCTACAGCAAGTGTGAGAGTAACCCCGAGCCGTCCGGTCCACCCTGATTATAGCCGATCACTGATCTCTGTACATCTCTATATATATATAATCACCAGTTGGGTCCGGCTGCTGTCTCCGAATCCCATAAGGCACTGCGGCAGTGTCACTTGCACCTGCGCAAAAATACAAAAATGCAGAGGGATGATATAGAACAGATATGTTGGAAAGCACAAACGGTGTGAGACATGTCCGCCGCTCTTGTCAGCACCACTAAGCATACACAGATGTTAATTTCACCGCACTCCCTATGCGATAGCATCGGGCCTATTTCTACTTTTTAATAATATGGAGTTTTTAGATTGCTGTCTTTAACTGTGTTGTCTGGACTTTCTGTATAATTTGCGTGTGTACCTGGATGCAGAATGCTGACAGTATGTAATATACACCCTGTCAGCATTCTGCATGGTGTCCTAGGTATCACACCTAGTTACTGTATGTGAGCAGCCTTCTCCAGATTCTGGAGGAGCTGCTCACTCACTGACTAGAGATTTCCTGTCTGTCAGAGACTGATTGTAACTGCCATCATTCTCTGCCAGAAGAAAAGTCCAGTTCCACTTTCACTAATTTACAAACCGCTCTACAGAACTTAGAGGTGAATTGGAATCCCCTGTCAGACACAATGTTGAGAGGAAGCCCACGAAGATGGAAGATGTGCTGTATGAAATGGTCCACAGCTCAGGAGCAGCCGGAAGACCGGGTAACGGAATGAAGTGGGCCATCTTCGAGAAGCGATCCACCACTACCCAGATAACGGAACAGCCGGAAGAGATGGGAAGATCCATAATGAAGTCCATCACGATGTGCTGCCAGGAAGCTGAAGGAATAGAAAGAGGTAATAGCTGCCCAGAGGGCAGATGTTTAGTGGTCTTGTTGCGGGCACACGAAGGACAGGCTGTGACATATTCCAGGATATCTTTGCCCCATGGTGGGCCACAGGTAGTATTGGGAGATGAGTTGCAGAGTCTTTTTCTGACCAGCGTGACCGGCCAATTTGGAAGAGAGACCCCACTGGAGTACACGCCTCTGGTCCGAAGTGGGTACGAGAGTCTTTCCCTGGGAAAGCCGAGCAAGATTAACTGAGGCTATGGGCACCAACCTGGATGCCTTGATGATGTGCTGCGGTTCTTCCTCAGAATCAGGAGCCAGGAACGCTCTAGAGAGTGCATCGGCTTTAACATTCTTGTCAGCTGGACGAAAATGAAGGACAAAATTAAATCGGGCAAAAAACAAGGCCCAGTGGGCCTGACGGGGATTCAGGCTCTGAGCGGATTGGAGATAAGCAAGGTTTTTATGATCGGTGAAGATGACAACCTGATGGACTGCTCCCTCAAGGAGATGTTGCCACTCTTGCAGAGCCAACGTGATTGCCAACAATTCTCGATTTCCCACAGAATAGTTCCTTTCACAAGTAGTAAAAACCTTTGAGAAAAAAAACACAGGTGACCATACGACCGGTAGACGACTTCTGGGTGAGAACCGCCCCAGCACCTATGGAGGAAGCGACAACCTCAAGCGAGAATTGCTTATCCGAGTCTGGTCGATGGAGAACAGGTGCAAAAGAGAAGGCCTGTTTTAGAGAAACAAAAGCTTCCTCTGCCTCAGGAGTCCAATCCTTGGCGTTTACGCCTTTCCAGGTCAAAGCCAAGATGGGTGCCACTCTGATAGAGAAGTGTGGAGTAAATAGGCGGTAGTAGTTGGCGAATCCCAGGAACCGTTGTATGGCTTTCAGCCCGGATGGACGAGGCCACTTAATGACGGCGGACACCTTATCCGGATCCATCTTCAACCCCGTGGACGAAACTATATAACCGAGTAAGGGCAGAGAGGATTGTTCAAAGAGGCATTTTTCAAATTTGGCATAAAATCTGTTCTCCCTAAGTCTTTGTAAGACCTGACGTACTTGCCTCCGATGTGACGCTATGTCTGCAGAGAAGATCAGGATATCATCCAGGTAAGCCACACCACAAGAATAGAGCAGGTCTCTGAAAATGTCATTTACGAATTCCTGGAAAATTGTGGGTGCATTACTTAGGCCGAACGGCATTACGAGGTATTCGTAGTGTCCATCCCGAGTGTTAAAAGCGATTTTCCACTCGTCTCCTTTTCGAATACGACTCAGGTTGTAGGCTCCTCTGAAATCCAGTTTAGTGAAGATCTTGGCCCCCCTATGAGATGATCATACAGCTCTGAAATAAGAGGTAACGGGTACCTGTTCTTTACCGTGATCAGATTAAGCCCCCTGTAATCGATACAGGGCCGTAGAGATCCGTCTTTTTTCTTCAAGAAAAAGAATCCTGCCCCTGCCGGCGAAGATGACTTCCGGATAAATCCACTGGCCAGGTTCTCCTGGATGTAATCCGACATGGACTGGGTCTCTGCTCAAGAAAGAGGATAGACTCGCCCTCAAGGAGGAGACTTTGTGTGCGGAGCTAGTCTCTCTGCTTCCTTTTTCCCGAAGACATGAGTGAAAGCCTAGTACGAGGAAGGTAGACCCGGGAGGGCAGTAGGCTGGACCAGCGGTGGAACAGGTTGAACAGGAATGATACACCGGTCTGAGCAGGAGTCCACCCAGCTCAGAATCTCTCCCGTTTTCCTATTTAAGACTGGTTCATAAATTCGGAGCCAGGGTAGACCTAAAAGCAAGGGGTTAGACGAACTTGGCAACACATAAAAGCAGATTCTTTCCGAATCCGTTAGACCTACCCGGAGTTCCACTGGCACAGTCTGGAACCGAATGGACTCAGTCAGGGGTTTGCTATCCACGGATGTCACCTGCAACGTATCTGGAAGGCGCTGGACTGGTATCGGTCCACGACCGCCTGCTGAATAAGATTCCCGGCAGCTCCAGAGTCCAGGTGACAGTTCCAAAAAATTTTACCATGCCAAAGGACACGGAGACTGTTATTTGAAGTGGTGGAAAGAAATGATTCTTGCCTAGGGTAGCCTCTCCTACAGACCCTAGGCACTGGAGTTTCCTGATTTCTATGGGCAGGAGCGGATCAAATGCTCAGAACTGCCACAGTAGAAACAGCTCCCATCCTGGCGACGCGCCTCCTGGCAGCGGTTGCCCAAGCTTACTCGATCTACTTCGATAGCCACAGGAGAGGGAGATGAAGTCAGGGAGGCCGCAGGTTTTGGTGTACCAGAAACCAGGTGGTAGGACCCCTTTTCACATTTAATCTCCTTGGAAGTTTCCTGAAACCGAAGGTCAATCCGGAATGCCAAGGAAATCAGGTCATCCAGAGTTGTAGGCCTGTCCCGTCCTGCCAGCTCATCCTTTACTCTTCCTGAAACACCTTCACAGAAGGCGGCCACCAAGGCCTCGTTGTTCCAGGAGAACTAAGACAAAAGGGTTACAGAACTGAACAGCATACTAAGCCACTGTAAGAGCCTCCTGGCGTAGCCGAAGAGGAGCCAAAGTTGGCACGACCGGGTTCATCAAAGGTCCTGTGGAATGCTTCTAGAAAAGACTGGAGGTTAGTAACCAGAGGATCTCTTCTCGCCCACAGCTGATTTAGCCAGGCGAGGGCCTCTCCAGCAAGGTGAGACATAATGAATCCCACCTTGGCCAGATCAGAAGCAAACATATGCCCCAGGAGTTCAAAGTGCAGTGTGCACTGGTTAATGAACCCTCGACACTGAGCAGGGTCGCCATGGAAGCGGGTGGGAGCCGCCAGGCAAGGACCTTTACTTGCTGGGCTATTGGATACCTGGATACCAGTAGCTGTGACAGGTGCAGTCGAAGACATCAGGGAATCCATGCGAATAGACAAGTCGCGCAGATAAGTCATGATCTTGTCCTGTTGATCCCTCAGACGGGTAACTTCTTGACATAGCTCCACAGCCGGAGGTACCTGGGATCCAGCGGGTTCCATGGCTGGAGCAATCTGTAACGAACGGAAGCAGAAGCACAAGTGGTGAAGTTAATAAATCTGTGGAACCTCAGGACCATGGTCCGGGGGCTCCAAAGGGGGCGTGACTACATTAGCCCCATGTAGAGGAGCTGCGGGGACACCATCACGTGTTTCTCAATGCAGGCAGTGAATAGCCAGGCCTTTCCCCGGGAAGGAACAACCAAGGGAAGGGCAGCATCCAATAAAGGAAAACATCCACTAAAGGAAAACCACCTATGCCAAGCATGGTATCCATCCACAGACAGCTGTTTCGGGGTTTTTTGCCCCTCATCAGTGTGGAGTAGGAAACTGGCTATCAGGAGCAGTGCCTAGTGGAAGTCTATAAAGGCACGGATGATTGACCTCGTGGAGACCAAAACATCCAACACCGCGGAGACACCATCACGTGTTTCTCAACGCAGTGATCCAGAACACTGCCCCCAAATATGCAAATGCATGCATTTGCATATGACCTCGTAGAGACCAAAACATCCAACACCGCGGAGACACCATCACGTGTTTCTCAACGCAGTGATCCAGAACACTGCCCCCAAATATGCAAATGCATGCATTTGCATATTTGGGGGCAGTGTTCTGGATCACTGCGTTGAGAAACACGTGATGGTGTCTCCGCGGTGTTGGATGTTTTGGTCTCCACGAGGTCAATCATCCGTGCCTTTATAGACTACATTAGCCTCAGGCACCCGTAGTAAGTCCCCTCGAGTGGGGTCAGAATGGAATGCCTGGAGGACACGCGTGCTACCTCCAGTTAGACCCCGGACACATGGCAGCTGTCCCAGCGGGACAGACGGACAAGCAGGGTTAGCAGATGTCGTGGAGCTGACCGGTGGGTTCTGGGTGTATGGGTAGGAGCTGGCATCGGTGGTACTGGCGTTGTCCAGAGGTATGGATGGCTGAATGGCAGAACGTGACAGAACTGGTGTAGACAGAACGGTCATTGTCCAGGATAACCGGGTGGCAGGCGGCTGACAGTCTGCGGAGACAAACAGTGTAAGCAGAGCTCAGGCAAAAAACATCAGAAGCTAAAGCACACAAGCTGAAACCGGAAGCTAGCAACAGAGAATACTTGTTGCTCCGGCATCCTCCCTATGGTAGAGGGGTTAGAAATAGTAATCACTAAGACGCCATTGGTCAGAAGTACTTTTTGAAAAATGCACGCTGTCTCTTTAAGAGACCAGGAGCGCGCGTGCAACCTAAGCACTCTACCCGAGGACCTGCTGGCCGTGCGCCAGGAAGCAGGGGAAGAGAGGAAACAGGGGCTGCAGCAGGATGGCGCGAGGCGGGCACAGAGTGGGAGTCCCGCCGGGGACCCTGCAAAGGTACGGGAGCAGGTGTAACAGATAGATAAATGCTAAGGATGTCCAAGACTCTCTTCCAGAGCATTGTGCAGATTAGTCAGAGGACAATACACCTTGGAAACTTTAAAAAAAAAACATGCTAATGGTTTTAGGGTCCACAACTAAATGAAAGATTCTTTTTAGCCAGAATATCTTTTTTCTCTCGAGCTTTACATCAGAATAATGGCGCTCCAGTCATCACTTTAAGGTACCCACAAAGGATCAGACAACACATAACCACCAATAAACTATTCAAATATTAATATATAATTAAATATAAACAAACATAAAAAAGACTCATAAACATCGTCATAAGTCTTTGCTCAACTTTTGAAAATGGAAAATCCAAGGGTCTTGCCATATTTCCTTGCATTACTAAAAATGTATCACTCCTCAGAAACGCTAAAAAATGAATTTTCCAGTCTGTGGATGCCAGTGACATTATGGTAAGGTCACTTCTCATTTGACCCTAACATTGACTTTAAGCAGAACATTTCCAGTAATAGGAAAGAACAGAGTCAATGTTATCACTTTCCCTTTTCACCAGACTGTTCCAGGTTGCGTCATGCAGGGTTTTTTTCAATTAGGTCTGTATTGTGCAATCTTCCCTACTGCAGATTAGCATTTACTGACAGTAAGCCACAGAAAGAAACTGGACTTTGCACATAGGGAATTATTCAAGATTTACAGCTGTTTCCTACTTTGAAGTACCGTACTTTCAGTATTTTTGCCAATGTAGTCCATCACTAACTAGTATTAAATAGTGATGTTCAGGCTCTTGTGTGTGCCTTATATATATCTGTGTTATTTCTGAATTGACTGGAAAAGATTATTTTTATGCCTCTGATATAGTTCATCTAATGCAGACTTCATTACCTATGGTGCCATAGGCTTTGCATAGGGGCACAGTATCACTACATTGCACTTTTTCTGCTCTAAGTCAGATGTAATGGCAGCAGTGATAGATCAGAGACATGGAACTGCAGTCTCCTGATTGCAAAGTTTCAATATATTGTATGTGATGTAGGTTCAGCCTGCTTCCCTTGCCTCCTGCTTGTGATAGCTTGCTCCTTGTCAGCTCTTACAAGCAGGAAGCAGGGAAATCAGTGTGAAGCTGCATCTCTTAAGACACACTGTAGATTTTGCACACAGCACTCTCCTCTCAGGTATTATTCGGTATTGAGTATGCTATTTTTGTATGGAATCATCTATTATAAAACTGCAGAAATAATATCTTCAGCTGAATGTAAGACGCACACAAAGAAATAAAATCTGGATCTTGGCTGAAGTGATTATGTCATTTTACCATTCATAGGAAGTCAGAGAATGACTTCCTGTCTGCACTGGAGAGCATGTACTGGACTGGTGGTCAAACTGAAGATCGCATGGCACAAATACCCATTTTATAGAGATTCAACTTGAAGACAGGCGAAAACAGGAATGATGAACTTTGGATAGGCTGGCCATATCAAGCGCATACAAAGAGTATAGTGGCAGCTATGTGTACAGGCTGCCATCTGAGTATACATCCCAGCAATCAGGCTGCTGCTTTCGGCTATGTATCCCAGCAGTCAGACCCCTCCAATCATATATGTATGGCTTCTGCTACAGATATCTCTACTGGGCCTATAAGACATTACTGTATGTAAATGTGACCCTGTGCATTTCTCTATTACAGATAAGGGGTGTGACAAGCAAGTGTCGTCTGTGGAGCATCCATAATGTCTAAATGTTACAGGTGCCTTACCTCTCTACCGACTGGAACCAAACTGCTATTCCTCGAGTTAGTGTGGCCTCTTCCCTCTCCTATCTCTCTGCAGCATTCCAACATCCAAGAGTCTATAACCTTGCGGCAGAGATCAGACAATCCTGTATATTTATGTGATATAGTCAGCTTTTGGAAAGCAATAAACTCTATAACTTACACTTGTTCATTATAATCACTGTACAGACCTGCGCAAATGAAAATTTTTTTTCCACAAAGTACCTAATAGTAATTGTAATAAATGTTCAAACTCAAGTATTCGAGACAAAAGCTGGTATAGATCATCTGGTTAATCTAAAATTGTATGGCAGCAAATTGCTTACATGACAATTTCCTAATCTTACATTTACAATGTAGAGGCATTCTTAAAGGCGTTGTTTGGTTTACAAGACCCACTATTAGGCTGCTGTCACACTAGCGAGTTTTACGGACATAAGAGCGCAGAAAATACGTCCGTAAAACTCGCCAAACAAACAGCACAATTAGGCTATGTTCACACTTTGCGGATTTTGCTGCGGATCCGCAGCGGATTTGACCGCTGCGGATCCGCAGCAGTTTCCCATGAGTTTACATTACAATGTAAACCTATGGGAAACAAAAAACGCTGTGCACATGCTGCAGAAAAATCCGCGCGGAAACGCTGCGGATTACATTCCGCAGCATGTCACTTCTTTTCTGCGGATTTTCACCTGCTCCAATAGAAAACTGCAGATGAAAATCCGCAGAAGAAAACGCAGTAAAAACCGCGATAAATCCGCAGTAAAAACCGCAACGGGTTTTCACTGCGGATTTTGGAATTCTGCTGCGGAAAAATCCGCAGTGGAATCCGCAAAGTGTGAACATAGCCTTATTCTCTATGCCCCTGCTCCTATCTGCCCTATTTTACTGATCCGTATTATACTGGCTTCTACGGCCGTAGAAAATTGCAGCATGCTGCGTTTGTCACCGTACTGCACAAAAAATACGCCAATGAAAGTCTATGGAAGCCAGAAAAATACAGATCACACACGGACCAGCAGTGTGACTTGTGAGAAATACGCAGCGCTGTTAGAGAGAAAAGCCGGCAATTCAGTGCGGTGTACAGTAAAATCACACTGACAGCTTCCAGTAGAATAGGTAGAATAAATGTGTACACATAGAATAGGTATATATATATATATATATACATATATATATATATATGCCATTGAGACACATATATGTATATATATTATTACTTCATACAGCGCTAGTTAGCTTTAAAGCCGGTAATTCAATTACCGGCTTTTGCTTTCTCCTTCCTAAACCCGACATGATATGAGACATGGTTTACATACAGTAAACCATGTCATATCCCCATTTTTTTTGCAGATTCCACACTACTAATGTCAGTAGTGTGTATGTGCAAAATTTGGCCGTTCTATCTACTAAATTAAAGGGTTAAATGGCGGAAAAAATTGGCGTGGGCTCCCGCACAATTTTCTCCGCCAGAGTAGTAAAGCCAGTGACTGAGGGCAGATATTAATAGCCTGGAGAGGGTCCATGGTTATTGGCCCCCCCCTGGCTAAAAACACCTGCCCCCAGCCACCCCAGAAAAGGCACATCTGGAAGATGCGCCTATTCTGGCACTTGGCCACTCTCTTCCCATTCCCGTGTAGCGGTGGGATATGGGGTAATGAAGGGTTAATGCCACCTTGCTATTGTAAGGTGACATTAAGCCAAATTAATAATGGAGAGGCGTCAATTATGACACCTATCCATTATTAATCCAATACTAGTAAAGGATTAAAAAAAAACACAAACACATTATTAAAAATTATTTTAATGAAATAAACACAAAGGTTGTTGTAATATTTTATTCAACGCCCAATCCAGTCACTGAAGACCCTCGTTCTGTAACAAAAAAATAAAAATAGACCAACAATATCCTTACCTTCCGAAGATCTGTAATGTCCAACGATGTAAATCCATCTGAAGGGGTTACAATATTTTGCAGCCACGAGCTTTGCTAATGCAACGTTGTTTGTGGCTGCAAAACCCCGGGGAATGAAGGTAAAGTAGGTCAATGACCTATATTTACCTTCATTTGCGGTGAGGCGCCCTCTGCTGGTTTTCCCTTGATCGTGGGAACTTTCCTAGAAAGCTCCCAGGCTCGAGTTCATAAGAGGCGCCCTCATGTCTCATATCATGTCGGGTTTAGGAAGGAGATAGCAAAAGCCGGTAATTGAATTACCAGCTTTAAAGCTATCTAGCGCTGTATGAAGTAATAATATATATACATATATGTGTCTACTGACACATATATATATATATATATATACTGTATATATTGACAGTATATATATATATATATATATTTTTTTTTTTAACACATGGATCCCTTGTATAGCCGTATGTTGGTTTTGCAAGCCTGCGAGAAAAACACGCAGTACGGATGCCATACGGATTACATACGGAGGATGCCATGCGCAAAATATGCTGATACACCCTGCCTACGGAGGAGCTACGGACCACTATTTTGGGGACTTTTCAGCGTATTACGGCCGTAATATACGGACCGTATTGTCTTACGCGGAGTGTGACTCCAGCCTTAAAGGGAATCTGTCAGCATTATTTCTCTGTATAATCTAAGAGTAGGTTAATATAGTGCAAGTGAGTCTGATTCCAGTGATGTGTCACTTACTGGGCAGCTTGGTGTAGTTTTCATAGAATAACTGTTTTGATTGATGTAGGCATACCAGAGCTAAGTCTTCTGCTCTGTGTATAACCCTCCACACCCTCTGACTGGCAGCTTCCTGTGTACACTGTGCGGTGTGAGCAAGCTGCCAATCACTGGTGGGGGTGGGGTTACACAGATTAGCCTGACTGCTGGTCACGTGAGCTGTAGTCCTGGCAGTGTTAGGCTGTGTGCACACATTGCGGTTTTTCGCGTTTTTTTTCGCGTTTTTTCCCAAAAAAAAACGCATACAATAAGCATCCCATCATTTAGAATGAATTCCGCATGTTTTGTGCACATGATGCGTTTTTTCCGCGAAAAAAACGCATCGCGGTAAAAAAACGCAGCATGTTCATTAATTTTGCGGTTTTTTTTGCGGATTTCCCACTACAAAATGTATTGGGAAGTGTCCGGAAAAAAACGCGGCAAAAACGTGTCAAAACCGCGGCAAAAACGCGTCAAAACTGCGGCAAAAACGTATGCTTTTTTTTGCGGATTTCTTGCAGAAAATGTCCGGTTTTTCTCAGGAATTTTCTGCGAGAAATCCTGAACGTGTGCACATAGCCTTAAGGTACCGTCACACTGAACGATATCGCTAGCGATCCGTGACGTTGCAGCGTCCTGGCTAGCGATATCGTTGAGTTTGACAGGCAGCAGCGATCAGGATCCTGCTGTGCCATTGTTGGTCGGCGCAGAAAGTCCAGAACTTTATTTTGTCGCTGGACTCCCGCAGACATCGCTGAATCGGCGTGTGTGACGCCGATTCAGCGATGTCTTCACCGGTAACCAGGGTAAACATCGGGTTACTAAGCACAGGGCCGCGCTTAGTAACCCGATGTTTACCCTGGTTACCAGTGTAAATGTAAAAAAAAACAAACAGTACATACTTACATTCCGGTGTCTGTCCTCCGGCGCTGTACTTCTCTGCACTGTGTAAGTGCAGCGGCCGGAAAGCACAGCGGTGACGTCACCGCTGTGCTTTCCGGTCGGCGCTTAGTGCAGAGAAGCACAGCGCCGGAGAGGACAGACGCCGGAATGTAAGTATGTAGTGTTTGTTTTTTTTAACGTTTACGCTGGTAACCAGGGTAAACATCGGGTTACTAAGCGCGGCCCTGCGCTTAGTAACCCGATGTTTACCCTGGTTACCAGGGGACCGGCATCGTTGGTCGCTGGAGAGCTGTTTGTGTGACAGCTCTCCAGCGACCACACAGCGACGCTGCAGCAATCGGGATCGTTGTCTAGATCGCTGCAGCGTCGCTTAATGTGACGGTACCTTTAATCTCCTGCTGATAAAATACTGTTTGTATTTAAACTACAACACACAGCCTAATAAGTGACAGATTCCTGGAATCAGTATCTCATCCCATACATTATGGTACTCTCAGATTAAACAGCAAAAACCTTGTGACAGATTCCACTAAGGAATAGTATAACCTGGTAAGTATCCTCAGTTCTTAAGCCAAGACCTTCCACAAAGAGCTTTCTGCGGGATTTAGGGTATGGGCACACATTATGCATTTGCTGCATTTTCGCCGTGTGTGTTTTTTCTGGACAAACCCTCTAACATCTTGAACATTTCATAGACAACCCGTTGTGACCTGGGGATTGTTTCATTTTATCTGCAGGAGAATTGAACAATTTCTCTCAGGTTCCAACACAATTTACAGCTGGCCACTAGGGACACCTTGTGATCTGCTAAAGAGGATATTTTCGTCTCAAACCTTTATGGCATATGCACAAGATACTCCATAAATGTCTCAGAGGAGGTTCCTTCTGCTGAGACTAACACTTATCTTGAGACTTGATCTCCCTGAAAGTAATCCAGAGGTGGTAACTACATCCATCAGACAATGGCAGAACCTGTGGATACTACATAAATGTCTTAAGATGAGAAATCCTCTTTTAAAGGGAATCTGTCACCAGGGTTTTCTATTTAATCTGTGAGACTCTGATTCCAGTGATATATCACTTAGTAGGCTACATGCTGTGGTTTTAATAAAAGCATGTATTTATCACCAGAGAAATAGTAAACCTGCTGCCATGTAGTCCTCTGTATTCAGGAACTCTGTATAACTCAGCCCGCATCACTGATTGACAGCTTTCTGCCTATGAACACTGTTCACAGAGAGCTGTGAAGCAGTGATGTGGGGTTATAAAGAGCACAGCATTCATAGATCTAGTAGACCTGCAGCAGATAAAACTGATTTTATAAAAACTGCAGCAAGCAGCCCAGTAAGTGACATTTTACTGGAATCAGGGTCTCTGTCCCTACATCATACGTCTCTGAGATGGGGTAGCAAAAATCTGGTGACAGATTCCCTTTAAAGGGAACCTGTCAGCTGATTCATGATGCCCGTATCACTGGCACTATGAATCAAGGACTGGCTTCTGCATAAGAAACATCTGTACTCTGGTCATAAAATGAAAAGCGTAGTTGAAATGATGGCCAGGGATGAGGTGGCCAGTCTAAGAGAAATGTCCCATGCTGGCTTCTCCCCGCCCACTCAGCTTGACTGACAGGTCTTTCCCTATACTCGTATTGGAGAGATTTGTCAGTCTTATTGTATCAGGCGAGGAGAAGACAGTGAGAACATTCCTCTTGGACCAGACACCTGCTCCTCGGCCTCCATTACAACTATGCTTTTCTCTAAAATGCTGAAGCATTTCAGAGTAAACCATAGAATTTAGTCTCTGATTCATGGTGCCCATGGTTTGGTCAGCAGGAATCATAAGGCAGGTTCCCCTTCATGTCAGGGGACCATTCACACAAAAGGTCCAATGCAGACAACCATCTTAACAAAACATAGAATCTATGGGGAAATTCTATTGAACTGGATAAATGGAAACCAAGAACAAATATCATTAACTGGAAACTGTCATCAAGTAGACAAGAAACTGTAAACAAGCAGGATATCTTAGTGAGCTTTTTCCATAAGCAGCCACCTCTCCATTTGGCTTATAACTGGATGCTATCTGTGTCGGTGAGTCACAAATGTTATGCAGAACCACTAGTCATGGTCAAGCTGTATGACAGGGTAGTTAAGAGGTCCGGGGTCAGATACCAAGAGAGCTTGTCATAGACAAAGGGGTAAGACAAAGGCATAGCCAGGTCACAGTTCGAGGTCAGAAGTCCATGAAGGTAAGTGGATCAAGACAAAGGGGATAGGTAGACAGATGGTCAAAGGCAAGGTCCAAGGTCAGGTAGCAAAAGATCAGAAACGGAGCACTGGAAAACAAGGCAAACACACACCACCCAGCTAAAGCAACAACTGGCAATAATTATACACTGACAGCCAGCTAAATAACCAGATAATAACCCAGAAAGACACCTGGAAGAAACCCAGCACGCCCCTGCCCTGATTGGTGGCTAGACTGTCACTCACAATACTAACAGCTCAGCATGCCCCTGCCCTCATTGGTGGCTAGACTGTCACTCACAATACTAACAGCTCAGCATGCCCCTGCCCTCATTGGTGGCTAGACTGTCACTCACAATACTAATAGCTCAGCACGCCCCTGCCCTCATTGGTGGCTAGACTGTCACTCACAATACTAACAGCTCAGCACGCCCCTGCCCTCATTGGTGGCTAGACTGTCGCTCACAATACTAACAGCTCAGCATGCCCCTGCCCTCATTGGTGGCTAGACTGTCACTCACAATACTAATAGCTCAGCACGCCCCTGCCCTCATTGGTGGCTAGACTGTCGCTCACAATACTAATAGCTCAGCACGCCCCTGCCCTCATTGGTGGCTAGACTGTCACTCACAATACTAATAGCTCAGCACGCCCCTGCCCTCATTGGTGGCTAGACTGTCGCTCACAATACTAACAGCTCAGCACGCCCCTGCCCTCATTGGTGGCTAGACTGTCGCTCACAATACTAACAGCTCAGCACGCCCCTGCCCTCATTGGTGGCTAGACTGTCGCTCACAATACTAATAGCTCAGCACGCCCCTGCCCTCATTGGTGGCTAGACTGTCGCTCACAATACTAACAGCTCAGCACGCCCCTGCCCTCATTGGTGGCTAGACTGTCGCTCACAATACTAACAGCTCAGCACGCCCCTGCCCTCATTGGTGGCTAGACTGTCACTCACAATACTAATAGCTCAGCATGCCCCTGCCCTCATTGGTGGCTAGACTGTCACTCACAATACTAATAGCTCAGCACGCCCCTGCCCTCATTGGTGGCTAGACTGTCGCTCACAATACTAACAGCTCAGCACGCCCCTGCCCTCATTGGTGGCTAGACTGTCGCTCACAATACTAATAGCTCAGCACGCCCCTGCCCTCATTGGTGGCTAGACTGTCACTCACAATACTAACAGCTCAGCATGCCCCTGCCCTCATTGGTGGCTAGACTGTCGCTCACAATACTAACAGCTCAGCACGCCCCTGCCCTCATTGGTGGCTAGACTGTCGCTCACAATACTAATAGCTCAGCACGCCCCTGCCCTCATTGGTGGCTAGACTGTCGCTCACAATACTAACAGCTCAGCACGCCCCTGCCCTCATTGGTGGCTAGACTGTCGCTCACAATACTAACAGCTCAGCACGCCCCTGCCCTCATTGGTGGCTAGACTGTCACTCACAATACTAATAGCTCAGCACGCCCCTGCCCTCATTGGTGGCTAGACTGTCACTCACAATACTAACAGCTCAGCACGCCCCTGCCCTCATTGGTGGCTAGACTGTCACTCACAATACTAACAGCTCAGCATGCCCCTGCCCTCATTGGTGGCTAGACTGTCGCTCACAATACTAACAGCTCAGCACGCCCCTGCCCTCATTGGTGGCTAGACTGTCGCTCACAATACTAATAGCTCAGCACGCCCCTGCCCTCATTGGTGGCTAGACTGTCGCTCACAATACTAACAGCTCAGCACGCCCCTGCCCTCATTGGTGGCTAGACTGTCACTCACAATACTAACAGCTCAGCACGCCCCTGCCCTCATTGGTGGCTAGACTGTCGCTCACAATACTAACAGCTCAGCACGCCCCTGCCCTCATTGGTGGCTAGACTGTCACTCACAATACTAACAGCTCAGCATGCCCCTGCCCTCATTGGTGGCTAGACTGTCACTCACAATACTAATAGCTCAGCACGCCCCTGCCCTCATTGGTGGCTAGACTGTCACTCACAATACTAACAGCTCAGCACGCCCCTGCCCTCATTGGTGGCTAGACTGTCGCTCACAATACTAACAGCTCAGCACGCCCCTGCCCTCATTGGTGGCTAGACTGTCACTCACAATACTAACAGCTCAGCATGCCCCTGCCCTCATTGGTGGCTAGACTGTCACTCACAATACTAACAGCTCAGCACGCCCCTGCCCTCATTGGTGGCTAGACTGTCGCTCACAATACTAACAGCTCAGCACGCCCCTGCCCTCATTGGTGGCTAGACTGTCGCTCACAATACTAATAGCTCAGCACGCCCCTGCCCTCATTGGTGGCTAGACTGTCGCTCACAATACTAACAGCTCAGCATGCCCCTGCCCTGATTGGTGGCTAGACTGTCGCTCACAATACTAACAGCTCAGCATGCCCCTGCCCTGATTGGTGGCTAGACTGTCGCTCACAATACTAACAGCTCAGCATGCCCCTGCCCTGATTGGTGGCTAGACTGTCACTCACAATACTAACAGCTCAGCATGCCCCTGCCCTCATTGGTGGCTAGACTGTCGCTCACAATACTAACAGCTCAGCATGCCCCTGCCCTCATTGGTGGCTAGACTGTCGCTCACAATACTAATAGCTCAGCACGCCCCTGCCCTCATTGGTGGCTAGACTGTCACTCACAATACTAACAGCTCAGCACGCCCCTGCCCTCATTGGTGGCTAGACTGTCACTCACAATACTAACAGCTCAGCACGCCCCTGCCCTCATTGGTGGCTACATTTCAAAAAACCTGATCTGCACATCCAAACATAGACACAGTGTGAACAGGTGCTGAACCCAGAGTCGCCAACTCGTATATATTTAAGTAAATAGGGCAGCACACTGCAGCGCCAAAACATGCAAACTTGAAAACACAAAATTTGAACTGCATTACTGCACTGAAAATATGAAAAATGAGAGCTTTTAGCGCATAAAAATGGCCAATTTTATGTGTACCTCGTAGCCACGATAAGGCATCTCTCTTATACGAGGCCCTACGCTTGACCTACCTCTCTGAGAATAAACGTCTCCATCTGAATGGGTACGTGAAACCTCTCCTTGGACTCAAATTCTCTCTCACTGTGGAGCGCCAAAACATGCAAACTTATCGTGGCTACGAGGTACACATAAAATTGGCCATTTTTATGCGCTAAAAGCTCTCATTTTTCATATTTTCAGTGCAGTAATGCAGTTCAAATTTTGTGTTTTCAAGTTTGCATGTTTTGGCGCTGCAGTGTGCTGCCCTATTTACTTAAATATATACGAGTTGGCGACTCTGGGTTCAGCACCTGTTCACACTGTGTCTATGTTTGGATGTGCAGATCAGGTTTTTTGAAATGTATTCTCTAGCCTTCTGATCGTGCACTCCCCGCCTCCTAGCTTCAGGTGTTTTAATTATAATAGGTCCAATACCCCTCCACAGTGAGAGAGAATTTGAGTCCAAGGAGAGGTTTCACATGTACCCATTCAGATGGAGACGTTTATTCTCAGAGAGGTAGGTCAAGCGTAGGGCCTCGTATAAGAGAGATGCCTTGTCGTGGCTACGAGGTACACATAAAATTGGCCATTTTTATGCGCTAAAAGCTCTCATTTTTCATATTTTCAGTGCAGTAATGCAGTTCAAATTTTGTGTTTTCAAGTTTGCATGTTTTGGCGCTGCAGTGTGCTGCCCTCATTGGTGGCTAGACTGTCACTCACAATACTAATAGCTCAGCACGCCCCTGCCCTCATTGGTGGCTAGACTGTCACTCACAATACTAACAGCTCAGCACACCGCTGCCCTCATTGGTGGCTAGACTGTCACTCACAATACTAACAGCTCAGCACGCCCCTGCCCTCATTGGTGGCTAGACTGTCGCTCACAATACTAACAGCTCAGCACGCCCCTGCCCTCATTGGTGGCTAGACTGTCACTCACAATACTAATAGCTCAGCACGCCCCTGCCCTCATTGGTGGCTAGACTGTCACTCACAATACTAATAGCTCAGCACGCCCCTGCCCTCATTGGTGGCTAGACTGTCGCTCACAATACTAATAGCTCAGCATGCCCCTGCCCTCATTGGTGGCTAGACTGTCACTCACAATACTAATAGCTCAGCACGCCCCTGCCCTCATTGGTGGCTAGACTGTCACTCACAATACTAACAGCTCAGCATGCCCCTGCCCTCATTGGTGGCTAGACTGTCACTCACAATATTAATAGCTCAGCATGCCCCTGCCCTCATTGGTGGCTAGACTGTCACTCACAATACTAATAGCTCAGCACGCCCCTGCCCTCATTGGTGGCTAGACTGTCACTCACAATACTAATAGCTCAGCACGCCCCTGCCCTCATTGGTGGCTAGACTGTCGCTCACAATACTAATAGCTCAGCACGCCCCTGCCCTCATTGGTGGCTAGACTGTCGCTCACAATACTCGCCCTGCCTTAGATTGGACGACTTAGCTGTTACTTAGAATAATGCCAGGTCAGCACAACAATGATCCTATAGGGCGGCCGAGCTGTCACTCACTGCGTCCAGTAAACAGCGAGTGGTGGAATCATGACACTATCCATAGTAAAGATATAATGTGTTAATATAAAGCTAAGAAGAAAAGAAAACACCAGTGCTGATTTCATTTCCATGTTGGAAACACAAGTAGACATTTGCCTTAACTGGAAATAACAATGACAGGTTAGATTTCTATACTTCCGTCAAATATAATATCTCTAACCAAACCACCACATTCAGGACTGACCCTACTGTAATCAGCTAGATCTTTGGATGGCGCGCAGGCATGCCTGCTGCACACAAAATATACTCTGACAACATCTCTACGTACGGAGTAGCAATATATACATATACAGTACATTATAACGGTACATACACACAAATATATATACAATACATGCCGTGGTGGTTTTTCACTGCATATGTATCAGTAATATAGGAGCTGAGTCCTTAATCTTTGTGCCAATGAGCTGGCACTATATGTGGCACGGGCGGTCTAACTGGATACATCTCAGTTTTGGTGTTTACTCTGGCATCTATGACGCGCCTGGAACATTAAGTACACACAGCAGGTCATATTAGGTTTTCCATTAAAAGTTGCCCGGGGGGATAAAGGTGGAGTAACGTTGTGTGTATACGTGTCTCCCATGTTTATTTCCTGTGTACACTGTGTTGGTGACACTATTTAGGCTGTAGGCTGTGTTAACACTGACGGTCACACCTCACTCACACATTAAAGTATCTGAGAACTGCATGTGCTGCTCTGGTTGTAACTAATTGAATCAAACATTTTAGTTGTAAGGTGGAGTTTACTGTAGCTGGATGCAGGATCTGCCGTGTAATTGGATCGCCCCGTCAGGGCAGCGGGGTACTCGGTACCAGGTCCTGTGTTCACAGGGGGATATCACGGTGGCGACCCAGTCCATGGCCCTGTAGCGTCCATGAAAAAGGGAAAGGTCTTTAAAGAGAATAAAGTTTATGTTTGTGACGCCACCTGTGGTATTCGGTCAGTGGGGACCGACGCTGCTTTAAGGGGTCCTCTGGGTTGATGTTATGGTAGTTAGATGGTATACATTCCCACAGGTGAAGTATGTCCCCAGGGCTTCCCGTGGTGTAGGTGAAAGATAGTGAGGAGTGCAGTAAAGAATGAGGATACAAGGTTGCGGTCTTTTTACCTTGGTTTACTGAAGACTTCAGCATTCACAGTCAAGAGCACCAGATCACAGGGCAGGCAGGGTCCATCCGGCTTGAAGGCAAGTTAGGAGTCCCCTTACCTAGGTGGAAATCAAAGCCTTCCTCTAGCACTGTGGTGTTGTAGTCCCTTACTGCTAAAAGCTCACATAAGGTCCTCACAGATGTTGTCTCTCTCTCTGTCCCCCGGGTAGGATAGGACATAACCCGTATGACTGGTGGCTTGAGGCTGTTTATAGGGACTCTAGCATGCTCCGGCCTCGGAGGGGTGCCACCGTGCCTCCTGGGTGTTAGGTCGGACAGGTAACGTAAAGTTCAGCTGTCCTGCCAGTCTCTGATGTAAGTCATAGAGTGCCTTACGATCCTCAGTGTTCCGGCTACCGGTCCTTCGCCTCAGAAGGAGGCAGCCTGCTCGGGGCTGGTCTCCCCCTGGTATCCTCTCCTGCGCTTTGCTCTCCTGCACGCTCTCTGATATCAATTCGGCTTTCTCAATGTCTATTTCCAGGAACTGCTGCACAGCTCCGTAAAACCTTCTGCTGCCACAGACTGGTCCAGTCCGTCTCCTGACTGGTCCTGCCTGGAACTGACTCTAACTCTCCCTACAGACTAGCAGTTATATATCCCTTCTTGCCTTCAAGCGTAACCTCACTCAATGCGACTGTGACGACCAGGACCCTGGGGCGCCACATAATTATGGGCTGACATGCAGGTTACATACATAAACGGATGTAAGCAAAAATGTATTTATTTTACTCACTTAGCGCCATTAATTCCACATGGATTCATAGACATCATCCCTGTCCCTATTGGGGCTCACAATCTAAATTAACTATCAGTATGTCTCTGGATTGTGGGAGGAAAACAGAGTACCCAGAGGAAACCCATGCAAACACTTCCAAACTCCTTGCAGATGTTGTCCTTGGTGGGATTTGAACTCAGGTCCCCGATGCTGCAGGGTCAGGGCCATGTGCTGCCCCATGATAAATATTAATGCACCTGACACTTACACAGACTAAGCCTCTTATAATCTATCCAGAGCAAGGTATAAGAGGATCAATTCCCACAACAACCAACGTATCATTTCATTCATGTTCTAAGGTGGCACACATTAACATTATTGTCTGTCGGTGATAGGGTCAACCATTTAAGTAGGGTGAGTGCTATCCGTGGTTTTCACGGAAGGCACTCGGACCCATGTTATTCTATAGGGATGTGCACATACACAATTTTTTTTTCCTTGAACCGAGTGGTTCAAAGAAAAAAATCACAGCATGTATGATTTGCCTCTGAGAATCGGATGACATTTGCCCATTTAAGTCTATGGGTCCCGTGAAAAAGAAAAATCGGACTGCACTTGGATGACATCTAATTTTCACAGACTAGTAATGGAGAAGGTAAAGAAACTTTTTTTTTGTCTCCACTTCTGAGGAAATCGGATCTCACACTGATCAAGCACTGATCAAGCTGTAATCAGCGTCTGATTAGCATAATCAGACCGTTTTTCTAGGATGGAGAGAAAACGGTTGTTTGACCCTAGCCTAATAGTGTCAGCCAATCTTTTAGCTTTTGGTATGTCAAATAGACATTTCAAGCCTGGGTGCGTTTGTCAGTGCTTTTGTTGCTGGAGTGGCCCCAAGGGCAACAGGGTACTCGGAACCAGGTCCTTCGGTTCACAGGGGGAATCAAAGTGGCTGACCCTGTCCGTGGCCCTAGGGACGTCCGTGTTAAAGGGAAAGGTCTTTAAAGGGAATGTTCGTGACGCTACCTGTGGTATTCGGTCAGGGTGACCGACACTGCTTTAAGGGGTCCGCTGGGGTGATGTTATGGCAGCTAGATGGTATACCTTCCCACAGGTGAAGTATGTCCCCAGGGCTTCCCAGTGTGTAGATGGTGGACGGTGAGAGGCGCAGTGAAGCACGAGCACACAAGGTTGCAGTCTCTTTACCTTTTACTGAAGGCTTCAGAATCCACAGTCCAGGGTACCAGACCACAGGGCAGGCAGAGTCCGGCCGGTTTGGAGGCAAATCCAGAGTCCCCTTGTCCAGGTAGAAATCAGTAGCCTTCCTCTAGCGCCGTGGTGTTGTAGTACCTTACTGCTAAGCGTCTCATAAGGTCCTCACAGATGTTGTAGATGTTATGTCTCTCTCTCTGTCCCCAGATGGATAGGACAAACCGGTATGACCAGTGGCTTGAGGCGTTTTACAGGGACTCTATCATGCCCCAGCCTCTAAGGGGTGCCACCTTGCCTCCTGGGTATAGGGCGCGCAGGTAACGTGAAACTAGCTGTCCTGCCGGTCTCTGGAGTAAGGCATAAAGGACTGTTGCTCCCTCGGTGTTCTGGCTACCGGGATCCTGCGCCTCAGAAGGAGGCAGCCTGTGTAGGGCAGAACTCCTCTGATATCCACTCCTTTGCTACGACTTCTTCACCCTCTCTACAATACAGTTCTCCTTCAGTGTCTCATTCTAGAAGCTGCCGCACTTAGGGCAGGCTGTTATGGACCTGGTGGTTAGGAGGAATGACCTGATGGTTAAACTAACACAGGACAAGCTCTGGGAAGTGGGAGCTCTGCTGACCGCAACCCCTAATCCTATCACACACACTAGAAATAGCCGTGGAGCGTACCTAACTCTGCCTAGACGCCTCTTCACAGCCTAAGAGCTAACTACTCCTAGAGAAAGGAAATAAAGCCTACCTTGCCTCAGAGAAATTCCCCAAAGGAAAAGGCAGCCCCCCACAAATATTGACTGTGAGTTAAGATGAAAGTCACAAACACAGGAATGAAACAAGTTTCAGCAAAGGGAGGCCAGACTTACTAAACAGACTGAGGATAGAAAAGGTATCTTTGCGGTCAGCACAAAAAACTACAAAAAGACCACGCAGAGTATGCAAAAAGACCCCCGCACCGACACACGGTGCGGAGGTGCCACTCTGCATCCCAGAGCTTCCAGTGTTATGAACAGGTAATTCAGAACCACAATGGACCTTGAAGTTCAGAGCACACAAAGTGACCTGACAATTATCAAAAACATAGGACGAGCTCTGAGACGTGGGAACTCTGCTGACCGCAATCCCTAATCCTATCCAGCCACACTAGAGGTAGCCGTGGAGCGCTCCTGACCAGACCTATGCGCCTCGAGCACAGCCTGAGAAACTAGCTAGCCCTAAGAAAGAAAAATAAGCCTAGCTTGCCTCAGAGAAATACCCCAAAGGAAAAGGCAGCCCCCCACATATAATGACTGTGAGTTGAGATGAAAATACAAACGCAGAGATGAAATAGATTTAGCAAAGTGAGGCCCAACTTACTGAACAGACCGAAGATAGGAAAGATTGCTTTGCGGTCAACACAAAACCCTACAAACAACCACGCAGAGGGGGCAAAAAGACCCTCCGCACCGACTAACGGTACGGAGGTGCTCCCTCTGCGTCCCAGAGCTTCCAGCAAGCAAGAAAAACCAATATAGCAAGCTGGACAGAAAAAATAGCAAATAAAAATAACACAAGCAAAACTTAGCTTATGCAGGAAGACAGGCCACAGGAACGATCCAGGAGAAAGCAAGACCAATACTAGAACATTGACTGGAGGCCAGGATCAAAGCACTAGGTGGAGTTAAATAGAGCAGCCCCTAACGACTTAACCTCATCACCTGAGGAAGGAAACTCAGAAGCCGCAGTACCACTCTCATCCACCAAAGGAAGCTCATAGACAGAACCAGCCGAAGTACCACTCACGACCACAGGAGGAAGCTTGGCCACAGAATTCACAACAGTATTCCCCCCTTGAGGAGGGGTCACCGAACCCTCACCAGAGCCCCCAGGCCGACCAGGATGAGCCACATGAAAGGCACGAACCAGATCGGCAGCATGGACATCAGAGGCAAAGACCCAGGAATTATCTTCCTGACCATAACCTTTCCACTTAACCAGATACTGGAGTTTCCGTCTCGAAACACGAGAATCCAAAATCTTCTCCACTATATACTCCAACTCCCCTTCAACCAAAACCGGAGCAGGAGGATCAATAGATGGAACCACAGGTGCCACGTATCTCCGCAACAATGACCTATGGAACACGTTATGGATGGAAAAAGAAGCTGGAAGAGTCAAAGGAAAAGACACAGGATTAAGAACCTCAGAAATCCTATATGGACCAATGAAACGAGGCTTAAACTTAGGAGAGGAAACCTTCATAGGAATATAACGAGATGACAACCAAACCAAATCCCCAACACGAAGTCGGGGACCCACACAACGCCTGAGGTTAGCGAAAGGTTGAGCCTTCTCCTGGGACAAAGTCAAATTGTCCACTACATGAGTCCAAATCTGCTGCAACCTATCCACCACAGTATCCACACCAGGACAGTCCGAAGACTCAACCTGCCCTGAAGAGAAACGAGGGTGGAACCCAGAATTGCAGAAAAACGGCTAAACCAAAGTAGCCGAGCTGGCCCGATTATTAAGGGCGAACTCAGCCAAAGGCAAAAAGGACACCCAATCATCCTGATCAGCAGAAACAAAACATCTCAGATATGTTTCCAAGGTCTGATTGGTTCGTTCAGTCTGGCCATTTGTCTGAGGATGGAAAGCCGAGGAAAAAGACAAATCAATGCCCATCCTAGCACAAAAGGCTCGCCAAAACCTCGAAACAAACTGGGAACCTCTGTCAGAAACGATGTTCTCTGGAATGCCATGTAAACGAACCACATGCTGGAAAAACAATGGCACCAAATCAGAGGAGGAAGGCAATTTAGACAAGGGCACCAAATGGACCATCTTAGAGAAGCGATCACAAACCACCCAAATGACCGACATTCTTTGAGAGACGGGGAGATCCGAAATAAAATCCATAGAGATATGTGTCCATGGCCTCTTCGGGACCGGCAAGGGCAAAAGCAACCCACTGGCACGAGAACAGCAGGGCTTAGCCCGAGCACAAATCCCACAGGACTGCACGAAAGAACGCACATCCCGCGACAGAGACGGCCACCAAAAGGATCTAGCCACCAAATCTCTGGTACCAAAGATTCCAGGATGACCAGCCAACACCGAACAATGAACCTCAGAGATAACTTTATTCGTCCACCTATCAGGGACAAACAGTTTCTCCGCTGGGCAACGGTCAGGTCTATTAGCCTGAAATTTTTGCAGCACCCGCCGCAAATCAGGGGAGATGGCAGACAAAATTACCCCCTCTTTGAGAACACCCGCCGGCTCAGGCAAACCCGGAGAATCGGGCACAAAACTCCTAGACAGGGCATCCGCCTTCACATTTTTAGAGCCCGGAAGGTACGAAACCACAAAGTCAAAACGGGAGAAAAACAGCGACCAACGAGCCTGTCTAGGATTCAACCGTTTGGCAGACTCGAGATAAGTCAAGTTCTTGTGATCAGTCAAGACCACCACGCGATGCTTAGCTCCTTCAAGCCAATGACGCCACTCCTCGAATGCCCACTTCATGGCTAGCAACTCTCGATTGCCAACATCATAATTTCGCTCAGCAGGCGAAAATTTCCTGGAAAAGAAGGCGCATGGTTTCATCACCGAGCAATCAGAACTTCTCTGCGACAAAACAGCCCCTGCTCCAATCTCAGAAGCATCAACCTCGACCTGGAACGGAAGTGAAACATCTGGTTGGCACAACACAGGGGCAGAAGAAAAACGACGCTTCAACTCCTGAAAAGCTTCCACAGCAGCAGAAGACCAATTGACCACATCAGCACCCTTCTTGGTTAAATCAGTCAACGGTTTAGCAATACTAGAAAAATTATTGATGAAGCGACGATAAAAATTAGCAAAGCCCAGGAACTTCTGCAGACTCTTCAGAGATGTTGGCTGAGTCCAATCATAAATGGCCTGAACTTTAACAGGGTCCATCTCGATAGTAGAAGGAGAAAAAATGAACCCCAAAAATGAAACCTTCTGAACACCAAAGAGACACTTTGACCCCTTCACAAACAAAGAATTAGCACGCAGGACCTGGAACACCATTCTGACCTGCTTCACATGAGACTCCCAATCATCCGAGAAGACCAAAATATCATCCAAGTATACAATCAGGAATTTATCCAGGTACTCTCGGAAGATGTCATGCATAAAGGACTGAAACACTGATGGAGCATTAGAAAGCCCGAATGGCATAACCAGGTACTCAAAATGGCCTTCGGGCGTATTAAATGCTGTTTTCCATTCATCGCCCCGTTTAATACGCACAAGATTATATGCACCATGAAGATCTATCTTGGTGAACCAACTAGCCCCCTTAATCCGAGCAAACAAATCAGACAGCAGCGGCAAGGGGTACTGAAATTTGACCGTAATTTTATTTAGAAGGCGGTAATAAATACAAGGTCTCAGCGAACAATCCTTCTTGGCCACAAAAAAGAACCCCGCTCCCAATGGCGACGATGACGGGCGAATATGACCCTTCTCCAAAGACTCCTTCACGTAACTCCGCATAGCGGCGTGCTCAGGTACAGATAAATTAAACAGTCGACCCTTAGGAAACTTACTACCAGGAATCAAATCGATAGCACAATCACAATCCCTATGCGGAGGTAGGGCATTGGACTTGGGCTCATCGAATACATCCCGGTAATCAGACAAGAACTCTGGGACCTCAGAAGGGGTGGATGATGAGATAGACAGAAATGGAACATCACCATGTACCCCCTGACAACCCCAGCTGGACACAGACATTGATTTCCAATCTAATACTGGGTTATGGACTTGTAGCCATGGCAACCCCAACACGACCACATCATGCAGATTATGCAACACCAGAAAGCGAATATCCTCCTGGTGCGCAGGAGCCATGCACATGGTCAGCTGGGTCCAATACTGAGGCTTATTCTTGGCCAAAGGCGTAGCATCAATTCCTCTCAATGGAATAGGACACTGCAAGGGCTCCAAGACAAACCCACAGCGCCTAGCAAACTCCAAGTCCATCAAATTCAGGGCAGCGCCTGAGTCCACAAATGCCATGACAGAATAGGAAGACAAAGAGCAGATCAAAGTAACGGACAAAAGAAATTTCGACTGTACCGTACCAATGGTGGCAGACCTAGCGAACCGCTTAGTGCGCTTAGGACAATCGGAGATAGCATGAGTGGAATCACCACAGTAGAAACACAGCCCATTCTGACGTCTGTGTTCTTGCCTTTCAGCTCTGGTCAAAGTCCTATCGCACTGCATAGGCTCAGGTTTATGCTCAGATAATACCGCCAAATGGTGCACAGATTTACGCTCACGCAAGCGTCGACCGATCTGAATGGCCAAAGACATAGACTCATTCAGACCAGCAGGCATAGGAAATCCCACCATGACATCCTTAAGGGCTTCAGAGAGACCCTTTCTGAAAATAGCTGCCAGCGCACATTCATTCCATTGAGTGAGCACGGACCACTTTCTAAACTTCTGACAATAAATCTCTATCTCATCCTGACCCTGACACAGAGCCAGCAAATTTTTCTCTGCCTGATCCACTGAATTAGGTTCATCGTACAGCAATCCGAGCGCCAGAAAAAACGCATCAATATTACATAATGCAGGATCTCCTGGCGCAAGGGAAAATGCCCAGTCTTGAGGGTCACCACGTAATAAAGAAATAATGATCTTAACTTGTTGAACTGGGTCACCAGAGGAGCGGGGTTTCAAAGCCAGAAATAGTTTACAATTATTTTTAAAATTCAAAAACTTAGCTCTATCTCCAGAAAATAACTCAGGAATAGGAATTTTAGGTTCTAACATAGGATTCTGAACCACCAAATCTTGAATATTCTGTACATTTATAGCGAGATTATCCATCAAAGAGAACAGACCCTGAATGTCCATGTCCACATCTGTGTTCTGAACCACCCTGATGTAAAGGGGAAAAGAAAGACAGAACACAGTGCAAAGAAAAAAAAATGGTCTCAGAACTTCTCTTTTCCCTCTATTGAGAAGCATTAGTACTTTGGGCCTCCAGTACTGTTATGAACAGGTAATTCAGAACCACAATGGACCTTGAAGTTCAGAGCACACAAAGTGACCTGACAATTATCAAAAACATAGGACGAGCTCTGAGAGGTGGGAACTCTGCTGACCGCAATCCCTAATCCTATCCAACCACACTAGAGGTAGCCGTGGAGCGCTCCTGACCAGACCTATGCGCCTTGAGCACAGCCTGAGAAACTAGCTAGCCCTAAGAAAGAAAAATAAGCCTAGCTTGCCTCAGAGAAATACCCCAAAGGAAAAGGCAGCCCCCCACATATAATGACTGTGAGTTGAGATGAAAATACAAACGCAGAGATGAAATAGATTTAGCAAAGTGAGGCCCAACTTACTGAACAGACCGAAGATAGGAAAGATTGCTTTGCGGTCAACACAAAACCCTACAAACAACCACGCAGAGGGGGCAAAAAGACCCTCCGCACCGACTAACGGTACGGAGGTGCTCCCTCTGCGTCCCAGAGCTTCCAGCAAGCAAGAAAAGCCAATATAGCAAGCTGGACAGAAAAAATAGCAAATAAAAATAACACAAGCAAAACTTAGCTTATGCAGGAAGACAGGCCACAGGAACGATCCAGGAAAAAGCAAGACCAATACTAGAACATTGACTGGAGGCCAGGATCAAAGCACTAGGTGGAGTTAAGTAGAGCAGCACCTAACGACTTAACCTCATCACCTGAGGAAGGAAACTCAGAAGCCGCAGTAACACTCTCATCCACTAAAGGAAGCTCATAGACAGAACCAGCCGAAGTACCACTCACGACCACAGGAGGGAGCTTGGCCACAGAATTCACAACATTCCAGCTAGCAAGGCAAAATCATGATAGCAAGCTGGACAAGAAAACAATGAACAACAAATAAACTTAGCAGGGACTTAGCTTCTGCCGGAGTAGACAGGTCACCAGAAAGATCCAAGAGCGAACTGAACCAGTACTAGAACATTGACAGCTGGCATGGAGTAACGATCTGAGTGGAGTTAAATAGAGCAGCCAGCCAAAGAATAAACTAGGTCACCTGTGGAAGGAACCTCAGAACCAGCAGCTCCACTCACAGCCACCAGAGGGAGTCCATGGACAGAACTCGCCGAAGTACCATTCATGACCACAGGAGGGAGTTCGATAACAGAATTCACAACAGTACCCCCCCCCCATGAGGAGGGGTCACCAAACCCTCACCAGAGCCCCCAGGCCGATCAGGATGAGCCAAATGAAAGGCACGAACCAGATCGGCAGCATGAACATCAGAGGCAACAACCCAGGAATTATCTTCCTGACCATAACCTTTCCACTTGACTAGGTACTGGAGTTTCTGTCTCGAAATACGAGAATCCAAAATCTTCTCCACCACATACTCCAACTCCCCCTCGACCAACACCGGGGCAGGAGGGTCAACGGAGGGAACCATAGGCGCCACGTATCTCCGCAATAACGACCTATGGAACACATTATGGATGGCAAAAGAAGCTGGAAGGGCCAAACGAAATGACACAGGATTGAGAACTTCAGAAATTTTATAAGGACCAATGAAACGAGGCTTAAACTTAGGAGAGGAAACCTTCATAGGAACATAACGAGACGACAACCAAAACAAATCCCCAACATGAAGTCGGGGACCAACACAGCGACGGCGGTTAGCGAAACGTTGAGCCTTCTCCTGGGACAATGTCAAATTGTCCACTACGTGAGTCCAAATTTGCTGCAATCTGTCCACCACAGAATCCACACCAGGACAGTCCGAAGGCTCAACCTGCCCTGAAGAAAAACGAGGATGGAAACCAGAATTACAGAAAAAAGGCAAAACCAAAGTAGCCGAGCTGGCCCGATTATTAAGGGTGAACTCAGCCAAAGGCAAGAAGGACACCCAATCATCCTGATCAGCAGAAACAAAGCATCTCAGATATGTTTCCAAAGTCTGATTGGTTTGTTCGGTTTGGCCATTTGTCTGAGGATGGAAAGCCGAAGAAAAAGACAAATCAATGCCCATCATAGCACAAAAGGACCACCAAAACCTCGAAACAAACTGGGAACCTCTGTCCGAGAAGATGTTCTCCGGAATGCCATGCAAACGAACAACATGCTGGAAAAATAATGGCACCAAATCAGAGGAGGAAGGCAATTTAGACAAGGGTACCAAATGGACCATCTTAGAGAAGCGATCACAAACCACCCAGATGACCGACATCCTTTGAGAGACAGGGAGATCTGAAATAAAATCCATGGAAATATGCGTCCAGGGCCTCTTCGGGACCGGCAAGGGCAAAAGCAACCCACTGGCACGAGAACAGCAGGGCTTAGCCCGAGCACAAGTCCCACAGGACTGCACAAAAGAACGCACATCCCGTGACAAGGAAGGCCACCAAAAGGATCTAGCCACCAAATCTCTGGTACCAAAGATTCCAGGATGACCAGCTAACACCGAACAATGAACCTCAGAGATAACTCTACTAGTCCATCTATCAGGGACAAACAGTTTCTCCGCTGGACAACGGTCAGGTCTATCAGCCTGAAACTTCTGCAGCACCCGCCGCAAATCAGGGGAGATGGCAGACAAAATTACCCCCTCTTTGAGAATACCAGCCGGCTCAGGAACACCCGGAGAGTCAGGCACAAAACTCCTTGAAAGGGCATCAGCCTTCACATTCTTAGAGCCCGGAAGGTATGAAACCACAAAATCGAAACGGGAGAAAAACAGCGACCATCGAGCCTGTCTAGGATTCAACCGTTTGGCAGACTCGAGATAAGTCAAATTCTTGTGATCCGTCAAGACCACCACGCGATGCTTGGCTCCTTCAAGCCAATGTCGCCACTCCTCGAATGCCCACTTCATAGCCAACAACTCTCGATTGCCAACATCATAATTGCGCTCAGCAGGCGAGAACTTTCTAGAAAAGAAAGCACATGGTTTCATCACCGAGCCATCAGAACTTCTTTGAGATAAAACAGCCCCTGCTCCAATGTCAGAAGCATCAACCTCGACCTGAAACGGGAGCGAAACATCTGGCTGGCACAACACAGGGGCAGAAGAAAAACGACGCTTCAACTCCTGAAAAGCCTCAACGGCCGCAGAGGACCAATTGACCACATCAGCACCTTTCTTGGTCAAATCAGTCAACGGTTTAACAACACTAGAAAAATTAGCGATGAAGCGACGGTAAAAATTAGCAAAGCCCAGGAACTTCTGCAGGCTCTTCACAGATGTAGGCTGAGTCCAATCATAAATGGCCTGAACTTTAACAGGGTCCATCTCGATAGTAGAAGGGAAAAAAATGAAACCCAAAAATGAAACCTTCTGAACTCCGAAGAGACATTTAGACCCCTTCACAAACAAGGAATTCGCACGAAGGACCTGGAACACCATTCTGACCTGCCTTACATGAGACTCCCAATCATCCGAAAAGACCAAAATATCATCCAAATATACAATCATGAATCTATCCAGGTACTTTCGGAAGATGTCATGCATAAAGGACTGAAACACAGATGGAGCATTAGAAAGCCCAATTGGCATCACCAGGTACTCAAAATGGCCCTCGGGCGTATTAAATGCTGTTTTCCATTCATCGCCCTGTTTAATACGCACAAGATTATACGCCCCTCGAAGATCTATCTTGGTGAACCAACTAGCCCCCTTAATCCGAGCAAACAAATCAGACAGTAGCGGCAAAGGGTACTGAAATTTGACCGTGATCTTATTAAGAAGGCGGTAATCAATACAAGGTCTCAAAGAACCATCCTTCTTGGCCACAAAAAAGAACCCTGCTCCCAACGGTGATGACGACGGGCGAATATGCCCTTTCTCCAAGGACTCCTTTATATAACTCCGCATAGCGGCATGTTCTGGCACAGATAAATTGAACAGTCGGCCCTTAGGAAACTTACTACCAGGAATCAAATTAATAGCAAAATCGCAATCCCTATGAGGAGGTAGGGCACTGGATTTGGGCTCATCAAATACATCCCGGTAATCCGACAAAAACTCAGGGACTTCAGAAGGAGTGGAAGACGAAATTGACAGCAATGGAACATCACCATGTACCCCTTGACAACCCCAGCTGGACACAGACATTGATTTCCAATCCAACACTGGAATATGGACCTGTAGCCAAGGCAACCCCAAAACGACCACATCATGCAGATTATGCAACACCAAAAAGCGAATATCCTCCTGATGTGCAGGAGCCATGCACATGGTCAACTGAGTCCAGTACTGAGGCTTATTCTTGGCCAAAGGCGTAGCATCAATTCCTCTCAATGGAATAGGATACTGCAAGGGTTCCAAGAAAAAACCACAGCGCCTGGCAAACTCTAAGTCCATCAAATTCAGGGCAGCGCCTGAATCCACAAATGCCATAACAGAGTAAGATGACAAAGAGCAAATCAGAGTAACGGACAAAAGAAATTTAGACTGTACGGTACCAATGGTGGCAGACCTAGCGAACCGCTTAGTGCGCTTAGGACAATCGGAGATAGCATGAGTGGAGTCACCACAGTAAAAACACAGCCCATTCTGACGTTTGTGTTCTTGCCGTTTAGCTCTGGTCAAAGTCCTATCACATTGCATAGGCTCAGGCCTCTGGTCAGAGAATACCGCCAAATGGTGCACAGCTTTGCGCTCACGCAAGCGCCGATCGATCTGAATGGCCAAGGACATAGACTCACTCAGACCAGCAGGCGTGGGAAATCCCACCATAACATCCTTAAGGGCTTCAGAAAGACCCTTTCTGAAAATTGCTGCCAGGGCACACTCATTCCACTGAGTAAGCACAGACCACTTTCTAAACTTCTGACAATATACCTCCGCTTCATCCTGACCCTGACACAAAGCCAGCAAGATTTTCTCTGCCTCATCCACTGAATTAGGTTCATCATAAAGCAATCCAAGCACCAGAAAAAACGCATCTACATCACACAATGCAGGATCTCCTGGCGCAAGGGAAAATGCCCAGTCCAAACCAGTGCGACCAATCAGCGACATTGGGGCGGGATTTAAATCCCGCTTCCCTGATTGGTCACGCCCAGCCGACGCGACCAATCAGCGACATTGCCACGGGATTTAAATCACGCTTCCCTTATTGGTCGCGCCAAACCGGCGCGACCAATCAGCTACATTGGCGCGGGATTTAAATCACGAAGCGCGATTGGTCTCGCCGGCTGGGCATGACCAATCAGGGAAGCGGGATTTAAATCCTGCAGCAATGTCGCTGATTGGTCACGCTGGCTGGGCGTGACCAATCAGGGAAGCGGGATATAAATCCCGCGCCAATGTCACTGATTGGTCGCGCCGGTTTGGCGCGACCAATCAGGGAAGCGGGATTTAAATCCCACGGCAATGTCGCTGATTGGTCACGCCGGCTGGGCGCGACCAATCAGGGAAGCGGGATTTAAATCCCGTACCAATGTCTCTGATTGGTCACGCCGGCTGGTCATGACCAATTAGGGAAGCGGGATTTAAATCCTGTGCCAATGTCGCTGATTGGTCACGCCGGCTGGGCGTGACCAATCAGGGAAGTGGGATTTAAATCCCGCGGCAATGTCGCTGATTGGTCGCGCCAGCTGGGCGTGACCAATCAGGGAAGCGGGATTTAAATCCCGCGGCAATGTCGCTGATTGGTCACGCCGGCTGGGCGCGACCAATCAGGGAAGCGGGATTTAAATCCCGCACCAATGTCTCTGATTGGTCACGCCGGCTGGGCGTGACCAATCAGGGAAGCGGGATTTAAATCCCGCGGCAATGTCGCTGATTAGTCATGCCGGCTGGGAGCGACCAATCAGGGAAGCGGGATTTAAATCCCGCAACAATGTCTCTGATTGGTCACGCCGGCTGGGCGTGACCAATTAGGGAAGCAGGATTTAAATCCCGCGCCAATGTCGCTGATTGGTCACACCGGCTGGGCGTGACCAATCAGGGAAGCAGGATTTAAATCCCGCGCCAATGTCGCTGATTGGTCACGCCGGCTGGGCGTGACCAATCAGGGAAGCGGGATTTAAATCCCGCGGCAATGTCGCTGATTGGTTGCGCCGGCTGGGCGTGACCAATCAGGGAAGCGGGATTTAAATCCTGCGCCAATGTCGCTGATTGGTCGCGCTGGTTTGGCGCGACCAATCAGGGAAGCGGGATTTAAATCCCGCACCAATGTCTCTGATTGGTCACGCCGGCTGGGCGTGACCAATCAGGGAAGCGGGATTTAAATCCCGCAGCAATGTCGCTGATTAGTCATGCCGGCTGGGAGCGACCAATCAGGGAAGCGGGATTTAAATCCCGCACCAATGTCTCTGATTGGTCACGCCGGCTGGGCGTGACCAATTAGGGAAGCAGGATTTAAATCCCGCGCCAATGTCGCTGATTGGTCACGCCGGCTGGGCGTGACCAATCAGGGAAGCAGGATTTAAATCCCGCGCCAATGTCGCTGATTGGTCACGCCGGCTGGGCGTGACCAATCAGGGAAGCGGGATTTAAATCCCGCGCCAATGTCGCTGATTGGTTGCGCCGGCTGGGCGTGACCAATCAGGGAAGCGGGATTTAAATCCTGCGCCAATGTCGCTGATTGGTCGCGCTGGTTTGGCGCGACCAATCAGGGAAGAGGGATTTAAATCCCGCGGCAATGTCGCTGATTGGTCGCGCCGGCTGGGCGCGACCAATCAGCGAAGCAGTGGGACCGGAGCATCGCAAGCTGCAGGGCCGGTCACTTCCTGATTGCAAGGGAGTAGGAAGCGGCCGGACTGTGTCGGTCACTCCCAAGAGTGCATTGCGGTCTCGCGAGATGATGACGTAGCGGTCTCACGAGACCGCATGTCATCATCTCGCAAGACCGCAATGCATGGACCCGAGCGTCGCGAATAGCGAGAAAGGCCTGGGCTGCATCCGGGGGCCGACGGACGGTGAGTATATGATTATTTTTTATATTTTTTAATTATTTTTAACATTGGATCTTTTTACTACTGATGCTGCATAGGCAGCATCAATAGTAAAAAAGCTGGTCACACAAGGTTAATAGCAGCGTTAATGGAGTGCGTTACACCGTGGTCCATTAGCGCTGCCATTAACCCTGTGTGAGGGCTGACTGGAGGGGAGTACGGAGCGGGCACTGACTGCGGGAAGGAAGGAGCGGCCATGTTGCCGTAGGACTGCGCCGGTCGCTGATTGGTCGTGGCTGTTTTGCCGCGACCAATCAGCGACTTGGGATTTCCGTGACAGACAGAAGGACAGACAGACGGAAGTGACCCTTAGACAATTATATAGTAGATAATCACAGCTGTATCCAGCATTACAGCTCAGTCCTATTTATTGCTTTTAGTTGCAGACCAAGAAAAGCCGCTACTTTACCTATATAACTGGATCTCGTAGATAATGAAGGGATTGAGACGACCAAAGGCTATGGAACCTCATTCTGATGCTCCATAAACTTTGCCTACAGCCACTTTTGGTTCCGCTGTGCAGTACGAGACCCAGTGACTCTGAAGAGCGGTGACATCAGTAACGTCATCGCTCTTCAGATATTCCAGGTCTTGCGCTGAGCTCGGCGACTGTGAAGAGCGGTACTGTTAGGCCTCTTTCACACTTCAGTCTTTTGGCGTCAGTCACTACCGACATAGTGACGGATTGACGGATCCGTCACAATTTTTGCGAAAACGGTTCTAACGGATCCGTTTTTTTGATGGATCCGTTACTTGGGGGTTGTCTGGGACAAGTATCTACTTTTTGGAGCATGCGCAATTGAAAAAACGGATTGGGGCGACGGATCCGCCGAAAAAACTGTTGCGGCGGATCCGTCGCCCATAGGCGGCCATTCTATGGAATGGCGGACGCGACGGATCCGTCGCGATCCGCCATTTCGGCGGTGACAAAAAACGTTCCAATGTCCGTCTATTTTCAGAAAACGTCCGCCAAATTTCGACGGATCCGTCGCATGGCGGATGGAACGGACAACCATCCGTCACAATCCGTCACTAATGCAAGTCTATGGGAAAATAACGGATCCGTCAAAAAAAAATGACGGATCCGTTATTTGAGGAAAATGGCGGTTTTAGACTGATGCCAAATAACTGAAGTGTGAAAGAGGCCTTACTACCGTCACCACTCTTCATAGTCACTGGGTCTCGCCAGGTCTGGGCTAGTAGTGTGGGTGTCTGCTAGACACCTCTCCATTACTTACACCAGGGATTGATAGCAGCTGACATTACGCAGCTGACATCAACCCTAAAAATCATTACACATACCAGAATTAAATGCTCTGGTCGCTGGGAAAAGCAGTAGAGTTAGCGCTATTGCCAGGCGCCGGGTGCTAACTACAACTGTCATCATCCTTGCCTGGTCTCCCTGCGAAGCATTTCTGCTGTATTTACATGTGCTGATCTCAGGTCACTAAACGAGTGTGATCGACAATACTGAAGTTGTTCGCTTGTTTCCCTGCCTCTTTACACCAACTGAGAAAGAATGATGGGGACAGAACAATCACAGTTAGATCAATCTGTCCCCATACAGTATCATGTTATCAGCAGCACAACTACAGTTTACACCAGCGATGTGCTGCTGAGAACAAGGATTTCTGTTCCCACATAAACAATCCAATCACTCGATGAATAGGCAGCATTTTGCTTGTTTAGTATAATACACCCCATAGTCCTCCATATATTATAATGTGCACCTCAGTCCTCCATATAGTATAATACACTCCTCAGTCCTCCATATAGTATAATACACTCCTCAGTCCTCCATATAGTATAATACACTCCTCAGTCCTCCATATAGTATAATACACTCCTCAGTCCTCCATATAGTATTATACACTCCACATAGTCCTCCATATGGTATAATACACTCCTCAGTCCTCCAAATAGTATAATACATTCCTCAGTACTCCAAATAGTATAATACATTCCTCATAGTGCTCCATATAGTATAATGCCCCGCCATTGACATCCATGTAGTACAATTCACTTCCCATAGTATAATGCACCCCATAGTTCTTCATATAGTATAATGTATTCCCCATAGTCCTCGATACAGAATAATGCAGCCCACATATAGTATAATGATGCCACGCCAGAGTATAATGCAGCCACCCCACATAATATATTGTAGCCCCCTGAGTATAATGTAACCCCCAGAGAATATAATGCAGCCCCCTCATGTATAATATATGGTAGCCCCCTCATAGAGCTTAATGCAGCCCCCCATAGAATATAATGTAGCCCCTCCATAGAATATAATACAGCACCCCATAGAATGTAATACAGCCCTCCCACATAGAATGTAATGCAGCCAGCCCCCATAGAATGTAATGCAGCCAGCCCCCCATAGAATGTAATTCAGCCAGCCCCCCATAGAATGTAATGCAGCCAGCCCCCCATAGAATGTAATGCAGCACAGCCACCGTAGAATGTAATGCAGACAGCCCCCATAGAATGTAATGCAGCACAGCCCCATAGAATGTAATGCAGCACAGCCCCCATAGAATGTAATGCAGCACAGTCCCCATAAAATGTAATGCAGCACAGTCTTCATAGAATGTAAAGCAGCACAGCCCCTATAGAATGTAATGCAGCCAGCCCCCATAGAATGTAATACAGCACAGCCACTATAGAATGTAATACAGCACAGCCCCCATAGAATGCAATGCAGAACCCCAATAGCCCCCATAGAATGTAATGCAGCACAGCCCCCATAGAATGTAATGCAGCACAGTCCCCATAGAATGTAATGCAGCACAGTCTTCATAGAATGTAATGCAGCACAGCCCCTATAGAATGTAATGCAGCCAGCCCCCATAGAATGTAATACAGCACAGCCACTATAGAATGTAATACAGCACAGCCCCCATAGAATGCAATGCAGCCCCCCAATAGCCCCCATAGAATGTAATACAGCACAGCCCCCATAGAATGTAATACAGCCCCCCCAATAGCCCCCATAGAATGTAATACAGCACAGCACCCATAGAATGTAATACAGCCAGCCCCCATATAATGTAATACAGCACAGCCCCCATAGAATGTAATACAGCACAGCCCCCATAGAATGTAATGCAGCCCCCCAATAGCCCCACAATCCAGTTATCACTCAGTGATATATTTAAAAAAAAAAAAAAGACACTCACCTCTCCTCTTGCCCCGCGCTGGTCCTGGCTCCGGTCTCAGCAGCTGCAGTCTACCCGGTCACACAGCAGGCGCGTGATGATATGACGTCATCGCGCACCCGCAGTGTCAGCGCCAGGCAGAGCGGGGAATGATGCGAGAGGGAACGTCAGCAGACGCTCTCTCCTCCATCATTGCATTCAACTGTACCGGCGTCATGGCAGGCGCGGTACTGAATAAGGTGCGCACCTCTGACTGGGGAGCACAAAGAGAGAGCAGCATGAAAATTATGTCAGTGCCCAGTTCCCCCCTAGCATCACTCCCCCTTGGTGATGCACTAATTAGGAGACCCCCAGCCGGCCAGTGGTCACTAGAGGGGAGGGGTCCTACGGCCACTCCTACAGAGGTTAAATCCAGGTGTCCGGCCGGGAACCTCCTCTTTTCCTCCCAGCGGACACCTGGAAGCTTTTGTCCCACCCTCCCTCCCCGTTTAAGGGCTAGTGGCGATACTAACCGGTGTGATAATGTAAATTTGTAAATTCTATTTCAATATTTATAAAAATAAAAAAAAATGTGTATATACGTATGTAGATATAACTAACCATAGGAATCTTTATTAAGTCACAGTGGAAGAAGCGGAGCAGGGCAAAGGTCGTAACCGCTCGTTGGGCCAATTCCCCTGTCGATCACGGACAGGAGCTCGGCGCGAGCCGCCCGTTACAATATGTAATTGCCTTTCTCTGCTTATTTAATTAATAAACTGTGACCGACCTGTTCAACCCACCTAGAACTGTGTGTGTTTCATTACGGGAGTGATGGGAGGGGGGAAGGCACTGGTTACGACACCCAGGTCTCCACAGTCTAGATGCCAGTATAGTTGAATGCGGCGCCGTTGGCGGGGGGGGGGGTGAGTCGTCGGCGGCGGGGGGGGGGGGGGTTGGGTGATTAGGCGCTGACGAGCGGCCCACGACTGCCACCGGCCCTTCTGGCATTTGCAAGAACTGCCCGATGGCCAGTCCGGATCTGCTATACGGTATGATATCCACAACAACCTTGCAATAAATAGTATGATCACCACCACAACCCCTAAATACAGCTCTAACAAAAATTAAGAGACCACCACATCAAAACCCTGTCATGGGCAGCCCAATCTCCAGATCTGAACCCCATTGAAAACCTCTGGAATGTAATCAAGAGGATGATGGATAGTCACAAGCCATCAATCAAAGAAGAACTGCTTACATTTTATGCGCCAGAAGCAGTGTGAAAGACTGGAGGAAAGCTGCCAAGACGCATGAAAGATGTGATTAAAAATCATGGCTATTCCACAAAATATTGATTTCTGAACTCTTCCTGAGTTAAAACATTACTATTGTTGTTCCTAAATTATTATAAACTTGTTTTCTTTGCATTATTTAACCCCTTCATGACCTTGGGATTTTCCGTTTTTCCGTGTTCATTTTTCGCTCCCTTCCTTCCCAGAGCCATAACTTTTTTATTTTTCCGTCAATATGGCCATGTGAGGGCTTATTTTTTGCGGGACGAGTTGTACTTTTGAACGACATAATTGGTTTTACCATGTCGTGCACTAGAAAACAGGAAAAAAATTCCAAATACGGTGAAATTGCAAAAAAAGTGCAATCCCACACTTGTTTTTTGCTTGGCTTTTTTGCTGGGTTCACTAAATACTGACCTGTCATTGTGATTCTCCAGGTCATTACAAGTTCATAGACACCTAACATGACTAGGTTATTTTTTATCTAAGTGGTGAAAAAAAATTCCAAACTTTGCTGAAAAAAAAAGCGTCTCCATTTTTCGTGATCTGGGGTCGGGTGAGGGCTTATTTTTTGCATGCCGAGCTGACGTTTTTAATGATAGCATTTTGGTGCAGATACGTTCTTTTGATCGCCCGTTATTGCATTTTAATTCAATGTCGTGGCGACCAAAAAAAACGTAATTCTGGCGTTTCAAAATTTTTTCTAGCAACGCCGTTTAGTGATCAGGTTAATGCTTTTTTTATTGATAGATCGGGCGATTCTGAACACGGTGATACCAAATATGTGTAGGTTCAATTTTTTTTTTATTGATTTATTTTGAATGGGGTGAAAGGGGGGTGATTTAAACTTTTATATATTTTTTTTTTTTCACTTTTTTACTTTTTTTTTCACTTTTGCCATGCTTCAATAGCCTCCATGGGAGGCTAGAAGCTGGCACAACACGATCGCCTCTGCTACATAGCAGCGATCTGATGTTCGCTGCTATGTAGCAGAATTGCAAGTGTGCTGTGAGCGCCGACCACAGGGTGGCGCTCACAGCTACCGGCGATCAGTAACTATAGAGGTCTCAAGGACCTCTATGGTTACAATGTACAAGCATCGCCGACCTCCGATCATGTGACGGGGGTCGGCGATGCGATCATTTCCGGCCGCCCGGCCGGAAGCAGTAGTTAAATGCCGCTGTCTGTGTTTGACAGCGGCATTTAAGTAGTTAATAGGCGCGGGCAGATCGCGATTCTGCCCGCGCCTATTACGGGCACATGTCAGCTGTTCAAAACAGCTGACATGTCCCGGCTTTGATGCGGGCTCACCGCCGGAGCCCGCATCAAAGCGGGGCTTGTGACCTCGGACGTACTATCCCGTCCAAGGTCAGAAAGGGGTTAAGGTGTGAAAGCACTGGGTTTTTTTTTATTTTGACCATTTTTCTTTGTCAGAAAAAAAATACAAAATGTATTGTTTGGAAATTCGGAAACATGTTGTAAGAAGTTTATAGAATAAAAGAACAATTTACATTTTTACTAAAAAATATACCTATAAAGAGACAAATCAGACAAACAACATTTTGCAGTGGTCTCTTAATTTTTGCCAGAGCTGTATATTATTTTGTGATTTTTTTTTTTAGCCTTTTACAATTTTTTTAAACTTTTTTTTTACTTAGCCCCTCTATGGGATTTTCACCTTCAGCACTCTGATTGCAGTTATAAGTGAGGAGCAGGAGCATTGCTATGTTTCATAACTGACAGTGCTCCACTGCATGACCTAACTAACTTGCTAGTCCTGGTGACCCGGATGTCATCATGACGACACTGGGTCACCATGGCACGGATATAACCCTCAAGATGATATCGCGGGGGGGGGGGGGGCGCCGATCGGAGAGCAGAGGGAGCCCCCTCTCCCTGCCTTCTAGTTCTAATTGCTACGATCAATATCGATTGTGGGATTTAATGCTTAAATTGCTAAGAGTGGTGCGGGCGCCCCTCCACTTAGCAGTAATCGCGTGTGCACAGCTTCTGTGCGCAAAAAATTGCCTGGATGTGCCCATACGTACAAGTTCGGGAAGTATTTCACAACCTGAAGGTATGGATACGTCTAAGGTCGTCAAAGGGTTTTTCAATGTGGGAGAAAAGTGTTGAGAAAGTGCTGAGTGGATTAAAAAAAACAATAACCTCATAAATCCCCCTCTAATTCTGCTCTGTCACCACCTGGATCTCCCAATGGTCTCTACTTACTGGTTCCATCACACAAGACATGTAATGCCAATCAACAACCGCATGGGGACCCCTATCAGATAGGATGAGGCAAGTCTTCCTCCTGGTATTTAGTAGTATTAACTTTGCTTGAGGTGTAAGAAGGTGAAGTGTTTCCCACATTTCCCTTGAAGACGCGTATTGCTATAAAGGCCCCTTCACATTAAGCGACGCTGCAGCGATACCGACAACGATCCGGATCGCTGCAGCGTCGCTGTTTGGTCGCTGGAGAGCTGTCACACAGACCGCTCTCCAGCGACCAACGATGCCGGTAACCAGGGTAAACATCGGGTAACTAAGCGCAGGGACGCGCTTAGTAACCCGATGTTTACCCTGGTTACCATGCTAAAAGTAAAAAAAACAAACACTACATACTTACCTACAGCGGTCTGTCCTCCAGCGCTGCGCTCTGCTTCTCTGCACTCCTCCTGTGCTGTCTGGGAGCCGGAAAGCAGAGCAGTGACGTCACCGCTCTGCTTTCCGGCTCACAGCCAGTACAGGAGGAGTGCAGAGCACAGCGCTGGAGGACAGACAGCGGTAGGTAAGTATGTAGTGTTTGTTTTTTTTTACTTTTAGCATGGTAACCAGGGTAAACATCGGGTTACTAAGCGCGGCCCTGCGCTTAGTTACCCGATGTTTACCCTGGTTACCAGTGAAGACATCGCTGGATCGGTGTCACACACGCCGATCCAGCGATGTCTTCAGGGAGTCCAGCGACGAAATAAAGTTCTGGACTTTATTCAGCGACCAACGATCTCCCAGCAGGGGCCTGATCGTTGGTCGCTGTCACACATAACGATTTCATTAACGATATCGTTGCTACGTCACAAATAGCAACGATATCGTTAACAATATCGTTATGTGTGAAGGTACCTTAAGGTGCTGAACCATGGTTGGAAGCATAGGACTCTTGCTTGCTGGACTGTTTTGGTGCTGCTGTTGGGCGATGAGGAGGCTCCTACGGTAGTGTGCTGGGCTGTGTTGAGACAGAAAAGCTAAGAGAAAGCTAGAGTGACTCCAGGTAAAAAGAAGAAGAATGTGTGATGATGTATCACGTCGTAACTGAAACGACCACGAAGATGAATGCATATTATCTTCTGTATATTGTTCTTCAGAAGTTATTTTTCAATAAAATTATGTTTATTAATGGACCATGGCCTCTCTTGTTGAACTCTGTAACACCTGGTCCTGGTTGGCTGAAAACAACAGCACCATGTGGTTTGCAAGGGTGTCTCACCATCACAGCTAAAGTCCATACACTCAGCCAGGTCCCCAATTTTCATGTAACGTGATGGGGCGTAAATCAAAAGTACCTCGCCCACGGTCACCGAGGGGAAGACTCGGGTTACATGGAAGATCGTAACCAATATGTCATTTAAGATGGCACCAAGCAGGGACTCTAAGATGGCAGTTAGTGATGCAACTTTGGGTGAAGAACTCGCCCATCCTGGGCGTAGAGGACATGAAAGGGTGCGAATGATCGGCAAGCCCTCCCGAGGTTTCGCCTCCAGAAGGGAATGTCAGTCCGCAATAAGAGGTGCTCACCTAAAGAGGGTGAAGTGGAAAAAGAAGAACATCGTTAAAGAAGGGGGGAATTTAAGAAGGTGGAAGTGTTGCACACGCTTTCCCCTGAAGACATGTGTATTGCTATAATGCTTTATGATGTTTGTGTGTTTGACAATGTGCATTGTTATGTGCTGAGGTTGCATTATGCCCAGCAGCAAAGGTAAAGGTACCTTCACACATAACGATATTGTTAACGATATCGTTGCTATTTGTGACGTAGCAACGATATCGTTAATGAAATCGTTATGTGTGACAGCGACCAACGATCAGGCCCCTGCTGGGAGATTGTTGGTCGCTGAATAAAGTCCAGAACTTTATTTCGTCGCTGGATCTCCCGTGGACATCGCTGGATCGGCGTGTGTGACACCGATCCAGCGATGTCTTCACTGGTAACCAGGGTAAACATCGGGTAACTAAGCGCAGGGCCGCGCTTAGTAACCCGATGTTTACCCTGGTTACCATGCTAAAAGTAAAAAAAAACAAACACTAGATACTTACCTACAGCCGTCTGTCCTCCAGCGCTGTGCTCTGCTCTCCTCCTGTACTGTCTGTGCGCCGGAAAGCAGAGCGGTGACGTCACCGCTCTGCTTTCCGGCTCACAGACAGTACAGGAGGAGAGCAGAGAAGCAGAGCGCAGCGCTGGAGGACAGACAGCGGTAGGTAAGTATCTAGTGTTTGTTTTTTTTTACTTTTAGCATGGTAACCAGGGTAAACATCGGGTTACTAAGCGCGGCCCTGCGCTTAGTTACCCGATGTTTACCCTGGTTACCGGCATCGTTGGTCGCTGGAGAGCGGTCTGTGTGACAGCTCTCCAGCGACCAAACAGCGACGCTGCAGCGATCCGGATCGTTGTCGGTATCGCTGCAGCGTCGCTTAATGTGAAGGGGCCTTAACACATTATGATATTTGTGTGTTTAACTACAGTATTTGCATTGTTATGTGATGAGGTTGCGTTATGCCCAGCAGCAGAGATTTAATAGGGAGAGATAAGGATAATTGTTTAAACTGTGATGCGACTGCAGTGCAGTGTAGCGTAACCTCCACCAAGGGGTGCTGGCGAGGGAAGAGAGACCGCACACTCACAGCGCAGCAACACTGAGCAGCTACAAAGGTGTCACAGGTAACGAAAGAGAGGTCAGACGAGCGGAGTCAGAAACTGTCAGGAGCAGAAGTACCAGAAGTAACAACAATGCACAAAGTCAGAGACAAGCCAGAAGTCAGAGCCAAACGGGAGTGCGGTATCCAAAACGTGAGACGTAAGACGAAGTCGGGGTACAAGCCAGAGAGTCAAAGCCGGTCGGGGAACGTGGTATCAGAGACGGAAAACAAGAGGTGGGGTTCAGAGATCAGGCCGAGTCATACACTGTAGGGAAACAACCAGACGAACACTAAATTGGGGATAGGGAACGGGTTTAATACAAATACAGGAAGTCAGAGGCAGAAGGATCACAATGGTATACGGGGCAGCTGCTCTAGCCTAGAGGCATGGACTATCACTGACGCTGACCAGCAGACTGCAGAGGACCTAAAAAGCCCAGCCAGCTCCAAAATTAGGCCGAGGGGATTAACCTCCGCATGACCAGTCCAGAGAGATGATAGCAGAAAACAAACCCCGAACTGGATCATGACAAGAACTAGCCCACATTGGGAAGGGCTAAAGTGAAAATACAAGAGAAAGGTTCCTATCAGGGGTCAGATAGGGATGAGCCTGCAGCAGTAGCAGACCACAGATCTGATTGAGGAGCAGAACCATATGCAGTGGGTGCCCTGTGGTAAAAGAGAGTCGCAGTCTGAAGTAGGGTCAGCGTAAAAGGGAGGAAAAAAGTATCGGTGCCTGGGGCAGGAAGCCTAGCGGGACGGTACAGAGTTGTTTGTCAGCCAGGTAATGGGACGGAGAAGGAAGGACAAGCGACACAAAAAGGAAAAGCCCTGTATTGTGGTCCAGAGGCATCAATAGAGGTAGAAGCTAAGTAGCAGCCATATTGGCATAGAAAACTCTCCTAAGGGGAGTAAGGTGCTGAACCATGGTTGGAAGCATAGGACTCTTGCTTGCTGGACTGTTTTGGTGCTGCTGTTGGGCGATGAGGAGGCTCCTACGGTAGTGTGCTGGGCTGTGTTGAGACAGAAAAGCTAAGAGAAAGCTAGAGTGACTCCAGGTAAAAAGAAGAAGAATGTGTGATGATGTATCACGTCGTAACTGAAACGACCACGAAGATGAATGCATATTATCTTCTGTATATTGTTCTTCAGAAGTTATTTTTCAATAAAATTATGTTTATTAATGGACCATGGCCTCTCTTGTTGAACTCTGTAACACCTGGTCCTGGTTGGCTGAAAACAACAGCACCATGTGGTTTGCAAGGGTGTCTCACCATCACAGCTAAAGTCCATACACTCAGCCAGGTCCCCAATTTTCATGTAACGTGATGGGGCGTAAATCAAAAGTACCTCGCCCACGGTCACCGAGGGGAAGACTCGGGTTACATGGAAGATCGTAACCAATATGTCATTTAAGATGGCACCAAGCAGGGACTCTAAGATGGCAGTTAGTGATGCAACTTTGGGTGAAGAACTCGCCCATCCTGGGCGTAGAGGACATGAAAGGGTGCGAATGATCGGCAAGCCCTCCCGAGGTTTCGCCTCCAGAAGGGAATGTCAGTCCGCAATAAGAGGTGCTCACCTAAAGAGGGTGAAGTGGAAAAAGAAGAACATCGTTAAAGAAGGGGGGAATTTAAGAAGGTGGAAGTGTTGCACACGCTTTCCCCTGAAGACATGTGTATTGCTATAATGCTTTATGATGTTTGTGTGTTTGACAATGTGCATTGTTATGTGCTGAGGTTGCATTATGCCCAGCAGCAAGGAGTTTACAGGGAGACATAGGGTTAATAGTTGGGACCAATCCAGAGTGGGAAAGGCTAAAGTGAAGGGACAGCAGAGAGGTTCCTGTCAGATAGGGATGAGCCTGCAGCAGTAGCAGACCTCAGAGTGGCATCAATAGCGCGAGACGCTAAGTAGCAGCCATATTGGCACAGAAAGGGCGTAAGATGCAAACCGTGGTTGGAAGCATAGGACTCTTGCTTGCTGGATTGTATTGGTGCCGGTATTGGGGGACGTCCTCGTCTCCTGACTCTCAGTAGTGTTTTGAGCTGTGTTGAGACAGACGAGTTAAGAGAAGCGGAAAGCTCCAGGAAGAGAGGAAGAACGTGTGATAATGTGCCACGTCATTCCTCAGACGCCATTTTTCAGAAAATATGTGTGTTTATGGACTATGGCCTCTCTCATTGACCTCGTAACACCCGAAAACATCGGCCCCATCCACACCCAGCCAGGATCCCCATTATATAGTGTGCAGGGGTGTAACACACGAGTACCTCGCCCACGGCTACGGCCACGTCACAGAGGGCCAACAAGACACCAGGAGGGTACATGGGCAACACCGGCCCAGGAGCAGCGGGGGATGGTAAGGTTCTTTATATCAGTGTCAGACCTTCACCACAAATGTTGGGGCACTGAGTGTTCTTCATATAATCTGGGAATAACCCTGAGATTCCAGCCTCGGGGCTGTCGTCTGATTAGTGCGAGGATTATCCGTGGTTTTCAGTGAATCGTTTATAACCATATACACAATTCGCACAGCGATCATAAAGCGCGGACTTCTCTCTGCAGCCTCAGGATTAGGGGGAATCCTATGTACACAGCTGTGGTCAACTGGAGGCAAAACATGGGGCATTTCTAGGGCAATATCATTATGGTGGGATATGTCTGCCAGCTGCCCCCACCAGGCCCTGGCTATACCTCCTGCCACTGACCCCATACACCCCCACTGCTCTGTATAAAGGCCTGATCCACTCTGCTCACAATCCTAATGACTGTACCAACAAGGAGGAACTATATATACATATATAGCACTACCAGCAGTTACCAGCAGGCGGCGCCATTTATAGGTATCAGCATCACCGCTAAAGCCGACGTAGAAGAGAGGAGGGAGGAGCCAGAGAGAGTTCAACCACTAAGCCACACCCACCATGGGCGGGTCTACTGACAAGTCATGTGACATTCCTGGAGTTTCCGCCTCCTCTTACTTCCGGGTTGTTGTTGTACGGCCGGTGGAAGAGACAAAGTAATGGCGCGATAGAACGTACGTATGGAGAAACCTCTGAGCGCGCACTGAGGGGGGTTCTGTGTTTGCTATGTGTTAGGACGGACAACGCGAGTGTCGCTGTGTGCGGGGAATCCTCGGTGTCGTGATATGAATGGTTTGCCCTGCGATAGAGGTTTCTAGTGGTCACCATAGCGGCTGTGTCGGGTCATACAGTGCACAGTCCATATAGGCTGTCTGTAGGCTCTGCTTGCTGTCGGTGAATGCGGGCTGCTGCGGGGTCCTGGTCACGTGATGGTCACCCCAGGGTCAGCACGTCTGTCAGCGCCGTGTGGTCACATGACCAGGCAGGTTCTCACTGACAGCAGGCAGAGCTGCTCAATGTGTCCGTGAGAGGAGGACGCTGTGCTGACAGCTTTCTGGAGATTCCTGGTGATGTGAACATGTATCCACCCGTCGGACCGGACATTACTGGGAGACTTACTATGGGCTTCAGTGACTTTTCATTAGCGATGGTTCAGACTACTGTTTTCTGTAAGTCCAAGAAACGCAGCCTGGTAATCCTGATCAGTCGGCATCAGGTTTCCTACGTGCTGCCAGTTTGGGAAAGTCGGACCGTGCTGTGCCGGCGTCTGAGTGCGCTCCCATAGACTCACATTGCTCTCATGTGCACAGCCCCATATCACAGGTGCCATGTGTGACCACCACAGATAGAGCCCATCCAGGGTAATGGGTCTTGTGGAGACCCATTACCTCTCTTCCTCCTCTATATAGGAGTCATGTTCTGTCCAGATTTGCTATAGGGGGTCCGTCCAGCGCGGCGTCCCATGCCATATTATCCAGTAATAGACAAACGCCACAATGGAGACCTGACGGCACCCTACAACACGACGTGCTGAGAAGTGTCAGTGTAATGTGTGACAATATGGCCCTGATAAGGGGGCACCACTACCAAAAAGACCCTTTTTAATTACCGTGTAGGTGTCTTCCTCTCATGCACTCTGACCCGAGCATGCGGATGGGAATGGCTGCTGTGTATGGAGACCTTATGGTCGCACTCTTCGCACTGCGGATATTGGTGACTGCAAGGCTTCGTTCACACTTCCATTCGGACCTTCTGTTTTGAGGAACAGCCAAACCGAATTTGTCCCAAACATATCCGTTCCATAACTGGTACAGGAGAGCAGCGAGGGGCCACACTGTGGTCATTATTCTGAGGTCAGGATTCTTTTTAATTTTTCAATCTAAAATCTCTGCACAATACTGTTGTTGTTCTGGCCTAAAAGCTGCCGCATATCAGCCCCTCGTCGCCCCATGTCCGTCGGTGTCGCCCCTCTGCTCCCGCTTGTATCAGTTATACAAAGGTTCTGTTTAGGACATGAATTTAGTTTGTTTCTCTAGACGAATGGCAGTGTGAAGAAAGCCGAATTCCACAGATCACCTTTTGCATTGACGGATGAACTACACACTGGCGTACATTGGTGAAACATAATTAGAAATCCTGTTTTTGTTACATTTGTGTTTGCTGTGTCTGTAGGGAGATTTCTTAAATCCTTGTTTGTACCAAAAAACGTACCGATTTGTTTATCTGGAAAATCAGGACAGAGAATCCGCTATGTTTACTATGAAGCCAATTCTGTACAATCACTATAATCTAAGCTATAAACCAGGTGTATGGGAACAGTCAGACTTGTTCACACGCTGCTTTTTTTTTTTTCTGTCGAAGCTTTGCTTTATAGTACCAGCAAAAGCGATGATTACAGAAATCTCATGCCCTTGTTTTTTTGTCTGACTGAATTTGAGAACTACTGCGTTTTTGAGACTTGCAACATGTCACTTTTTTTAGCGTTTTTGCAGTATTATTTCACCCGTGGAATGAGAGAGCAAAAATGCACCAGGTTTCTCTGCTTTTTTCAGTTGTTTTTTTTGTTGCATTTTTATGGAATATAACTAACTTTTTATGAAGCGTGTGCTGTAGACAAATCACACCTAAAATCCACACTGAAAAAGTAGCAAAAAAGCAGCAATGTCTGCATTTGGAACAACGTGAAGGGAGGAGGTGCGGGTGGCCATTTCCCTGAAGCATCTTCGCCGTCGTTTTTGCGCCGCTGGTGTCTTTGCTCTGTACTTTCAGGTGAAGACTGAACGTGTTACTACTTTTTGCCTCTCAAGTTTCCAAACTCTGAAGAGGTTAAAAGAAGTGGCCACGGCTGTGGGGTCCGTAAGCCAAACTTCCGAGCCCACAATTTCCCTGATTCTGACTCCACAGCTCTGGTCACTACTGAGCATGTACATAAAGTGTAACCAGGGCTGTATTTCATGTAGTCCTTGGGACTTTAAGGCCGGCTTCACACTTGCGAGTTTTACGGACGTAAGAGCGCAGAAACTACGTCCGTAAAACTCGCAAAAAATACGGCACAATTATTCTCTATGCCCCTGCTCCTATCTGCCGTATTTTACTGATCAGTATTATACGGCTTTCTACGGCCGTACAAAATCGCAGCATGCTGCGTTTGTCACCGTACTGCGCAAGAAATACGTCAATGAAAGTCTATGGAAGCGTGAAAAATACGGATTACACACGGACAAGCAGTGTGACTTGCGAGAAATACGCATCGCTGTTAGAGAGAAAAGCCGGTAATACAGTGCGGTGTACAGTAAAATCACACTGACAGCTTACAGTAGAATAGGTAGAATAAATGTGTACACATAGAATAGGTATATATATATATATATGTCAGTGAGACACATATATGTATATATATTAATATTTATTCCAGCGCTATACAGCTTGAAAGCCGGTAATTCAATTACCGGCTTTTTCTTTCTCCTTCCTAAACCCGACATGATTTGAGACATGGTTTACATACAGTAAACCATGTCTTCTCTCCATTTTTTTTGCAGATTCCACACTACTAATGTCAGTAGTGTGTATCTGCAAAATTTGGCCGTTCTAGCTCTTAAAATAAAGGGTTAAATGGCAGAAAAAATTGGCGTGGGCTCCCGCGCAATTTTCTCCGCCAGAGTAGTAAAGCCAGTGACTGAGGGCAGATATTAATAGCCTGGAGAGGGTCCATGGTTATTGCCCCCCCTGGCTAAAAATATCTGCCCCCAGCCACCCCAGAAAAGGCACATCTGGAAGATGCGCCTATTCTGGCACTTGGCCACTCTCTTCCCATTCCCGTGTAGCGGTGGGATATGGGGTAATGAAGGGTTAATGCCACCTTGCTATTGTAAGGTGACATTAAGCCTAATTAATAATGGAGAGGTGTCAATTATGACACCTATCCATTATTAATCCAATTGTAGTAAAGGGTTAAATAAAACACAAACACATTATTTAAAATTATTTTAATGAAATAAAAACAATGGTTGTTGGAGTATTTTATTCTACGCCCAATCCAGTCACTGAAGACCCTCGTTCTGTAAGTAAAAAAACATAATAAACCAACAATATCCTTACCCTCCGCAGATCTGTAACGTCCAACGATGTAAATCCTTCTGAAGGGGTTAAAACATTTTGCAGCAAGGAGTTCCGCTAATGCAGGCTGCTCCTTGCTGCAAAACCCCGGAGAATGAAGCTAAATATAGATCAATGATCTATATTTAGCTTCATTTGCGGTGAGGCGCCCTCTGCTGGCTGTTCATAGATTGTGGGAACTTACCTAGAAAGCTCCCAGGGGAAAGAAAAAGCCGGTAATTGAATTACCGGCTTTCAAGCTGTATAGCGTTGGAAAAAATATTAATATATATACATATATGTGTCTACTGATAGATATATATATATATATATATATATATATATATATATATATATATATATATATATATATATATATATATATATATATATATATATATATATATATATATATATATATATTTTTTTTTTTTTTCTTTTTTTTTTTCTTTTTGGGACACATGGATCACTTCTATAGCGGTATGTTGGTTTTGCAAGCCTGCGAGAAAACCACGCAGTACGGATGCCATACGGATTACATACGGAGGATGCCATGCGCAAAAAACGCTGACACACCCTGCCTACGGAGGAGCTACGGACCACTATTTTCGGGACTTTTCAGCGTATTACGGTCGTAATATACGGACCGTATTGTTTTACGCTGTGTGTGACGCCGGCCTAAGGGGTCACGCCCCCTATTGGTAAGTCAGACAAAGGCCCCATGCAGCTGTCGGTGTTACACATATAGATTAAATCCATTTTTTTTTTTTTTCACGGCTACAACAGGTAACCATTATAGTCTATCTATGAGGCCGTGATTTTTTTTTTTAGACATTGTGCCCATGCAAAAGCCACAGAGATTTGTCTGTTTTTTACAGTACAACATATGAACAGTGCAAATATAAGTATGTAGGTCCAGAAAAAACACATATAGCACACGGATAGTATCAGTATACAGTCTGTGCCATCCACGTGCTGTCTGATCAACATTGCAAAGTATAGGAAAAGCCTTGTCATTTAGTTATCTATCTGAAAACCACTGCTGATGACTGATGGTAAAAACGGGCACCATACGGTGGTGGCGTCGGAACAATTTTACACGCATGTGTTTAAACACAGACATGTGATTGACTGCAAGTGATCATTCCCTCTGCTCATTCTTCTCGACCTTTCTGCAACTTTCGACACTGTTGACCACCCTCTTACTCTCTAGGCTCCAGTCACTTGGCATTAAGGACACTGCTCTCTCCTGGTTCTCTTCCTACCTTTCTGACCGTTCCTTCAGTGTTCTGTTCTCTGGCTCCACTTCATCTTCCTCTCACTGTCAGGGTACCTCAGGGCTCAGTCCTTGGCCCCCTTCTCTTCTCCCTCTACACAGCCCCAATTGGACAGACCAGCACTTGGATTCTCAGTCTGGTAAAATCAGGATTGAGGCTGGAGGTCCTAAAATATCGACCAGAGAGGTTTCTCAAAACCTCCCCACGAGCATCCCTCTCGGAACAGAGAGCTCTGGAAATATAAGTACTGAGCCTCTAGGAAAAGAACGTATTGCAGAAAGGAAAAGGGTTTTCTCCTCCCCGGTATCTGGTAAAGAAGACGGATGGCACATACAGGACAATTTTATTCGGACTCCCATGACAGCACACGAGAGAGGGGATCCGCCCTTAAGGAACAGGAAACCTACAGATACAAAAGGGCGGCACCTCTCCCCATGCATCAGTTGGTTTCCTGTTCCTGAAGGGACTGGATGCCTATAGAATCTACAGGAGTCCAGGCCGGCCGGACCGATTCTGGTGGCGAGGGGGTCTCCCACTTCGGCCGGTGCGGGTACCTGATGTAGTCACGGTGGCCCTGGCAGGGCGGCACGGCGGTGACTAGGCAGCGAGGAGCGGTCGCCAGGGGGTGTCCGGTCTCCGGGGCCAGCGTCTGGTAAGTCGCCCTTCCCGTGGGCTGTGGGTCTCTCTGGACAGGGGGGGGCGCGGCGGCATCTAGGGGGCGCCAATCGGATCGTAGCTGGCCGGCCTCGGCGTTCCACAAGGGCTGCAGCGCTGACAGGAAGCGCTGAAAGCTGTGGTGACGTCTTCCGGATCGGTGAGCTCCTGCGCATGCGCGGGGGCTCCAAGATGGCGGCGCCCACCGGAGATCATGCCGCAATCCCTCCGGAGTAACGATTGATTCCCCACAGCTGCGGGAGGGCGGGAAAATTAAACAAGCAAGCTGGGCAGGATGCGCTGACCGAAGGAGGGGCTTTATAAGGCGGCTCCAGCAGCATGTTCCCGGGTTCTGGCTCCAATTTACTGAAAATGGATTCAGATCAGGATCAGCAGGTTGTGCTGCTGGAACAAGCATCCCAGAAACCCAAGGAGAAGGAACATGAAAAGAGGAGCGATGGTTCGGGCCGCAGAAGCTCCTCCAGACAGGGGTCTGGAGGGTCAGCCAAAAAGGATCCCCCTCGTGCTTCGGTATTTCTGGGTGTGAGCAGCCACTGGTAAGTGATCTTCGAGAAAGTTCACTTAGTGACTAGTCTCCCCTCATGTGTTTTTATGTAGGGAAGGAAAAACGTCAGTAAGGCGAAGCATAGGGAATGTGCCATCTGCGGGGTTCCCTTGCCTGACTCACACCCTAAAAAACTATGTGACCCCTGTATCCAGCAGACGGTGAGGTTCTGGAAGGAGGGGAGGGGGTATAGCATGTAGATCTTACACTCTAGTCTACCTTACTTATCCCCGTAGGTAGCCGAAGAATCCTCCTCTATTACGGCCAGTCTCAAGGAGATGATTAGAATGGAGGTTAAAGAGTCCTTTAAAAACCTTTCACAGTCAGGAGGTTCTAGGCAGAGAACTGAATCTGATTCGTCTATGGAAAAGGACAAGTCCGAAGAATCAGACAATTCAGCAGCATCATCCTCCTCTTCGGAAGAAGACGCTGCTCGGTTTTGCCTACCCCTAGAAAGGATAGACAAATTGGTAAAGGCGGTCAGAGGCACAATGGGAATATCGGAACCCAAGCCTCAACTATCCAAAGAACAAATGATGTTCAGTGGATTGGAGCAAAAGAGGCGCAGAGTGTTTCCTTTAAATGAGAAAATACAAGATCTTATTAATAGGGAGTGGAGAAAACCGGAGAGAAAAGGCTCCTTACCACCTGCGCAAAAACGTCGATACCCTTTTGATGACCCAGCAGTAGGTAACTGGGAGAAAGCACCAAAGCTGGATGCAGCAATTGCCAAGGTAGCTAAACGATCTTCTCTCCCATTTGAAGATATGGGAACACTTAAAGACCCCCTGGATAGGAAAGTGGATACCTTCCTGAAGGGAACCTGGGAGATGGCAGCTGGCTCCTTAAGACCTGCGGTAGCTTCAACCTGCACGGCAAGGTCAATGATGGTCTGGCTGGACCAGTTGGAGACCCAATTAAAACAAGGGGCCTCTAGAGATTCCATTCTCTCAGCATTACCTGTAATCCAGGAGGGGGCGGCTTTTTTATCAGACGCCTCAATTGACTCCGTAAAGTTGGCAGCTAGAGCAGCAGGACTTTCTAATGCTGCAAGGAGAGCCCTATGGCTGAAATGCTGGCCGGGGGATATGCAGGCAAAAGCGAAGCTCTGCGCTATCCCTTGTAAAGGCGAGTATTTATTTGGGCCTACCCTGGATGAACTCCTGGAGAAAGCAGGAGATAAGAAAAAGTTTCCCAACCTGTTCAATCCATACCGTCGTCCCTTCAACAAAAGAAGGTTCAACCGGGGAGGAAAGCGAGCCTTTTCACCAGGGAGAGATCGTCCCAGATGGGAGGATAGGCGAAAGCGAGGTACAGGTCTCATGTTTCGCCGTAACCAGACGGAAAATAAAAAACAAGACCAATGACTGGCAATTCCAGTGGGAGGGAGACTATTGCGTTTCTCGGCAGAGTGGTCGAAAATCACAAACAGCGTTTGGATAAAAGACACTGTTTCCCATGGTCTCAAGCTGGAATTTGTTCATATTCCACAGGACAAATTTAGTTTAACACCCTGGCGCTCATCTCCCACTGAACAATTCGCCCTAGAAGAGGAAGTGAGGACTCTTTGTTCCAAAAATGTTTTGGTAGAAGTGCCGTATTCTCAGGCAGGGAAAGGGTTTTACTCTCCCCTGTTCCTAATCCAGAAGCCTGATAAATCTTACAGGACCATTATAAATCTTAAGGGTCTCAATAAGTTTTTGGTGAAACACACTTTCAAAATGGAGTCCATCAATTCGGCAATAAAGATGCTTTTCAACAACTGTTTCATGGTAGTAGTGGATTTGAAAGATGCCTACTATCATGTACCCATTCATGCTGATTTCCAACGGTACCTGAGGGTAGCGATACTAATGGGGGGTAGGATTCAACATTTTCAATTCAGAGCACTCCCCTTTGGGATCACCTCGGCACCTAGGGTGTTTACTAAAATAATTGCGGAAGTCATGGCGCATTTAAGAGAGTCAAATATCCTTATAGTCCCCTACTTAGACGATTTCCTCATTGTAGGTAACTCGGTAGATCATTGTCTGTCACAATGGGAGATTGCTAAAACCAAACTAGAACGGTTGGGTTGGATCATAAACTTTGAAAAATCAAAATTACAGCCCCTAAATGTTCAAAAATTCCTGGGGTTAATGTTGAATTCAGTGACACAGCAGTGTCTCCGCCCTATGGAGAAAATGGACCAAATTCAGAGTTTTGTATTAAGAGCAATCAATACACCTTCCATGACACTTAGACAAGCAATGTCTCTACTTGGGTCACTCACATCTTGCATCCCAGCAGTTAAGTGGGCTCAGTTCCACACCAGGTCCCTACAAAAAGAAGTCCTGTTCCATGACAGAGCCTTAGGACGCGCATTGAATGGGAAATTGACATTGAGGCCGATAACATTGAATTCCCTTAGATGGTGGCTAGATAAACAAAATTTATCAGCAGGGGTTCCCTGGATGGTAGATGTCACCCACGTGATAACCACGGATGCCAGCTCTTCAGGGTGGGGAGCCTATATGGGGAACATGGTGGTCCAGGGACAGTGGGAACCCTTCACAACATTTTCATCAAATCAAAGAGAGTTGTTGGCGGTTGAACTGGCTGTTAAAAAATTCCTCGTATATCTGCAGGGCCAGCACGTCAGAATTCTGTCGGACAACAGAGTGGCGGTCGCTTACATAAACCGGCAAGGGGGAACTCGTTCCGAAACTTTAATGCAGATCACGGATCGGTTGTTCCAGGTGGCAGAGCTCAATTTTCTATCTTTGACAGCTCTTCACATCAAGGGAAAAGAAAATGTGGCAGCAGATTTCCTCAGCCGAAATGTGTTAAAACAGGGAGAGTGGCCTCTCAACGAGGACATTTTCAATCTCGTCGTCCGCAGATGGGGTCAACCAGTGGTGGATCTATTCGCCACCAGAAACAACAGAAAAGTAAAACTTTTTTGCTCCCTAAATCCCAGGGAGAATCTCCTGGCGGTAGACGCGTTTCTCATAAAATGGGATTTTCCACTGGCCTATGCTTTCCCACCACTGAACCTGATACCTCTAGTGGTGAGGAAAATCAGGGAGGATCGAGCGAAAGTCATCCTTATCGCCCCCTTTTGGCCCAGAAGAACCTGGTTTGCCTGGCTCAAGACAATGTCTGTAGCGGTCCCCTGGGTACTGCCAGAGATCCCGGACTTGCTTTCTTAGGGACCGATCTCCCATCCACAAGTGGCGGGGCTCCATTTGACGGCATGGAGTTTGAACGGTCACTATTAGTGGGGAAAGGCTTCTCTCCAAACTTGGTGGAGACGCTCCTAAAGAGTAGAAAGCAAATAACTACGAGAATCTACTCTAGGACTTGGAGAAAGTTCTTGTCTTGTTCAAAGTTTAATGTCCAAGACGGGGTGCCAGTACAACAAATCCTAGAGTTCCTACAGAAGGGGTTCGAGTTAAAACTCTCTCCTAGTACCCTTAGGGTACAGGTCTCAGCTTTAGGTGCCCTATTTTCCTGTAATATAGCAAATAACTACTGGATAGCGAGGTTTATGAAGGCAGTTAGTAGATCTACACCACTGCACAAAGACAGAACAGTTCCATGGGATTTAAATTTAGTTCTGTCCTCTCTAACTAAACCCCCCTTTGAACCTCTGCAGGAGGCCTCGATCAAAATGTTGACACTTAAGACAGCCTTCCTGATCGCCATAACCTCAGCTCGCAGGATAGGGGATATACAGGCACTTTCCAGAGCTCCTCCATACACTGAAATCTTGTCAGACAGAGTAGTCCTTAGACCAGACCCAGCATATCTGCCAAAGGTGGCGACACGGTTCCATAGATCACAGGAGATAGTTTTGCCGTCCTTTATTCCTAATCCCTCTAATCCTAAAGAGCAGGAGCTTCATACGTTAGACGTCAGGAGATCTTTTCTTCAGTATATTTCAGCTACTGATAATTGGAAGAAAGATGGAGCACTGCTTCTTTCCTTCCAAGGTCCAAGGAAAGGGTTTAGAGTATCGAAATATTTACTGGCTAAATGGATTAGGGAAACTATCTCTCTAGCTTATACAGCAGGTGGGGGGCCAGCTCCGCAGAACCTAAAGGCACATTCCACCCGGGCCATGGCGTCATCCTGGGCAGAAAGATCTGGAGTGTCAGTGGAGCAGATATGTAAGGCGGCCACATGGTCATCCCCTTCCACTTTCTTTAAACACTATCGGTTGGATTTGGGGTCCTCCTCTGATCTTTCCTTTGGGTTAAGGGTGCTACAATCTATAGTCCCTCCCTAAGGTAGCTTACATCTCTGTAAATCTCTCGTGTGCTGTCATGGGAGTCCGAATAAAGCATTAAGCTACTTACTGGTAGCGGCATTTTTCGGAGGCCCATGACAGCACCCTTAGTTCCCTCCCTATTCACGTGGGGGTAGCACTTCCTGATATGTATATAGCGTAATATGTAAATCTCACGTATGGTGTCTTATTACAATAATGGGTTATTTTGTTTCAAATGTATATAATGTATATTTGTGTACCACTAACCGCGGCAGTCCTCTCAGGCTCTGAAATACAACTGATGCATGGGGAGAGGTGCCGCCCTTTTGTATCTGTAGGTTTCCTGTTCCTTAAGGGCGGATCCCCTCTCTCGTGTGCTGTCATGGGCCTCCGAAAAATGCCGCTACCAGTAAGTAGCTTAATGCTATCAACCTGGAAGACTTGAACAAGTTCTTGAAAATTCACGAGTTCAAGATGGAGTCAATAAAATCAGCGGTCCAACTGCTATTTCCTGGTTGTTTTATGGACGTCACTTAAGAGTCACACATTGCCACGTGCCAATACACGCAACATTCCAAAAATTTCTCAGGGTGGCAGTAACAATAGGGGGCATCAGAAGGCACTTTCAATACAGAGCCCTCTCCTTTGGCCTGGCAGTAGCTTCTCGTATGTTCACAAAACTATTAGCAGAAGTTACTGTGCACCTCAGGGAAGAAAACAGGCTGGTCATCTCATACTTAGACTATTTCCTAATACTTGGATGCTCATTCAGTCAATGCCAGGTGGGTGAGAGAGCCACCATCTTAAATTTAGGTTGGTGTTTAAACATGAAAAATCAAGGTTAAACCCACGAAGGACACAGATCTTTTTGGGTCTCTTCCTGGACTCAGACCGATGGGAATTTCGCCTACCGGATCAGAAGAAGTTAATCTGTGCTCTCTACATCAATACGGGATCCGGTAATGTCCCTAAGGTAAGCTGTATCGGGCAGTAAAATGGGCCAAAATTCCACTCGAGTAAATTACAGTGGCATGTATTAGGTTCACATTTGCGTTGTGCAGTCCGTCTAGCGCAGGGTTCCCCAACTCCAGTCCTCAAGGCCCACCAACATGTCATGTTTTCAGGATTTCCTTAGTCTTGCCCAGGTAATAATTGCATCACCTGTGCAATGCAAAGGAAATCCTGAAAACATGACCTGTTGGTGGGCCTTGAGGACTGGAGTTGGGGACCTCTGGTCTAGCGCATACGCTAACGGACTGCGTTAACGCAATGTCTAAAAAGGGATCGCGTTTAGCGATCACGCTAGTGCAGATGCCCGATCTGCGCTAGCGAGAACGGACCCAAAAACGCTGCAGACAGTGTTCGAGGTCTGTCAGAAAATAACGGAACATCGCTAACGCATGCCAAAAATGGCATGCGTTAGGGATGCGTTACATACATTGCGGTCAATTGGTGCGCTAACGGATCCGTTACCTTGCGTTAGTGGCGCTATGTAACGGATTCCGTCAGCGGACACCCACTAACGCAATGTGAACCTTAGAAAGCCAAAATTCCTTGTGGGGTTATCTGGAAGATACTGATACTTCCTCAGGAAGTAATACTCATTCCTCAGGCGACTGGACTGCACTTAACAGCCTGGAACTTGAAAGGTCAATGCTGGAAAATAAAGGGTTCTCTCCCAACCTGGTCTCTACATTACTCAGAAGTAGGAAACCAATCACTACGAGGATTTATGGTAGAACTTGGAAAAAGTACACCCTGTGGATCACAGGAACTTTCGGGGGAAGGGTGCCCTTAAAAGAAATCCTGGAGTTCATTTAGAGGGGGCATGGTCAAGACCTTGCAGTTAGCGCCTTCAGGCCGGGATCACACATGCGAGAAACACGTCCGTGTCTCGCATGTGAAATCCAAGCTCTGGCGCCGGCACTCCAGAGCGGAGCGTGCGGCCGCATAGCAACACATGGAGCCGCATGCTCCGCTCTGGAGTGCCGGCGCCAGAGCTTGGATTTCACATGCGAGACACGGACGTGTTTCTCGCATGTGTGATCCCGGCCTAAAAGTCCAAATTTCATCCCTAGGTGCGTTAAATAATTACAACCTCGTAGGTAATCAGTGGGTGGTTAGGTTTGTTAAAGCGTGTGTTAGATCCCAACCGGTCCCAGCAGCTAAAACGCCTCCATGAGATTTAAGTTTTGTTCTAAATGCATGAACAGAAGCCCCATTTGAGTTCAGTGTCCATAAGATTGATCATTCAAAAGACTATACTGTTGGTAGCCCTAACATCAGCCCACATCGTAAGTGATATACAGGCTTTGTCTGCAGACCCTCCCTTTACCCTGGTTATGAATGATAAAATAGTCTTAAGATCTGACCCAGCTTATCTACCTAAAGCAGTATCCAAGTTCCATAGGTCACAGGAGATAGCTCTGCCCTCTTTATGTCCTGACCTCAAGAATAGTAAAGAAGAGAAGTTTCACACTTTAGATGTTAGGAGGTGCCTTCTTCGCTATTTAACAGAGACAAAGCCTTCGAGGAAGGACAGGGTTCTTTTCATCTCCTTTCAGGGCTCTAGGAACGAAATGAGTCTTTTAAAGGGAACCTGTCACCCTGGTTTTTCAGTGCGAGATAAAAATACTGTTAAATAGGGCCTGAGCTGTGCGTTACTATAGTGTATTTTGTGTACCCTGATTCCACCCCTAAGCTTCCGAAATAACTTACCAAAGTCGCCGTTTTCGCCTGTTAATCAGGCTGGTCAGGTCATATGGGCGTGGCGACATCGCTGTATCTTCCCCCAGATCTTGCATATATTTCCGTTTGTGGCGTAGTAGTTTGCGCATGCCCATCTTCTGAATCCACTGGGCAGGAGAAGAAAAAACGAGCGATCGGCGTGATTTCCCTGGTGATCTGTGGGGGCGGCCATCTTCCTGAAGCCGCGCGTGCGCATATGGAGTCCTCTGCTGCCCGGGGCTTCAGGAAAATGGCCGCGGGATGCCGCGCGTGCGCAGACGGAGATCGCTGCGGCCATTTTCCTGAAGTTGAGATGCGAACTCGGCTTCAGGAAAATGGCCGCCGCAATCTCCATCTGCGCACCCGCGGCCATTTTCCTGAAGCCCCGGGCAGCAGAGGACTCCATATGCGCACGCGCGGCTTCAGGAAGATGGCCGCCTCAACAGATCACCAGGGAAATAGCGCCGATCGCGCGTTTTTTCTTCTCCTGCCCAGTGGATTCAGAAGATGGGCATGCGCAAACCACTACGCCACCAACGGAAATATATGCAAGATCTGGGGGAAGATACAGCGATGTCGCCACGTCCATATGACCTGACCAGCCTGATTGAAAACGGCGACTTTGGTAAGTTATTTCGGCAGCTTAGGGGTGGATGCAGGGTACACAAAATACACTATAGTAACGCACAGCTCAGGCCCTATTTAACAGTATTTTTATCTCGTACTGATAAACCGGGGTGACAGGTTCCCTTTAAGGTAATTAATAATAATTTTTATTTATATAGCGCCAACATATTCCGCAGCACTTTACATTATGGAGGGTACTTGTACAGACAATAGACATTACAGCATAACAATAAACAGACCAAAACGGATACCAAGAGGAATGAGAGCCCTGGTCGCAAGCTTACAATCTATGAGGAAAAAGGGGAGACATGAGAGGTGGATGGTAACAGAACATGATGCGAGGAACCTGATTACGGTTTGTTTTTTTGAATGGGCCACACATGGATAGTTAGGTTAAAGGGAATCTGTCACCCCAAAATTGGCCTATAAGCTAAGGGTACCGTCACACTTAGCGACGCTGCAGCGATACCGACAACGATCCGGATCGCTGCAGCGTCGCTGGAGAGCTGTCACACAGACAGCTCTCCAGCGACCAACAATGCCGGTAACCAGGGTAAACATCGGGTAACTAAGCGCAGGGCCGCGCTTAGTAACCCGATGTTTACCCTGGTTACCATCCTAAACGTAAAAAAAAAACAACCACTACATACCTACCGCTGTCTGTCCTCCAGCGCTGTGCTCTGCACTCCTCCTGTACTGTCTGTGAGCACAGCGGCCGGAAAGCAGAGCGGTGACGTCACCGCTCTGCTTTCCGGCTGACCGACGCTCACAGCCAGTACAGGAGGAGTGCAGAGCACAGCGCTGGAGGACAGACAGCGGTAGGTAAGTATGTAGTGGTTGTTTTTTTTTTTTTACTTTTAGGATGGTAACCAGGGTAAACATCGGGTTACTAAGCGCGGCCCTGCGCTTAGTAACCCGATGTTTACCCTGGTTACCAGCGAAGACATCGCTGAATCGGTGTCACACACGCCGATTCAGCGATGTCTACGGGGAGTCCAGCGACCAAATAAAGTTCTGGACTTTCTTCCCCGACCAGCGACAGCACAGCAGGGGCCTGATCGCTGCTGCCTGTCACACTGGACGATATCGCTAGCGAGGACGCTGCAACGTCACGGATCGCTAGCGATATCGTCTAGTGTGACGGTACCTTAAGGCCACCGGCATCAGGGGCTTATCTACAGCATTCTGTAATGCTGTAGATAAACCCCCGATGTAACCTGCAAGATAAGAAAAACAGGTTATATTACTCACCCAGGGGCGGTCCCGGTCCAGTCCAATGGGTGTCGCGATCCGGGTCGGGTGCCTTCCATCTTCATGCGATGACGTCCTCTTCTTTGAATCCTGTTGCGGCTCCTGTGCAGGCGTACTGATTTGCCCTGTTGAGGGCAGAGCAAAGTACTGCAGTACGCAGGCGCCGGGCCTCTGACCTTTCCCGCTGCCTGCGCATTGCAGTACTTTGCTCTGCCCTCAAAGTACGCCTGCGCAGGAGCTGCGGCAGGAAGAAAAGAGGACGTCGTCGTATGAAGATGGGAGGCGCTGGACCCGGACCGCGACGCCCATCGGACCGGACCACCCCTGGGTGAGTATAATCTAACATGTTTTTCTTATCTTTCAGGTTACATTGGAGGCTTATCTGCAGCATTACAGAATGCTGTAGATAAGCCCCTGATGCCGGTGGCCTTAGCTTATAGGCCATTTTGGGGTGACAGGTTTCCTTTAATGCGTTGAGACGGTAGGCTAGTCTGAACAAATGCGTTTTTAGGGCATCCTTAAAACTGGGGATTGGGGATTAATCGTATTAACCTGGCTAGTGCATTCCAAAGAATTGGCATAGCATTTGAAAAGTCTTGGAGACGGGAATGAGAGGTTCTGATTATTGAAGATGCTAACCTCAGGTCGTTAGCAGAACGGAGAACATGGGTAGGGTGGTAGGCAGAGACCAGGGAGGAGATGTAGGGTGGTGCTGAGCCATGGAGCGCTTTGTGGATAAGGGTAATAAGTTTGTACTACTGGATTCTGGAGTGGATGGGTAACCAATGTAATGACTGGCACAAGGTAGAGGCATCGGAATAACGGTACCCTATCCAGGTGGATAAGAGAGGCTATCAAGTTGGCCTAATCAGGCACATTAAGACCAGCCCTTGACCGCATGAATGCCTACTCTACAAGAGTAATGGCAACGTCTTGTGCAGAAAGAGCAGACATGTTAATTGAGCAGATCTGTATAGAGCCTACGTGGTCATCACCTACCTTTTATTGCCACTATAGACTAGATCTATCTGCCTCTTCTGATCTCATATTTGCAAAAAGGGTTCTACAGGCTGTGGTCGCTCCCTAATGAGTATGGTAATTCTCTTGTTGGTGCCGTCATGGGTGACAGAAAAATTAGCTGTAATGTGTTTTCAGAACCCATGACAGCACTTTTATATTCCCTCTCGTTACTAAGTTCATCACCTTCCAGTTGGTGGGTTAGTGCAGGGGTCCCCAACTCCAGTCCTCAAGGCCCACCAACATGTCATGTTTTCAGGATTTCCTTAGTCTTGCCCAGGTAATAATTGCATCACCTGTGCAATGCAAAGGAAATCCTGAAAACATGACCTGTTGGTGGGCCTTGAGGACTGGAGTTGGGGACCCCTGGGTTAGTGCACCACTTGTGGTTGGAAATAGTTTGTATATATAAGTTCATGCTAAAAACATACAACTCTGCCCTTCACCTCTCCAAACAAACCTATTTCAACACCCTCATCACCTCACTCTCAAATAATCCTAAACGTCTCTTTGACACTTTCCAGTCCCTACTCAACCCAAGAGTGCAGGCCCCAACCACGGATCTCCGCGCTGACGATCTGGCCAATTACTTCAAAGAAAAAATTGACCACATTCGACAGGAAATCATCTCCCAATCTCCTCATACCATGCACTGTCCTACCTCCCCCACTGCATCTAGTTCACTCTCTGACTTTGAACCAGTTACAGAAGAAGTAGTAATCGGGCTACTTGCATCTTCTCGCCCAACCACTTGCACCAGTGACCCCATTCCGTCACAACTCCTCCAGTCCCTTTCTCCGGCTGTCACCTCTCGCCTAACAAAAATATTCAACCTTTCTCTCACTTCCGGTATTTTTCCCTCATTTAAGCATGCTATCATACATCCATTACTTAAAAAACCATCCCTCGACCAAAACTGTGCTGCTAACTATAGACCTGTCTCTAATCTTCCCTTCATCTCTAAACTCCTCGAACGCCTGGTCCACTCCCGTCTTACCCGCTATCTATCAGATAACTCTCTGCTAGACCCTCTTCAATCTGGCTTCCGCTCTTTACACTCTACTGAAACTGCCCTCACTAAAGTCTCTAATGACCTACTAACAGCTAAATCTAATGGTCACTACTCCATGCTAATTCTCTTGGATCTCTCCGCAGCATTCGATACTGTGGATCATCAGCTCCTCCTCAATATGCTCCGCTCCATCGGCCTCAAGGACACCGTTCTCTCCTGGTTCTCCTATCTCTGACCGATCCTTCACTGTATCTTTTGCTGGTTCCTCCTCCTCTCACCTTCCCCTTACTGTTGGGGTGTCTCAAGGATCAGTCCTAGGCCCCCTCCTCTTCTATTTGTTTGTCCAATAGGGGCAGTATACAATCAGTAGATTTGATTTCCAGTACTATCTCTATGCTGACGACACACAATTATACACCTCTTCTCCTGTTATCACGCCGACCTTTTTAGAAAACACCAGTGATTGTCTTACCGCTGTCTCTAACATCATGTCCTCCCTCTATCTGAAACTGAACCTGTCAAAAACTGAACTCCTCATGTTTTCTCCCTCTACTAACCTACCTTAGCCTGACATTGCCATCTCTGTGTGCGGTTCCACCATTACTCCAATGCAACATGCCCACTGCCTTGGGGTCATCCTTGATTCCGAGCTTTCATTCACCCCCCATAACCGATCACTGGCACGCTCTTCTTATCTGCACCTCAAAAACATTTCTAGAATTCGCCCTTTTCTTACTTTCGACTCTGCAAAAACTCTTACTGTTTCACTTATTCATTCTCGTCTGGACTATTGTAACTCTCTACTAATCGGCCTCCCTCTTACCAAACTCTCCCCGCTCCAATCTGTGCTGAATGCTGCAGCCAGGATCATATTCCTCGGCTCAGCACCACCCTACATCTCCTCTCTGGTCTCAGTCTACCACCCTACCCGTGCCCTCCGCTCCGCTAATGACCTCAGGTTAGCATCCTCAATAATCAGAACCTCCCACTCCCGTCTCCAAGACTTTACACGTGCTGCGCCGATTCTTTGGAATGCACTACCTAGGTTAATACGGTTAATCCCCAATCCCCACAGTTTTAAGCGTGCCCTAAAAACGCATTTGTTCAGATTGGCCTACCGCCTCAACACATTAACCTAACTATCCCTGTGTGGCCTATCATAAAAAAAAAAAAAAAAAACATAATCAGGTTCCTCATATCATGTTCTCATACACTTTATGCAGTTAATAGCCATCTGTGTCTGTACTGTTACATACTTAGGCAGTTAACTGGTTCATGCAGCTTTACATGAACACCCGAGCCTTACACTATGGCTGGTCCGAATAACTACAGCAATTGTTACCATCCACCTCTCATGTCTCCCCTTTTCTTCATAGTTTGTAAGCTTGCGAGCAGGGCACTCCTCTTGGTATCTATTTTGAACTGTGATTTCTGTTATGCTGTAATGTCTATTGTCTGTACAAGTCCCCTCTATAATTTGTAAAGCGCTGCGGAATATGTTGGCGCTATATAAATAAATAAATAATATATATATATATATATATATATATATATACACACTAAAGCCCTTTTCACACATCAGTTTAATCCGTTGGTTCGACTGATCCGTCGCAGATTGTGAAAAACTGATGCGACAGATTCGTTTTGTCGACTGATCCAACTAGCAGATCTGGCTAAATAAATCAGAGCATGCTCAGTTAAAAAAAAAAAAAACGGAATCCGGCGCCAGACTTTGTCATTTGACGGATCCGGCGCCCATAGGCTTCCATTCGAGCAAGCGACGAATCCTTCGCTGTCCGTGATTTTTGACGTACATAAAAAACGTTACTTTGTCCATAGTCTCCGGCTGCCAGACAAGCAATTTTCGACGGATCCAGCGAACGACAGATAAAACGTGAGGCCATTCATCGCTAATACAAGTCTATGAGAAAAAAACAGATCCGGCTGCATTAGTCGCTGGATTCGTTTTTTCCAAAATTCAACGGATTGCAACTGAAGACAAAAAACTGATGTGTGAAAGGGGCCTAACTCGGAGGTCTTCTCATGCTCTGTAATCCGATGATGCTGAGATAGGTGCCCCTTTTTATCTTGAAGGTTTCCTGTCCTTGGGTTCCGAAAAAACACATTACTGGTAAGTAATATACCGTATGTTTTCACTTGACACCATCCACTACTACTTGTTTCCTAAAAACATCGATGGAGTCAAAATTGTCACTACACCAGTAGATAAATACCCAGAGGGCACCTAGTATATGGAGCCTGTGGTGAAATGTGTGTGTGTGTGTGTGTGTATGTATATATGTGTGTGTGTATATATATGTATATATATATATATATATATATAATTAGTGTAGGGACATATGTCTGGGGTTATATGTGTGACTAGTGATAATGTAACATCTGTCCTGAAGGCAAGTCGCACCTAGGTGTTAATAGGTACTTCCTTGGGACTGGTAGAAATTCTGTCTCCATATTCCACCAGGAGGTCTGGCTAAGGCCAAGAACAAAGGAACACTTGACACATCTGAGGTCTTGAAGGGGAGATGCTAAATTGCGGTCTGAGGTAATCTATCCCTGAGAACCTCTCCACAAGAGAAAATAATATATTCATTGGGGCCGTGGCCCAATCGGGCAGCAGTTATGATATTGGCCTGAGGGGCCGGTCTAGAAACCTGACCTCAGACCAAAGTTATAAATTTAGGCTGCAGACAGAGAATTGTGTTCACATGTGAGGGCAGCCTGAGAAGCTGATGTGTTCCACCAACTCCATCGACCACCCCCCCCCCCCTCAGGGAGCAGAAAGCAAACTACCAGTTAGATGATTTATGTAAGTTTTCTCCTGTTTATTATGACACTGTTTTGCATAAGTTGTATGTCTTTTATTATCCTATTTTTATACCTTTTTCTTATTGTAAGCATTGAACTTTTTATTATTAAAGTATAAAACTTTAACAAGTTGAACCTTGAATGTTCTAAAGAATCCATAGCCTAAAGGTGTGTGAGCCTTATGAGTGATAGACATATGTTTACTAGTAGTATTGTTAGTTCCGGGACTCATCGCCCGTGTATTCGATGAGTGGTAGCAGCGCGTATGAGCAGGTGTGTGGCCTGGGTCGGTGTGTGATTTATGCTCCCATTACAGCATAGGACAGAGGTTGAATGCTGGACTGAGAGTGGGGAGATAGATTAACCCTTGCAGGCACAACCCCAAGTCACGTGTGAGAGCAGGCACGTGAAGAACAAGTGACACCACGGAGAAGGGATTCGTAACAGAGCCCCTGAAGTATTCTAGAAAAATCTGCACTTCAGGGAGCAAATAGTGCTCCGTCCTTCCTGAGTCTCTCCGTGTGGCTAAGCAGTACTGTACAGTCACATATGGGGTAGTTCTACATTCAGTAGAAATGGTGTGACACATTCTGGTGCTGTTTTTACCCATATCCCGGTGTAAAAAATGTAAAATCTGGGGCTGAAACTAAATTTGTGTGGTAAAATTGTATAAAAATGTTTTTCTTCACCTCCCAGTGGTATATAATTCTGTGACATACCTGTGGTGTTAGTATGATCACTGCACCCCTAGACGAATTCATTGAGAGGTGTAGTTTGTAAAATGGCATCACTTATGGGGAGGGGCTCTACCAGTGTGACATAGCACCCTTAAACCATTCCAGCAAAAATTGAACTCCAATATGGCCCTTCTTTTCTTCTGAGCTTTGCACGGTGCCTCAAAAGTAGTTTTCAACAACATATTGGGTAGCGATGTACTCAAGAAATTGCACAACACATTTAGAGGTTTATTTTCTTCTGCTATCCTTGTGAAAATGAAAAGATTTGGGTCTCAAACAACATTTTTGTTAGGAAAATGTGATTTTATTTTTTTTTCCTCCACCCCCGCACAGTTCAACATTATATACCGTACTTCTGTGAAGCACCTTGAGAGGTCTAGTTTACAAAATGGGGTCACTTATGGGGGTGTTTCCACTGTTTAGGCACAGTAGGGGTTTTCCCAACTCAACATGTTGTCCGCTAATGATTCCAGCAAATTTTTCATTTAAAAAGTCAAATGGCTCTTTCCCTTATGAGCCCTGTCGTGCCCTCAATCAGTTTTTTCCCACATATAGGGTATTAGTGTGCTCAAGCGAAATTGCACAGCAATTCTTGGGGTCTATTTTCTCCTGTTACCCTTGCGAAAATAAAAATTGTGTTTAAAGTAAAATTTTTGTGCCCAAGTTAAATGTTCATTTTTTTTCCTTCCTCATTGCTTCATTTCTTGTGAAGCACCTGAAGGGTCAATAAACTTCTTGACTGTGGTTTTGAGCACCTTGAGGGGTGTGGGTTTTAGAATCGTGTCACTTTGGGGTATTTTCTGTCATATAGGCCCCTCATAGTCACTTCAAATATTGTGTAAATGAAAAATCGCTAGTCAACTTTTAACCCTTAAACTTTGTAACAAAAACAATTTCAAAAATTGTGCCCTATGTAAAGTAGACATTTGGCAAATGTTATTAACTGTGTGACATGACTCTTTGTTTTCCTATCGCCACGACAGCACCCACAACGAGAGAGGGGATCCGCCCACCTTCCGGACAGGAACCTACAGGTTAAAAAGGGGCGGTCCCCCTCGCCCTCCAGTTTGGGTTCCTGTCCGGACGGCGGGAGCCTACAGGTTTCGTTAGCTTACCCGGGTCCGCCAAGCCTCTGTGCGGTGTCCAGGTGAGAACGGCAGAGTCGGGGGCCCGGAAGCAGCGTCGGGGGAAGTCCTGTGTCCAGCTTCCCCCCTCGTCTGGCAAGGAGCGGTGGCGTTCCCGGGGGAAGGCACGCCGCCCTGGGTCGTCCACGCGCGTTCGACGCTGCAGGAGCAGGTCGGCGCTTATGACCCGGAAGTGAACCAACGACTTCCGGAGGAGGCCGGGAGGAGGAGCGCGGGACCTTTGAAAAGAAGGCAGCGCTTGGTGAGTGGTGTGCGGCAACATGTCTTCCACAGGAGATGCCGAACACCGACAGCTAGGAGAACAGAGGAGCAGCAGCAGATCTCATAGTGGAGATGTGGCACGCGGGCAGCAGGACCCTGGCAACCCGACGTCACGTCGCACCTCACCCCCTCAGAAACCGGTACTCTAATTTCATCAGCAGTGGTGAGTGTTATATCTGAGCCATTGGCTGATACAACTGTCTTCTATACTATGCTTTGTTGTAGGGGAAGAAGGTCTCAAAATCTAAGCATAAGCAGTGTGCATTATGCACGGAGCCACTACCTGACACCTATTTAAAGAAATTATGTCAAACGTGTATATGCCGTACGTTAGAGGAAGAGGCCCCCCTCCGTGTATCGGATTTGAGGGAAGTAATTAGGGAAGAAATAAAATCGTCCCTTAAATCTAGACGGCATGAGAAGAGCAGTATGGAGATGGTATCCGATTCCAGCCCTTCGTTGCAAGAGGGCGAGTGCTCGGAGAGTTCTTCACCATCCTCCTCAGATGAGGAGGGAAGGCCTTGCTTTTCCGCTGACAATATGGAGACTTTAATTAAGGCAGTCCGTGCAACTATGGGGGTTGCAGAGAGTAAAGAACCGAAAACAACCCAGGAAATCATGTTCGCAGGGCTGAGCCAGAGAAGTCGCAAAGCTTTCCCGGTGGTAGATTCCATTAAAGATCTGGTCAAACGGGAGTGGGACAAGCTGGATAAAGGTTTCTTACCTTCGGCCGCGAAAAGAAGGTACCCCTTTGAGGATGACACCTTATCCCAGTGGATGAAGATCCCAAAAGTAGATGCGGCAGTAGCCTCTACCTCGAAAACAGCCTCGCTACCATTAGAGGATGTAGGACTCCTAAAAGATCCTTCAGACAGGAAGGCTGACATGCTCCTAAAGAAGTTGTGGGAAGCATCATCTGGAGCCTTTAAGCTCGCAATCGCAGGCACCTGTACGGCTAGATCAATTATGGTCTGGGTAACTCAGCTGGAAGAACAGCTAAAAGCTAAAGTACCCAGGGATAAATTGTTAAATTCCCTGTCTCGGGTTAGAGAAGGAGCGGCTTATCTAGCGGATGCCTCAATTGATTCCCTGAAATTGGCTGCAAGATCGGCGGGTCTTTCAAATGCAGCCCGACGGGCACTATGGCTAAAAACCTGGAATGGGGATGCTCAGGCAAAAGCCAAATTGTGCTCCATTCCGTGTAGGGGTGAGTACCTATTCGGCCCGGTGCTGGATGACATCCTTGCAAAGGCAGAAGACAGAAAGAAGGGATTTCCTAAAACATTTAATCCCACTTTTAGGAATGCCTTCCGGAGACGCATGCCCTTCAGAAAATTCCAGTCAGACCAGCAGGGATATAATCGTGACTGGGAGACATCGGATCAAAAGAAGAAAGGTGGATACTATAAGAACCCTTCATCTTTCTCAAGACGTAGACGTAATTACAGATAGAACAGATCTACCAGTAGGGGGAAGACTAAGGTTCTTCTCAGAGGAATGGAAAAATATAACTTCTAGTGCCTGGATAATGGGGGTAGTCGAGTCAGGGTTAAAATTAGAATTTTTGAGAACTCCCCCAATCATTTTGTAATAACATCGCTGGACACTCCGGCCCAACAACAGGCCTTAGAATTAGAGATTCAACAATTGCTTACAAAGAGAGTTATTGAAGAAGTACCAAAACATCAGGAGAAGACGGGCTTTTATTCTCCGCTATTCTTAATCTCTAAACCTGATGGGTCCTTTAGGACTATCATAAATTTACGTAAATTGAATAAATATCTTCAGTACCACGCTTTTAAGATGGAATCCATTAAATCAACAACTAAGCTTTTGTTTCCTAGGTGCTACATGTCGGTCTTGGATCTAAAAGATGCGTACTACCATCTTCCAGTTCACAGAAATCACCAGCAATTCCTCAGGATGGCAGTATGGGTAAACCATCAGATTAAACATTTCCAATTTTTGGCAATGCCCTTTGGCCTGTCCATGGCACCTAGAGTTTTTACAAAGGTTGTTTCGGAAGTAATGGCCCATATCAGGGAAAAGGAAACCCTTGTAGTGCCCTATCTAGACGATTTTTTAATAGTTGGGAATTCAATTGCTCAGTGTACGACTAGGGTAAATGCCATAATATCATCCCTACAGGAACTCGGATGGATAATCAACTGGGAAAAGTCAAAACTGGAACCCACAAGACGTCAAATGTTCCTAGGAGTTCTTCTAGACTCAGAAGATCAGTCATCCTTCCTACCGGAAGAGAAGAAGCAGAAGATCATTCAAAGGATCACGGCCGTAAGAAAAGTTCCAAACTTAAGTCTAAGAGACGCAATGTCTCTACTAGGATCTTTGACTGCGTGTATATTGGCGGTGAGATGGGCTCAGGCTCATACCCGAATGCTTCAATACGAAGTTCTTCAAGCAGAGAAAGATCTTCATGGTGCTCTAAGCAGAAAGTTCAAATTATCACCCGCCACTCTTCACGATTTGAGATGGTGGCTCAATCTAGCACATTTATCAAAAGGAGTTCTCTGGACCATCACTCCGGACAACGTAGTTACAACAGATGCCAGTCCGTTCGGTTGGGGATCCCATATGGGAGACATTCTAACCCAAGGGCGATGGTCGATTCAAGAGTCCCAGAATTCCTCAAATCTAAGAGAGCTTGCTGCAGTCAATCAGGCTCTTCTTTGCTTACTACCATCCCTGAGGAATTCGCATGTACAGATACAAACCGACAATATGACTGTGGTGGCCTACATCAATCATCAGGGGGGGACAAGGTCACGATCCCTAATGACCACTACAGCACAGATATTGTCTCTGGCCGAGAATCATTTACAATCCCTGTCGGCAGTTCATATAAAAGGGGAACTCAATATAGAGGCGGACTATCTCAGTCGCCATTCCCTTCGTCAGGGAGAGTGGTCCCTAAACCAACAGATATTCGATCAAATAGTCAATCTGTGGGGATTGCCGATAATAGATCTATTTGCTACGAGGAAGAACAGGAAGGTCAGGAGGTTCGCATCCTTACACATAGCAGACCAACCATTCATAGTGGATTCCCTTCGTGTCCGTTGGGATTTCCAGCTGGCATATGCCTTTCCCCCAATGTGTCTGATTCCGATAGTTCTCAGAAAAATCAGGGAGGAAAGAGCCAGAGTGATTTTAATCGCCCCCTTCTGGCCCAGGAGGCCTTGGTTCTCTCTCCTCAGGACAATGTCGGTGACCGATCCCTGGGTGTTGCCAGTGGTTCCGGAACTCCTTTCTCAAGGTCCATTTCGTCATCCAAATTTGGAGACTCTTCACTTAACGGCTTGGAACTTGAGAGGGAGCTTCTGAGGGAGAGGGGGTTCTCTAATGCTTTGATAGCCACCTTATTGAAAAGCAGAAAGGAGGTCACTACAAAGATCTATATAAAAATTTGGAAAAAATTCCTTATGTTTTATCAGCAACCATTAGGAGATAAGGCTCCGATTTCAGCTATTTTAGAATTCCTTCAGAAAGGCTGGGAATTGGGTTTAGCAGTCAACACTCTAACAGTTCATATTTCAGCCTTAGGAGCTCTGTATAACAGTGATATAGCTGGTAATAGATGGGTTGCTAGGTTTATTAAGGCATGTCCGCGTTCTAACCCAATCCATATTGTAAGAATACCCCCTTGGCGTTGACTGAACCTCCTTTCGAGCCATTAAACTCTATTTCGATAAAAAATTTAACCTTAAAAACAGCTCTACTTTTAGCATTAACATCTGCCAGGAGGGTCAGTGATATACATGCGTTATCAGTAGATCCTCCCTATTTAATAATTCTCCAGGATAAGATTGTCTTAAAACCTGATCCTGCATACTTGCCAAAAGTAGCAACTAAATTTCATGGAAGTCAGGAGATTTATTTACCATCTTTCTATGAAAATCCAGGTTCAGAAGAGGAGAAAAAATATCATACCCTAGATGTAAAGAGGGCGATATTAGAATACTTGGATAGGACACAAAGCTGGAGACAGAGTAGGGCTCTGTTTGTTTCTTTCCAGAGTCGAAAAAAGGGTTCTGGTGTCACGAAGAACTCTATCGCTAGATGGATTAGAGAAGCGATATGTCTTGCTTACTCTGCCAGGGGAGTAACACCACCAGAAGGCATCAAAGCGCACTCTACTTGGGCTATGGCATCATCCTGGGCGGAGAAGGCAGATGTCCCCATTGAAATGATATGTAAGGCGGCAACTTGGTCATCACCTTCCACCTTTTATAAGCACTATCGCCTTGATCTATCTGCTAATTCCAGCTTACAGTTTGGCTGTTCAGTACTTAGTGCTGTGGTCCCTCCCAGTTAAATAGTCTTTGAAAGTCTCTCGTTGTGGGTGCTGTCGTGGCGATAGGAAAACCGGTTTTTACGTACCGGTAATAGGATTTTACAGAGTCCACGACAGCACCCATACATTCCCCCCCGTATTTAATTACTTATTCTTGCACTCTGTTGGAAGGTGTGCCTTAGAGATCACTCTATAGAGGTGGTGGTATTTAGTAGTGTTTAAGATAATATTGTCATGTACTGATTCATTGGCGGTATCCCTTGTACTCTGGAACATAAACTGGAGGGCGAGGGGGACCGCCCCTTTTTAACCTGTAGGTTCCTGTCCGGAAGGTGGGCGGATCCCCTCTCTCGTTGTGGGTGCTGTCGTGGACTCTGTAAAATCCTATTACCGGTACGTAAAAACCGGTTTTAAGTGTATAAAAATGAAAAGTTAAAAAATTGGTAAATCTTTAAATTTTCAACAAATTTCCGATATTTCCACAAATAGATGCAAGTCATATTGAACACATTCTTACCACTATCATGAAGTACAAAATGTCCCGGGAAAACAGTCTCAGAATCGGTGGGATCCGTTGAAGCGTTCCAGAGTTATAACCTCATAAAGTGACAGTGGTCAGAATCGCAAAAATTGGGCTGGTCATTAAGGTGAAGACGGGCTCGGGGAATGAAGGGGTTAAAGCACCACTCGAGTGGTAAAATATGCTCCAAAAACATTAAAAACGGACATGTTTTACGCTGCGTTTTTGTTGCAGAAAAATCTGCTGCAAATACTCAACATGTGAACACAGCCTGATAGGGATCTGTAGTGCAGTAAGTTCTGGTCATTACCTCCATTTTATGGTGGCTAAACTGCTGCTGTGGTCCAGCCATCTGAATAGGGACCTGAGATGACTGTCAGCAAGATTGTTGACTGTTTCCATTGAAGATGAGCAGTATTTCCGGAAGATGGCAGCTATTTATTTTTTAATCCCTCTGATTTAATCTTTTCTGTGCCCCTGACAGATGGACCGGTGACCACCACTTCTGCTACTGAAGGTCTCTCTCATTGCCGAGATGAGTAAATTCTCAGAAGATTTCCGATCTGACTTGGAGAGGAGTCTACCAGCGATCGCCTCCATCAACTCTTCCTTCAGTCAGAGTTTATCACCGCAGTTCTACCTTCCCCCGGAGCAGCGCCGGGCGATCTCGGATGTGCGCCGGACGTTCTGCCTTTTTGTCACGTTTGATCTGCTCTTCATATCTCTCTTGTGGATCATTGAGCTGAATGTGAGTACTAAATACCTCAGATAGCGCACTCGGGCTTTTGTAGTTCGCTACTGATGTGACCGCTTGATTTGTCATTGAAATTGATTTTAATATAACTCGTAATCTGTTGTTTTGTTTTTTTACATGGGACTGCAGGAAAACTTTCTACGTTATTTTAAAGGAGTTTTCCACTGCTTTATTACTTTAAATGGGCTCACGGTGGGGCTTACATAAAATTAAATAAGAGTGCTCGCTTATCACACCCGGGACACTCCTCTGTACTTCTGTCGGTGTCCCTGACGTCCTCCTGGTATACTCTTCCAGGGAGAACATTGAGTGACTCAATCACAATCTGATAGGGCCTTAAAGACACCATCACCTAACTCATTCAGTATAATCGCTGCAGCTAATCAGTGGCTGCTGGTAGGGAGCAGCGGTTTCTGACACCCCTCCTGAAGAGCAAGGAAAGAGGTCAGCAGGGGACACTGTTAGCAGTTTGGAGGAGCTGTGAGGGTCTTCTGGGCAAGTAGAGAGAAGAGTCTGGGAGTACAAACTTACGACAACCTTTGACACACTCAGTGCAGGAATGAATGTGTCACATGGATTTATGTCTTTCTATATCAGCTACAGAATTTGCTCCTCAAACCTTACGGGGGCATCACAACAGAGACCCAGACCCCATTCAGAGGGCAATAAAACTTTCACACTCCTTATCTATGAACAGTTACAATATTTATGGACATAACTGTTTATCCCTTTCCCATGATGATAGTTCTGCTTCATGTCACTTGTCTTATCTAATGCATTATTTCTGTGCCCTGTTGTGTATAAATAAGTGACTCTCCAGAATTTCTTTTAGTCTTTGCCTGATGAAGAGACCTGTGTAGTCTCGAAAGCTTGCAATTTGTTACCATCTTTTCAGTTAGCCGTTAAAAGGTATCAACCACTGAGGACTCTCAAATCTTAATACTTTTTTATGTTTCTAATGAACGCCAACATTCATCTTGTCTAAGGGTTCATGTTATTTTAATAGAGAGATAATGGGCTGCCAGAACCTACTGGTTTCACTTATCTATTAGGGAACAGAAAAGAGTCAAGAGGTTAATATGAAGTCAGTTTAACCATTGTGTGCCCTGACTGCACATGCCAGAGGAGGTATAGCTGCTGTATCCTCTCACACACACACACAGGTCATTCTGCTGCCATCATCCAGTTTATGTAATGTGTAGAACCAGCTAATGGGATTAGGGCTTGCTCGCAGTGCTGTATACATCGGACAAGTGTTATCCAATTTTTTTCTTTTTAAATTATAAGTGGATAGCACTCGGACCAATCTTACTCAATGAGGCAGTGCTGATGACCAATTTTTTTCACTTTACAGGATCTGTTGGTGAGAAAAATTGCAGCATGCTGCAATTTCACTTTGAAATGAGATCATGCCCACCCATCCGAATCTATGGGTGCTTGGAAAACATCGTCCTGCACTCGGATGATATCTGAGTGCAGTCAAATTTCTACCCACTGACACAATGGAAAAGATAGACGCATTTTGTTCTCCATCTTCTCACGGTTTACTGTGATTATCTTATCTGACAGATTGAAATCACACTATACTGACGGATCAGAGATTGATCAGAGTGTCATTGGCATAATCGACCTGATTCTCTTGTGACCCTGCCCTTAGAAAAAAAAAAACAAGGTTGCTTTCTTCTGGAAACAGCACCAGACTGGTTATAAAGTTGTATCTGGTACTGCAGCACACCTCTGTTGATGTATATGATGCAGAGCTGCAATACCAGACACAACCTGGGAAGAAAGAAGGCAGACATATTTTTCCAGTCCTCTCCATTATCTCCCAATTATACGAACAGTGTTCTAGCATCAATAAATAACCTTGTCGAGTAATTCTGCCCTTAGGAGCTTGCAGTCCACAAAGGCCGTCCAGGTTATTGTTTTACATGTGACTTTGACAAATGAGCTTCTCGTTTCTGCTTCTAGCTTTCCTTTGATAAGGTCATTTATCAGTATGAAATGTGGAAATTGGGATTTTACGTGCAGCAGGCATAGTGCCCATCCATCTATCACTCGCTAATAGGGCAGGTAACACAGTTAGTATTGACTCTGCCTCCTGCTGGGATTTATGGTAACCGCAGATTCACATTTCCGCTAAGAAAATATCTTTGTTCTATCTTCTCCTTGACTTACAAAGCGATTGTATTTAGAACATAAATTGGCACAGAATACCCCATGATTATCTCACACATACAGAAAACCCCTTTCATCAAAACCCAAGTATTTCTTGAAACTCGTTACGAAGTAATCGGTAGGACACCTGTTACACAAAGTATTGACAGGGCATGAGAACCAAAATATAGACGACAATAGATATCATATCCAAAAGCCAAGTGGGTAGGAGTGGTCCGGAGGCTTGTGTACCTATGTACCAGGCAGGCAGTATACATGAGCGCTTACGTCGCCTGCCCTGCCTCGCCTCACCCTGGAGGGTCACATAAAGGAACTCAGCCCTCCTTTTCATGCAGTAGTAAAAGATGATTTATTTGTGAGCAATCCAAAAATAAAGTTACATGTGACTTTTCGGTCCACAATCCAGACTTTCATAACACAGGACACATCACAAAGTCAGTAGTTCTGAAGGCAGTGACATCTGTCACCCTGAGTCAGGTCTAGGAAGACTTCTGGTGGTCCCAAACTTTTTCCTTTAAGGATTATGGAGGCCACTGTGCTCTTAGGAACCTTGAGTACTGCAGAAATTCTTCTGTAACCTTGGCCAGATCTGTGCCTTGCCACAATTCTGTCTCTGAGCTCCTTGGCCAGTTCCTTTGACCTCATTATTCTCATTTGGTCTGACATGCACTGTGAGCTGTGAGGTCTTATATAGACACTAGATGGTGGCCCGATTCTAACGCATCGGGTATTCTAGAATATGCATGTCCACGTAGTATATTGCCCGACCCACGCAGTATATTGCAATGTGGGCATCATATCCCTGTTAAAAAAAAAAAAAAAGAATTAAAATAAAAAATAGTTATATACTCACCTTCCGGAGCCCCCGGATCCAAGCGAAGCGGTTACCGACGCTGAGTCCTCGCGTGCTCCGGTCTGAAGAGTGCATTGCGGGCTCACGAGATGATGACGTAGCGGTCTCGTGAGACCGTTACGTCATCATCTCGCGAGATCGCAGCATGGACCGGTTACCGGAGCATCGCGAGCGGGAAAGGCCTGTTGTGGATCCGAGAGGCCGACGGACGGTGAGTATATAACGATTTTTAATTTTTTAAAATTATTTTTAACATTAGATCTTTGTACTATTGATGCCGCATAGGCAGCATCAATAGTAAAACGTTGGTCACACAGGATTAATAGCAGCGTTAACCGAGTGCGTTACACCGCGGCATAGCATGGTCGGTTAACGCTGCCATTAACCCTGTGTGAGCGGTGACCGGAGGAGAGTATGGAGGGGGCACTGACTGAGGGGAGGAAAGAGCGGCCATGTTTACGCCGGACTGTGCCCGTCGCTGATTGGTCATGGCTGTTTTGCCGCAACCAATCAGCGACTTGGATTTCCATGATAGACAGAGGCCGCGACCAATGAATATCCGTGACAGACAGAAAGACGGAAGTGACCCTTAGACAATTATATAGTAGAGGTGTGTGCCTTTCCAAATCAAGTTCTATGGACTCCAATGATGGAGTAGAACCATCTCAAGGAGGATCACGAGGAAATGGGCAGCATGTGACTTAAATATGAGTGTCTGAGCAAAGGGTCTAAATACTTATGACCATGTGATAGTTCAGTTTTTCTTTTTTATTACGTTTGCAAAAATGTCTACATTTGGTTTTTTTTCAGCCAAGATGGGGTGCAGAGTGTACATTAATGAGAGAAAAAAATGAACTTTTTAGAATTTACCAAATGGCTGCAATGAAACAGCGAAAAATGTAAAGGGGTCTGAATACTTTCCGTACCCACTGTATAACGGGGCCATTATGGCCATACCTTTTACTTTTAACGGGTTAAATTGTGATGACAGGTTCTCTTTAACAGATCTTTGATAAAAGATGACTGTTTAACCCCTTAGTGACCGTCAATACGCCTTTTAACTGACCTGAGATATAAGAGACTTATATCCCCATACAGGTGACAATCCAGTAGCTGTCAGCTGTCCACTATAGCTGACAACTTGCTGCATCAGCCATGATCAGTGTTTGCACCATCCAGATCTATTTAACCCCTTAGATGCTGCTGTCAATAGTGACTACATCATTATAAACGGTTAACAGACTGTGGGGGCTTCCTCTTTATCCCAATTGGTGGTCTCAGATCATGATTGCATGGTCCTGATGTTTGTCATGGAAATTCATGACCAAATAGTGGCCTTAGAGTCTGACGGCTGTAGTAACCTGTTCAGAAGTTAGTGACATTTAGGTGATAAAAATGCACATTTTCATTTTTCTCATGCCACTTTGCATTAATTCCTGAAATTCACCCGAAGGGTTAACAAGCAACCTGACTGCAGTTTTCAATATGTCAGGGGGTGCTGTTTTTAAAATGGTATCACTTCTGGGGATTTCCCTATATATATGACCCCCAAATTCACTTCAAACATGGATAGGTCCCTAAAAATATACATTTTGTAAATTTCCTTGAAAAAAATTTAAATTGTTGCTACAATTTTAATCCTCCTAAAATGCTAACAAAATAAAATAACATTTTGCAAATGATGCTGTTGTAAAGCCGACATGTGGGAAATGTTATTTATTAATGTTTTGCTGTGGTATGACTATCGGGATTAAAGGGATAATCATTCAAAGTTTGAAAATTGCTAATTTTGTAACTTTTTTTCACATTTCTGATATTTTTTATAAATAAACATAAAGCATATCAACCTAAATTTACCATTATCATAAAGTATAATGTGTCACGAAAAAACAATCTCAAAATCACTGGTATTTGTTGAAGCGTTGTAGAGTTATTACCACATAAAATGACACTGGTCAGATTTCAAAAATTTGGCTCCGTCACTAAGGGGTTAAAGGCCTGAATTGCCTTGGATGTCACATGATAGAAAAGGATCTTGTATGCAGTTCCTCTTTCTATCAGCTAAATAGAGGGTTTTTGCAAAGTATGAGGCGATAGAACATGTTTTTATTCCAGAATTAGTGATCCCCACTAGTGATGATTTTCGGCGTGTTTGAATATGATGTTTGAGTCCCCGTGGCTGCATGTCTTGTGACTGTTCGACAACTGTAACACATGCAGGGATTGGCTAACAAACAGACAATCCCTGCATGTGTTGCAGCTATTGAGCAGCCACGAGGACTCAGGGTATGTGCACATGTCAGGATTTCTGGCAGAAATTTTCCTGACAAATACCGGACATTTCTGCCAGAAAGCCGCATGCGTTTTTTTTTCGCGATTTTGATGCGTTTTTTGCGTGTTTTTTGATGCGGTTTTTTTTTTCCCCGTTTTTTCCAAATGCATAGAATAGCGGGAAAAAAGCCACAAAATTAATGAACATGCTGCTTTTTTTTTTTTTACCGCGATGCGTTTTTTTCGTGAAAAAAACGCATCATGTGCATAAAAATTGCAGAATGCATTCTAAATGATAGGATGCATAATGTATGTGTTTTTAATGAGTTTTTATAGCATTTTTATCGCGAAAAAAAAGAATGCCGAAAATACTCTATTAGCACATGAGCGTGCTCGGATAACACCTTGTCCGAGCATGCTCGCTCATCACTAGTCCCTACCTCTTACTAATGATCTCCATTGTTGGGGAAAATTCACAAGAAATAGATCTGAGACGTCCCATCTTCTGCTAGGAATACCAGCAGTGATCTGTGGAGAAATTCGATAACTGGTGTTTTATTTTCCCTTCATTTCTCCCACAGGAGAAATAAAGAATTACACAGTTCTCATTGAAATCAATAGTCTGATTGGCTTCTGCAGATAAGTCTGGTCCTCCAGGCTAGAAGTGTTGTCACTTTTCTCCTCTCTGGCTAATATATGAGGTCCCAACTAATCATTAACACAGATTTTCCTAATTCCATACAACTGACTTGTGTGTTTTCTTTTTGTCTTTTAGACTAATAATGGGATTGAGAAGAACTTGGAAAAAGAGATTTTGGATTACCAGTTTAGTACATCGTTTTTTGACATTTTTGTAAGTGATTGTTCTCTCCTCTGTACTGGACACCATGTTCTTACCTTAGGAGATCCACGTAGATCTAGCTGTGTGTGGTATGCACATGACTGTCCCTATAAATCTATACTGATACCCATAGGTGTGAGACACACAGTATCCAGTTGTTTCCAGATTTTCCCTTTTAAATGATTAATTCTACTATATAAAAGCCCCCATTCACAATAGACTATCAGCCAAACCTGCCGATATCAACTGGTTCGGCACTCTGTGTATGTTGGTCCCGGAGGACCGATTGATTCCTCCCGCGGGACCGATTGATTCCTCCCGGAGGACCGATTTTGATTCCTCCCGGAGGACCGATTTTGATTCCTCCCGGAGGACCGATTTTGATTCCTCCCGGAGGACCGATTTTGATTCCTCCCGCAGGACCGATTTTGATTCCTCCCGGAGGACCGATTTTGATTCCTCCCGGAGGACCGATTTTGATTCCTCCCGGAGGACCGATTTTGATTCCTCCCGGAGGACCGATTTTGATTCCTCCCGGAGGACCGATTTTGATTCCTCCCGGAGGACCGATTTTGATTCCTCCCGGAGGACCGATTTTGATTCCTCCCGGAGGACCGATTTTGATTCCTCCCGGAGGACCGATTTTGATTCCTCCCGGAGGACCGATTTTGATTCCTCCCGGAGGACCGATTTTGATTCCTCCCGGAGGACCGATTTTGATTCCTCCCGGAGGACCAATAGGGCATGTCCAATATCAGATTGCCAATCGCTTTGTTTTCCAGGAGATCAGCCATTGCCAGTCCTGTCTAGCGATGGCGCTCTCATAGAGTACACTGGAGGGCTCGGGCTGAGAGAGCGCTCCTGTGTATGGGAGAGCCAGAACCATCATTCTACTGATAGCCATCTCATGTGTGTGGCGGGCTCGGTCCTGCCAAACCTTCTTGCCCTTTCTCTGATCTTAGTTCTTTATTTTAGTTCCAGTTGCACTCTGAGCTGAAGACCCAAATAATCAACAGCAGTATAGATACTAGTAGATACTAGAGACCCTGCAAGAAATCCATTGAAAACTTTTTTTTTTTTTCTGTTGGACAGGATTTATCCATTCCGCTCGGAGCTGGCAGCAAGTGGTGTCTTTGTGCCGCTAGCTGATAAGTGTCAGCAGTAATAATGTTCTGTCTTCTTCCGTGGTGTTAATTAAATTATTGTGAAAATACGTTTAAGTGGAGAACTTCCCTAAAGGGGCTCTCCAGGCAGAGCTTAAGGAAGTGGTAGATAAAACATGCATTATTTTTACGTTTTATGCAATAGCTGGGTCTTGTATTATACCCTTAGAATCCGGTTTAAAGGGTTTGTCCGAATTCCGTAAAAATTGGTTATGCTAATGCTTTATATTACCAAAGTAAGCGCTACTTACCTGTGTAGTCCCCTGCCACTCCATCGCCGCCTCCTGATCGATGTTTATAGGGCTGCAGCACTGTTGAGACCACTAATTGGTGGCTTCAGTGACGTAATGTAGACATAATGATCTCCGAGCCGTTTTCTGGTGAGATTATTCATCTGTTTAATAGGAGACAGTGGGACAGATTGCAGAATAGGTTTTATCAAGAGCGAGGTTGGGCAATCCCTTTTCCCAAGGAGAAACATGAGACGCTGACTGTTGCGGGGGTCCGAACCAACCTTTCAAATTAATTCTACTCATTATTACTGTTTGTATCATGTTTTAGCACTTAATATTGAGCTGAATTAAGTTGGTGACTAGCTTCTAGTTATGATACATAGTACCAAAGGGTACCACAACCATATAATTTGCTGCTTTTCATAAACTTTATACAAAGCAGTGATTCATATTGTTCCTGTTATTCAGCCCTTTTTACCATGATCAACAGCTCATGACACAGTATGATGTCCTCACACAGCCTGCCTTACACAGTATTATATCTCCACGCAGTCCCCCATGCACAATGACGTCCCCCACGCGGGCCCCTCGGGGCACAGCACCATGTTTCCCACAATATACTGTCAATTAGGGGGAAGTAAACCACAGCTACTCATGTAACCCTGTTCCCCCCCCCCACCCTACTCTGGTTTGCACTGTGTACTGAGATGCAGCTCACGCAATGTAGTGAGGTCATCACTCCTGGATTCTCAATGCACGGGCTTAATGATGAAAGAGGGAGCTGACAGTTCCGTGTTCTGTCATTGTGTTCACCGATATGTTCATCCCGAGGATGGAGATACCAGTGAAAGTGAGACACCACGTGGGGCAGGATTCAAATCCATGAAGCCCTTTGGCTGTCCTGGTCTTTGGGCCACACTTTGCCCAGGTCTGATATATAAGGATCTGCGGCTTGCTCTTGTTTATTTGCTGCAATGCCAACGCAGTATTCATATTGAGTACATTTATTGTCCTCTGTACATGTTATCTTTGTCCTCTATATTGTGGCCCTAACATTGTCCATATGTTTCATATTCTCAGCTCCTGGCAGTCTTCCGGTTCTCTGTTCTGCTGCTAGGCTATGCCATCCTCCGACTTCGACATTGGTGGGCTATTGCTGTAAGTCACTAACTCAGCTGACATCTGAAGTGACAGGGTTGACAGTTGTGTCATTTAAAGAGTAACTAAACTTCCTTCATGTTTTGTTCTTACTGAGCAGGCACTAAAATTGCCTGCAGATTAGTGGGGGTCCGGATCCTGAGATAAGTGGAGTGCAGCTCGTCACACATGCTCAGTTGTTCTCCCCACAGTCCGGTCTCTATAGTGATCGAGATCATCACATAGATATAATAAGCAGGGGCGAAAGCATTCAATATCACAGTATCCTGCTTGGAGTTAAGCTATGTTCACAGTGTTTTTACAGCTCCTTTTTTTTTTTCTGCAGCACAGAAGCTGCGTTTTACAGTAATGGCTTTTTTTCTTACTGAATTTGAGGATTGCATCGTTTTTTAAATCTGCAGCATCTCAGCGGTTTTGCTGTGTTTTTTCACCCAAATAAAGCACTGAGTGCAAAAAAAATCCACACAGGAAAAACGTTTTACAGCGGTTTGTGTGGCATTCTTGGTGAATAAAGCGATCTTATGTACTTATAGTATTGCAAATCACACATGCAATCTGATCCCAGAAAACGCCGCGTGTCAACATAGCCTTTGAGTTCTGAGAGCTACCAGGAAGGCAGCCATTCATTTGAATGCAAAGCATGTAATACCACATCATTTCTTTGATGGGCACATTATCTCTCTCTCACTCTCTATATCTATATATATCTATCTATATATCTATATATCTATATATATATATATATATATATATATATATATATATATATATATATATATATATATATATATATATATATATATATATATATATATATATATATATATATATATCCAACTATGACATTACAGATCCTTGATGTATCACTATACAACCAACAATCTCTCCACAGCAATATATTATGGATCCAGACCAGTTAGCATTAGTGATGAGCAAATAGCATTGTTGCTCGGGTGGTCTCCGAGTATTTGTTAGTGCTCGGAGATTTAGTTTTCGTCGCCTCAGATGCATGATTTACAGCTGCTGGACAGCCTGAATACATGTGGGAATTCCCTAACAGGCAGCCACAAATCGTGCAGCTGAGGAAAGCTAAATGTCCGAGCACTAACAAATACTCGGAGATCACCCGAGCAACAATGCTATATGCTCATCACTAGTTAGCAGGCATTGTACTCTTGTGCCCCCGGCTCACTGTAGTACGCAAGATACAGATTTGTAGGTGAGAATCTAACAATCTTGCTTCTTTTACCAGATCACAACCCTGGTGACCAGCGCCTTTCTGATTGTTAAAGTCATTATGTCACAGGTGTGTAGTCCACATTTCCAGACCTTACATGAGAACTAAAGTCTAATGTTAAACTGGTTGTCTCGTCTTCTTAAATGGGTAAAATTGCAAAGTCCTTGTAAAAACAAACAACTTTTCAATTTACCTCGTATTAAAGATCTCTCCATTCTCAACAACGAGGTCATTTTTAATTCTATAATTTACTGCTCGTTGCCTAGGCTACCGGCCACCTCTGCATTCTGATTTTCCAGAGAAGCATAATAATGCCTGCAAAAATCCACCTTTTGCTATAGAGCTTATAAGGTCTACTCTGAAGCTGGTGCCAGAATACAACAGTTAGTTTTCTTATATTGCATTACTGTATGTCTTAGAAGTTAAATTACCAGACTACGTACAGATATTAATTCAACCCGGAATTCCTAGAGATTTCAGCTCTGAGTTGTTAATGCACCTCTGGACTCTGACCCAGATGGTAATTCATTATCACTAGATAAGTGTTGGAAAATATTTACAAGTAAGGCCTCTTTCACACTTCAGTTATTTGGCGTCAGTCACTACCGACATAGTGACGGATCCGTCACAATTGTTGTAAAAACGGTTCTAACGGATCCGTTTTTTTGACGGATCCGTTACTTGGGGGTTGTCTGGGAAAAGTATCTTCTTTTTGGAGCATGCGCAATTGAAAAAACGGATCCGCCGAAAAAACGGTTGCGGCGGATCCGTCACCCATAGGCGCCCATTCTATGGAACGGCGGACGCGACTGATCCGTCGCGATCCGCCATTTCGGCGTTGACAAAAAACGTTTCAATGTCCGTCTATTTTCAGAAAACGTCCGCCAAATTTCGACGGATCCGTCGCATGGCGGATGGAACGGACGACCATCCGTCACAATCCGTCACTAATGCAAGTCTATGGGAAAATAACGGATCCGTCAAAAAAAATTGACGGATCCGTTATTTGAGGAAAATGGCGGTTTTAGACTGACGCCAAATAACTGAAGTGTGAAAGAGGCCTAACTCAACATTGTGTACCAATTTGTTAATTCTATATATATGAACTTCAAAACTTTTGTTTTTATTTCACATTCTCAGCTTTTATCCAAAGGGGCTTTTGGGTATCTTTTGCCTATTATTTCTTTTGTATTGGCTTGGCTGGAAACATGGTTCCTGGACTTCAAGGTTTTGTCTCAAGAAGCAGAGGAAGAGCGATGTGAGTGACCGCCACTATAAAGGGCTTAATAAGGGACCACATACATAGCCAAAAATGAAATGTGAACCGACCAATAATGGGATTACCACAAATAGTTCTGCTTATAATGGTGTTCCATTTCCCCTCTCATGGTTATCGTCTGTATTGCCTTATTCAGGGTACCTGGCTGCACAAGCTGCCGCTCTTCGGCCTTCACTTTTGTTCCCAGGCGCTCCCTCAGAAGGGCAGTTTTACTCCCCACCAGAGTCCTTCGCAGGTCAGGGTTTCCCTATTGTTCTGCACCTTGCATGTTGTGACATATGTCTTTATTTCCTGCCATTGGCATCCTTAATCTATTGTCCCTGAGGCTTGATCAGTGACCGAATACATTCGCCTCCTCTATCGCCATAGGGTCAGATAATGAGTTTGATGACGACGATGAAGCTGTGGGCCGGAAGGCTGTTACCCTTCAAGAACGAGAGTATGTAAGGAAGGGAAAAGAGGCTATGGAGATCGTAGAGCAGATATTGGCGCAGGAAGTCAGCTGGAATTTTGAAAAGAGCAATGTGAGTATCCCACGGCCTCCTCTTAAAACCACATTCTTGATTGTGGCCTTGCAGTTTGACTTTAAAGGGTCATTCCCACTCGGCAATCCCATAGTCAATAAATAAAGCCAAGGCTGTGTGCGCACACCTCTTCTTCATTCAGGATTGCTGCATAGCCCTGTTCATTGGTTTCTAAAGACCCAGTCTTGGGGTCCTAGTAGTTTGACCCCAGCGATCAGCAAGCTTTCCTCTCTACCATTTATAGGGAGTGTAGAGTCCAATGATTATCACAGGGAATCGGACAGCTGTGATCACCAGCAATCTGCTGCAAAGTGCTATAACCTAGCAGCAAGTGTTCAGTCCTCTGTGGGGGAAATATGGCTTTACATGTAATGCCGGATCCTACAGAGCTAGAGACGCTTTGGCTAAAGAGCTGCTTACATGGACCGGCACGATACAACCGCCGATCAGTACATTTTACCAATCTGCGGTTATTTTAATGCAGGCAGATCGAAGTAAATAATACGCCCTCAGCGATCTATACTGGATCGCTCAGCGTGCATAGGTTACCATACTTATCAGTCAGTCCTCTTTGCACAGGACGATGCGCCACTGAGAGCGATGATCTTTTACAATGCACAAGATCATTTCACCCAATGAATGATTTTCTTGTTCATCTGGTGATCTGCAGCCTGTTTATTCTGCAGGAAACAAGCGTTCTTAATACCCATTCATGATCATCTTGCAATGTAAATTCCTCTTAAGCCGAGGTTTCATACAATGGATCCTTGCTGCAAAGCAGAATTGTTTTATGCTGTGTCTGATAATTGGATTTGTAGATCAGCCCAACCGCTTAACACATCTCTTTGCATTTTAGGATGTTGGAGACGTTGTGTACACATTAGACGTGCCTTTCCATGGAAGATCGTTCATCCTAAAGGTAAGATTCAATGATCCATTCCAACTTTATTACATCTTTATGATGTATGTTAGCATGATCGTGCTCTGGTTTGGTTCTCAGGCTCTGATTCAGTGCCCCGCAGAGGTCGTGTACCAGGAGGTCATCCTACAACCTGAAAAGATGGTCTTATGGAACCGAACAGTGGCTGTTTGTCAGGTCAGTTATTGCCTTTGTAGTGTTGGAGGCTTTCATGAGGTCTTTAGGAGAAATATGATTAAATGGTCACATCTTTCCCCACAGACTATTTTTTGGACTCTTGCTATATCCCATATGAACAAATGGCATAATCTTTCCAATTCGATTCTAGACATGTATTGTCCATGTGTTCTGTTTGTCAGATCTTACAGCGTGTGGATGATAACACCCTTGTATCGTATGACGTCTCTGCGGGAGCCGCCGGTGGAGTAGTGTCACCCAGGTTAGTATCCATTTGTTTCTGTTTCCTAATTATATGATATATCCTCTTACAAATATCCTATTGCATTGTAGAGATTTTGTGAATATCCGAAGAATCGAGAGAAGAAAAGATCGCTACTTGTCAGCTGGCATTGCAGGGACGCACCATACTAGACCTCCATTGACAAAATATGTCCGGTGAGCCGTCTTGCACGTTCATTATAAAGTGCACATGTAAAGAGCAAAATGTATTTATGATGTTAGTGCCAAAACCACAACGCCCAGCATACTGGAGAGCCCATAGATCAAGACAACTGTTCTAAACCAGTGCTATCTGATCCATAGCTTTGTAAATTTCAGATACTTTCATATTTGCCCACTAGAGGCTGCTGCACATCCTGAAAGAATAGGAGAGGGGAGCAAAAGGCTTGTCTGGGGGAATAATGGTCAGATTTTGGAATATAAAGCAAGTAATTTCTCTATAATGTATGAAGTGGTTATACATTATTCCTGCCCCCCACCTAGTAAGTTACAGTGCCTACAAGTAGTATTCAACCCCCTGCAGATTTAGCAGGTTTACACATTTGGAATTAACTTGGCATTGTGACATTTGGACTGTAGATCAGCCTGGAAGTGTGAAATGCACTGCAGCAAAAAGAATGTTATTTCTTTGTTTATTTATTTTTTTTAAATTGTGAAAAGTCTTTTCAGAGGGTCATTTATTATTCAACCCCTCAACCCACCAGAATTCTGTTTGGTTCCCCTAAAGTATTAAGAAGTAGTTCAGGCACAAAGAACAATGAGCTTCACATGTTTGGATTAATTATCTCTTTTTCCAGCCTTTTCTGACTATTTAAGACCCTCCCCAAACTTGTGAACAGCACTCATACATGGTCAACATAAGAAAGACAAAGGAGCATTCCAAGGCCATCAGAGACAAGATCGTGGAGGGTCACAAGGCTGGCAAGGGGTACAAAACCCTTTCCAAGGAGTTGGGCCTACCTGTCTCCACTGTTGGGAGCATCATCCGGAAGTGGAAGGCTTATGGAACTACTGTTAGCCTTCCACGGCCTGGACAGCCTTTGAAAGTTTCCTCCCGTGCCGAGGCCAGGCTTGTCCGAAGAGTCAAGGCTAACCCAAGGACAACAAAGAAGGAGCTCCGGGAAGATCTCATGACAGTGGGGACATTGGTTTCAGTCATTACCATAAGTAACGTACTCCACCGCAATGGTCTTCGTTCCAGACGAGCCCGTAAGGTACCTTTTACTTTCAAAGCGTCATGTCAAGGCTCGTCTACAGTTTGCTCATGATCACTTGGAGGACTCTGAGACTGACTGGTTCAAGGTTCTCTGGTCTGATGAGACCAAGATCGAGATCTTTGGTGCCAACCACACACGTGACGTTTGGAGACTGGATGGCACTGCATACGACCCCAAGAATACCATCCCTACAGTCAAGCATGGTGGTGGCAGCATCATGCTGTGGGGCTGTTTCTCAGCCAAGGGGCCTGGCCATCTGGTCCGCATCCATGGGAAGATAGATAGCACGGCCTACCTGGAGATTTTGGCCAAGAACCTCCGCTCCTCCATCAAGGATCTTAAGATGGGTCGTCATTTCATCTTCCAACAAGACAACGACCCAAAGCACACAGCCAAGAAAACCAAGGCCTGGTTCAAGAGGCAAAAAATCAAGGTGTTGCAGTGGCCTAGTCAGTCTCCTGACCTTAACCCAATTGAAAACTTGTGGAAGGAGCTCAAGATTAAAGTCCACATGAGACACCCAAAGAACCTAGATAACTTGGAGAAGATCTGCATGGAGGAGTGGGCCAAGATAACTCCAGAGACCTGTGCCGGCCTGATCAGGTCTTATAAAAGACGATTATTAGCTGTAATTGCAAACAAAGGTTATTCCACAAAATATTAAACCTAGGGGTTGAATAATAAATGACCCACACTTTTATGTTTAAAATTTATAAAAATTTAACTGAGCAACAAAACTTTTTGGTTTGTAAGATTTATGCATCTGTTAATAAATCCTGCTCTTGTTTGAAGTTTGAGGGCTCTAACTTATTTGCATCTTATTAAACCTGCTAAATCTGCAGGGGGTTGAATACTACTTGTAGGCACTGTATGTCCTATCACAACAATATGCTATAACTTACCGATTGATGTGGGTCTGACTCCTAGAACTCCAATTCGTACACATTTATCTTATAAGTATCAATTTCTTTCAGAGGAGAAAATGGACCAGGAGGTTTTGTGGTACTTAAAAGCTCTCGAAACCCCTCTGTCTGCACTTTTGTATGGATCCTTAACACTGATTTGAAGGTAAACCTGTCCGGCTCCATTGATCTGAAATTCTGTTGGAGATACTATGTATGTAGTGAGTTGCAGAGATGCAAGACTAAAGAAAATGTCTTTCCGAGGGGATGTTCACATGTGTTTGTTTTCTTCAGGGATTCCACACCAAGATCCCTGTTAGAATTGAGAGATCTACATCCTATATATGTGAAATGAGGTTTCCGCAGCCTAGTTTATTTACATTGAAAAATATTTATGTGGATTCATTATGTGGGTCGAAAAATTTTCCGCCATGGAAATAAGTGATATGTCACTTATTTCAGTCATAAAGGAGGATGATTAGTCCCACATTCAGGGCAGAAATGCAAGGGAACAACCTCCTATTTCTGTCTCACAAAAGCTGAACTTACATTGTAACTTCCGTATAGCTGGAGAACCTTCTTTTCGTACAATTACAAGCCATCATTACAGTATAGAAAATCCACATGTCATTGTGTTTGAAACATGGGACTATCCTCCTCTGGGAAGTGTATGGATGATGTGTCATTAAAGAGTAATCCCAGGTTCGATAAGCTCAGCTAGTCCCGACACCACCAGTATTGTGAGAATTGCTGCTTAGGGGTAAATGGAAATCTTAATGGGTATCTGTCAGTAGGATCCGCCCTCCTAAGCATTGTAGGTCGTAGCAAGCTGAAATTCACATTTTTTCATATGTAAATGAGCTGTTCAAGGCTATTGGGAGGGCACTGATTTACATGAGAATTTGCCCCTAGATGTTATTTTAAGTGAAAGGAGAAGTTACCAGTGTGACACATGTAATGAACACCGAGCAGGAGAACTGAACTTTGTCTCCTGTTTGCTGCAGCTCTCACAGCTCTGCTGTATTGTAACACTAGCCATCTGAGATGTCAGGTGTAATCACACAGAGTTCTGCAGTGAATTCAGGAGAGAAGAGAGCGGCCATCACACTGGTAACTCCCCCCTCTTGTAAAATAAGCTCTGGAGGCAGATTATCGGAGAGATTTATGTCCGGCCCGTAGATATTAACAGCTCATTTAATATTAAAATAATTGTGGATTTCTCTGGCGTAAAATCTGATTCCAGATATCGAGGTATCATTAGTCAGCTTCCTATGCCGATATAGATGGCTAAGGTGAGTTCATTCCTACTGACATATTTCCTTTAATGGTGACATTTAAAGTGTTCCTTTCTGTTCATTTTATTGTTAAATTTAGTAGATTCACCAATAGGCCATATCCAGGGTAGTTCTGTCACTTTCCTGACATTGTATACATTATGTGTGTGCATATATGACACCATAATTTGCTTTTCTCTCAAAAGGGTCGCCTACCCCGCTACCTCATCAACCAGAGCCTGGCCGCCACCATGTTTGAATTCTGCAGCTTCCTTCGGAAGAGAGTCAGCGACGTTTACAGTGGATCATCATAGTTATGCTATAGGCTCCCTGACGCTGTTGTATGCACACTATCCCTTCCTTCCTTGCTCTTTTTTTTTATTTTTTTTTGCCTTTTTGGATCGTTCGTGGGGGAAGAACCGTCCCACACAAGACTCTATCCCCTAGGTCTATTGACAAGTCTTGCCAATGCATTTCATGATGAATATCAACATAGATGATGACTTGCGTAGCTGGTCATGACATCATTGATGAAGGTACTGAACGGAGTGGAAGCGTCTGAGCCACTTAGCAAGTTTCCCTTTTTTTAATGCAACTGAATGACTGACAGGGCTTCCTGTTTGGGAGGAGTGACATTTACCCCGTGCTGGGCATGTAGGGTTATCTTCACCCAAATCTCGTGACTTTCATGGATTCCAGAGGTCCAGTTTACAAATGACTGATGTTTAATTTCCCTTGTTCTGTAGCTGTAAAGAGTTATGGGGGGGGATGGGTGGCTGCCCCTGAGAAGGAACTAGGGGGATGCACTGAATCGCACAGAAAGCGGTGTGTGCACTAAATTATTGTTATTATTTGGATGCCTTCTGTACCAGTGGTCAACATTGCGGTAACTTTAACACATCTTCATGTTTTTCTCTCACAATGTAATAATTTTTCACTTGGTTTTATTTCATAATCTTGTTTTATATGAACACCGACCAGTGCCTATCAGCCCTTGCTTATGTTGTATGGTTGAACCTCATGCAGCTTCTATCCTGACTGGGAGGGAGTGGTAGGTCACTGCTGGACAAACGCAGGCCGCCGACAGCTGGCCATAGACATGAGGTCTTTTTCAGAGACCACCCCACCCTCCTCATTGGCTTTTATTGGATTAGACAAGTTGTATTTCAAGTAATGGCGACAACTTATCTCTGCTCCCCCAGTATATACCCATGGCATTCCGTCATGGTCAACAAGTCATGTTTGATGGCGTTGGAGAAGAGGTCTGGCGGCTGGGCAATGTTTGCATGTTTGACCAGCCTAAAGGAATATTCCAATCAACTGGAACACGGTCTTATGTTAAAGGCTTGAGCAAAGGAGGACACAGATTCTCATTTTTGGGTTCTTTGACTCCCTGTATCATTCATTGCCCTCTCCAGTCCTCTGTGAAATACAAGTGTTAATTTTGTTCAGAGTATTCCTTTTGAAAGGCCAGGACTGTTCTCTTGACATGTTATATTATGGGGAATAGCATTTATGTATTAGAACTGTCAATTCTGAAACGTTTTTCCTTGGAACGCTATAATGTGCCGTTCCTGTTACTTCTCCTGGAAATGTAGCACTCGGTTGACATTACCATTCCCTTTACCGCTTGTGTGTGTTGCTTACAGCCAGACACGCTCTACTCAGTGCTGATACTTTGACGCCTCATTTTGACCCAGAGGTCATTAATTGCCTCTTATCAATTTACTCCTACATTTCCAGGAAGAACAACAGGAACAACACAGTGTAGTGCTTTAAGAAATGGTGCTTTTACCTTGTTCTTTCATGGGGCTTCCAGGTATTTGCCATGTTAGGAGAGCTGATAAGCCTGTGTTATATTAACATTTTGTGTCCTGGCGAGTATGCCAAAAGGGTTTTATGCAAATGGTTGGTCCTCCAGTGGTGTTTATTCCTTAATTACAGATTCCTGTAAACTGATCAATGTTTTCTTCATTGAGAACGATTTAAACAAAATGCATATTTGAATTTTTTTTTCTAACGACAACTAATTTTTTTTATTTTTTTCTGACTAAATTTAACAAAAATCGATAAACATGTTAAAATAAATTTGTGTTTATTTTATTTCGTAGGGAGGGAGGAGAGGTATGAGCATGAAGTGACTTAGTATGGATTGCGACCCCTTCCGTGCACGTGCAATCTCATTGTACAGATGATGAAATTGAAATCCACCTTGAAGGGGTTGTCTCCTTTCAGATATAAATGCTCGGCACCCCGGCTGCAGTTATAAATTAAGAACCTGAGCTGTACTTGCCTTCTCCAGGTGCATCGGTGAGCCTCCGCTGCTGCTCCCAGTGTCTGGCATTTACTGATGCGTCAGCGGCCTGTCAACAGCCCATCAGCCGATTGGCTCCGCAGTTCTGAAGCTGGCGTTCCATTTACTGTGGCTGAGCACTGTGATTGGCTGTCAGCATGACATCAGCACTGTAGAGACTCGCTGCTGGACCTTAAGAGGGTGAATAGAGATCGTTTTTGGTTTGTTTTTTTTTTAACAAAACTGCATCCAGTGCCGAACATTAGCTAAAAATGAACAACCCCTATAAATGTCCCCAAACAAGTTTCCGTACAAAAAACTATACTGAATACACTTTTGCGAAACTAGGAATTAACCGAGGCGAATTTTGCACTTTACACAATACAGTACTCTGTAACTGTGAACCTTTTATGTATTACAAGGTTTCAGTAATCGGAATGACTTATTTCAGCATTTTTACTGTATCAAATTGATCACAATTAGAGATGAGCGGATCTTTTGAAATTCAAATTCGCTAAATTGTCCCCAAAAAATTAAATTTGAGTGAATCTCAATAAGGCCGGGATCACACATATGCATGATACGGCCAAGTCTCACAAGTGAAATCCCTCCTCTGGTGCCGGCACTGGGAGCGGAGCGTGCAGCTCCATGTGTTGCTGTGCGGCTGCACGCTCCGCTCTGGAGTGCCCGCACCAGAGGAGGGATTTCACCTGCGAGGCTCTGCCGTATCTCGCGTATGTGTGATCCCGGCCCTATGAAAAGCTCAGAAAATATACGTGGAGAGAGCGAGGACTCTGCTAACCAGAAGAGTTTACGTTCTACAGGAGAGAGTGTGCAGACCCTGCTTGCAAGAAAAACTTACATTCTACAGGAGAGAGCGCATGAGGACCTTGCTCGCCAGAAGAGTTTACATTCTAAAGGAAAGAGAGCATGAGGACCCTGCTCGCCAGAAGAGCTTACATTCTAAAGGAAAGAGAGCATGAGGACCCTGCTCGCCAGAAGAGCTTACATTCTAAAGGAAAGAGAGCATGAGGATCCTGCTCGCCAGAAGAGCTTACATTCTAAAGGAAAGAGAGCATGAGGACCCTGCTTGCCAGAAGAGCTTAGGAGCTGCAGATCAATACTTCCATCCGCCGCTGCTGCTCTCACTGTAATTAGTGGCTGTAGGTGTCAGATAATGGGATCAGTAGTCCCATCAGCTGACACCAGTGATCGGAGATGAAGTTTACACCTCTGATCACAGCTGAGCGCTCCTGCTGTCTTCTGACAGAGTGGAAGCCACGGCTCTCTGACCGGCGGGGGACAATTTCCCCGCCGATCTGAAGCGGTGTTTGACACGCTGTCATGCATATGACAGCGTGTCAAACACTGTATTGTCGGACCCCCCATTCAAGTGAAAGGGGATCAGGTCCGCTCTGCTGGATGACAGGCTGCATGGGCGCATCATGCAACCTGCTATCTAGGTGTGAAGTCCTATCTGACTCTCCTTGACTTTTCTGCAGCAAATACGCTGCAAGAAAAGTCAACCTAGCTTATTTGCATCGTTTTTTCACCATCCATTCAAGTCAATGGGTGAAAAACGCAGAAAGAAGTGACATGCCCTATGTAAAAAAAAAACACTGCAAAGCACAAAATACTGATCACACAAAAAACCTAATGTGTGTGCATGAGATTTCTGAAATCTCATAGGCTTTGCTGGTACTGTAAAAAGCAGCTGAAAATTGGCATAAAAAAGCAGCAAAAAGCCCTGTGTGAACTTACCCTTACCGTAAACTACTCTGAGTTGTTGGCAGTTGCCATATAGCCTTAAGGTACCTTCACACTCAGCGACACCGACAACGATGTCGATGGCTGCAGCGTCGCTGTTTGGTCGCTGGAGAGCTGTCACACAGACAGCTCTCCAGCGACCAACGATGCCGGTAACCAGGGTAAACATCGGGTTACTAAGCGCAGGGCCGCGCTTAGTAACCCGATGTTTACCCTGGTTACGATCGTAAAAGTAAAAAAAAAAAACACTACATACTTACCTTCCGCTGTCTGTTCCCGGCACTGTGCTTTCCTGCACTGACTGTGAGCACAGCGGCCGGAAAGCAGAGCGGTGACGTCACCGCTGTGCTCTGCTTTCCGGCTGGCCGGCGCTCACAGTCAGTGCAGGAAAACACAGCGCCGGGGACAGACAGCGGAAGGTAAGTATGTAGTGTTTGTTTTTTTTACTTTTACGATGGTAACCAGGGTAAACATCGGGTTACTAAGCGCGGCCCTGCGCTTAGTAACCCGATGTTTATCCTGGTTACCAGTGAAGACATCCCTGAATCGGCGTCACACACGCCGATTCAGCGATGTCTGCAGGGACGAAATAAAGCTGGACTTTCTGCAGCGACCGACGATCTCCCAGCAACGTCACGGATCGCTAGCGATATCGTTCAGTGTGACGGTACCTTTAGCATGCTATAGTGTAAGCCCAGTGAGAGGCGGCATACTGTAGGTTTAGGTCACATATCAGTCCTCTGAGCCCGTGGCCAAGTAATCACCCACAAACCATATGGCATTGCCTTTCTGGTAGCTGAGCCCCTTTTCATCATATATCAGAATGTGGTAATGTCTGCTGGGAACTAGTGATGTCATGAAGATACTTGAGACTGGTGGCATTCTCTGGAGTCCATATCCAGCTGACATCATGGTGTCTAGGCTTCTGCTACTCTGTAAATAAATGTTGACCCAGGGTCTTGTCATACGATCTTGTCGCGGATCTGGCTGACTGTGATGTGTTTACATGGCTTGTGAACCAATGGTTACATTATTATACTACAGTAAGGGTATATTCCCATGTACTGATTAGTGTGTAGCACGAAGATGGAAACAAGCAATGTATAGATCTATTTGTTTATGCTTGGAATTCAGGCTGCAAAAAAATGAGTGTGCCCTTACCGACCACCTTACGAGTCCAAACAAGGGCAGGGCAGGGTAGGAAGGTGGACATTTCCTCCTTGTGTGCCCGTCACATGTACAAGTCTGTATAATGAGTGACCACTATATGCCGTAAGTTGTTGCCGCTCATAACAAAAATTGTCTTGAGGTATGGAGGATGTGCTGGGATTGTTGGAAGGGAGCTTTAAAAAAGGGCTCTAAATCCTAATGGTGGAGGTTTTGGACACTTTCATTTAATATCCATTGAATATAGTGCAATTAAACAGTTTTTAGGAGAATAGAAAAAGATGGTATGCACAGGACCTTATTCTAATACTTTAATCTAGCATTCGCTGTTTAGACACAATGCAAGCTGAATGCTGTACAATTATGAGGACCACATTTTCTAGTATTTATGTAGCAAGCTTGGTTCTGTTAAGGTATTTTTTTATATATGCAGTAAGTTTGGTTCTGTGATTGTATCTACGTATAGAGCAAGCTTCTTTTGTCACCAAATCTACAGTATGTTGCAAACATCGTTTTGTCATGGTATATCTGCAAGAGGCATGGTTCTGTTACTGTATCTATGTAATGAGATTTGTAATGTTACTGTATGTCGTGAGTTTGGTTCTCTTACATGATAGAGCTGGTAATAACAGTTCAATGATGCGTTTGGGGTTGCACAGGGACATGCAATTCCAACATAACAATAGCCTCAGCTACATCTTTAGGGCTGGCCAGATTTAACCATGCTTACATCTGCTGTCGTTCATAAGGGAGACTCACGGCTATTCTTGGGTCAATTTACTGACCTTTAGACTAAAGCTGTCCATACACATTGGATAGCCGTCGGCTGAACTATCACTTGGCCGATGGCCATCGCTCCCATCTCTGGCAAACATAGGAATGCTAGGTTTGCCTAAGCGCTCCTGGGTTGTTTTGAGACCTGCTGCAATCTCTGGATCATAAGGATGTGGTTGTCTTTCTAAAATATTGAAGCGTAAACAAGAATGCATGTGTTTTAACAGATGAGACCTAACACAACCCAAAGGCCATAGATTGTGTACCCCTTTTATCAAGCAATCTAATTTCTGCTTGTCCAAGATGACCAACTAATGGGGCATGCCTGTGTTTTATATATTGGCAGATATACCCAGTAAGACCTCTTCACAAGGGGGACCTTACACACTGCTCAAAAAAAATAAAGGGAACACTAAAATATCACATCCTAAATATCACTGACTGAGACATTCCAGTTGAAAATCTGTATTCATTACATAGTGGAATGCATTGAGAACAATAAAACATAAAAATGATCAATGTAAATCAAAATTAATATCCCATGGAGGTCTGTATTTGGAATGATTCTCAAAATAAAACTGGAAAATTAAATTACAGGCTGATCCAACTTCAATGGAAATGCCTCAAGGCAAGGAAATGATGCTCAGTAGTGTGTGTGGCGCCTCCACATGCCTGTATGACCTCCCTACAATGCCTGGGCATGCTCTTGATGAGGCGGCGGGTGTTCTCTTGAGGGATCTCCTCTCAGACCTGGATTAAATAATCAGTCACTTCCTGGACAGTCTGTGGTGCAATGTGGCATTGGTGAATGAAATGAGACATGATGTCCAGATGTGCTTGATTGGTTTCAGGTTTGGGGAACGGGGAGACCAGTCCATAGCTTCAATGCCTTCATCATGCAGGAACTGCTGATACTTCAGCTATATGAGGCCTAGCATTGTGAAGCATCAGAAGGAACCCAGGGCCCAGTGTACCTGCATATGGTCTCACAATGGGTCTAAGGATCTCATCCTGGTACCTAATGGCAGTCAGGGTACCTCTGGCTAGCACATGGAGGGCTGTTCGACTCTACAAAAAATGCCTTTCCACACCATTACTGACCCACTGCCAAACCGGTCATGCTGGAGGATGTTGAAGGCAGAATGTTCTCCATGGCGTCTCCAGACTCTGTTACGTCTGTCACATGTCGAAGCTGCAAATCTTGGCATTCTCTGGCAAATGCCAACCGCCCTTCATGGTATTGGGATGTCGGCACAACACCCATTTGTGGATGTCAGGCCCTCATACCACCCTCATGGAGTCTGTTTCTGACTGTCTGAGCAGACACATGGATGTTAGTGGCCTGCTGAAGATCATTTTGCAGGGCTGTGGCCCTGCTCCTCCTGTTCCCCCTTGCACAAAGGAGGAGGTAATTGTCCTTGTGCTGGGTTGTTGCCCTCCTACTGCCCTCTCCTGGTGTACTGGCCTGTCTCCTGATATCTGCTCCATCCACTGGACACTACGCTGTCAGACACCGTTACCCTACTTGCCATAACTCACATTAGTGTGCCATCCTGGATGAGCTGGACTACCTGAGCAATTTCTGTGGGTTGTAGACACTGCCTCATGCTACTGTACAGTACCTCTAGGGGTGAGAGCAATGACAAAATGCAATAGTGACCAAACAGCCAAAAAAGATGAAAACAGAGAAATGACATGTGGTCATCTGCTGCAGAACCAATCCTTTATAGGGGTTGTCTTTTCTAATTCCCTATCATTTCTACCTGTTGTTTGTCCCATTTGCACAACAGCAGGAGAAATAGATTCACTATTGGTGTTTCTTCATAACTGGACAGGTTGATTTCACAGACATGTGATTGACTTGGAGTTACATTGTGTTGGTTAATTGTTCCTTTTATTTTTTTGAGCAGTGTAGTTAGTGTTATTTATTCTAAGTGGCATTATAGCAGATCTCACCTTTCTGTAGATTTAAGAGATTCCAAAATTAAGATTTTACTCCTATAATGACTCCCTCAACCTCACAGATTAACCCCTCTCAAAAGTCTCCAAAATGAAATATTCCTCTAAGTTTCATCTTCCCACCAGGAAATGATAGGACAAGTCTTCATAGCCAACCCATACTTATCACGCTTCTTAGCTGGAGGCTTACAGTTGTGCTGTTGCCCATGTGACTCTCTTGTTCTTTCATTCCAATTACAGTGAATTTTTTTGTATATTAACACTACCCATGCTAAGACCCCCATCCTACCATTCCTATGCCATGCAGTACTGACCCCCAGTATGGCAGTGCTGACGACCTTTTATCGCTTCCTTTGCTGCTGCTGTCATGATGAGGCTCCAGAGAAGAGCCCTTTAATCAGGTAACTTATGATTAGGCAATATTTGTGATTTTGTATAGTCATATCTATAGTGAGATTTACCTATATATATGCTTCTACTGTGTCTTGTATGATACCATATATATTCTACTAAGGATTATTCTAATATTGCAAGTACCACACATCAAAGTGATAGTGTACTACAGATCACAGAATTTCCTGGCTCTCCGGCTCTTTTCAAGGCATCATTATTCCATCATGTACTGACTGACAGTGCCAGGGTATGACAATGTCAGCTACATTTCTACTAGGGCAGTTGGGTATATCCCTTTTATTCGGACTCCCATGACAGCACACGAGAGAGGGGATCCGCCCTTAAGGAACAGGAAACCTACAGATACAAAAGGGCGGCACCTCTCCCCATGCATCAGTTGGTTTCCTGTTCCTGAAGGGACTGGATGCCTATAGATACTACAGGAGTCCAGGCCGGCCGGACCGATTCTGGTGGCGAGAGGGTCTCCCACTTCGGCCGGTGCGGGTACCTGAAGTAGTCACGGTGGCCCTGGCAGGGCGGCACGGCGGTGACTAGGCAGCGAGGAGCGGTCGCCAGGGGGTGTCCGGTCTCCGGGGCCAGCGTCTGGTAAGTCGCCCTTCCCGTGGGCTGTGGGTCTCTCTGGAGCAGGGGGGAGCGCGGCGGCATCTGGGGGGCGCCGATCGGATCGTAGCTGGCCGGCCTCGGCGTTCCACGAGAGCTGCAGCGCTGACAGGAAGCGCTGTAAGCTGTGGTGACGTCGGGGGGCGGAGCCAGCGACGTCTTCCGGATCGGTAAGCTCCTGCGCATGCGCGGGGGCTCCAAGATGGCGGCGCCCACCGGAGATCATGCCGCAATCCCTCCGGAGTGATGATTGATTCCCCACAGCTGCGGGGGGGCGGGAAAATTAAACGAGCAAGCTGGGCAAGGTGCGCTGACCGAAGGAGGGGCCTTATAAGGCGGCTCCAGCAGCATGTTCCCGGGTTCTGGCTCCAATTTACTGAAAATGGATTCAGATCAGGATCAGCAGGTTGTGCTGCTGGAACAAGCATCCCAGAGACCCAAGGAGAAGGAACATGAAAAAAGGAGCGATGGTTCGGGCCGCAGAAGCTCCTCCAGACAGGGGTCTGGAGGGTCAGTCAAAAAGGATCCCCCTCGTGCTTCGGTATTTCTGGGTGTGAGCAGCCACTGGTAAGTGATCTTCGAGAAAGTTCACTTAGTGACTAGTCTCCCCTCATGTGTTTTATGCAGGGAAGGAAAAACGTCAGTAAGGCGAAGCATAGGGAATGTGCCATCTGCGGGGTTCCCTTGCCTGACTCACACCCTAAAAAACTATGTGACCCCTGTATCCAGCAGACGGTGAGGTTCTGGAAGGAGGGGAGGGGGTATAGCATGTAGATTTTACACTCTAGTCTACCTTACTTATCCCCGTAGGTAGCCGAAGAATCCTCCTCTATTACGGCCAGTCTCAAGGAGATGATTAGAATGGAGGTTAAAGAGTCCTTTAAAAACCTTTCACAGTCAGGAGGTTCTAGGCAGAGAACTGAGTGGGCATCGGATTCGTCTGTGGAAAAGGACAAGTCCGAAGAATCAGACAATTCAGCAGCATCATCCTCCTCTTCGGAAGAAGACGCTGCTCGGTTTTGCCTACCCCTAGAAAGGATAGACAAATTGGTAAAGGCGGTCAGAGGCACAATGGGTATATCGGAACCCAAGCCTCAACTATCCAAAGAACAAATGATGTTCAGTGGATTGGAGCAAAAGAAGCGCAGAGTGTTTCCTTTAAATGAGAAAATACAAGATCTTATTAATAGGGAATGGAGGAAACCTGAGAGAAAAGGCTCCTTACCACCTGCGCAAAAACGCCGATACCCTTTTGATGACCCAGCAGTAGGTAACTGGGAGAAAGCACCCAAGCTGGATGCAGCAATTGCCAAGGTAGCTAAACGATCTTCTCTCCCATTTGAAGATATGGGAACACTTAAAGACCCCCTGGATAGGAAAGTGGATACCTTCCTGAAGGGAACCTGGGAGATGGCAGCTGGCTCCTTAAGACCTGCGGTAGCTTCAACCTGCACGGCAAGGTCAATGATGGTCTGGCTGGACCAGTTGGAGACCCAATTAAAACAAGGGGCCTCTAGAGAGTCCATTCTCTCAGCATTACCTGTAATCCAGGAGGGGGCGGCTTTTTTATCAGACGCCTCAATTGACTCCGTAAAGTTGGCAGCTAGAGCAGCAGGACTTTCTAATGCTGCAAGGAGAGCCCTATGGCTGAAATGCTGGCCGGGGGATATGCAGGCAAAAGCGAAGCTCTGCGCTATCCCTTGTAAAGGCGAATATTTATTTGGGCCTACCCTGGATGAACTCCTGGAGAAAGCAGGAGATGATAAGAAAAAGTTTCCCAACCTGTTCAATCCATACCGTCGTCCCTTCAACAAAAGAAGGTTCAACCGGGGAGGAAAGCGAGCCTTTTCACCAGGGAGAGATCGTCCCAGATGGGAGGATAGGCGAAAGCGAGGTACAGGTCTCATGTTTCGCCGTAACCAGACGGAAAATAAAAAACAAGACCAATGACTGGCAATTCCAGTGGGAGGGAGACTATTGCATTTCTCGGCAGAGTGGTCGAAAATCACAAACAGCGTTTGGATAAAAGACACTGTTTCCCATGGTCTCAAGCTGGAATTTGTTCATATTCCACAGGACAAATTTAGGTTAACACCCTGGCGCTCATCTCCCACTGAACAATTCGCCCTAGAAGAGGAAGTGAGGACTCTTTGTTCCAAAAATGTTTTGGTAGAAGTGCCGTATTCTCAGGCAGGGGAAGGGTTTTACTCTCCCCTGTTCCTAATCCAGAAGCCTGATAAATCTTACAGGACCATTATAAATCTTAAGGGTCTCAATAAGTTTTTGGTGAAACATACTTTCAAAATGGAGTCCATCAATTCGGCAATAAAAATGCTTTTCAACAACTGTTTCATGGTAGTAGTGGATTTGAAAGATGCCTACTATCATGTACCCATTCATGCTGATTTCCAACGATACCTGAGGGTAGCGATACTAATGGGGGGTAGGATTCGACATTTTCAATTCAGAGCGCTCCCCTTTGGGATCACCTCGGCACCTAGGGTGTTTACTAAAATAATTGCGGAAGTTATGGCGCATTTAAGAGAGTCAAATATCCTTATAGTCCCCTACTTAGACGATTTCCTCATTGTAGGTAACTCGGTAGATCATTGTCTGTCACAATGGGAGATTGCTAAAACCAAACTAGAACGGTTGGGTTGGATCATAAACTTTGAAAAATCTAAATTACAGCCCCTAAATGTTCAAAAATTCCTGGGGTTAATGTTGAATTCAGTGACACAGCAGTGTCTCCTCCCTATAGAGAAAATGGACCAAATTCAGAGTTTTGTATTAAGAGCAATCAATACACCTTCCATGACACTTAGGCAAGCAATGTCTCTACTTGGGTCACTCACATCTTGCATCCCAGCAGTTAAGTGGGCTCAGTTCCACACCAGGTCCCTACAAAATGAAGTCCTGTTCCATGACAGAGCCTTAGGAGGCGCATTGAATGGAAAATTGACATTGAGGCCGATAACATTGAATTCCCTTAGATGGTGGCTAGATAAACAAAATTTATCAGCAGGGGTTCCCTGGATGATAGATGTCACCCACGTGATAACCACGGATGCCAGCTCTTCAGGGTGGGGAGCCTATATGGGAGACATGGTGGTCCAGGGACAGTGGGAACCCTTCACAACATTTTCATCAAATCAAAGAGAGTTGTTGGCGGTTGAACTGGCTGTTAAAAAATTCCTCGTATATCTGCAGGGCCAGCACGTCAGAATTCTGTCGGACAACAGAGTGGCGGTCGCTTACATAAACCGGCAAGGGGGAACTCGTTCCGAAACTTTAATGCAGATCACGGATCGGTTGTTCCAGGTGGCAGAGCTCAATTTTCTATCTTTGACAGCTCTTCACATCAAAGGAAAAGAAAATGTGGCAGCAGATTTCCTCAGCCGAAATGTGTTAAAACAGGGAGAGTGGTCTCTCAACGAGGACATTTTCAATCTTGTCGTCCGCAGATGGGGTCAACCAGTGGTGGATCTATTCGCCACCAGAAACAACAGAAAAGTAAAACTTTTTTGCTCCCTAAATCCCAGGGAGAATCCCCTGGCGGTAGACGCGTTTCTCATAAAATGGGATTTTCCACTAGTCTATGCTTTCCCACCACTGAACCTGATACCTCTAGTGGTGAGGAAAATCAGGGAGGATCGAGCGAAAGTCATCCTTATCGCCCCCTTTTGGCCCAGAAGAACCTGGTTTGCCTGGCTCAAGACAATGTCTGTAGCGGTCCCCTGGGTACTGCCAGAGATCCCGAACTTGCTTTCGCAGGGACCGATCTCCCATCCACAAGTGACGGGGCTCCATTTGACGGCATGGTGTTTGAACGGTCACTATTAATGGGAAAAGGCTTCTCTCCAAACTTGGTGGAGACGCTCCTAAAGAGTAGAAAGCAAATAACTACGAAAATCTACTCTAGGACTTGGAGAAAGTTCTTGTCTTGTTCAAAGTTTAATATCCAAGACGGGGTGCCAGTACAACAAATCCTAGAGTTCCTACAAAAGGGGTTCGAGTTGAAACTCTCTCCTAGTACCCTTAGGGTACAGGTCTCAGCTTTAGGTGCCCTGTTTTCCTGTAATATAGCGAATAACTACTGGATAGCGAGGTTTATGAAGGCAGTTAGTAGATCTACACCACTGCATAAAGACAGAACAGTTCCATGGGATTTAAATTTAGTTCTGTCCTCTCTAACTAAACCCCCCTTTGAACCTCTGCAGGAGGCCTCGATCAAAATGTTGACACTTAAGACAGCCTTCCTGATCGCCATAACCTCAGCTCGCAGGATAGGGGATATACAGGCACTTTCCAGAGCTCCTCCATACACTGAAATCTTGTCAGACAGAGTAGTCCTTAGACCAGACCCAGCATATCTGCCAAAGGTGGCGACACGGTTCCATAGATCACAGGAGATAGTTTTGCCGTCCTTTATTCCTAATCCCTCTAATCCTAAAGAGCAGGAGCTTCATACGTTAGACGTCAGGAGATCTCTTCTTCAGTATATTTCAGCTACTGATAATTGGAAGAAGGATGGGGCACTGCTTCTTTCCTTCCAAGGTCCAAAGAAAGGATTTAGAGTATCGAAATATTTACTGGCTAAATGGATTAGGGAAACTATCTCTCTAGCTTATACAGCAGGTGGGGGGCCAGCTCCGCAGAACCTAAAGGCACATTCCACCCGGGCCATGGCGTCATCCTGGGCAGAAAGATCTGGAGTGTCAGTGGAGCAGATATGTAAGGCGGCCACATGGTCATCCCCTTCCACTTTCTTTAAACACTATCGGTTGGATTTGGGGTCCTCCTCTGATCTTTCCTTTGGGTTAAGGGTGCTACAATCTATAGTCCCTCCCTAAGGTAGCTTACATCTCTGTAAATCTCTCGTGTGCTGTCATGGGAGTCCGAATAAAGCATTAAGCTACTTACTGGTAGCGGCATTTTTCGGAGGCCCATGACAGCACCCTTAGTTCCCTCCCTATTCACGTGGGGGTAGCACTTCCTGATATGTATATAGCGTAATATGTAAATCTCACGTATGGTGTCTTATTACAATAATGGGTTATTTTGTTTCAAATGTATATAATGTATATATTGTATATTTGTGTACCACTAACCGCGGCAGTCCTCTCAGGCTCTGAAATACAACTGATGCATGGGGAGAGGTGCCGCCCTTTTGTATCTGTAGGTTTCCTGTTCCTTAAGGGCGGATCCCCTCTCTCGTGTGCTGTCATGGGCCTCCGAAAAATGCCGCTACCAGTAAGTAGCTTAATGCTTTCTTACCCATGTCCAAAATGTATAGAGATTTCCAAGATTATGAAAATTGGGTCTGTTTTTCCTCCAATAAAACAGCAGCATCCTTGTCTAGATATACTGTATGAGTGGGTGTGATCCTGGAAGTTCCATTGTTTGCCTCATCTTGGAATAAAGGCGCTCTTGCAAGGTTGTGCCCACCTGAAATGCAGGTTAATAGTTTTATGATAAGATGGAAGACCAAATACTCAAAGCATATACCAATAACTGCCTCTTGATAGTGCAAATGTCAAAAAAGAGCACCAAATCTTGTGGTTTTGAGCTAAGAAGTACCCTATTCAGAGGTTTCGAGAGCCTCTCATTGGCACTCTGAATCTGTAGATTCTGTTAAGGTACCTTCACACCTAACGATATTGTTAACGATATCGTTGCTATTTGTGACGTAGCAACGATATCGTTAATGAAATCGTTATGTGTGACAGCGACCAACGATCAGGCCCCTGCTGGGAGATCGTTGGTCGCTGAATAAAGTCCAGAACTTTATTTCGTCGCTGGACTCCTCCTGACATCGCTGGATCGGCGTGTGTGACACCGATCCAGCGATGTCTTCACTTGTAACCAGGGTAAACATCGGGTAACTAAGCGCAGGGCCGCGCTTAGTAACCCGATGTTTACCCTGGTTACCATGCTAAAAGTAAAAAAAAAACAAACAGTACATACTTACCTACAGCCGTCTGTCCTCCAGCGCTGTGCTCTGCACTCCTCCTGTACTGGCTGTGAGCCGGAAAGCAGAGCGGTGACGTCACCGCTCTGCTTTCCGGCTCCCAGACAGTACAGGAGGAGAGCAGAGAAGCAGAGCGCAGCGCTGGAGGACAGACGGCTGTAGGTAAGTATGTACTGTTTGTTTTTTTTTACTTTTAGCATGGTAACCAGGGTAAACATCGGGTTACTAAGCGCGGCCCTGCGCTTAGTTACCCGATGTTTACCCTGGTTACCGGCATCGTTGGTCGCTGGAGAGTGGTCTGTGTGACAGCTCTCCAGCGACCAAACAGCGACGCTGCAGCGATCCGGATCGTTGTCGGTATCGCTGCAGCGTCGCTAAATGTGAAGGGGCCTTTAGTGGAGCAGTGCAGCAATTGTTTTTTTCCAGCAGTCAAATAGACAAAGGAGCAGAGATGAGCATGTACAACCATCTCTCCAGCCAACAGGGTACTGTAGAGCCAGTCCATAAGATCACTGGTGGGGTAGGGCGTGCAGCAGTCAGACACCCATCAGTCAGTAACTTATCCACCAGATAGCTGAAACTTGCAATGTTGGGAATAACCTTTTATAAAGGAGAACCCAAATACAAGGAAGCATATACCATAGTCCAAGCTTATCAGGTTAGTTACAGACTGAGGGATTGGGGCCCCAAATCACGTTGATTCTGACCACATTGTAATAAGTGATGGAACCTACGTAATGATGTGGTCACCTAATGTTCTGCTATGTTGACACACAGAAATGGTAGAAGTGAGCTTGATTCATGAAGATGTGATATGAACGAAGAACCTCCTGTGGGTGGTTATGAGAGTAGTGGAGTCAAACCACAGACTCATAGAAGCCTACTTTTTATCTTTGTAATGGATACCCTAGTCCTCCATGTAGGCCACAGCCATAATCCATATGTCAGATAGGTAGGGATATATCCTAGTCTTGGTTTGGGCACAATCTCAAAGAATTGGATGACACCACCAATTGACACTGTTAACATGGTTCATACATGTACTGTAAAGTGTTTATTCTCTGTCCTACAAGTAGTAATATTGCTGCTCCAGGATCTTTGTGCTCCGTGTGAAGTTAGGGTCCCTCTTTTCTTCCTTTCCAGCTCCCAATATTTTTGTATTGTGACAAAACACTCTGGGATCGCCTTTGCTGGGGTCAAAGGTCACGTGGTTTGTGCATTGAATCTGAGGCGTACAGCAGGTTTTCTGAGCCGGCTGACCTCAGGTCAGATTTATTAACGTGAAAGCAACATGAACAAAACAAAACATAAAAATAAATCCTAGCCTGTCCGGCACTAACTAAACAAATACGTTGCTATCTCAACAACTGGGGGGCTTCTCCCACCCAGCTAACATCACACAGATCTTGAGCACAGCTCTCACTCACGTTTGTCACACACAGGCAGGCAATCTGTGTGCCCCAGGCTGACGCTGGAAACCCCCAGCTGGTCATCTTTTATTCCTGCAATCATTAACCCATTAGCACCCTGAAGATACTGAGTGGCCTAATTCACATAGGACAAACACCTGGGCGAGATATACCTGCCTCCAACTACCACACCAGCATGAGTCTTACAGTATATATTTTCTTTCCAGCTTCCACAATAGTGCTGTTTACTGTCAGTATGTAACAGTATGTGACTGTATGGTCAGGCCATCATGATTGTTCGGGTCACACCGATAACTCAATGAGTTAGTATCGGAATATATATTAGCTTAAACAAACCTGATGCTCATGAACAGCTAACTATATAAAGAATGGCTAAAGGTTGCCCACGTATCCTCATTTCATCATGGAATAGTGAAAATTGGCATTGGCTATACTGTGCTACTCACCTTTGCCCCAAACCCTTTATCCTACTTCTTGCTGGAGCAAGAAGATTCGAAAATAGTCATGTATTTCTGTAAATAGGCCTGGATGTACATAGGCCTCTCCACTATTTTTTTTTTATTTAAATAGATTTTTATTAACAATATAAAGAAGAACATCAGAATGCCATTTACATTGCAATATATCACATACACATTTTCTTATTTAATAAACCCCAACATTACCCCAACTACCCCCCTCCCCCTAAGACAGCTCAATCCCAATCTTCACCCCACTGAGGCCTTCTCTGCCTCGTGCAATTTATCCTTATCCAGGTCTTAAGAAACTCGACGTCTATACTCCTCAATCCAATTCAAGCCAAGGAGACCACATCTTATTAAACATTTCTATTTTCCCCCTTTTTTTGTACACCCCCTTTTCCAATTTTAGATCATGTTGAACATATTGGAGAAATTCCCTTCTCGCAGGTGGTTCCGCATTTATCCAATTTCGTGCTATTACTTTCCTGGCCATGTATAGTAGCCTAGCGATTGCAATCTTCCAAGTATTGTCAACTCCAATTTCTTTCACATATCCCAGCACGCATACTATCGGGTCTCTAAGAACTCTACACTTATACGCTACTTCAACCCGGCTCAAAACCACCACCCAAAAAGCAGCCAGCCTAGGACACGTCCACATCATGTGATATATTCCTGCATTCTCACTCGCACACCTCGGGCACTCAGAATTGGCACGCAATCCCGCTTTGTATAGCACTTCCGGAGATTTATATACTCTATGCAGAATATATAGCTGCGAGAGTCTATATGGTTCACTCAAGGATAGTCGCGGAACCCACTCCATCACCGATTCCCAGGTTTCATTCTCCATCGGCCCTACGTCCCTCTCCCACTTAGCTCTCGCCTTTATAGGGAAATCTAGCAAAAACGTGTGCATAAGGTCCTTATACAGAGTGGAAATAACTCCCCTTGTAGTCCCGTCACCACACACATACTCCAACACTATATCATCTTGAACCCTGATATCAACCTTTTTATTCTGAGCTCTAAAGGCATGTCTCATCTGCGCATACTGATATTCCCCTGTGGATCGCAGACCAAATTCTACCTGCAATTGGGAAAAGGACTTCAATGCCTGCTGCTGGATTATCTGGTGAACAAAGCAAATTCCCTTATTCTGCCATTCCATCAGTCCCCCAAAGCCTCAAATTCCTTTAAATTGTTGTTAGACCATATCGGTGTGAATTTAGTCAACCCTGTAACCCCGCGAATCTGCCTTAGTCTATTCCATAATTTGCGAATCAGGAACAGGGTTGGGTATACTCTCTCCAAAGCCCCCAAGGAGCCATCCTCCAAACACCTGACCACCGGTCGTCGGTCCGTCACCTCTTCCATTAGATGTACTGCACTGGATGACGCCCCTCGCGCCCAGCCCTTCAAATGCTGGCTCTGGGCCGCAAGGGGGTATATTTCCGGGTTGGGCAAAGCCAATCCACCATCTTCCTTGGATCGCTGAAGCGTCTCCAGGCTAATACGTGGATATTGTCTTCCCCATATCAAACTTCTAAAGAGGGCATTAATCTGCCTGAACTTCCCCCGAGGGATCCAAATTGGTGCGTTATGTAGAACATATAGAATTTTTGGCATCAGGACCATTTTAATAAGGTTTACCCTACCGACGACCGATAGATGTAGTTTATTCCAGGCATCTACCTTCGCCTTGAGTACCCCCATAACAGGAGTCAAATTCCTTTGCAGGAACTCCGCAATTGGCACCGAAATCCATATTCCAAGGTATTTAAATTGGGAAACCACCTTTAGCCTCTCATCCCCAACATCCTCACTCACATTCTCTCCTACGTCATCCACCCTAAAAAGAACCGACTTATCCCAATTAATTGTTAGTCCCCACACAGTACCAAATCTCTCAACAATTTCAATGGCCCCTCTTAGTGAATCGTCTGGATCCGCCAGGAACAGCAAAACATCATCCGCGTATAACGCTATTTTTTCCTCTACTTTCCCATACCTAAACCCAGGGACCCTATCAGACTGCCGAATCTTAGCAGCAAGAGGTTCTACAGCCAACGCGAACAGGAGGGGTGAGAGCGGCCATCCCTGCCTAGTACCCCTAGCCAGCTCTATAGGTCGAGACAGCTCCCCGTTTACTCTAATTCTAGCCGACGGTAATGTAAGCCCCCCCGCTCAGACAGCAGAAATATAGCGGGGGTCCCATGTCCACATAGGCCTGGCACCTTCATTAATATTATATTCACTGGGGGTCAATTTGAGGTCAGGCTATTTATGGTTAATGTATGTAAAAGCAGTCAGATCTGGTTTTGACTGGCTTTTTGCCCGCCTAAATTTTTGACAGTTGATTGGTTGTCAATCAGTTGCTGGGCAGAATTGGTTGTTATATATGCCTGGGCGCCGGCGTTGGATACTCAGATCGCCGGCGCTTGAAGAAAAGAAGAGACCTCACCGAGTGATGGAGAAGCTCCTTCAGGAACTCCTATCAAGAGCCGGCGGGGAGGACGGAGAGGATTGGCTGAGGAGCTGCTTAGCTATGAAACCTCCACTAGCAGCCTCCGAAGCCGTCTCTCCTCCTCCTGTTCCGGAACCAGCGGTGCCAGCTACGGGGATTGAGTCGGGAACTCCGGCCGCCGTGAGCCCTCCAGTGAGGACCAGAAGACAGAAGGCGGCTTCCTCCCCTGCTCCGTCTCCTGCAGCGTCCAGGCCCGGCCTGTCAGAGGAAAGCAGGAAGTCACGTCGCCGCTGCGCGTCGAAGTCTCGCAGCCCTCTGCGAGATTTCGGCGGCCATCAGCTGGGTGAGCCGTCGTCATCAGGAGCGGCCGGAAGAGCCAGAAAGGGCACCGGCCGTAAAAGCGCTGCGGTGCCCCTCTCCGCTGGCGCTCGGTCGGCTCCTGCGGCTGCTGCACGGGGCTCGAGGTCCGCTCCGCCCCCCCTGTCATCTGACGAAGAGGAGGACCATGATCCGAGAATCGCAAGGCAGCTGCGCTCGCCCCACTCTGCGGGCTGGAGCGCGGGCTGTGAAAAAGGAGGAAGACCAGACGACCGACCTGCGAGGGGTGAGGCTTGTAATATCCCCATGTCTGTCCCTCAGAACCAGTTAAGAGACTTAATTAAGTCCGTAGTAGCTGAAGCGTTAAGCGAGGCTAATAGCTCATCTCGGGCAGCAGCTTCTCCTTCTGCTAATTTTCGCTCAGAAGCTCCTGCCCTTAGCATGCCTCCTATGAACCCGTTCAAGGAGGCTTTAACTTGTGAGCTTTCCCCTCTGGGATTCCATCTGAGCCCGTCTGTGAAGGAGCTCATTTGGAATAATCAATTTGTCGATCTGTTTTCATTGCTACCTAGTAGGGATCACCCCCCTAAGCCTGAGAAAAAAGATGACAAATCTGAGCACGATGACCCTAAACGTAGTATTAGGTCCTTTAATAACTGGGTCCAGGCGTTTGCCATCTATGCTGCCGTGTTGGGAGAGAAATCACCTAACCTTTGTAGTAGTCTCTTTCAACACGTCGACATTATTCTGGAGGCTTATAGGAATTTCGGTGGCTCCGCATGGCTCAGTTATGATGAGGCATTTAGACATAAACTGTCAGTTCACCCGGAGGTAAAATGGGGCTCCAAAGATATTGGGCTATGGATTAATCTAATGCTTCCTATGAGGAATGCTGTTGCTAGGCAGCCTGCTGTTTCTGTCAGCAAAAAAGGTGTTTGTTTTGCTTACAATGATTCTTTCTGTAAGTGGAACAATAATTGCTGTTTTCGGCACGAATGTTCTTTCTGTGGGAATTCCCACTCTATGTCCAAGTGCTTTAAAAAGCAGGCTGCCCAGCAATCCTCTAAGGAATCAATTTCAAAGGGCTCAATCGCCAGTGAGGCTGGGAAAAATGGTCCACTGGCTAAGCAAATACCCAGACAGGGAGATCAGTAATTTACTATATGGCGGTTTCTCGTTAGGTTTTCGTGTTCCTCAATTCAAGGGCTCTGGTTGTGTTTTAGTTAAAAATCTCCCGTCCATTGCCGACTTCCCTGACGTCGCTAGGGAGAAAATTTGTTCTGAGATCGAGTTAGGCAGAGTCGCCGGCCCCTTTTTGTCCCCCCCATTTTTAAATTTTCGTTTATCTCCCCTGGGTATCGTTCCCAAAAAGGAGCCGGGGTCTTTCCGGATGATTCACCACTTATCTTATCCAGTCGGCCAATCACTGAATGATGAGGTGGACAAGACAATGTGTTCTGTCTCCTACTCCTCCTTTGATGGCGCTCTGGATATGCTTAGAAAATTTGGCCCTAATGCCCTTATGTCCAAATCAGACATTAAATCTGCCTTCAGACTTCTCCCAGTGCATCCGGAGGGGTTTAATTCATTGGGTTTTCACTTTGATAACTGCTTATTTTTTGACAAATGCCTCCCTATGGGTTTTTCCCTGTCCTGTTTTTATTTTGAGAATTTTTCCCGTTTTTTGCATTGGGTTTTAGAGTCTAGCGGTTGTGAGGCAGGTATTCTACACTATCTAGATGACTTCCTTTTTGTTGGCCCATCCCATTCTATGTTGTGTGAAAATACTCTTTATAGGTTTCTTGAATTGTGCGCATTTTTCGGAGTCCCAATTGCCCATGAGAAAACAGTAGGCCCTTCTTGTCGCATGGAATTTTTGGGCATCACGATCGATTCGGAAAAAATGGAGACTGTCCTGCCTAAGGAGAAAATTGACAAGCTTCGTAGCTCTCTGGAAACCTTGTTATCAAAAGACAAAATCACCCTTAAGGAGCTTCAGTCCCTGCTAGGGCTGCTGAATTTTTCCTTGAGGGTCATTCCGATTGGCAGGGTTTTTTCCAGGTCGCTTTACGAAGCTACTAAAGGGCATTCTTCCCCTAATTCTCATATCAGATTGCGTTCCGAGGTAAAAGAGGATGCCAGAATCTGGCTATCATTTTTAGCAGGTTTTAATGGCAGATCAATAATCCAATCTCCTTTTATCTCTTCGGATTCTATTCCACTCGTTTTTTCTACAGACGCTACTCTAGGAGTAGCTTGTTTGTTCCAATCTCACTGGGTATCCCTGGACTGGCCTGTCAATTGGGTTGCTAGGAAATTGAACAAAACCCCTTTTATTACTGAGCTTTTGTCAATCCTGCTATGTATTTGCTTATGGGGCCATGAATTGCGAAACTCCAGGGTTCTACTACATTCAATGAATCAGGCAGTAATTTTTTCTATCAATACCCTTTCATCCAAAAATGCATATGCAGCAAAAATTTTGAGAAAATTAGTTTTGGAATGTTTAAATTGCAATATTTGGTTAAAGGCAGTCTCAGGGGGTGGTAAAGTTAGTTATTTAGCTGATCTTATATTGCATCGTCAGTGGCATGATTTTTATCTACAGGTCCCAATGGCAGACAAAGAGGCGTACGATTGCCCCCTTTCAATTCAGGACCTGATTCCGATTTAATCCCCTATTTTATTCAGAATTCGTTATCAAGCAGATCATGGGCTGATTACTCAGCTGCATGGAAGAAATGGGTTGATTTTTCGGTACTTTTCGGTTTTGACGCCTCTGTTTCTGACCCGACTTCGGCTTTGAAATTTGCTGAGTCTCTGGTTAAGCAGGGCTTATCTTACTCCGCAGTAGCCAAATGCCTTGCGGGAGTCTCTTTCTTTTTGAAATTGCATGGCGGTACCGCGTTAACAGAATTTTTCTTAGTTAAGCAATTTTTGAAGGGCCTGAAAAGGGAAAGGTTTTTTCCGGATTCAAGGTGCCCTATTTCCATTTCTTTGTTAATTGACATTTGTTCTGCCCTTGCGCATGTTTGTAAGAATTTTGAGGAAGCGCTTTTGTTTAATTCCATATTTTCTATCTCCTTTTTTGGGGCACTGAGGGTTAGTGAGGTAGTGTCAGCCAAGAAATCTGTCCCGTCTGGGCTCATGCTCTCGGACGTCAGAATTTTTGAATCGTTTCTTCTTTTGTTTATTAGAAAGTCTAAAACGGATCAGCTGGGGAGGGGATCTGAACTAAGATTGAATTTGTTTCCTGTCTCTAAAATTTGCCCTGTGGCTATTCTGTCCAAATGGATTACGTTTAGGCCTCCAGCTGATGGCTCCCTATTTATTCATAGGGATTCATCCCCGGTGACGGTATTTCAATTCAATTTTATTTTAAAGAAATGTTTGGCATTTTTGGGTAAAGGTCATCTCAAAATTACTTCCCATTCTTTCAGAATAGGTGTGCGGCTACAGAAGCCTCAAGAGCCGGCTTGTCTGATGATAGAATTAAAAAAATGGGAAGATGGGAGTTGAAAAGATTCAAAATTTATGTTCGTCCTGATTTATATCCAGATTAATTTTCATTTCTCTTATACCCCGCAGTTATTTGGATCATTGGGCATTCATTTGTCTTCTGGGCTCAGAAGAGGGCCGGCCTTCGATCATATTCTGAAAATCTGTCGTTCCATTCCTCTAAAGTTCAAGCTTGTTGGCATGGCATTCGCGGCCTGAATTGGCCTTCTTTGGTGTACGAGGTAAAGATTTGTTTGGAGAAGTTCCCTTATCCGGATTTAATTGTAGTGCATCTCGCTGGGAATGATTTAGGAAGAATCAACACTTTGAATTTGCTGGCCATTATGCGGTCAGATCTTACTTATTTAAGACAGACTTTTCCGTTGTCTGGTGTCGTTTTTTCAGAAATCATTCCCAGGCGTGCTTGGCACTGTAGTCAATTTTCATTTTTGGATAAGATCCGGAAGAGGGTTAATTTCTCCATGAAGAAGTTTTTACCTCTTATTTCTGGGTTTTCTTTTAGACACACGGATTTAGAAGGTTTTTTACCTGGAATGTTTAGAACTGATTTGGTTCATTTGTCCGATATCGGACTTGATATATTTAATCTTAACATGGGCAACATAATTGAGAAATGGCTGTGCGGTTTGGGGGGGGTGGCCTCGGCTCTTTGAACCTTGGCCTTCTGGGTAAAAATCACTCAACTTTGGGTGGATTTGGTTTCTGGAAGTTTTATGGACATTTGGACTTATGAACTTATGGATATTATTTATTGGTTATTTAATTAATTGGAATTTTGTAACCCAAAATAAAACCTCACGGCCATTTTATTCCAACCAATAAAGGTGTCTTGTGTTTATTATAGTTATAAGTTATAGGCCTTATGGGGACATGTAAGCCCCCCCGCTCAGACAGCAGAAATATAGCGGGGGTCCCATGTCCACATAGGCCTGGCACCTTCATTAATATTATATTCACTGGGGGTCAATTTGAGGTCAGGCTATTTATGGTTAATGTATGTAAAAGCAGTCAGATCTGGTTTTGACTGGCTTTTTGCCCGCCTAAATTTTTGACAGTTGATTGGTTGTCAATCAGTTGCTGGGCAGAATTGGTTGTTATATATGCCTGGGCGCCGGCGTTGGATACTCAGATCGCCGGCGCTTGAAGAAAAGAAGAGCCCGCCCTCCCTCCCTTTATGTTATCATTCACCTGTCGTTTGGTTTTATTTGTGGGTAAAAATCACTCAACTTTGGGTGGATTTGGTTTCTGGAAGTTTTATGGACATTTGGACTTATGAACTTATGGATATTATTTATTGGTTATTTATTTAATTAATTGGAATTTTGTAACCCAAAATAAAACCTCACGGCCATTTTATTCCAACCAATAAAGGTGTCTTGTGTTTATTATAGTTATAAGTTATAGGCCTTATGGGGACATGAATACAACAGCTGTATCCAGGCCACAAACTGCGGACCAAACCCCATACGTTCCAGCACCTGCCAGAGGTATCCCCATTCAACACTGTCAAACGCCTTATGCGCATCTAGCGATGCAATCACTCTTCGACCACAGTTATCAGACTCTACCTGCAAATTTACATATAATCTCCGCAAATTGATCGCCGTTGATCTATCAGGCATAAAGCCAGATTGGTCCGAGTGCACCAGACTCGCAATAACACTAGAGAGGCGGAGAGCCAACACCTTGGCCAGAAGCTTGACATCAATAGTTAGTAAAGAAATTGGGCGGTATGACTCCGGTTTCCCCAAGTCCTTATCCTCCTTTGGAATAACCACTATTATGGCCTCTCTCATAGAGGCTGGCAAGCACCCACAGGACCTAGCTTCCTCCAGTACCATTTTTAATCTAGGAATCAACACTTCTTCCAAACCTTTATAGATCTCAGCGGGTAGCCCATCAACCCCAGGCGCCTTCCCATTAGTCATAGACATCAATGCCCGACTCAATTCCTCCTCAGTGATAGGGGCCTCAAGGCTCTCCCTATCTGCCTCATTCAGTCTCGGCAGATCCAGACCCTCCAAGAAAGTCAATGTGTCCTCGACCGATTCACCAACCCGAGAGGAATACAAATCTGCATAGAAGTCCGCGAAGGCCCTCAAGATTTCAGGCGTTTCCGTTATTCTACCTCCACTTGCAGATTCCAAAGAGTGTATATATGAAGACCCTCTCTGAGCAGCAGCCACTACCGATAGCATATGTCCCACTGTTTCTCCCTCCTGATAAAACAATACCCTTTGGAAATCCCGTTTCCTCTCAGCTTTGCCTAACAGAATTTTTTCCAAATGATTTTGTGCGTTTTTCATCCTTCTCTCTGCCTCAGGGGTTCCCAGTGTGGCCATCCCGTCTTCTGCTTCCTTCAACTCCTCAATTGCCGCTTTTTCTGCCTCCCTCGTCCTCCGCTTACACCTACTAATGTCCCTAAACAGTAGTCCCCTCAGATACGCCTTCATTGCATCCCAGATTGTAAGAGCATCAGTGCTTCCATCATTTAAGAGAAAGAATTCCGCCACCTCCCGTCCTATACTTTCCAACTCAATACTCTGTAACCAATTGGGATGAATCTTCCATTCTCTCCCACTTGTCGAACGTGCCCCCTCCAATCTAACCTCTACTTCAATTGGACTATGGTCTGACAGGGCCCTTGGCAGATATCTCACCTCCCCAACCAACGTGTCCAAAATCCTGTTACCCAGAGCCATATCAATCCTAGAGAGCGTGGCATGCGCTGGTGAATAACACGAGTACCCTCTCTCTCCAATATGTCTAACCCTCCAAAGATCAATCATACCTATCTCCTGTATATAGGTGCCAAATGTTGTTATGTGTCCCTCCGACCTATTCTGAGTATTTTTATTTTTGTCCCAATATTCATCACAGATGTTGTTTAGATCCCCGATAATTATTAACGGTGTCGGTCCCCATCTTTCCACTCGCTCCATTACTTCTCTAATTTTCCTGCTAGAGTAGGGGGGCGGAATATACATCGCTGCAACACACAACATCACTCCATACAGTATACACCGTATTAGTACGTACTGCCCATCCACATCCACACATACCTTTCATCTCCTCATACTGAACTCCCGCTGGAACCAAGATTGAGACTCCTCTTGCATACGTGGAGAAGGTAGAATGATATCCCCTCTGGATCCACCGTCTATTCAGGACATCCACCTTTTCCCTTACCAAATGCGTCTCCAGCAAGCAAATCATTGAGGCCCGTTGGTCTCTTACATGTTGCAAACACGCGGCACGTCTGGATTTCTCCCCTAGGCCTCTCACATTCCAGCACAAAATCTTAAAACGGGTCCCCATCACTTGGCTCATCTTCACTCAAAGTATCATCTTTTTTGAGCACGAGCTGTCTAACTTCCCTCCCCCCCCCCCATCTCCCCCTCCCACCCTTCCCCCCTCACATCTAACCATTCCACCTCTTTTCAAGAGTGGGGCATCATCGCCCATAGCGAACACTCCGTTTGGCATTACCTTCCCAACCCTCCTCCCACCACTGTACATAACAGGATTTCAGACATTTTGAAAAATAACGTGTCTCAAAGTATTTTAACGTAGAATTATTTACACACGCAAGAAACCTGCATACACTTAAAATATGCCGCTTACCCTTCCTCCCTCCTTCCCAGCAGCCATTACACTCTCCCTTTAACTTTAACTGAGTATAATCCAGCTCCCTTCTTCACCACCCATACCCCCTAGTTTGTCAATCACATGACTCTATATGCCCACTGACAAATAGGTAACCAAAATCAGACTCTTCCCACAGTTTCAGTCTCCTTTTCCTTTAAGCTTTTTAGCATTGATATCGATCCACTGGGTAGCTTCCTCCGGCTTCTGAAAAAAATGAATTTTATCAAACGCCACCACCCTCAGTCTTGCTGGAAATATCATGGAGTATTGCACTCCCAGCTCCCTCAGCCGTCTCTTTATACCCGTGAACATCATCCGTTGTCTCTGCACCAAAGTAGAATAGTCTGGGTAGATAGCAATCTTTTGGCCTTCAACTGTCAGATCCGTCATGTCTCTGGCCTTCCTCAGGATAATGTCTCTGTCTCTATAATTTAGAATTTTGGCTAGCATGGTACAGGGATTCGCTCCAGGGACAGGTGGTTTCGGTGGGACCCTATGCGCTCTCTCTACCGCGAACACTTTTGTTAGCGCCATATCTCCAAAAGTCTCTAACAGCCAGTTTTCAATATATTCCGTTGGATTCCTCCCTTCAGCTTTTTCAGGGATGCCCACTATGCGAATATTGTTTCTTCTGGACCTGTTCTCAAGGTCCTCATTTTTCGCCGCCAATTCAGCTATTGCTTGAGTGAACTTTTTCTCTGCTTTTTGCAGCTGCACTATATGGTCTTCTGCAGTGCTCACTCTCTCCTCTACCTCTCCCACACGTTTGTCAATCTTCTGCATGGCTGCGTTTATCTGGGCTGTGTCTCCCTTAACCTCCTGTATCTGTAAGGTCAGAGACTGTTTACATGAAGAAACTAGCGCAAAAACGTTTCCTCGGGTCCCCCTTCTGCCACCGCCATTTTACTCTCCTTTCTCCCCTTTTGTACCTCATGTTCTCCTGCTGGGCTCTCCTCCTCTTCGGTATCAGCTTCGGCTTCCTCCTCTGCGGCCTCCGCTCTCGCAAACTGCTGGAGCTTTGCCGCCACCTCCATACGCTTTCTGCATGCGGCGTTCTCCTTATCCGCCTTCTCCCTTGTGTCGGCGCCATCTTGGATTGCGCCTGCATCCCCGGCTCCTGCGTCCTTCTGCCGTCTCCTTGTCATGTTCGCCGGTTCCAGCGCTACCGCTCAGCACCACCGGGCTCCACAAGTCTCCCCGCAGCCGGTAAGCCCCCTCAGGGACCAAACAGCAGCGGCTCTGCAGGATTTTTAGATATACAGCGGCGGGAGCTCACAGCCGCACGTCCGCTCACATGGACTCTCAGGCCACGCCCCAGGCCTCTCCACTATTACAATAAGGCCTGTTGGGACACAACAATACAGTCTGACTCAAAATGTACCGCTAAATTGGCAGAGAAGGCGAAGGGCAGTGGGCTTTATTCAGTTTTTACACTGCTCTGGTCTAATCAAAGCTAAGCTCTGATTGGATGCTGTCAAAGAAGGTTTTACTCTGATGAATAAGACTTCAAAAACATGATCCTGTTCAATAAACATAAGGGAAACCGAGGTCTTTTTTTTATTATTACCCATCCTGTAATTTGGTATTTCCCATGGTGAGGTCTACCCTGCAATTTCTGCATACCCCTCACCATTGTTGTAGTGCTAGTTAGAGAAATATTTCATCTAAATTGACTGGTTTAATATTCGCACTTGTCAATATTAAGACAACAGCAGGAAAATCAATTTGCCAATTGCACTTCATGGACTTACAAACTGGCGTGCTTACCTAGGGTGACACTGTGCGCTAATTCCTAAAGACAGCCCCTGTTCTTGAATCTTCACTATCAGTACAAAGCGGGCACCAATTCTGATTTTACTCTTCTATTAACACAACAGTAATGTATTTTCGTGAGAGAATCCACTGAACAGACTTGCAGAAAATAGTTCCCCAAAAGGATACATTTTATTAAATATTCATTAAAAGTATAAAACAAACCTAAAAAGGAGAGACACATATAATGATAAACGGAAGACAGTTGTCTCAAGGTTATTAGGCAATAGGAATGATGATAACCAGATACCTACTATGTCCCTATACACAACCCTGCCTAGCAGCGGAGGTTGGCACCCTCAGAATAAATCATGCAAGAATGTCGCCACCACTCAATGTCATCTTTCCCTGATAGACTATTGTGCCCTAAAATGATATGCAGGTACAAAAATAAAGAATGTTATGAAGGAAAAACATACAAACTCCGCTAATCCACCAACAAGATATGTGTGCTAAACATAGCCATGGAATACAAAAGGACAAATAGCTTCAAGGGACAGGACATAGGATACATCCTAGATGGCTATTTATATTTCCTAGGGCTATTGCTGTACCCCAATGTCCACAAAAAAACACACTTAAAACACGGATAAATCCCAAATATTAGTCCTGTAGTGATGATAATCCCAAGCAATGTGTCCCGTCTCTTTAAGCAGATGTACAGTCCCCATTATTACCAATACCATGTCCCAAATGATGGTTCTTGATATAAACATATTGTAATGTGTCCCACTAGTTTAAACATAGGTACATTCCCATTGTTACCAATACCAAGACACTGTCACAGTTATCAACATTGTTTCGCCTCAACGCGTTTCCCCTTATAGATGCTGGTTCATCAGGAGGCTGGAGGGAATTAAGAGCATTCCCTATGATGCCTGGATAACCGCATACACTACTGCCCCTCTTGGGATTTGTAGTTAACAGAGTGACCGCTAACAGTTGTTGCTCTTGACTTAGTGACCGTAGCATGAAGGAGCTGACTATATGATACAGCTGCTAGAAGATGTGCTGACCCGGGGCTATATATAACAACCTGTTCAGGAAAAGCAGATGCTTGTCAGCTGTCACCCTGCATGTACGCATCTTTGTCGTAACTTGGGACAGTTTGGGTTCACGGATCTATTTGTATTGTAGCGATACCCTCTTGTACTTTGATCGGGAGGTGAAACGTCGAAGAGCAGAAGAAGCAAACTTGTGGAATGAGCCCCAAGATGTGTCTCACACTGAAAGAGACGACGATCGAGAGCTGTACAATTTACTGCAGAAGCGATTACGGACCCGGAGGGGCTCAGAGGTCAGTAAGTGACTGGAAATCGTGAATGTCAGAAGCTGATTGAACAGCAGAACAAAGAAAATGGACAAAGACGTTTGGAGAATTTACTTGGACTGGAAGAACAGTAGTTCCATACTTACCAAATTGATATTTGTCAAATAATGATGTTTAAATTCTGGTTTGGGAACAGCAAAATAGGTTGCAAATTTTTGGGATAAGGGCATACGAAAACCACTAAATTTGCCAAGATTGTCTCCAGAAAATTGGGACAGTCCTGGCAAATTTAGATGTAATTTTAGTGGTCAAACATCAACAACCAAATCAACTATGGGGAATACACAAGTCCATACAAAAAGGAAAAAATATAGAGGGTGACCTACAAAAGACCACCCTTTATATTATACATACTGTCCAACATCTTTGAGAAGACCCCACTGTACAACTACTTTTCAGTGCTATTTCTATGCAGGAGATTTGGCCTTTTAAATACAGTAGACCTATTCAGAACAGAATGTTGTATCTGAAAATGATATTATGTCGCGGAAATAGGTAATAATAGGACCTGTTGTCAGGTCAAGGATGACCAGTTTTTTTTTTGTTTTTTTATATCTGCTATACCATTCCTTTTTATTTTGTGCAAACGTTATGGTTTTTACAAGAGGGTGGTGCTCACAATGTAATAATGCAGAGCACTTTAAAGTCATGCCTCCAGAAAGTCTGGCAAGCACCAACCCCTTGTTAAAGACCATAAAAATAAGCATCAAATAGAAATATCTCCTGTAGTAACCAGATTTACAAAGAATAAAAAAATGAAATACTCACTGGAGCAGTGGGTATAAAATCAGAGCAAAAATTGTTCTACTTTTGACCTGGTGAATGGTCCTTTTTACAATAGTGAGCAATAAATACTTTGCTAAAAAGGCAAACAAAACTTTAGTCCCAATTGTGCTGTCAGTTTTTGGGCTGATCATCGAATATAATTGAGAATGTAATATATTCTTCAGATTTTCAATATTAAGATCAAATACAATGAAGGATTAAAGGCTAAGGGTGCGTGTCCACGGTCCATAATGATGGCGCTTTGGACGGAGCGGAAAACCCGCTCCACCCAAAGTGCCGCCCCCTTTTGTATGCGCGATGATTCCGGATGTGTTCATTACACACATCCGGAATCGCCGCACCCTATACATAGAACTGTGTTATTTATCTTGCGGAGATGGAGCGTCGCCACAAGGTAAACAGACATGCTGCGTTCTAAAAAGATGCGCCAGCCGCATGTCCGGAAACACAGGGCCGCCGGGTGCGTGTTCGCACGCATAGTGGAGACGGGATTTCATAAACTCCCCTCCACTATGCTGTAACATCTGGACACTGTGGGCTGAACGCAGCGTTCAATCCGCAGCTAATCCGGATGTAATCCGGCCCGTGGACACATACCCTAAGAGTACAGGCCTAAGATGACAGAAAGACACACATTAGCTTTGAAGTCAGCAATGGCCAGCATGCTCAGGAAGACAGGCGAAGATGACTAGCGTTGTATCTTTGTATGAGATGCTTGTGATTTTCCATCTCTTACTCAGGGTTACTGCCGACTGAGTTTTGATATCAGCGCCCACAGACAGATACGTAAAGATGTGAAGGATCGTTGGAGGTCTCTTCTGGAAAATCTAGGTGAGCCAATGTTTAACAAATATTTTCTCAAGGTTTCTCCTGTAAACCTGACATTGCAAATAAAGCCTTAGCCTATAGAATCCATGGGCTATCTAGATTGTTGCAATTTTTTATTTTTTTTCCAATTTCTGGTGGATTGTTCCCATTGAGTTCAATGTGGAGGTGGGTGGGAATCAAAATCTGCGACAAATCTCAATTTTGGTAGTTTCTGTTGCACTGTTGCAGAATATGTACAGAGGGGTAAAAAATAAAAGTTGTAAATTTCTCCGGATGGTCCTGTGACAAGCCCTCCAATATCTGTACACCCAGCCTGTAGTGATCACTTGTGATCAGCTATCTGTGCTGGAGGCCAAAAAATGTGGGGACCAGAGGAGTGTCAACAACTGCCAGGGAAGGTGAATGTAGTGCTTTTATTGCAGATGCTTTGCTGTTTTCCCAGGAAAATTTGAAAAATAAATCACAACCAAAGTTTGCACAATGTAATACAGCTGCAAATTTTTCTTTAATTTCTATGCATTTGTGTGAATATACCCTTATTTTTCCAGTGTTCCCTCAGATTCTTCCTTTCACACTCAGGTTTTCATAATGAAGCAGATTCTTTGCTCACTGTGACCTCCAACCACTCCTATAATAGTATAGGGGACCCCACAGAGGCTCGTCGTCTGCTCAACCTGTTGGCCCAGGAGACCAGCATATTTGAACAGCACAATCTTCCACCTCCTGAGAGGTACCTATTTGTTCTGGTAAGTCAAGTGGAAGGCTAAAGATTTCTGAATACTCCCTCATATTCTGCGACACTATGTAAGCTGACCATATGTGTTCTACAGCTGGTAAGCCATCTTGGGCACATAAAGGATTGCTCGATCTATGAGAAAGCTACTGACAGACATATCTGCTGGTGGCTTATCTCTGGGAGAACAAGGCGATCGACAGTCCGAAATGGGACATGCCTGATCAACATTTTCCCTGAAGATCAGTTGGCTGGTGGCCTCTTAAACATTAAATTGTTGCTCAAACCCATCAATATCTGCGGGTGCTGCTGACATTGATTTAATGTGTATGGGAGACCTTTAGACTTGTATGTCATCAGTACATTTCATCAAAAAAGTTGTGTAAAATAGGAAAAACCTTGATTTTGTGGTTCCAAAAATAGTGCCACACTTGTCCACAGTTTGTGTGAGATTTTGCAACTCGGCCTCATTTACATAAATGGACCTGAGTTCAGTACAAGACACAATCATTGTGAAGAACAACCATGTTTTTATAATCCTGCACAACCCGTTAAGAGCAGATACAAGACCATCGTGTTATATAGCTCATTTATAATCACACAACATTCAAAGCCAAGAAATAGAGGAAAGTCCACTGACTCTGCCAGTTATTCAGATATCAGGTGAGGGTCACACAACTTCAGAAGATGTTCGGACAGAAGATGTTGCCTTCTTCGTTTTTCAATAGTATTATTCACCTTGATTTAGAACTTCTTCTTTCAAATACTGTAGTTGGTATTTTACCGGTTCATGCCACTATGACCTCTTTGCTCGTCTTCCCGTGTGGCACACTCCTCATATATTACCACCGCACTTAGTTTACTGTAGAAGACTTGTAGAAAGGTGCTGATATTCATTGGCCCTTCTAGGGATTTATCTATTTGAAATGTTATGTATCGGGGCAGTTGAAAATGAGAGAAGATTAATATATGATGTATTTTTTAAGCATACCATTAATATGCCATTTATGAATCATATCCGTTTCTGATAATTAGAACTCATGTAAGATTTGTGTAGCACATCATAAAACATCTCCATATCTATGAAGGGAACAAAATCTGACCCTGGATCTCCTTCCGAAGATTAACCTTTCATTCAAGGCTTTTGAACAGTATGTACAGTAATAGAATACCCATATTTGACATGGTGAATCTCCGCAGTGCAGGAGGAGATGGATTTATGGTCTTCATTGAAAGGTCCCTCCATCGCCCCCCTCCACCACCATCTTCCCTCAGGCTTGTCACACAATGTTCTGGATTGTGTGATTTGCTGTAAGTGGTGACAGAACAGACACTAATTACAAGTGTTAAATGTCAGCTCTGTAGTGTTTCATTCCACAGAGATCTGTTAGCGCTGATGATGAGGATGAGGAAGCCCTTATGGTTTTTGTTATGGAGAGTGTAACACTATAGAGAACAGAGATGAGACCATAAAGGTGAGACTGTTTATTTATAACACAGGAACCTAATGTTTTTCAGGACCGGCTCATCGTTCTCGATATGGGAACAGAATTTGTATCTATTGCAAGACAATTTTACCCCCCTGAGACCTTGGACAGCAACAAGAAGCAGAGTGTTGGGCTTGGCACTGCTGTCCTGGTTAGCCCAGGCCAGCAGAAAGTGGAAAATGGTGAAGACAAGGAGGAAGATGAATGTGTTGAGGTGGACGAAGAAAGTTTTCTGGTCAATCTCATTGAATGATAATTGCCAATACTAGCCTCCATCTTTTACCTATTATCCTCAGCTTTCTGTTCTCCTCCACTCTGTAGCCCACCATGAAACTACACAGCTCTTCCTCAGCCAACCATGCCCATTTCCTCCTATACAATCATGTAATAAATATAGATGTTTTTACCATTCAAATAGAATTGTTCTCCTGCCCCAAGGGTCAGCAACCTGTAGAACAACAGCTTTTGTAAAACTACAGTTCCCAGCATACCCTGTTTATGAGAAGACTGAACCCTGTTTTACATTAAGATCCGAACATACGTTTATTTTAAATACAACTTTTTTAGGCCAACACACTTCCAAAAGAGACTGTTCTTTTTAAAGAGTCTTTGTCTTGTGTCAAGTTATTATATGTTATGCGTGATTGTGTTTTTCACTAATGTCCTTTCTGGAGAAATATTACAATTAATATAGTAGTCTGATCCTAAGGGTTGATTTACCCTGCTTTGGTGCGTGGTATAAAGCCAGGTTCCCAGGAAAGCACAATGGTGACAAACCCTGTGGGATTACTTAGGGTGGCCATAGTGGATGCTACTAAGCTTTATCAGAAATAGATACCTACAAATGTTCAACATGATTTGCTGCGTAAGCAAAAGATAGGCTGTCGATGGAGTTAAAAAAAAAGAAATCTAGGATTCCTGACGATCAGAATCTAGAGCTCCACAGAGTGCTACAGCACATGCTCAGAGTTTTCCTACCCAGTGCCATCCATTTCCAAATATCAGCTACACATTCAGTTCTTCTGTTCAGTGGAATTTCCACATTCATTACCCATCTCCTTCGTCTTTGTCTGCGTATAAATCGGACGAGTGCTATCCGATAAAAAAAAATCGTATTGCACTCTGGCTAATGTTATTCAGTGATTCAGTGCTCACCTGTGAGATTTTTTTTCTCCGTTCAGATTGGACTGAGAAAAAAAAAATCACAGCATGCTGCGAGTGGCTGTTTATATTGCATGAAACTCACCAATGAAAATCAATGGGTGCGAGAAAAAAAATTGCACGGCACACAGACCATGCGTGTGCTGTCTAAGATTTTTACGCATACATCTCAACGGAAACTCGATATTTCATCAACCAGGTATACTAAATTCCCAGCCTTAACTGTCAGAATAGAATAGATATATAGATAGAAAGAATTCAGTGAGATATATAATTAGTGCTTTGCGTGTGTAGTTTCCTGTTCTTGTATTTAGCTAATAATTAAATGAATGAAATAAATGGCTTTGGGTCTCACTTTTTTTTTTTAGAACCAGCAGAGGGAAAGCAGACATCTGGGGTCTGCGTGCTTCCCAGCCTATTATTATCAGCTCACAGCTGTCTACTTAGCCTTTACGGGTTATTAGAAGGGTATACCTCCAAAAAATGATGTGGGGTACCTCCTATTATTAATAACCAGTAAAGGCAAAGCAAACAGCTGCAGGCTGATATTAATAGGCTGGGAAGGGGCCATGTGTATTGGCCCCTTCCTAAACTACTAACACCAGCCCTCAGCTGCCCCAAAATGGCGTATCCATTAGATGCACCAATTATGGCACTTGGTCTCGAGGTCTTGAATCTTTCCGATTGCCCTGGTGCGGTGGTAATGGTTTTGGGATTCATGTCAACTGTGTAATGTCTTCTGGCATCAAGCCCAGGGGTTAGTAATGAAGAGGTGTGTCAGGGACCCCAATACTAACCCTGTAGTCAAAAGAAAGAAACACACATACAAAAGTCCATCAGTGTGTTCCAGCGGCTGTGGTGAACGGTCACGTTACTGATGTCTCCGCTCATCACAACCTCCAGATGTAGCAGAGTAGTGGATCGCCATGGGACATCCATATTATGGATTTACGGTGGACCCTGTGGGGTTTTTTTTGCTAATAAATGTATAAGAGAGGGTAATTGTCAGGGAGTGCTTTTTACAATGAAAAGACTTTTGAATGTGTTTCTTTCTTTTGACTATGGCATTAGTAATGGGCGTGACTGACAGACACCTCCCCATTACTAACTCCTGGGCTTGATGTCAATGGACATTACACATTACCGATTGCAACAGCACCAGGTCAATCGGGACAAGCTGAGGCTAAGTGCCAAAATTGGTGCATCTAATGGATGCGCTATTTCTGGGGTTCGTATTATTAGTCTTGGAAGGGGCCAATATCACGGCCCCTTCCCAGCCTTTTAATATCAGCCTGCAGCTGTCTGGTTAGACTTTGCTGGTTATTAAAAATAGGGGGGATTCCATGTCATTTTTTTGTGTCCCCCTTTCTAATAACCAGTAAAGACAACGCAGACAGCTGTGAGCTTTTATTAATAGGCTGTAAAGGTCCATGGATATTGACTAGTGATGAGCTAATATACTTGTTGCTTGGGTTTTTCCAAGCACGCTCGGGTGGTCTCCGAGTATTTGTGACTGCTCGGAGATTTAGTTTTCTTTGCCTCAGCTGCATGATTTATGGCTGCTAGCCAGCTTGATTACATGTGGGGATTCCCTAGCAACCAAGCAACCCCCACATGCACTCAGGCTGGCTAGCAGCCATAAATCAGGCAGCTGCGTCAACAAAAACTAAATCTCCACGCAGTCACAAATACTCGGAGACCACCTGAGCGTTCTCGGGAAAACCCGAGCAACGAGTATATTCACTCATCCCTAATATTGACCCCGTCTCAAAATAATAACACCAGTTCAAAGCTGTCTGCATTCCCTTAGCTGGTTATTAAAAAAAAAACAAAAAAAATGAAGATCCCATGCCATTTTGTTTATAATTATTTATTTAATAGGGTTAATAAGGCTTAACACTAGTGATGAGCGAGTATACTCGTTGCTTGGGTTTCTCAGAGCATGCTCGGGTGGTCTCAGAGTATTTCGGCGTGCTCGGGGTTTTAGTTTATGTCAACGCAGCTACATGATTTGCAGCAGCTAGACAGCTTGAATACATTTGCTGTCTGGCAGCCGCAAATCATGCAGCTGCATTGACAAAAACTAAATCTCTGAGCATGACGAAATACTCGGAGACCACCCGAGCATGCTCGAAGAAACTCGAGCAACGAGTATACTAGCTCATCACTACTTAACACCCTTTAGTACTACATGAAAGGCACTAAAGTGTGCTAGTTTATTATATACAAGGGGTTTGTGACATTAAATATCTACAGGACATATCCTATTTATTCTATCTATATATCCTATCTGTATAAGATTACTTCATTAGTTTGTAAACTAGCTTTAAATCACAAAATTACAGTATGTAAAAGCTGATGCCAAAAATGGATTGCATATGCACGTCCTATAGATGCTATGTGAGAAAAATCCCATTGTACTCGCATGCCACTCATCCTACTTTTCTGGCTCAACTTTAGGCTGGGGTCACACTAGACCGTAATACGGCCGAGTGCATTGCGATAAAAAAAATTGCATAGCACTCGGCTCAATGTTAATCAATGGGGCAGCTCCTATTATCCGTTGTTTTCTCGGCCGTATTCAGGATCCGAGTGAAATCGCAGCATGTTGCGATTGTCAGCGTATCTTGGCCGAGAATCGCCAATGAAAGTCTATGGGGGCGAGAAAAAAATCAGATTACACACGGACCATCAGTGTGACTTGCGAGAAATATGCAGCGGTGTTCTATAGAAAAGCCAGCAATTCAGCGCGGTGTACAGAAAAATCACACTGACAGAATAGAATAGAATAGGTAGAATAAATGTGTACACATAGAATAGGTATATGCAATATACTACGTGGCTGGCCAATATACTACGTCGCTGGGCAATATACTACGTGGCTGGGCAATATACTACGTGGACATGCATATACTAGAATACCCGATGCGTTAGAATCAGGCCACCATCTAGTAGGTAAAATAAATGTGTACACATAGAATAGGTGTGTATATATACTCAGTGAGACACACATATATATATTTATATTTAATTCAGCGCTAGATAGCTTAAAAGCCGGTAATTCAATAGCCTAGAGAGGGACCATGGTTATTGGCCCCCCTGGCTTAAAACATCTGCCCCCAGCCACCCCAGAAAAGGCACATCTGTAAGATGTGCCAATTCTGGCACTTAGCCTCTCCCTGCTCCCATGTAGCAGTGGGATATGGGGTAATGAAGGGTTAATGTCAATTAATGTCACCTTGCTATTGTAAGGTGACATTAAGCCAGGTTAATAATGGAGAGGCGTCAATTATGACACCTATCCATTATTAATCCAATAGTACGAAATGGTTAATAAAACACACACACATTATTAAAAAAAAAGTATTTTAATGAAATAAAAACACATGGTGTTTTAATATTTTATTATACTCTTAATCCACCTGAAGACCGTTGTCACCTGAATCAAAGTTAAAAAAAAAAAAACAACAGTATCTCATACCTTCCGTCGCTACAGTCTTGTCCCACACTGTAAATCCATCTGAAGGGTTTAAATAATTTTACACCCAGGAGCTCTGCTAATGCAGCTGTGCTCCTGACTGTAAAACTTGGTGAATGAATGGAATGCAGGGGAATGTACTGTAGTAACCTCGAGTCGCGGTGATGCGCCCTCTGCTGGATGAATTCATATGAACTCGAGCGTGGGAAAATATTCTGAAAAGTTCCCATGTGTCTTTATTTCATTAAAATACTTTTTAATAATAAAGCAGAAGAAGAGAAATATATGCGGCACTCACCCTTCTGTTGCTGTGTATTCGTGCTCTTAATTGGAAGAAATATATTCATACATCCATTAGGTGTACAGGAGGGTGCGGGAATGGAGTAAGGACTTATTGTAAATCAAGCTATTTGCTACTAATGCAGAGCACCAGACACCCAGAGCTTTCGTGACACCTGCTAACCGGTTGTTTATAAAAAGTCCTAGTCCAGAAGTGCCGTCCTTCACATTATTTATTTTTATTGTCGGAACTTTTTAATAATGTGTGTGTGTTTTATTAACCATTTCGTACTATTGGATTAATAATGGATAGGTGTCATAATTGACGCCTCTCCATTATTAACCTGGCTTAATGTCACTTTACAATAGCAAGGTGACATTAACCCTTCATTACCCCATATCCCACCGCTACAGGGGAGTGGGAAGAGAGAGGCTAAGTGCCAGAATAGGTGCATCTTCCAGATGTGCCTTTTCTGGGGTGGCTGGGGGCAAATGTTTTTAGCCAGAGGGGGCCAATAACCATGGACCCTCTCTAGGCTATTAATATCTGCCCTCAGTCACTGGCTTTCCCACTCTGGCGGAGAAAATTGCGCGGGAGCCCACAACAATTTTTTCCAGGATTTAACCCTTTAATTTAATAGCTAGAGCCCCCAAATTTGACACAAAGACACTTCTTACATTACTAAAGAGGAATCTGTAATGAAAGAAGGGATATGAGATGGTTTACTGTATGTAAACCATGTCTCATATCCTGTCGGATTTGGGAAGGAGATAGGAAAAGCCGGCAATTGAATTACCGGCTTTTCTTCTATCTAGCGCTGTATGAAATATAAATATATGTATGTGTCTCACTGACATATATATATATATATATATATATTTAGACTGTATATATGTTTTTAATAATTTTTGAGGCCATGGATCCATTCTATGTCCGTTTTGCAAGCTGGCGAGAAAATCTCGCCGTACGGATGCCATACGGATGTCACACGGATAATTTGATGCGAAGAAATCGCATCCTCGCACTGCACACGGATCACTGTTTTTTAAACATTTGTGTGATTCTCATCCGTGTAAAACGGACCATATTTTTATACGTTGTGTGTGTTCCCGCCCTTAGAGTGATTTTTTTTAAGCAGATTAGGGCGAGCCTTTAGTCAATAGCTGCAGAGCACGAGGTGATTGTGTGAAGGTGACATTGTTTTGGCAACTACTTCAGCACAGGCTTGTAACATTCAGCAATAATGATTATGGGCTGTGGTACTAAAGGGGTGGTGATGTTGGATCACCCCTTTAACAGTCCTGTTATAATACATCAACTTAGTAGCTTAATTTTGTTTATACAGAAAGATCAGGGGCTACATTTGCTTGGACATAGCAAAGATGTAAGATCAGGTTCTTGTAATACTTTATGCAGCGGCGCCAGCTGTCAATGATGACCATCTGCCAAAATGCTTTTCCAACATGTTTGGGATTAATTTGCACAGACATCTGCTAATCTGATTGGTTATCACCTATGAAATAATTATTGAATGGTAACATACATGTCAGTCTTAAAGCAGGTAACAATGGGCACCTGGCTATATGGTCTCTCCAAATTAGTATCCATACCCAAACTAACATGCATTTGCTAGAAAACAAGTCTGATTTTTAATTTCGATCCACTTTCATAAGAAAGCAACACACAGGCTCCTAACAAAAATAATTAGTAGTGGATTAAGTAGCTTTTTATCCCTCCAACAGAAGCAAAGTATGTGCGGGTGCCAGCAAAGTGGGTACAGGCTTTAAAATAACTTTCTCAGATTGCATATTGGCATGAAATCAGACATGGAGATTAATGGTGCTGAGCTTGTTGATTTCATAGAGGAGAATTGTGAAGGTCACATTGACATTGAACAGCAGCCAGTTGATACTACCCGAATAAAGTGAGACAGCTGCGCTAATAACGGAAGGAATGTTTTTTAATCTTTAGATTAATTAAAAAAAAATGAAGAGATTAAGGATGCACCTCAATGACCTGAGAATGACAAAGCTGCGGAGGCCGAGCCTATCACACCGGGCGGAGGCAATGGATCCTTCTTATTTACTTGCAGTTTGCTACATGGACAGTTACTGACCCAGACTACGCGTCAGTCTTTAACCTCAGCATATGGATGACAAAACTGGAGAAATGTCCAGGCAACATCATCAATTCTATCACTGGAGGTCCAAAAAGTCACTAAACTGTAAATTAACGACCAGAGTTCTATGAACAATCTATTTCAATCCTCCCTCTCAGCTGCATGGAAAACACGTTGGAAACCACCTGTCTTCCTTTCGCTGTGAGTAACAGGTTACTAGCTCTTTTCCCTTTCTAAAATCAACAGGTTATCACCTGCCCTCCCACACCTGCCCAAGGGCACAATTTTGCCAGCCACCCATCCTTTTCAACATGGCTACCAGGTTACCTACATCTCCCTGGCTGAAAAGAGAAAACAATTACTTGTATATGAATGGTAGTATATCGTGCGTTGCCTACCCAGCGGTCCTTGCTGGTCTGGTCTGGACACACTGGAAATGGTCAACTGGAATGGTCAGAAAAACACACTCAATTATAAGCCGCAGCTGTTTCATCCTGCCCAGCCAGTAATGTGTGATACTACTACACATGGAGATCACCGTATGTTATTTATAAATATATACCCACCACTCTGATCCTGTCCTATTAATCTACACTCAGGAGATAACTGTACATTATAGAGAATTCCACCACTGTGTGATCCTGTCCTGGTAATCTACAGTCAGATCACTGTACATTATATAGAGATCCAGCTCTGTTTGATCCTGTCCTGACAATCTACAGTCAGGAGATCACTGTACATTACTGTATATAAAGATCCAGCACTATGTGATCCCGTTCTGATAATCTACAGTCAGGAGATCACTGTACATTATATAGAGATCCACCACTGTGTGATCCTTTCCTGATAATCTACAGTCAGAAGATCACTGTATATTATATAGAGATCCAGCCCTGTGTGATCCTGTCCTGATAATCTACAGTCAGGAGATCACTGTACATTACTGTATATAGAGATCCAGCACTATGTGATCCTGTCCTGATAATCTAGTCAGGAGATCACTGTACATTACTGTATATAGAGATCCAGCACTGTGTGATCCCAATCTGATAATCTACAGTCAGGAGATCACTGTACATTATATAGAGATCCAGCACTGCGTGATTCTGTCCAGATAATCTATAGTCAGGAGATCACTAATAGAAAACCAGTCCACTGGTACATAAAGAGATATCTCCAGAGGGCAAATTGCCACATTGATAGACCCATATATATCCCTAGGCACTCCAAAAAACCATAAATCCTACACAGAACCAAAGGAATATATGTTCAAAACAATTTTAACAAAATAAATATTTTATGAATAAATACATAGTCATAACCAGTATAAAACGGACATGAAAAGCACAGACATCAACTCATGTGGGGGGAAGCGCCACAACTGCAATAACAGAATGAGTCAGTGAGCGGGCCAGCAAGGGTATAGTCCATATCCACTGTTACCTATACAACATATAAAGCCCATTTAGTAGGACTGGATATAAGTGGATGTACCTAAATCTCCGTATAAATAATAAGCATAAAATGCTCCATCTCCTCTATCCAATTCAACAAGGTACAAAATGTAAGGGACCCCTTTAAAGGACGCTCAACTTACCCATGGTAATAACTGTCAGTGTGCGCTCCACAGCAGCCCCAACGCGCGTTTCGCGTGGGCTTCTTCCGGGGGCTGTGTATGTGTGTCATTCCCGAATGCTTATATGCCAATGGCACAGCTGTTCCCACTGCTAATTAACCTGCGCGGCGCCTGCGCATATTAGTATATCAAACGCCATACATGTCGTCACAGCCGTAAGTCACCACCCGCGCATGCGCACTAGAACGCGGATACCCGACAGTGTATCATAGCAACGACAGGCATAGCCTCTACGCGCCACCAATAGCAAACTCCCCGGCATACTATGGCGCATGTGCACCATGTAGCAGGCCCCACAAGACACATCCTCGCAGACCGCACACATGTCAAAGCGGGCAAAGGGAAATACCCATGATGTCATATCGCCCGCTAGACATTACGGAGGCCCGCAAGTATGTATCAGGATACAGCCACAGTGAGCATGCGCACATGCCGGGAAGGTAAAAACAGATAAACGGAGATGAAAAAGTCCCTGTATGCTACAGAGGAGTTATAAAAACTATGTATACATATATACATATCAAATGAGATAAAGGCATCCCATATCTTTCAACCTAACTAAAGTGATAAGTGCAGAAAGGTACAAATGCAGAGAACAGGTAATATACAAAGAACAATATAAATCCGATCATAATAGTACAGGATATACGTATACCAACCCCAAACTATGTGGGCCATAGACCAGTGAAAAATAACAAAAAGTGACATTAGTTCATCATATTCTTTAGTGCTTATTTTCTTTTTTCTTTTCTTTCCCTTTTGAGTCTCCTTTTGTTCTTTTTGCTTCTTCCAAATACCATTAGTGAAAATCCCACACCCCAATATGGGAAAACTCTAAATTCTCCATGGACCCTCTTTCCAGGACTCCTCTCCAAAGCAGGAAAACTGCTCCCAAGGACTACTGCATACAGAAAATCGACCAGTAGATGGCATAACATAATGAGATGAGTAACTATATAGAAAGACAATAAAGACACACACAAATAAAAACCAAAACCTAAAAAAGGAACCGACCTAAAAAGACCAAAGATATGTATATCTTCAGAGGAATGCCGAGATGCTCAACTGCTCATTGAGACCCATTGGGACCATAGTACCCAATGTTGTAATCCAACGGCATTCTAATTGGGCCAGGGTACGCTTCAAATCACCCCTAATACCACACCTTACTCAGTCAATCCCAATTAACTGAAGATCTTTTGGATTGCATCCGTGATATAGCTTGAAGTGGCGGGGAATAGTCTTCAAAAGAGCAGAATCCTCTATCTCCACAGCTGCCCGAATATCTCTAACATGCTCACGGGTACGAACTCGAATTTCACGTGAGGTTAATCCAACATAACACAGATTACAAGTACATCTGGCCAAATATATCACGAACGTGGTACTGCATGATATATAGTCTGCTGTGGAGCGCACACACAGATATTACCATGGGTAAGTTGAGCGTCCTTTAAAGGGGTCCCTTACATTTTGTACCTTGTTGAATTGGATAGAGGAGATGGAGCTTTTTATGCTTATTATTTATACGGAGATTTAGGTACATCCACTTATATCCAATCCTACTAAATGGGCTTTATATGTTGTATAGGTAACAGTGGATATGGACTATACCCTTACTGGCCCGCTCACTGACTCATTCTGTTATTGCAGTTGTGGTGCTTCCGCCCACATGAGTTGATGTCTGTGCTTCTCATGTCTGTTTTATACTGGTTATGACTATGTATTTATTAATAAAATATTGATTTTGTTAAAATTGTTTTGGACATATACTCCTTTGGTTCTGTGTAGGAGTCAGGAGATCACTGTACATTATATAGAGATCCAGCACTGTGTGATCCTGTCCTGATAATTTACAGTCAGGAGATCACTGCACATTACATATATACCCAGCTCAGTGTGATCCAGTCCTGATAGTCTAGTAATGAGATCATTGCAAAAATCTTGTTGACAGATTCTGAGTTGGGAACCCCAGTAATAGTTGATAACAGATAACATAATAAGCACAACCTGTGCCGGGAACTGTGTAACTTTGATCTGATGACAAAATGAATAGCAATGATCGCATCTTGCTGTAGTGAGCATGTTCCCATAAACAGTGGCATCTGGGCACAGTTCCATATCTGTCCTGTGTGTCAGTCAGTGGTCACTGTGTGGGTGTGAGGGGTTAGAAGCGGGTGAGGATGACTCTGTGGATAGATATAGATTGTTACAAAGCAGAATGAAAATAGATGCAGCCAAGTGTATATAAACCCAGGACACAACACTGTAGGGGAGAACAAGCCTCAGAGGAAACGCACAGCAAAAACTACTGTAACCTGTTAACACACACTTAACCCAAGATGGTGGGGAAGTCAGAGACACATGAAGAGGGCAGCACTATGGCTGAGCTGAGCTGTCAATTGAAGGAAGACAACATGGCCCGACATGAGCACTATTCCGCAGAATGGCTGGATACATCAGTCTTCAGTAGACCAGAGGAAAGGTGAGACAATTTATCCAATTATATTATAACTAGATGGTGGCCCGATTCTAACGCATCGGGTATTCTAGAATATGCATGTCCTCGTAGTATATTGCCCAGCCACGTAGTATATTGCCCAGTCACGTAGTATATTGCCCAGTCACGTAGTATATTGCCCAGCTACATAGTATATTGCCCAGCCACGTAGCATATTGCCCAGCCACGTAGTATATTACCCAGTCACGTAGTATATTGCCCAGCCACGTAGTATATTGCCCAGTCACGTAGTATATTGCCCAGCCACGTAGTATATTGCCCAGCTACATAGTATATTGCCCAGCCACGTAGCATATTGCCCAGTCACGTAGTATATTGCCCAGTCACGTAGTATATTGCCCAGTCACGTAGTATATTGCCCAGCCCACGTAGTATATTGCACAGCCCACGTAGTATATTGCCCAGCCACGTAGCATATTGACCAGTCACGTAGTATATTGCCCAGCCGCGTAGTATATTGCCTAGCCACGTAGTATATTGCCTAGCCACGTAGTATATTGCCCAGCTACGTAGTATATTGCCCAGCCACGTAGTATATTGCCCAGCTACGTCGTGTATTGCCCAGCTACGTAGTGTATTGCCCAGCCACGTAGTATATTGCCCAGCCACGTAGTATATTGCCCAGTCACGTAGTATATTGCCCAGTCACGTAATATATTGCCCAGTCACGTAGTATATTGCCCAGCCACGTAGTATATTGCCCAGCTACATAGTATATTGCCCAGCCACGTAGCATATTGCCCAGTCACGTAGTATATTGCCCAGCCACGTAGTATATTGGCCAGCCACGTAGTATATTGCCCAGCTACGTAGTGTATTGCCCAGCCACGTAGTATATTGCCCAGCCACGTAGTATATTGCCCAGCCACGTAGTATATTGCCCAGTCACGTAGTATATAGCCCAGCCACGTAGTATATTGCCCAGTCACGAAGTATATTGCCTAGTCACGTAGTATACTGCCCAGCCACGTAGTATATTGCACAGCGACAGGGTATACAGCACAGAGCCATGTAGTATACAGACTTAAAATAAAAAATAAACATATACTCACCCTCCGTTGAAGTCCTGGCCCGATGTGCGGTGCACCCGGCAGCTTCCGGTCCCAGGGTTGGTATGGGCGCAGGACCTGTGATGACGTCACGGTCACATGACCGTGACGTCATGGCAGGTCTTTCTCGCAGGACCTGTGATGACGTCGCGGTCACATGACCGTGACGTCATGGCAGGTCCTTGTCGCATACCATCTCCCACCGGAACCTGACGCTTGCATGGACTGGTCACCGGAGCGTCGCGAGGAGAGGGAAAGGCGCCGGAATGTGAGTATATGATGATTTTTTATTTTTTATATTATTTTTAACATTAGATCTTTTTACTATTGAGGCTGCATAGGCAGCATCAATAGTAAAAAAGTTGGTCACACAGGGTTAATAGCAGCGTTAATGGAGTGCGTTACACCGCGGCATAACACGGTCCATTAGCGCTGCCATTAACCCTGTGTGAGTGCTGAATGGAGGGGAGTACGGAGTGGGCACTGACTGCGGAGAGGATGGAGCGCCCATGTTGCCGCCGGACTGCGCCCGTCGCTGATTGGTCGTGGCAATGGTCGTGGGCGTTTTGCCACGACCAATCAGCGACTTGGATTCCATGACAGACAGAGGCCGCGACCAATGAATATCCGTGACAGACAGAAGGACAGACAGAAAGACGGAAGTGACCCTTAGACAATTATATAGTAGACTAGTAGACATATAGATGACGTGTGATGCCTCGCAGCCCATGACTTTGGCACTATGTTGGAAAGATACATTTTATTAAAGACTAGGGATGAGCAGACCAGTGGAAGTTCTGGTTTTGGTAGCCAGCAGAATTTTAATCCAAAGAACTTAACTCGAATTTGAACTAAAAAAAAAATCTCTCTTTCGGGTTGGGCTCATCGCTCACTCTCAGTTAAATTCAGGTTTGCTCATCTCAATTGAAGACCGATATATGGCACTGAAGTCTAGAGTACAAACAAGGATAAGACAAAAGTACAATTTAATCTCAACATGTAATATTACATAGAATATGTGACTGACTCCCTTTTTTCTGTCATTCAGCTGCAATGCTCGTGATGCCAATGTTTGGAGAAGAGAAAGCTTCAGACAGCAGGGCAAGACACATTTCCTGGTCCAACGTTCTCCAGCTCAGGTTATGAAAATGGGTCGGCTTGGTCACCGCCTTACTCAATATCAGTTGCCCTACATGAGGACACTGCCACTGCCTATCTTCAAGCCAGCAGACCTCTCCTCCAAAATGGATCGCATGGCAACACCTCCACAGCTTCGTAGCATGATTGAGTTTGAGAGAGCCCTCAGCAATCCCGGCACTGATGGGTTATGCCAAGACAAGATACCCGTCTCTCAAATCACCAAAGAGTTGCCTCCAGTCATGCAGCCAGCACGTATGGAACTCTCTAAACCTGGCCTGGCATCTTCCTTCACCAGATCTATGTCTCAGGAGGTTCAGAGAGGCTAAAGGACTATGATGGACAGTGGCATGGGGTGTGTACCATCTGAAAATTGTATTAGTCATAAGAAGGCCAGGTTTGAATGCAGTTTGTGTCTGCATTGTGTTTGCACTAGAATCTCAGTTACTGAGTTCATGCCTAGAAGCAGAATGTCCATTAGCAAATTCATTTATAGACAAATTGCTCAGATTGTGGTAGGAATATTGCAGAAGAAAGTACAGTAATTTTTGTGTCTGGAAACTACTGTATTACATTAATGTACCAGATCATCATTTTACTGTTCTGAACTTCAGCTCCTTTGTTATCCTCTACAAGTGTTAGAAGTCAATAATCCCAAAGTCTTGTTTGTTAGAACATCAGCTTTGCAGTGAGAGGTGGAACGTTCACCCATCTTTTCATTGTTTTTGAGAAGGTTCAAGATGTCATGTATAGAAATTAGTGGTTCAGAGGAAGATAGGTTTGTGGTACTTGCATTTTCTCATGTCCGTGAACAATAAGTCATTGGACATTGGATACAGGTATAGTTGAAGTGCAAAATGAATTGGCATTAGAAAGTATGAGATATGGAGCGGTCATGGAAGAGGAAGCTGAAGGATAGGAAGTTATAACTGATCCTAAAGGATAAAATGTTATAACCAGAGGATAGGATGTTACAACTTGTTCCTGAAGGATAGGACCCTATTGCTGAAAGGTTTTTTCATTGTCTGTTTTTGGTAGATTGCCTGTGAATTTATGAGCTGCATCCCATTTGTATTTTTAATTTCAGTAACTAAGCTACATGCAGCAGATTTAGGAAGTTCAAATGTGCGAAAGAAAGATCTGAAGACTTTGGGGTCATTGGATGGGTGTTTAGTCAATTCTATGTACAGCTGGGGCTTATCTGTAAAAATTAATTATAAGCTACCGAATGTGAATTCTCCTGTCCTTTAATGGGGTCAATCCTGTGTAGTAATGAACACAGATTATATGTTGCTTTGGATTACAAATATTTTGCACAGTTGTATATGTAGATATGTAATAACGTCTTTTTTTTCAGTATTATATGTTTATGTGTTACTTACTAATGATTGTAATATTTATGATATAATAAAATGGTTATATAGTTACCTCTTGTCAGTCTTCATTCATAACAGATTAATTACATTAATTGCACATGTTACAAATGCCCAACAATTATTTTGCATCCCCTGTCTAACCCCTGAATAGTTAGCACTCCCTGAATCCCTTCCACCAACCCAGTACTGAACTCGTTGTATGGCAAGCACATATTGGATTTTGTAATTTGAAGCAAATATTCATATAATTAGGTTTGCACTTTGACCTTCTAGTTTCTTTTCCTGCTTTTTCCAAAAATCAGAGCTAGAATTTTATAAATGAAAAGTTGTATGTTTTTTTTATTACATTTTTTTTTCATGTAACAATTTAAGTACCAAGAAAAGAAAGGAATGTCCAGCTTCACCGAGTCCATAAAAAAGCGTTTTCTTTATTAACAAACTTTTAACATGGAGGATACAGACTTCAGCACAACCATATGGGTAAGAATCTCAACGCGTTTCTGGAGACTAGGCTCCCTTAATCATGAAACGCGTTGAGATTCTTACCCATATGGTTGTGCTGAAGTCTGTATCCTCCATGTTAAAAGTTTGTTAATAAAGAAAACGCTTTTTTATGGACTCGGTGAAGCTGGACATTCCTTTCTTTTCTTGGATCTTGCACGCCTGGACACAGCGGGTCCGTGCTCCCGAGGTTTGGTTGCAGTATCACGGGTGAGCTGGTTTATGTTCCTTCTTACAAACAATTTAAGTACCCTAGCTCTAACCCAATCCACAACCCTATCCCTAATTCTATCCTTAGTCCTAAGTATAACACTAAACCAATCACTAACTGTAATAATAGTTATGGTTACAGAAGTGTAAAACTGTAAAAGCAGCTCTTAGTAATTAACGAAGACAGTATTGAAATGTCCTGCACCTTCATTCATTAGATGCTCATCTTCTGTCATCTTGGTCACTGCTTATGCAGAGTCAAGATGAGTCTCAAGATGAGTTTGTAAGGGCAGAGAATAAGAAGACAAAGCTTATGTCTTTAAGGCCGGTTTCACATGTCAGTGGCTCCGGTACGTGAGGTGACAGTTTCCTCACGTACCGGAGACACTGACTCACGTAGACACATTGAAATCAATGTGTCTCTGCACATGTCAGCGTGTTTTCACGGACCGTGTGTCCGTGTGCAAAACACGGAGACATGTCAGTGTTCGTGGGAGCGCACGGATTACACGGACCCATTAAAGTCAATGGGTCCGTGTAAAACACGTACCGCACACGGACGCTGTCCGTGTGCAGTCCGTGTACCGTGCAGGAGTCAGCGCTACTGTAAGCGCTGTCCCCCCCACGTGGTGCTGAAGCCGCCATTCATATCTTCTCTCCAGCAGCGTTCGCTGGAAAGAAGATATGAAAAATCCTTTTTTTTGTTTTTTCTTGATTTAAATAAAGATCCATGTTCCCGCCCCCCTCTCACCCCCTGTGCGCCCGCACGCTGGTAATAAAATACTCACCCGGCTCCCTCGCAGCGTCCTGTCCTCCCGCAGCTTCTCCTGTATGAGCGGTCACGTGGTGCCGCCGATTACAGTGATGAATATGCGGCTCCACCTCCCATAGGGGTGGAGCCGCATATTCATCACTGTAATGAGCGGCATTATCTGGACGTGTGAGACTGGCCTAAGTCTCATTCAGTATTTTCCACCAGCGAGAAAAACAAACTAATTATTTTGATCAGAGTGCGGTCCGAGTGTCATCAGTTTACTTCCTACAAGTTCCTGCCTATGCACAGTGGAGCAGAAAAAGACAAATTCATCTTGCCTGCTGTGCTCTGATTAAAGTGAACCTGACAGCTGATCAACACAGTTCAACATATGGCCAGTATGTATGGCTGTATGATCTCAGCCAGGTATGTTTGACTCTGCAGGCTGCAGCATTTCACAGAAAAACATACTTTAAGAGCCACCAGGGACCAAGCCACGCTGGAGACTAGTCGGAGAGGCAGGTCTCCAGCAGCTTCTCCCTGACCACTACCCTGCAGTGTCTCCCTGTAAGTGCACGCACGTGCACCCAGCTTTTAAGGTGTGTTCTCCTGCAAAACACCTTTGTAAAACATGTAATCCCTATAAAACTAATATTATATTAAATATATTAAAAACACCAACAACAAAAAACGTGCCACATTGGACAAAAAAAATAGACAACACAAGATATTCAGTCTGGTGGACCTAAAATACAGTGTTGTAATTCAATAGATAATGGATATTGATAGATCCACCTGCAAAAGTATAAGTATATACCTGGCAACAAAAAGGAACCTGTGAACCCCCGCTCTGATCACTTAAACTGGTACTGCCTAGCTGAGGAAGTTGGCACCTGATATAGGACGAGATGTGGCTCCTCTGCTCAACGGTGGCTCTCCCTAACCATCCCTGTTGAAGCAGAATAATAAAACATATGATAAAAGATAGTTACAGCAGTGATGCAGGACATGTGCTGATTACTGAGAGCCTAAGAATGATTATAGATGTTATCGTTCATTGCTTGTGCCTCAACACTTTTCCCCATCCTTTAGGATCATCAGGAGGCTTGATGTATTTAAGAGTAGAAAATGAAGGTCACAGGCTCATTCTGGTGTTCCTGATTTTACTAGGCCTTAAATATGTCTCCATAGTCAGGGCTTTGTTGGTTTCGGGCCACATGGTAAACTCTTTATTCAATATTGCAGATCTCCCCTGTCCCCAAAAACGAAAGTGGGCATGCACAAAAAGGAGTAGACATTATGCTAAACTGTAGAGGTCACATTGTTCATCTCCCATCACATGCATGGTGACATAATCAGGGGCAGTGATGATCAACGCATATATATAGGGTGCCAACTTCCTCAGCTAGGCAGTAACAGTTAAACCGATCAGAGCAGGGATTCACGGGTCCTTTGCTGTTGCCTGGTATATACTTATACTTTTCCAGGTGGATCTATCTATATCCATTACCTACTGACCTACAAAACTGTATGTTAGGTCCACCAGACTGAATACTTTGTGTTGTCTATCTTTTTGTCTAATGTTGCATGATTCTTAGGTGGTTTTAATATATTTAATAAGATATTAGTTTCATGGGGATTACATCATTATTTGCCAATAGCGCTCTGTCCCTCCGAAGTCTCACCATATGTCTAAGCAGTACTGTACAGCCACAAATGGGGTATTTCTACATTCAGCAAAAATTGTGGGAAAAATTTTGGTGCCATTTTTACCAATTTCCCAGTGTGAAAATCTAAAGTTTGGGGCTAAAACAAAAACGTAATTATTTTTTTCTTCATTGCCCAATGGTATAAAATTCTGGGACCCACCTGTGGTGTCAATATGATCAAGGCACCCCTATGTGAATTAATTGAGAGGTGTAGTTTGTAAAATGGTGTCTCTTGTGTTAGGTTCTGCTGTGCCTCAAAAGTAGTTTTCGACCACATATTGAGTATTGACATTCATAGAAATTGCACATTTTGGGGTCTATTTTCTCCTGCTATCCTTGGGAAAATAAAAAATTTGGGGCTACAATAACATTTTTGTGGGAAAAACTTTGATTTGTTTATTTTCATGGCTCTACTTTATAAACTTGTGTGAAGTAGCTGGGGTTCAAGGTGCTCACCACACATCTAGATAGATTCATTGACGGATCTAGCTTCCAAAATGGTGTCACTTGTGTTTTTTTTCACTGATTAGGCATATCAGGGGCACTCCAAACAAGACATGAGACTGGCAGACCATTACATCAAAGTTGGCGTTCCAAAATGTCACTCCTTTTCTGAGCCCCGCCGTGTGCCCAAACAGTAGTTTACCCCCCATATGGGATATCTGCAAACTCAGAAGAAATTACACAACAAATTGGTCCATTTTCTCCTGTTACCTTTGCAAAAAGGAAAGATTTGGAGCCAAAGCAACTCTTTTGTGGGGACATTTTTTTTTTTCATTTTCATGGCTCAACGATATAAAATTCTGTGACGCCCTTGTGGGTTCAAGGTGCTCACAACAATTCTAGATACATTCATTGAGGGGTGTAGTTTCCAGAATGGATTTACTTGTGGGGGTTTTCCACTGTTTAGGCACATCAGGGCTCTCCAAAACCGACATGGCATCCGCTAATTATTCCAGCAAATTTTGCATTCAAAAAGTCAATTGGTGCTCCTTCCCTTCTAAGCCCTGCAGTGTGGTCAAACAGTAGTTTTCCACCACATATGAGGTATTAGCATACTCAGGGGAAATTGCACAACAAATTATATGGTGCAATTTTTCCTGTTACCCTTGTAAAAATTGAAAATTTGGGGCTAAAACCATTTTTGTGGGGAAAATGCGATTTTTTAAATTTTCACGGCTCAATGTTATAAACTTCTGTGAAGCACCTTGGAGTTTAAGGTGTTCACCATACATCTAGATAAGTTTCTTGAGGGGTCTAGTTTCCAAAATGGATTCACTTGTGGGGGGGTTTCCACAGTTCAGGCACATCAGGGGCTCTCGGGTTGCAACATAGCATCTGCCAATTAGTCCAGAAATTTTACATTCAAATAATCAAATGGGGCTCCTTTCCTTCCAAGCCCTGTCGTGTGCTCAAACAGTGGTTTTCCCCCACATATGGGTTATTGGCAGGGGCAGATTATAATAAGGTCAATCTGGGCGGTAGCCCAGGGCCCAGTGGTGTGGGCGGGAGGGGGGGGGGGGCCCTGGGCTACCGCTCAGATTGCCCGCCGCCATCAGGGCATTACTGCCCTGACTGGCGTATGGGCCCGGTGGGACACACTGGGGGCAATATGCTGGACACATTGGGGGCAGATTGCTGGACACACTGAGGGCAATATGCAGGACACACTGGGGCAGAGATGCTGGACACACTGGGGGCAATATGCTGGACACACTGGGGGCAATATGCTGTACACACACGGGGGTAATATGCTGGACACATTGGGGCAGATTCGTGGACACACTGGGGGTAATAGGCTGGACACACTGGGGGGCAATATGCTGGACACACTGGGGGGCAATATGCTGGACACACTGGGGGGCAATATGCCGGACACACTGGGGGGCAATGTGCCGGACACACTGGGGGGCAATATACTGGACACACTCGGGGCAGGATGCTGGACACACTGGGGCAGATTGCTGGATACACTGGGGCAGAGATGCTGGACACACTGTGGGCAGATTGCTGGACACACTGGGGGCAATATGCTGGACACACTGGGAGAAATATGCTGGACACACTGGGGCAGATTTCTGGATACACTGGGGGCAATATGCTGGGCACACTGGGGGGCAATATGCTGGACACACTGGGGGCAATGTGTGGACACACTGGGGGCAATATGCTGGACACACTTGGGGCAGAATGCTGGACACACTGGGGCAGATTGCTGGACACACGGGGCAATATGCTGGAGACACTGGGTCAGATTGCTGGACACACTGGGCGCAATATGCTGGACACACTGGGGGTAATATGCGGGACACACTGGGGGCAATATGCTGGACACACTGGGGCAGGATGCTGGACACACTGGGGGCAATACGCTGGAGACACTGGGGCAGATTGCTGGACACACTGGGGGTAATACACTGGAGACACTGGGGCAGATTGCTGGACACGCTGGGGGCAATATGCTGGAGACACTGGGGCAGATTGCTGGACACACTGGGGGCAATATGATGGACACACTGGGGACAGGATGCTGGACATTGGGGGTAGAGATGCTGGACACTGGGGGCAGAGATGCTGGACACTGGGGGCAGAGATGCTGGACACTGGGGGCAGAGATGCTGGACACTGGGGGCAGAGATGCTGGACACTGGGGGCAGAGATGCTGGACACTGGGGGCAGAGATGCTGGACACATTGGGGGCAGAGATGCTGGACACATTGGGGGCAGAGATGCTGGACACATTGGGGGCAGAGATGCTGAACACATTGGGGCAGAGATGCTGGAGACATTGGGGGCAGAGATGCTGGACAAATTGGGGGCAGAGATGCTGGACACATTGGGGGCAGGATGCTGGACACATTGGGGGCAGGATGCTGGACACTGGGGGCAGAGATGCTGGACACATTGGGGGCAGAGATGCTGGACACTGGGGGCAGAGATGCTGGACACATTGGGGCAGAGATGCTGGACAAATTGGGGGCAGAGATGCTGGACACATTGGGGGCAGAGATGCAGGACACATTGGGGGCAGAGATGCTGGACACATTGGGGGCAGAGATGCTGGACACTGGGGGCAGAGATACTGGACACTGGGGGTAGAGATGCTGGACACACTGGGGGCAGGACTGGAGACAGATGGGGCAGGATTGGAGACATGGGCAGAATGTAGATACGGGGCATGATTGGAGACACAGGGGAGAATGAAAGACATGGGGCAGGATTGGAGACAGATCGTGCAGGATCATGGGGCAGGATGGATACTATGGAGACTGATGGGGCAGGATGGGGAGATCATATGGGGCAGAATGGATACTCATATGGGCAGGATGCGAGAACATATGGCTGGAGCCAGGAATGAGATACACGGGGCCAGGATGGGGGATATTATTATTACCATAGGGCCTAATTAAGGGATATTATTACTGCAGTGATGTAGTTATTTTATTTTTTGAGGACACTATTTTAAATGGGGGGAGGTCCTGTTACTGTGTAGAGTGATACTATGTCGCCTCTTTTTCTTCATGTGGTGTAATGTAGAAGTTAGGAAAAATTAAGTAATGTGTTCTGCAAGCGGAGCTCGAGATAACTATGTTATCTCCTGCAGAGACGAGTCCTGGCTGGATGAAGTGATGGCGGTCTGTGCTGGACGAAAGATGAAGGACTTCACCTAGAGACGTCACTGGTGAGTCAGTGTTACCTATACACTGACACTATACACTGTATACTATATATATGTATATATATATATATATATATATATATACATATACACACATGTATATATATATATATATATATATGTATATATATATATATATATATATATTCCTAGTGTATCCTCACCCATCCCCTGTAGATTGTGAGCCCTCGCGGGCAGGGTCCTCTCTCCTTCTGTACTTGTGTGTGCCTTGTAGTGTTCATGCTTATTGTACTTGCTTATGTATGCCCCTTTTTTCACATGTAAAGCGCCATGGAATAAATGGCGCTATAAAAATGAATAATAATAATATACAGTGGTCCTGTGTACAATGTCACCGGTGATCACTGTATTACCTCTACACATACACTGCATACTAAGTACAGATTTCCTGTGAATACTGGCACTTATGGTGATAGTATTGTGTTTTTTTTTCTTCCTAACTGAAGGGTAAGTTGACTAGATCAATGGATGTTTGACAGGTTATAGTTTCACACAGCAACTATTTTTCTGAAATAATCTGGTTCAGGTATATCATGACCCCGTCGCATGACCCCATCACATGACCCCGTCACATGACCGGGGGGCCCACAGTGTCTGAACAGCCTGGGGCCCTGGCTACCTTTAATCCACCCCTGGGTATTGGTATGTTCAGGATAAATTGCACAAGTTTTGGGGTCCATTTTTTCCTGTTAGCCTTGCGAACATAGAAAAAAAATCGGGTGTAAAGTTAAATTTTTGTGACAAAAAGTTAAATGTTCATTTTTTCCTTCCACATTCCAAAAATTTCTATGAAGCACCTGAATGGTTAATAAACTTTTTGAATGTGGTCTTGAGCACCTTCAGGGGTGCAGTTTTTAGAATGGTGTCACTTTTAGGTATTTTCTGTCATAAAAAACCCTCAAAGTCACTTCAAATGTGATGTGGTCTCTAAAAAAAATATAGTTGTGTAAATTTTATACAGGTCCTTCTCAAAAAATTAGCATATAGTGTTAAATTTCATTATTTACCATAATGTAATGATTACAATTAAACTTTCATATATTATAGATTCATTATCCACCAACTGAAATTTGTCACGTCTTTTATTGTTTTAATACTGATGATTTTGGCATACAACTCCTGATAACCCAAAAAACCTGTCTCAATAAATTAGCATATCAAGAAAAGGTTCTCTAAACGACCTATTACCCTAATCTTCTGAATCAACTAATTAACTCTAAACACATGCAAAAGATACCTGAGGCTTTTAAAAACTCCCTGCCTGGTTCATTACTCAAAACCCCCATCATGGGTAAGACTAGCGACCTGACAGATGTCAAGAAGGCCATCATTGACACCCTCAAGCAAGAGGGTAAGACCCAGAAAGAAATTTCTCAACAAATAGGCTGTTCCCAGAGTGCTGTATCAAGGCACCTCAATGGTAAGTCTGTTGGAAGGAAACAATGTGGCAGAAAACGCTGTACAACGAGAAGAGGAGACCGGACCCTGAGGAAGATTGTGGAGAAGGACCGATTCCAGACCTTGGGGAACCTGAGGAAGCAGTGGACTGAGTCTGGTGTGGAAACATCCAGAGCCACCGTGCACAGGCGTGTGCAGGAAATGGGCTACAGGTGCCGAAATGGGCTACAGAGAAGCAGCACTGGACTGTTGCTAAGTGGTCCCAAGTACTTTTTTCTGATGAAAGCAAATTTTGCATGTCATTCGGAAATCAAGGTGCCAGAGTCTGGAGGAAGACTGGGGAGAAGGAAATGCCAAAATGCCTGAAGTCCAGTGTCAAGTACCCACAGTCAGTGATGGTGTGGGGTGCCATGTCAGCTGCTGGTGTTGGTCCACTGTGTTTCATCAAGGGCAGGGTCAATGCAGCTAGCTATCAGGAGATTTTGGAGCACTTCATGCTTCCATCGGCTAAAATGCTTTATGGAGATGAAGATTTCATTTTTCAGCACGACCTGGCACCTGCTCACAGTGCCAAAACCACTGGTAAATGGTTTACTGACCATGGTATTACTGTGCTCAATTGGCCTGCCAACTCTCCTGACCTGAACCCCATAGAGAATCTGTGGGATATTGTGAAGAGAAAGTTGAGAGACGCAAGACCCAACACTCTGGATGAGCTTAAGGCCGCTATTGAAGCATCCTGGGCCTCCATAACATCTCAGCAGTGTCACAGGCTGATTGCCTCCATGCCACGCCGCATTGAAGCAGTCATTTCTGCCAAAGGATTCCCGACCAAGTATTGAGTGCATAACTGAACATTATTATTTGATGGTTTTTTTGTTTGTTATTAAAAAACACTTTTATTTGATTGGATGGGTGAAATATGCTAATTTATTGAGACAGGTTTTTTGGGTTATCAGGAGTTGTATGCCAAAATCATCAGTATTAAAACAATAAAAGACGTGACAAATTTCAGTTGGTGGATAATGAATCTATAATATATGAAAGTTTAATTGTAATCATTACATTATGGTAAATAATGAAATTTAACACTATATGCTAATTTTTTGAGAAGGACCTGTAGTTGTGTAAATTTTATAGTTGTGTAAATTAGAAATTACTGCTCAACTTTTAACCCTTATAACTTCCTAACAAAACAAATCAAATGATGTTTAAAAAATTGGTCTGATGTAAAGTAGACATGTGGGAAATGTTATTTATTATTTTGTGTGATATAACTCTCTTTTTTAAGGACATAAAAAATAAGTTTGAAAATTGCAAAATTTTTGCCAAATTGAATTTTTTTTTACAAATAAATGCAACTCGTATAGAAGAAAATTTACCACTGCCATGAAGTGCAATATGTTACGAAAAAAACAGTCTGAGAATAACTAGGATCTGTTGAAGCGTTCCAGAGTTATTACCTCATAAAGTGACATTAGTCAGAACTGTAAAAATAATTCAATCATCTGTACAATACTAAGGAAATCTTGGAAACATGACTTATTCGGGGCCATGAGGACTGGAGTTTTGGAAACACTGGTCTCAGGGCCATATTTGCAGAGGCGTAGCTAGAGCTTTTGCCGCCCGGGGCTGATCCCGAGTTTGGCGCCCCCCCCCCCATTCCCCCCCCTTCCCGGGTCAATACACACAAAGGTTACCAAAAATGGTTTTCCTGTTTTGTAGAACTTAAACTGGGCCTAATGGTGTCACCCCCACATGCCACACCTGTGACTTAATACCACCACACCATGACCAGGCCACATAGTGACCGAATAATACTACATACAAGGGACAAATACCACCGCACCATTTCCAGACCACATATTACCACCACATAGTGACTGAATACTACAATACTGATCAGTAATAAAAAAAAAAACACAATACTATCACCATAAGTGCCAGTATTCACAGGAGATCTGTACTTAGTATGCAGTGTCTGTGTAGAGGTAATACAGAGATCACTGGTGACATTATACACAGGACCTCTATATAGTATACAGTGTATAGTGTCAGTGTATAGGTAACACTGACTCACCAGTGACGTCTCTAGGTGAAGTCCTTCATCTTTCATCCAGCACAGACCGCCATCATTCCTTCCAGCCAGGACTCGTTTCTGCAGGAAATAACACAGTTATCTCGAGCTCCGCTTGCAGAACACATTACTTAATTTTTCACAACTTCTACATTACACCACATGAAGAAAAAAAGGTGATATAGTGTCACTCTGCACAGTAACAGGACCGCCCCCCCATTTAAAACAGTATACTCAAAAAATAAAATAAATACATCACTGCAGTAATAATATCCCTTAATTATCCCCTATGGTAATAATATTCCCCACCCTGGCCCCGTTTATCTCATTCCTGGCTCCAGCCATATGTTGTCGTATCCTGCCCTCATGAGTATCCATTCTACCCCATATGATCTCCCCATCCTGCCCCACCAGCCTCCATCGTATCCGTCCTGCCCCATGATCCAATCCTGCCCCGTGTCTCCAATCATGCCCCGTATCTACATTCTGCCTATGCCTCAAGTCCTGCCCCCAGTGTGTCCAGCATATTACCCCCATGTTGTCCAGCAATCTGCCCCAGTGTGTCCAGCATATTACCCCCATGTTGTCCAGCAATCTGCCCCAGTGTGTCCAGCATATTACCCCCAGTGTGTCCAGCAATCTGCCCCAGTATGTCCAGCATATTACCCCCAGTGTGTCCAGCAATCTGCCCTCAGTGTGTCCAGCAATCTGCCCCAGTGTCCAGCCTTTCCCCAGTGTGTCCAGCAGTCTGCCCCAGTGTGTCCAGCATATTACCCCCAGTGTCCAGCATTGCCCCAGTGTGTCCAGTATATTACCCCCAGTGTGTCCAGCAATCTGCCCCAGTGTCCAGCATTGCCCCAGTGTGTCCAGCAATCTGCCCTCAGTGTGTCCAGCAATCTGCCCCAGTGTCCAGCCTTTCCCCAGTGTGTCCAGCAGTCTGCCCCAGTGTGTCCAGCATATTACCCCCAGTGTCCAGCATTGCCCCAGTGTGTCCAGTATATTACCCCCAGTGTGTCCAGCAATCTGCCCCAGTGTCCAGCATTGCCCCAGTGTGTCCAGCAATCTGCCCCATGGTCTCCTGTATTGCCCCAGTGTGTCCAGCATTCTGCCCCATGGTCTCCAGTATTGCCCCGGTGTGTCAAGCAATCTGCCCCATGGTCTCCAGTATTGCCCCAGTATGTCCAGAAATCTGCCCCAGGGTCTCCAGTATTGCCCCAGTGTGTCCAGCAATCTGCCCCAGGGTCTCCAGTATTGCCCCAGTGTGTCCAGCAATCTGCCCCATGGTCTCCTGTATTGCCCCAGTGTGTCCAGCATTCTGCCCCATGGTCTCCAGTATTGCCCCGGTGTGTCCAGCAATCTGCCCCATGGTCTCCAGTATTGCCCCAGTATGTCCAGAAGTCTGCCCCAGGGTCTCCAGCATTGCCTCAATGTGTCCTGAAATCTGCCCCATGGTCTCCAGTATTCAGTGTGTCCAGCATTCTGCCCCATAGTCTCCTGTACTGCCCCAGTGTGTCCAGCATTCTGCCCCATGGTCTCCAGTATTGCCCCAGTGTGTCCAGCATTCTGCCCCATGGTCTCCAGTATTGCCCCAGTGTGTCCAGCATTCTGCCCCAGGGTCTCCAGTATTGCCCCAGTGTGTCCAGCAATCTGCCCCATGGTCTCCAGTATTGCCCCAGTGTGTCCAGCATTCTGCCCCATGGTCTCCAGTATTGCCCCAGTGTGACCAGCAATCTGCCCCATAGTCTCCTGTATTGCCCCAGTGTGTCCAGCAATCTGCCCCATGGTCTCCTGTATTGCCCCAGTGTGTCCAGCAATCTGCCCCATGGTCTCCTGTATTGCCCCAGTGTGTCCAGCAATCTGCCCCATAGTCTCCTGTATTGCCCTAGTGTGTCCAGCAATCTGCCCCATGGTCTCCTGTATTGCCCCAGTGTGTCCAGCATTCTGCCCCATGGTTTCCAGTACTGCCCCAGTGTGTCCAGCAATCTGCCCCATGGTCTCCAGTATTGCCCCAGTGTGTCCAGCAATCTGCCCCATGGTCTCCTGTATTGCCCCAGTGTGTCCAGCAATCTGCCCCATGGTCTCCAGCATTGCCCCAGCCCCAGACAGTCAGACATAAAGAAAAAAAAAAAAAAAAAGTAAAATCCTCACCTCTCCCGTTCCCAGCGCAGGTCCGGTGCAGTCAGCGTCTCTCCGGCTCTGCGACGCTCAGGACAGAGAGGCAGAGCGGCGCGCACAGTAGTGACGTCATCGCGCCCTCTGCTCTGAGACGTCACAGAGTCAGAGGACGCTGCAGCTGCCGGCGCCGCAGGAACCAGGAGAGGTGAGTATAGAGCGGGGGGCGGGGGCGGGGGCGGGACCCGGGGGTGGGGGGAGCTGGCCCTGGTCGTGGCGGCAGACGGCGCCGCCCGAAGATTTAAAGGGGCGTCTTTTTTTTTTTTTTTTTTCATCTTCTTCTCCTGCAGCGCCGGCCGCCCCCAGCATTGTGCCGCCCGGGGCGGACCGCCCCCCCCGCACCCCCCTTCCTACGCCACTGCATATTTGCCACTAGGCACTTGAGGGCATGTGCCTAGGGTGCCAGGATGTGGGTGGGGGGTACACCTGAGCAAGTTGTTTTTTTTTCCTGTTTTTTTTTTTCAAGTTCGGGGTCAGAAGCCCGTCCACCCACCCACCTCCGCACGTTCTTGATCACATCATACTCACCCTCTTCCAGCGGTGCCTGCAACTCCGATGGTCTCAGCGCCAGCAGCTTCTTCCTGTGTGAACAGTCATGTGGTACCGCTCATTAAAGTAATAACTATGCACGCGTCTCCAATCCCATTGATGTGGAGCACATATTCATTACATTACTGAGTGGTACCACGTGACCGTTCACACAGGAAGAAGATGCCGACGCTTGGACAACAGAGAGAGGGGGGATGAGCCCAGCCATGCATACAAGGAGGGATGAGCCCAGCCTCCATGCATACAATGAGGGATGAGCCCAGTCGCCATGCATACAAGGGGGATGAGCTCAGCCATGCATACAAGGAGGGGAGGGGGGATGAGCCCAGCCATGCATACAAGGAGGGAAGGGAGGGGATGAGCCCAGCCATGCATACAAGGAGGGGGGATGAGCCCAGCCATGCATACAAGGTGGGGATGAGCCCAGCCATGCATACAAGGATGGGGGGAGTGAGCCTAGCCATGCATACAAGTATAGGGGGGTGAGCCCAGCCATGCATACAATGAGGGGACCGGGGGAGCCATGCATACAACGGGGGAGCCACACATAGCAGGACAGGATGAGGAGCCACGCATAGCAGGACAGGGATGAGGGGACAATACATACCGGCGTATACTTGAGTCAATAAGTTTACCCAGTTTTCCATGGCAAAATTAGGTGCCTCAGCTTATACTCGGGTCGGCTTATACTTGAGTATATACAGTAAGTATATGGTCTCAGCGCCAGCAGCTTCTTCCTGTGTGAACGGTCACGTGGTACCGCTCATTAAAGTAATAACTATGCACGCGTCTCCACTCCCATAGATGTGGAGCACATATTCATTACATTAATGAGTGGTACCACGTGACCGCTCACACAGGATGAAGATGCCGGCGCTTGGACAACAGAGAAAGATGCAGGGACCGCACGAGGACTCAGAGGGCGAGCCCAGCCATGCATACAAGGAGAATGAGCCCAGCCATGCATACAAGGGAGGATGAGCCCAGCCATGCATACAAGGAGGGATGAGCCAAGCCTCCATGCATACAAGGGGGGATGAGCCCAGTTCCCATGCATACAAGGGGGATGAGCCCAGCCATGCATACAAGGAGGGGATGAGCCCAGCCATGCATACAAGGAGGGGAGGGGGGATGAGCCCAGCCATGCATACAAGGAGGGGAGGGGGGGATGAGCCCAGCCATGCATACAAGGAGGGGAGGGGGATGAACCCAGCCATGCATACAAGGTGGGGATGAGCCCAGCCATGCATACAAGGTGGGGATGAGCCCAGCCATGCATACAAGGATGGGGGGAGTGAGCCCAGCCATGCATACAAGGATAGGGGGGTGAGCCCAGCCATGCATACAATGAGGGGACCGGGGGAGCCATGCATATATCAGGGGAGCCACACATAGCAGGACAGGATGAGGAGCCACGCATAGCAGGACAGGGATGAGGGGAGAATACATACCGGCTTATACTTGAGTCAATAAGTTTACCCAGTTTTCCGTGGCAAAATTAGGTGCCTCAGCTTATACTCGGGTCGGCTTATATGTGAATATATACAGTAAGTATGTAAAACTTTTTTTTTCTTTATAAAATGAATTAAATAGATGATGGTGGGGGGCTGCAAATGATGATGATGGAGTGGGGCTGCAATTTGCAAATGATGGAGACTGGCTGCAATTTGCAAATGATGGATGGGTGCTGCAAATGATGAGGGGGCTGCAAATGATGATGGAGGGGGCTGCAATGTGCAAATGATGGAGGGGGGCTGCACATGAACAGAAGGGGACTGCACATGATGAAGTGAAGGGAGAATGGGGTACTGCAAATGAAGGAAGAGGGGGACCGCAAATGATGAAGTGAGGAGGACTGCAAATGAAGTGAAGAACGGGGGACAGCAATTGAATTGAAGGTGGGGGATGGGGAGAGCAAATGAGGACCTGGGGAGAGCAAATAATGATGAATTTTGAGGGTGGTGGGAGTAAATGATGTATTGAATGTGGGGGTAGAGCTGTTGAAAATAAATAAATAGAGGGTGGGGGTGGGAGAGAGAGAAGAAATGACAAGAAATTGGGGCAGAAGGGGCATGTAAATATAATGAATCGGGGGACCAGGAGGCACATAGTAGGGGGTGTTGAAGATGCAGTGACTGATTATAATTAATTGCGGGAAGAGTACAGGGGCTAATTAATGTATATATTAAGTGGGAGAAAATGGCTATTTATAGTTGGTGGGGGCACAATGGTGGATTAATAATAGCTAATTATATATTAATGGTGGGTGTACGTCTGTATTCAGATGTGTAGTGTAGAAGTCAGAAATTACTGCTGGCAGATTACTGCTATTTATTCTGTAAAATTGTGAATGCAGCTGTTGGCTATTAACTGCTTGTAATCGATGATGAGTATAAGATAGAGTAAATAAATATTAGATCATTTTCACTCATCCAATATTCTCATAGTGTTCTATTCATTATAAACAAGTACTCATTATAGTCTTTGGGCATGCTCACATGTCCAGCTTTTTATAGATAAATTGACGCTATCCGTGTGGCATCATAATGCTGTCAACTTTTCACTGTCAAATAGGAGGTAGAAGTTGGAAAATGTTGATCTCTTTCAATCCTTTCAAACAAAAACCACACTTATGGTAAAAATGTACATCGTTACCAAAAAAATGACAAAAATCGTTTAAAAATCATTGACCAAAATGTATCCATATAAGGGGATAGATATGATTTCTCATTTCAGTTCTTGAAGAGAAACACATCTTATGAGCCCAGTTTCCTACATGAACCAGACAACTAAATAAACTCTAGAAGAAAAGCTATAATATCTGACAGCATCACAAAATGTGTCAACTGAAGGAAACTAAATTTTAACATGCACCCCTCTTAATATATGGCAATCATCATTATTATAGAGCACTGTGTACTTACAATTGCTCATTTTTCCCTTCAGCCCTTCATTTTTCCCTTCTTCCCAGTTAATTATTTTCTTTACTATTAGGTCTATGACATCACATGAGTAAAAACAGACTAGCTGAATCCTTCTAAGCTCTATGTAGAAACAGGAAGCCTCTCTTCCCTGCACGAGTCATCATTAGAACTACTATTCTACATCACGTGATATAGAGCTAATGGAAAAGAGAAGAATTAGCTGGGTAGAAAAGCAAAATGAGCAATTGTAAGTACACAGTGATATACAATATCATGATTGCAATACACTGTATTAAGAGGAAAAAAACTTTCGAAAAAGTTTCCTGAATAAATGAGATCCCATGCTGTCATGACGTCACCGCTGTGCTCTGCTTTACGGCCGGCCGGCGCTGACACAGTCAGTGCGGAAGCTGACGCCGGGGGACGTGACAGACATCGGAATGTGAGTATGTTCTGTTTTTTTTTTTTTTTACTTTTACAATGGTAACCAGGGTAAATATCGGGTTACTAAGCGCGGCCCTGCACTTAGTAACCCGATATTTACTCTGGTTACCAGTGAACACATCGCTGGATCGGCGTCACACACGCAGATTCAGCGATGACAGCGGGTGATCAGCGACCAAAAAAAGGTCCTGATCATTCCCAGCGACCAACGATCTCCCAGCAGGGGCCTGATCGTTGGTCGCTGTCACGCATAACGATTTAGTTAACGATATCGTTGCTACGTCACAAAAAGCAACGATATTGTTAACGAAATAGTTATGTGTGAAAGTACCTTAAGACAGGAGGATTTCCTGGTTTTGGGTCAGTCAGGCTAAGGAGTCCGGGCAGGTCAGCTGAGCCTGGGGGGCCCCAGCTAAGCAGTGAGCCACGTAATGTTAAGTGTGAAGCCCAGTCATCCAGGACCGCAGAAGTGAGAGCAGCAGGACAGCAGAAGGGAGAGCAGCAGGACAGCAGAAGGGAGAGCAGCAGGACAGCAGAAGGGAGAGCAGAGGTGATAGCAGAAGTCACCACAGAACTGAAGCGCAGGTCGCTCCATAATGTTGCAGCTTTCTACTTAGGTAGATGCCCTTATGTGTGGTGCGAAACAGACAAGGGAATCCTGAACATTGCGAAGCTGAACAGGGAGTACGCTTCAGTACCGGTCGAGGCGGGACAAACCGGGTACGACCTAAAGGACATAGGGAAGAGCACAGGGAAAGTGAAGGATGTGAACTGTGCAGAACTCTGTGTTGATGCTGTAACTGATATGGATGTGCTGCGATTGGAAACAAAGTTCTACATTTTAAGTTGGAATTGGACTCTGTCTATTTATGTGAAGAAGTGTCCCTGAGTCTAAGTGAGGCCTCTGAGAACCAGGCAAGTGAGACAGTGGGACTGTATATATGTGATGCGGGTGGTTAGGGCACGCTAAAGCAGACACCTATGTAGGCCATGACTACGGCCCTGGCTGCTGCTCACAATACAGCTCTTATTCATATCCTTGGATTGTCAGTTACTGCAGGGTATAACAGCCGTCAGGAGGCAAGAGCAAGACATGTTCTCTGTAACCACACTGACCACGAGGAACACGGACAAAGGACACCCCTATATTTCTTAGGCTAGGTTCACATTGCGTCAAGTACATGGCGTTAAACGGATGCGTTAAACGCATGTACAGAAACGGAGCAAAAATATGTGAAATTCGTCGTCACGGTAACGCTAGCGTTAACGCATGTGATCGCGTTTTTTCATTTTTTTAAAAATTCAACATGTGTGCTATGTACCTTTGTTGTTTTTGCGTGTTTTTTGGGGGGAGGTCTAGCAGCCTCGGGCTCAGAAGACTCCTATTCACAATAAAACAATAAACAGGATTGCTATGCCTAGCTCAATACAATGGAGTTTCACACAACATGGTTTTTTAAAGTGCAAGCCTACCGACTCAGAAGAAAAAAATCGCAGACACGCTGCTGCTGCTGACATCTGTATCCGACATCTGTGTGCAACAAAGCAATACATGTTTAGTACACACACATCCGACGGACATTACAGACTCCCATGATGTATACAGAGATATATAATATATAGAAATGTACTTACATTTTATAAGAGCTACGGCAAAACACTCTGTCACGTGCAGGAGACTTTGTGTGAGTGGGATATTCCTCCTTTAATGGCCGAAATCACATTTCCTGTCACATGACCACATGTGACCACCCTCAAACGCTATTAAAACGTGTGGTCCTATTTGGAAATTTTTCATGATTTGCGTCTGACTGCGTTTGCCATAGCCTTCTATGGTAGAATGAACGCTTCCGTTAGTAGTGCCTTAGCTTGGCCGGACCCGAAAACGCTGCAAGCCGCGTTGAAGGTCCGTCAGAAAAAAAACGTTATGTGACAAACGCATACCAATTTAGGGATGCGTCACGATGCGTCAGACAATGCAAGCCTATGGGCGCGTTAGTATGTGCGTTACATTGCGTTTTTACTACTTAAAAACGAGTCCGTTAGACGGACACACCTAGCGCAATGTGAACCCAGCCTTAGTATTCTTCAAGATACCATATCAAAATGTTTTGTTTTGGGGGGTTTTGTGCACTTTTTTCTTAGCTGGACAATTTCATAATTTAGATCACAAATTCTCTTCCATTGGCAGCAGACTTGTCTCTCATCTCACGCAAGTCCCAGAGGGAATGAATGAATTAATTGCCGTAAGTGATCCGTTACGCGGCAGATGCGGAAAAACTGCCTGATCGGCTGCAAAAGGCTGCTTTCACATCAGCGATTTTTGCCAAAGTCACTGCCGATAGTGCCATACTCACCAATGGGGGAGGCAGCACTAAAAGTGCCCAGGGCAGCAGAAACTCTAAATACGGCCCTGACTGGTCTGAATGATGGCAACAGATGGTTTTCCACAAAAAAAGTGTGAAGAAACCTGTTGCCATCTGATGCATTTTTGCAGCATTTTTGGCATCACTTGGGAGTCGGGACACAAAATTTTAGCATTATGTTAACCTAGCCTTAAATAAGCCTTTCAACCATCTAAGGTGGCTGATAACAGGGAACAATTTGGCTTAGTTATTACTGTAATACCTAGATACATCACACTTGTCCTTCCAAAATATAAGCCCAGGACTACAGACTGGCTCTGTGCTATAGCAATAACACATGTAGAGGTTGCAAATTACCAGACGCCTCTGTCTCTGCAGTCCGCAGATCCCAGTACATAAAAGAGCAGCGGTGATATCACATATCATACTAATTGCAGTATGGGAATAAATGATCTGTATGAAAAGATAACAGTGGGGGAGGGGAGTGTTATATTTAATACCACTGTTTATGTTTTCTCCCAGTGGTTGCCGGAAAGTTGGCTGCTGTTAGGAATTCACATCTAGTGGAATGTCCTCTGCTGAGAGAGGGATTTAACAGGCTCTTTATTAGGAACCACATGTTGGAGGAAAATAGATGTTTAAAGGGATATTAACTCCTTAAGTACGACGGGAACATTGTTGTTTATATAAAGAGGTGCTATACCTTTTATTTTATTGGTATTTTAGGAGTGGTATGATGTAGTAAATGGGTGGTCTTCATCCTATGCAATAGCTACGAATGCACTGACAGCAGCCACTTATTTTTGCATGCCTACAATTATAGTTGGAGCTCCACAGTTTACAGACCACCAGCTAGCTATAACTGTATCACGAAGGTGGCCATACATCTTAACATGCCCAGATTAGCTCATTCAGCTGGCAGGTGTCTCTTCTGACTCCCAATTCCTGTGCTCTGTATGGGAAGAGCAAACTAAGGACCCACTTAGGATGATAAACATGAAGGAGCCTTCCTTGAAACTCTCAATTATTGATTATTGGCCCGTCTAAGCAGGACAGTAATCACATGACAAATGAGTAGAATGCTTGTTCGGTGTGTGAGATGACTGTAAGCAAACGTAAAAATCATTGTTTTTGGAAGCATGTCACCACATGCGAGCAAGTTAACAAACATACAATGCACATGGAAGTGCTGTCGGCCCATCTTTACAGGTTTTAAGCATTTGCCAAGTAGCTTGCATATAGGGATCATTTAGCGGCCAAGGTAGGCCTTTATAAATGGGTCCTAAGCCCCAACAAATCTTATTAGCTTATCTGCTTGCAGAACAAAAGCATTAAATTCAAATCGCAGGTAATTATCACCACTAGTGATGAGTGAATATACTCGTTACTCGAGATTTCTCGAGCACGCTCGGGGGTCCTCCAAGTATTTTTTAGTGCTTGGAGATTTAGTTTTTCTTGCCGCAGCTGAATGATTTACCCCAGTGATCCACTCCACGCTCCATTGCTGGTGCCCAGATAAATTTCACTGGACCATTAGTGATGATGCCCCAACCACCAATCTCCCGACCCTACACTGATCAGTGGCGTCAGGTGACTGGTGTGTATGATGTCATTACTACCGGTCTGGTAAAAAGAGACAACACAGAAGAGGACTCCAAGGTTAAACTGAACTTCTCTTCTTATTTTATCCCAATGATTTTCACCTCTCATTTTTAAGAAAAAAACTGGGAAAACCCATTAAATAGAAACGTGCATTATTGAACATAACAACCTATTTACTGCATGTAAAAGCAACACATAGCTCCATACCCACACATGTAGAACAAACCTCAAACAGTCAGGCCCATGATAGCTAGGATATCTCTTAGTTAAGACAAATCCCATCTGAGGCATATGAAATGTGCCAGACAAGGTAGTCAGAAACCACACAGCTACTCATGTATCCATTGCGATCGCAAATAAAGTAACTTTCAGCAAAAGACCCGACAACTGAGAATGTCAGAAATAAAAATGCCAGAAGTCTCACATGAGTTAATCCTTGAGATGAGATTACTCTGCAATCTACACAGGTTACAGCACGTATGTCTGAAACACTACATCCATGGAACAATATGCGTATAAACATACTGCTCTTGAAAAGGTTCCGCATCATATCAACCTGGAGTCAGTCCAAGACACCACAGCAAATGACAACTGGGAATGTAAAGAGCGTGTCAAGTAGATGTGCCGGACCCCAACTCTGACCTTCAGTTTCAGGAAAATCCCTGAACATAGAAATGCATTATTCTACTGGCCTTGGACGCAAGGTTGTCAACCATCCAGAAACTCCAGAACAGTCTGTAAAAGTAGGCCACTTTTTTGCCCAGTCCATAAAAAAGATGTAAAGCAGCGGTGATTTTTTTTGAAGCTGAAGAAACTAATACAGATTATTTTGACTGTAATTATCATCATTTTTACAGTTTACAGTGAATGCAACTGATGGCTTCAGATCAGAATTATGGTCTGTAGACATGCATCATTTATAACCATGATGATTTATTATAGTTTTCCAATGTGTCTCTAAAATATTGTCATCCCATGATTTATTAATAAGCTGCCCAAAAAAGTGTAAAAGTCAAAGTTGGCAACCCTGCTTGGATGATACTATAAAGCGTAATGTGAGCCTTTATACATTGATGCTACCTTGTAAATACATGGGATTTTGTCTTGATTTTCAGAATGTGTGCCATCACATTCTGAGATAATAGTATTCCTTTACAGTATATTAAACTTAATATATTGGATTAATAAAAGAGGATCCTGATTTGAGAGGTCCCTGCTGATAATGTAAAGTGTATGAGGATATTCTGATTTTACTTTGATTGACTTGAAATTTCTAGGCTCCACTGGTGACATGATGCTCCATCATATACTATGACATTACCCTGTAGAGACTGCATACACAATAAAACTAATGTGTCTCTTAGTCTTTAGAGCGAGCTCTGCGGGCACAAGTCCATCATTCGGCAATTTACATGATGTGTTTTGCCATCATCTGTTTGTAGTGCAGAAGGCCCTACAAAGCCTCACAGGTATAAATCTCAAATGAGATTTCAACTTAAACATTGACCTGTCATTTGCCATAAATATGTAATTTTTTCTAACTTGCTGTAAATTCTCCTCTTGCTTTGAGTCTGGCGTTTTTGTTTTTTCTTCCTGCGCTTCTTTGTTCCTGAGACATAGGGTCCTCTTCCCTTTTTTGGAAATCTGGTCTTCTTACCCAACTGTTCTCTGGGTACCTTCCTGATGATCATGCCCTCTTGTTAGCGAGATTGTTCAGTCTTTGAAGTACTGTAATGATCTATTCTTGAACATTTAACATTCTAAGGTCTTTAGAGTCTGAGCTGTAGCTCTTTGGGTTTTGCTCTCTCTGAGCAATCCATGCTCTGATCTTCGGATGAATTTAGTGGAACTTCTACTCCTGCAAAGATTATCAAATCTCTTGAATGTTTTCTAATAATCTTTCTCAAATTAGAATAATGGACTCCAAATTGTTTGTAAATTACCTTATAACTCTTCTCAGATTGATGAGCCGCAATAATTGCTTCTCGAAGATCATTGCAGTTATCTTTCTTCCTTGGCATTGTGTAGACACATTTCAGAATGCTTCAGGCGAGCAAACTTTCTGCTTTTATATCCATTGCCACACTTGGTGATTATCAATTAATCAGGGGTATTTGATGAGAAGCACATGGCTGCGACTTACCTTACTAAATCCTATAGAAGCATTAAGGGCGAACTTAATTTCTCACACACTACTTCTGCGTTTAAGCCTAGTTCTTGCTAAATAGTGATACTGTGTAATTTGTCATGTGTTGTTGTTCATCTGAGGTTGCATTTACCTAATTTTCAAACTTTATAACGACAAGATTTTTTTTTTATTATGTTCTGATGTACTGTATAAAACCTTAGGATTCAAAAAGGATGTCCTTAGATTTTCTCAAGACTGTAGTTCAGTGTTACAGAGTCTAAACATATAGAGCTTGCTCCAAACAAATCCTCCCTAAAGTTACGTGCTGTACCCAGGAATATGCCTGGAGCAGACAGTACAGCCCGTCCCATCACACATGCAGCTGTCAGACTGGGATTCAAGGATTAACACAACATGTAATATTAGATCACGCGATTCATCCAGGGAGAAGAAATGGGGGAGTCTGGGGATGGAAAAGAACTGAGTAATGTCCAAAACCATGCCATTAGCTCTAAGGCTATAAAATGGACAATGGCATTTTAAACGGAATGTCAGAATTGTTTTTTTCTTACACGACCTAACAATATAATTCTCAAAAAATAAAAAAGTAAAAAAAACTCTTAACTTGAGTTGTGTGAGGATTTGTGTTTTTGTGTGCCCCGAGCTTCCCTTTTAACTAACATCATTTCGGGGTAGATACGATGTTCTGATAGCTTTTTTAATGCATCATTTGCAGTATTTCGGCAGTTGAAAAACTGCAATTCTGGCTTTTTTTTTCTCTTTATGGCGTTTACCGATCAGGTAGATTCATTTTATATTCTGATAGCTTGGACTCTTTGCTGCATTTGTTAGTCCCCATAGGAGACATAAACCTGTGATTGGCCAATCGCTTCTACTATATACAGTAATAACACAGTGTTGCTGAATAAAGCAAATAGTTTCGTTCTCCTATAAAGCCCAGCCACAGGCTGGTTTTCAAAGTTAATATAAAATGAACTGAACTTTAATTATCTTTCTTTGTAAATTATAGCACTGTTATTCTGCACTGTCGTCATCAAAGACCTTACTAAAACTGACACTCTGTAAGCAGTCCGGCTGTCTTACTTAATACCCCGGCGTAGACAATGAGCTGTTATTAGCAAGCCAGCCATTAGATACGCCAGTAAGGCTGACACAGGAGTCGGTACTATTTAGGGATATTATATAAAAGTACAAGATATAACTGCACTGTGCTAATTATAAGATCGGTTTCTGTACATGTATAAAGGGATAATATTTGTGATGGTTGTGTGCTGGGACCTCCACATAGAGACTGGACCCCCCCCAAAGCAAATTGTCTGTTCTCAAGTGCAGAATAGGAACATTTGGCCCTTCTGGATAAAATTCTCTGAACCCCTTATAGTTTTATCACAGCCCCTTATGATTGGAACAGTCCAAAAAAGGCATCTGAAAAACAGTAAATGTCATTTTCTTCTAATAAATGAATAAGGAAATGAGTGAGACGCCGTATGCTTTGAAACATGTAAACCGGTATGTTTTCCTGAGGAACTTTTTATTTTTGGATTTTTTACATATCATCCTTGTATTACCATTTTGTTGGAAGAAAATAAAGTTTACAGTTTTGCAGATGTGCTGGATCTGCCTTTTTTTGGACTGTTCTAATTTACTGTAGATTTAACATGCTTTGCACTCATCAAGAGAGATGAGTCGGTTACTCTTTGAGTCTCGACAGAGGCATGGTGCTCAATAAGGTCCTCAGTTTTCCAGCCAAGCATTAGGTAATACAACCCTGACGTTCAGGGTCGGTCTGGCTTGGCGGGGTACCAGGGAAATACCTGGTGGGCCCTTGGCTGTAGGAAGTAGAGGAGGAGATGGGGGAAAAAAAAGTCTGCGGTTTTTAGGGGCACGGGCCTTTTAAAAGCGCAGGCCACGTATGTAGGGGGCGCGCACATTACCTGAACCACTGCCCCAATGGATACTGGCAAGTCTGCGCCCATCGTCACCGGCGTATGACGTCAGTGTCATGCGCCGCATGCGACAGGCGCACACATTCACTGCCGGCCTCTGCTATGTCGGCGGCTATTTTACTATGAGCGCGCCAACCTGCAAAGGAGGAGGACACCACCAAGAGTGCAGACAGGTAAGAGGAATGTTTTTATTTTCTCTCTCTCATACGGAGGGAAGGGGGCCAGGATGCATATACATACGGGGGGGGGGCCAGGATGGATACACATACTGGGGGAAGGGGGCCAGGATCGATACACATACTGGGGGAAGGGTGCCAGGATGGGTACACCTATGGGGGAAAGGGGGCCAGGATGGATACACATACTGGGGGAAGGGTGCCAGGATGGGTACACATATGGGAGAAAGGGGGCCAGGATGGATAAACATACAGGGGGAAGGGTGCCAGGATGGGTACACATATGGGGGAAGCGGGCCAGGATGGATATACATATGGGGGGAAGGGGGCAGGATGGATATACATACTGGGGGAAGGGGGCCAGGATGGATACCCATACTGGGGGAAGGGGGCCAGGATGGATACCCATACTGGGGGAAGGGGGCCAGGATGGATACACATACGGGGAAAGGGGGCCAGGATGGATACACATACTGGGGGAAGGGGGCCAGGATGGATATACATATGGAGGAAAGGGGGCCAGGATGAATATACATACGAGGGGAAGGGGGCCAGGATGGATATACATACTGGGGGAAGGGGGCCAGGATGGATACACATATAGGGTAAGGAGGCCAGAATGGATACACACATTCGGGGGAAGGGAGCCAGGATGGATATATATATGGGGGAAGGAGACCAGGATGGATACACATACGGGGGGGGGGGGAGGGGATCAGGATGGAAATATGGAGGGTGGCAGGATGTATATGAGGGGGCCAGAATGCATATATGGGGGGCCAGGATGGATATATGAGGGAGGGGCAGGACAAGGGACCAAGCTGGATATATGGAGAGCCAGGATGCATATATATGGTACAGCCAAGATGCATATATATATGGGGGGCCCAAGAAGGATTTATGGGGGAAAAGGCAGGGCAAGACACCAGGATGCATATATATGGGGAGGGCAGGATGGATATATATGGGGAGGGGGCAGGTTGCATATATGTGGGGCCAGGATGGATATATGGGGGCAGTACAAGAGACCAGGAAGCATATACAGTGGGGCAAAAAAGTATTTGGTCAGTCAGCAATAGTGCAAGTTCCATCACTTAAAAAGATGAGAGGCGTCTGTAATTTACATCATAGGTAGACCTCAACTATGGGAGACAAACTGAGAAAAAAAAATCCAGAAAATCACATTGTCTGTTTTTTTAACATTTTATTTGCATATTATGGTGGAAAATAAGTATTTGGTCAGAAACAAAATTTCATCTCAATACTTTGTAATATATCCTTTGTTGGCAATGACAGAGGTCAAACGTTTTCTGTAAGTCTTCACAAGGTTGCCACACACTGTTGTTGGTATGTTGGTCCATTCCTCCATGCAGATCTCTTCTAGAGCAGTGATGTTTTTGGCTTTTCGCTTGGCAACACGGACTTTCAACTCCCTCCAAAGGTTTTCTATAGGGTTGAGATCTGGAGACTGGCTAGGCCACTCCAGGATCTTGAAATGCTTCTTACGAAGCCACTCCTTCGTTGCCCTGGCGGTGTGCTTTGGATCATTGTCATGTTGAAAGACCCAGCCACGTTTCATCTTCAATGCCCTTGCTGATGGAAGGAGGTTTCCACTCAAAATTTCACGATACATGGCCCCATTCATTCTTTCATGTACACGGATCAGTCGTCCTGGCCCCTTTGCAGAGAAACAGCCCCAAAGCATGATGTTTCCACCACCATGCTTTACAGTAGGTATGGTGTTTGATGGATGCAACTCAGTATTCTTTTTCCTCCAAACACGACAAGTTGTGTTTCTACCAAACAGTTCCAGTTTGGTTTCATCAGACCATAGGACATTCTCCCAAAACTCCTCTGGATCATCCAAATGCTCTCTAGCAAACTTAAGACGGGCCCGGACATGTACTGGCTTAAGCAGTGGGACACGTCTGGCACTGCAGGATCTGAGTCCATGGTGGCGTAGTGTGTTACTTATGGTAGGCCTTGTTACATTGGTCCCAGCTCTCTGCAGTTCATTCACTAGGTCCCCCCGCATGGTTCTGGGATTTTTGCTCACCGTTCTTGTGATCATTCTGACCCCACGGGGTGGGATTTTGCGTGGAGCCCCAGATCGAGGGAGATTATCAGTGGTCTTGTATGTCTTCCATTTTCTAATTATTGCTCCCACTGTTGATTTCTTCACTCCAAGCTGGTTGGCTACTGCAGATTCAGTCTTCCCAGCCTGGTGCAGGGCTACAATTTTGTTTCTGGTGTCCTTTGACAGCTCTTTGGTCTTCACCATAGTGGAGTTTGGAGTCAGACTGTTTGAGGGTGTGCACAGGTGTCTTTTTATACTGATAACAAGTTTAAACAGGTGCCATTACTACAGGTAATGAGTGGAGGAAAGAGGAGACTCTTAAAGAAGAAGTTACAGGTCTGTGAGAGCCAGAAATCTTGATTGTTTGTTTCTGACCAAATACTTATTTTCCACCATAATATGCAAATTAAATGTTAAAAAAACAGACAATGTGATTTTCTGGATTTTTTTTTCTCAGTTTGTCTCCCATAGTTGAGGTCTACCTATGATGTAAATTACAGACGCCTCTCATCTTTTTAAGTGGTGGAACTTGCACTATTGCTGACTGACTAAATACTTTTTTGCCCCACTGTATATGGGGGGGCAGGTTGCATATATATGGGGGAGTCAGGACAAGGGACCAGGAAGGATATATGGGGGTCCAGGGGAGATATATGGTGGGGCAGGGCAAGGGACATATGAGGGCCAGTATGTATAGCTGGGGAAGTGGGATAGATATCGGGACCAGGCTGGGGCTTATAAAATAAAGGGGGCCAGGCTGGGGCATATTATAAAATATAGGGAGCCAGGCTGGGTGAGATTATTAAATAAAGGGGGCCAGGATGAGGGACCTAATTACTGTTTGGGGGCCAGAATGAGGAACATGCTATATTAGTTTATAGTAAAAAGTGGGGAACATAATTTCTTTAGGGTCCAATTAGGGACATTATTACTACTGTAATATAATTTACTTTTTAGGAAACAGTTTTCCATGGAGGGAACAAAAGGAAGGTCCTGTTACTGTGCAGGGCGGTACTATGCCACTTTTTATCTTCATCTGACACAGTGTAGAAGTCAGAGAAAAAGTGGGGAAAGTGCTCTGGAAGCTATCAGCTATTGATGACTGTGTTATTTTTGCAGAGACCGTGCCCTGGCTGGAAGAAGTGACTGTGCTGGTTGAAGAAGAAGAGCAAAGATGAAGGACTTTAATTACAGACGTCACTGGTGAGTCAGTGTATTACATATACACACACACTATCTACTGTGTACAGATCTCCTGTGTATAATATCACTAGTGATCACTGTATTACCTATACACTGACACTACTGTATATACAGAGCTCCTGTGTATATCACTGGTGATCCCTGTATTACCTGTAAACTGACACTATATACAGAGCTTCTGTGTATAATGTCACTAGTGATCACTGCATTATCTGTACACTGACATTATATACAGATCTCCTGTGTATAATGTCACTGGAGATCCCTGTATTACCTTACACTGACACTATATACAGAGCTCCTGTGTATGTCACTAGCGATCACTGCTTTCTGTACACTGACACTATATACAGAGCTCCTGTGTATAATGTCACTGGTGATCACTATATTACCTGTACGCTGACACGATATACAGAGCTCCTGTGTATAATGTCACTGGTGATCATTGTATTACTTGTACACTGACACTATATACAGAGCTCCTGTGTATAATGTCACTGGTTGGTAATAACAGTGTTGTTAGTATTGTGTTTTTTATTCATAATCGGTATTGTAGTATTCGGTCACTATGTTGTGGTGATTTGTGGTCTGGTCACGGTGTGGGAGTATTTCTCGGTGTGGGAGTATTTCTCCTTCTATGTGGTATTATTTGGTCCCTATATGCTGGTAATATGTCATATTATTCGGTCACTATGTGGTGGTAATATGTGGTCGTCATTGTGTGTCGGTATTTGTCCCTTGTATGTAGTATTATTTAGTCACTATGTGGTCTGGTTATGGTGTGGTTGTATTTCTTCCTGTATGTGGTCTTAGTATAGGGGGATTGTGTTGTGTATGGCGGTCATTTGTTCTCTCTGATATTAATTAGGAGAAGATTCTTTATTTTCATTAGAGATTAGTTACTTGGAACACAGTGGCAGAGATGCACTTACAGGGGTTTCCTGTGGATAAAAGTAATCACCTATCCACAGGATAAGTGATAACGTATTTATTGGTGGGGTTCTGACTGCTTGGACCCATTCAGAAAAATGTGGAACTTTTTATCCCCATTAGACTGGAGTCGCATGTTCGACTTGACCACTGATCTATTCATTCCCTCAGTGGCTACACTTGTTTTTTTCTAGAAGTCCCAAAGAGAATGAATGGAGCTGCAGTCAGATATACCACCTGCAGCTCCATTTTAAAATGGGGATAAGTGTCCTATCAACGATAAAACTTCCTCATTCTTCTGATCGGTGTAGTTTCTAATGGTCGGACCTAAGCGATCACCTATCCTATGGAGCCCATGGATCGGTGATAACTTGTTTTAACCAAAGAACCCCATTAATGTAAACTACAGTAATTATACATCCCAGTTACGGGGCGCACATTAGATGTACAGGAACCACCTGTGTTTTACAGCGATGCTCCACTCTAATGGGGATAAAGACTGACAGATATTTGCATATAGCTGTAGGGTGGGCCCCTAGAGTCCATTCCCCTGGTGGGCCCCAGACACCCCAGTCCAACCCTGTATATACAGACCTCCTTTGTACAATGTAACCGTGGTAATAACAGTATTGTGGTAATATGTGGTCTGGTCATGTTGTGGTGGTATTTCTCCCTTGAATGTGGCATTATTCAGTCACTATGTGATCTGGTGACTGTGTGGCGGTATTTCATCCTTGTATGTGTAATTATTTGGTCGCTATATGCTGGTAATATCTGGTTTGGTCACGGTGTGGCAGTGTTTCTCCCTTGTGCACTATGTGGCGTTATTCTGTCACTGTGTGGTGGTAATATGTAGTCCAGTCATGGTGTAGTGGTATTTCTTCCTTGTATATGGTATTATTGATCTTGGTATAGTAGATTGTGTTGTGTATGGCAGTTAATTGTTCTCTATTAGGAGAAGTTTCTTTATTTAATTATTAAATGCTTGGAAAAAATGATAACTTATTGATTGGAGGGGGCAGATTTTTATCCCCATTTAGTATGGAAGCCCCAAAGAGAATGATTTGAGCTGCGGTCAGACATCTCACCTGCAGCTCCATTTTAAAATGGGGACAAAGGTGTCCTGTCAGGGTTAAAACTTCCCCATTCTTCCAGTCGGTGCGGTTTCAAATGGTCGAACCAAAATGATCAATAAGTTATCACCTATCCTGTGGAGCCCATGGATTGGTGTGTTTTAAACAAAGAACCCCTTTAATGCAAACTACCGAAATTGTACATCCCAGTTATAGTGAGCGCACAGTAGATGTGCAGGAGCCTCCTGTGTTTTACTGTCAATGCTCCACTGTAACGGGGATAATGGCTAACAGGTATTTGCATATAGCTGTAGGGTGGGCCCCTAGAGTCCATTTCCCTTGTAGGCCCAAGACACCCCAGTCCGACTGTCACGATACCCGGGTATAAATGCTGCAGGGGAAACTGCACCCAGCAGCAATGGAGCTGAACCAGAAACCGGGTAACAAACATGAACACCAGCAGGACCTTTCACATGAGACAGAGTGACCAGGTAAAGCAGAAGGACCTACGATCATGTGACAGAGTGGGAGGCGGTCAGGGGGCAGAGCCAGACGCCGGAGAAACAGAGAAGGAACAAGCATAAAAGAATAGTGAAAACAAGCTGAGGTCGTAGCCAGGAGATTACAAGATACCAACAGGGAGAGTCAGAGAATAGTCAGAAGCCAAGCCAGGGGTCAGTAATCCAGGAAAGCGAATAAAGCAGGTGACAGCAAGACACAAAGCAAGCCAGCACACACTACAGAGGTCAAGCATACAGACTGCAGAAAACCTATAGCTGACAAGGATACCAGGTTAGGAGCGAGTATAAATAGCCCTCCCATCTTGAAAGAGAGGCTAAGAACATTAACCCTTGAGAGTACAAGACATAATCTTGTCCTAACCATGACACCGACACTGCTGACATTCCAAGGGATTGATCTATTTTGCCCTCCCTATTATCTGGCTCTGCATTTAGACTTGTGGCAAGAACTATTTGTGGATCAGCAACATTACATACATTGTATACAGTAACCAAGAAACATCCTTGATTTGAGTAGTGGTCCCAGGGGTGGAATCCCACTGCTCATAACTTGTCTGACAATCCATAAAGAAAGAAAAGAAAGAAGCAGGAACTCATCAATGTTGTGTATGATGAGCAGAACACCCTACATGGTTTAAGTCTGAGGCATTAAAGAGATAAGGGATAATAGAGGAGAGGAAGGAGATAGATGACAGAACTGTATTTCTTGTTTAATGAGGTTCAATGATGTAATGTTTTCACAGGATTCTGTCTAGAGGCCCCAGGCTTTAACCTGCACTCTGTCTGCCTTTGACAGATCACTAATCACAGCTTTTATACTGTTGCTTACAGACCTTATGCTACTGACCATCGGTAACACAGAGTTTAGGAAATAAAGTCTGTCAATCATAACGGATGAATACAGTGGCTTGCAAATATAACCCCCCCCCCTTGGCTTTTTATCTATTTTATTACATTACAATCTGTGTTTAGAAAATTATTTAGAATTGAGAGTCCTCAGTGGTTGATACCTTTTAATGGCTAACTGAAAAGATGGTAACAAATTGCAAGCTTTTGAGACTACTTAGGTCCCTTCATCAGGCATAGAATAACACGGATTCTGAAGAGTCACATATTTATACACAACACAGCACAGAACTGTCATAATGCGAGAGTGATAAGTGATAAACAGTTGTGTCCATAAATATTGGAAAGTTCCTAGATAAGGAGTGAATGTTTTGTTGTCCTCTGATAGGGGTCTGGTTCTGTTATGATGACCCCACATGGTCTGAAGTGCAAACTCCTTAATTGATATAAAAAGACAAATCCATGCGACACATTCATTCCTACAAAGTATGCAAAGATTGTCAAATTTATACTCTCAAATTCTCCTGTCTTTCATGGATTTGAAGTTACCTTTCAGTACAAGTAATTTCAGGTCCATGTTGCTATGATCAGGCAAACGAAAATGTTTGGCCGCTGGTACTGGGGGTCTGTATGTTGGGGAGACAGGGCAAAAACTGAGGATAAATTCTCACCGCCACACAGAGAAAAAATAATGGATCGACCTGTGGCCAAACATTTTTGTCTGGTGCCAAACCAACACAGCTATTCACCCCCAAAACACCATCTCCACAGTTATACATGGCGGTGGCAGCATCATGCTATGGGGATATTTTTCGGCAGCAAGGACACGGAAAATGGTCCGAGTTGAGTAATGAAAAATCCAGGAATATTCATGAGCAACAACAGTTTCAGAATGTCAGTGATTTGAGACTGGGACGGAGGTTCTCCTTCCAACAAGACAATGACCCAGAGCATATTGCTAAAGCAACACTCAAGCAGTTTTAGGGTAAATGTATAAGGCCGGCCTCACACTACCGTGTTTTACGGACGTATGAGAGGTGCAGAAAATATGCATACGGTGCAATGATTCTCTATGGCCCAGCTCCTATCTGCCGTATTTTACTGATCCGTATTATACGGTCTTCCACGGCCGTAGAAAATCGCAGCATGCTGCGTTTGTCACCGTATTGCGCAAAAAATACGCCAATGAAAGTCTATGGGGCGAGGAAAATACGGATAACACACGGACCAACAGTGTGACTTGCGAGAAATACACAGCGGTTTTCTAGCGAAAAGCCGGTAATTCAGTGCGGTGTACAGTAAAATCACACTGACAGGTTAGAATAGAATAGCTAAGATAAATGTCTACACATAGTATAGGGATATATATGTCAGTGAGACACATATGTATATATATTAATATTACATACAGCGCTAGATAGCTTAAAAGCCAGTAATTCAATTATTCTGAAAAGTTCCCAGGCTCGAGTTCATATGAGGACATCCAGCAGAGGGTACATCACCGCAAGTCGAGGTAACTACAGGTCATTCACCTACATTCCATTAATTTGCTGGGTTTTTACAAGCATGGGCGGCTGCATTAGCAGGCTTCTGCTTGTAAAATTAGTTAACCCTTTCAGATGGATTTACAGCGTGGGACAAGACTGATCATCGGAAGGTATGAGATATTGTTTTTTTTTACATTTATTACAGGTGACAAGGGTCTTCAGGTGAATTACCAGTATAACAAAATATTACAACAACCTGTGTATTTATTTCATTAAAGGGAACCTGTCACCCCGAAAATCGTGGGTGAGGTAAGCCCACCGGCATCAGGTGCTTATCTGCAGCATTCTGTAATGCTGTAGATAAGCCCCCGATGTTACCTGAAAGAGGAGAAAAAGACGTTAGATTATACTCACCCAGGGGGGGTCCCGCTGCTGGTCAGGTCGGATGGGCGTCTCCGGTCCGCTGCGGCGCCTCCCATCTTCATTACAAGACGTCCTCTTTTGATCTTCAGCCACGGCTCCGGCACAGGCGTACTTTGCTCTGCCCTCTTGAGGGCAGAGGATAGTACTGCAGTGCGCAGGCGCCGGAAAGGTCAGAGGCCCGGCGCCTGCGCACTGCAGTACTTTGTCTGCCCTCAACAGGGCAGAGCAAAGTACGCCTGCGCTGGAGCCGTGGCTGAAGATCAGAAGAGGACGTATTGTAATGAAGATGGGAGGCGCCGCAGCGGACCAGAGACACCCATCCGACCTGACCAGCAGCGGGACCGCCCCTGGGTGAGTATAATCTAACGTCTTTTTCTCCTTTCAGGTAACATCGGGGGCTTATCTACAGCATTACAGAATGCTGTAGATAAGCCCCTGATGCCGTTGGGCTTACCTCACCCGCGATTTTCGGGGTGACAGGTTCCCTTTAAAATACTTTGTAATAATGTGTGTGTATTTTAACCATTTCATATTAAATACATCATTGTAAATTATTATTAAAAAAAAAAAAAAAATGTATAATAATAATTGTAAATACACACCTGTACTTTGTATCTCCCCCTCCTCATTGTAGATTGTAAGCTCTCACGAGCAGGGTCGTCTTATTTTGCTTTAATTATTGTATTGTTAACATTGTTACTTATGACTTTTGTGTTTGAAACTGTTAAACTGTAAAGCGCTGCGGAATATGTTGGCGCTATATAAAAAAAGATTATTATTATTATTGGATTAATAATGGATAGGTGTCATAATTGACGCCTCTCCATTATTAATCTGGCTTTATGTCATCTTACAATAGCCAGATTACCCCATTTCCCACCACTACACGGGAATGGGAAGAGAGTGGCCAAGTGCCAGAATAGGCGCATCTTCCAGATGTGCCTTTTCTGGGGTTGCTGGGGGCAGATGTTTTTAGCCGGGGGGGCCAATAACCATGGACCCTCTCCAGGCTATTAATATCTGCCCTCAGTCACTGGCTTTACCATTCTGGCGGAGAAAATTGCGTGGGAGCCCACGCCAATTTTTACCGTGATTTAACCCTTTAATTTAATAACTAGAGCGCCCAAATTTTGCACATACACACTACTAACATTAGTAGTGTGGAATATGCAAAAAAAAAAATGGGGATATGAGATGGTTTACTGTATGTAAACCATGTCTCATATCATGTTGGGTTTGAGAAGGAGATAGGAAAAGCCGGCAATTGAATTACAGGCTTTTTAAGCTATCTAGCGCTGTATGAAATATTAATATATATGGGAGTGGTCCGGTATTTACCGCACCCTCCGTTTGATGTGGTTGTCCCGGTTACCTCCTGGCGTTCTGTGCCGCGTGAGCTGTTATATGCTCTCCCCACTTTGGCCAGATTGTCAGGTAACTAAGGACGCATCTAAAACCCACCCGTGCAATACATGGTCTGATCACATGACTTCACGTGATCTAAATGCCCGCGATGACACGGCTGTTCATCTCCTAGGCTTGAACCTCCTGTAGTGAAGGACTTAGTTATTACCCGCCCACTGGCACCATACATAGGCTGGCCACATGACCGTGCACGTGATCTAAACACTGGCGATGACGCGGCCAAACCTCCCTTTCACTTCCTTGTTTCCCTCACGATACCACCATATAATCACACCCCCTTTTTCCTTATTGGCATATCCATACACACCCTCTTTTTCCATTGGTCGGTATTCTACATTTATACTCCTTCTGGCCCTAATGACACCACCCCCTGATGAAGGCAAAGAGCCGAAACGCGTGTTGGGGAGGACGCCATCAAGGAGCCGGGGATCCACAGACTCATTGTGAGTGACTATTCACATTTACATCCAATCCTTCCTCCTTCACTGTTACTATTTACTTTCTCTTCACTAGAACACCTATAATTCTTTGTGTTACCCTGTGAACATAGAATTCACTTGCTATTTACTGGTTTTTGATTGATGGTTGTTTTATTATGTTGGTAGACACATGGTTGCCTCACATTGTATACATTTTTGCTGTTGTTTTGATTATTATTTTAGCTTGGTACTCACTTTTACTTATAGGGTAACAATTTTTTTAAATCACATATGAATACTTATTAGTTATACACATTTTTTGAGATTTTTCTCTTGTCAGCTCACATAACTGGGTTGTGATCTCTTCATAATTTTTATGACTTCATATGTTTGTGGTTTACATAGCTACCGTATATCCATAACACATCGTTTCCTGGATATATGTCCTTGCTTTTCTATGTATATAATATTCCTATACCATGTAGATTAAGGCACTGTGGCCTACAATTTGTATCTGTATTGGTTTTCCCCTATATATTGTATATTTATATTAATAAAAATTATTTTATATTGGACATATGGTCGGTTCTGTGGTGTGTTTTTGGTTTTTATGTTTGTTTCAACTTATAGTAAAATATATTTGGGATTAATGACACATGGATCCAAGCATTCCACAGATTCACAGGGCATATGTGCATGAGGCCTACAAATCTTTTAACCTGATCCAATGATATTTGAGCCATTTCATGAGGAATTAACATGTCAAGAGCTGGCAGTTATTTACTGGTTGCAGTGATTCACCATGTCTGCTCAGGCAGAGTGGGTGAATTCTGTTGGTGTGCTGCACAGGTGGTGAGGGGTGTATTCTCTTGGTGTGCTGCTCTGGTGGTGCAGGGTGTATTCTCTTGGTGTGCTGCTCTGGTGGTGCAGGGTGTATTCTTCTGGTGCACTGCTCAGGCAGCGTGAGGTGTAGTCTCTTGGTGTGCTGCTCAGGCAGAGGGGGGCTATTCTCTTGGTGTGCTATTCAAGTGGTGTGGGGTGTATTCTGTTGGTGTGCTGCTCAGGCAGCGCGGGGTGTATTCTCTTGATGTGTTGCCCAGGGAGTGGGGGGGATTTATCTTGGTGAGCTGTTCAGGCAGCATGGGAGTGTATTCTCTTGGTGTGCTGCACGAGTGGTGTGGGTTGTATTCCCTTGTTGTTCTGCACATGTGGTGTGGGGTGTATTCTCTTGGTGTGTTGCTCAGGCAGCACAGGGTGTATTCTCTTAGTGTACTGCTCAGGCAAAGCAAGGTGTATTCTATTGGTGTGCTGCTAAGGCAGTGCGGGGTGCATTCTCTTGGTGTGCTGATCAGGCAGTGTGGGGTGCATTCTCTTGGTGTGCTGCTCAGGCAGTGCGGGGTGTATTCTCTTGGTGTGCTGCTCAGGCAGTGCGGGGTGTATTCTCTTGGTGTGCTGCTCAGGCAAGTACCCTTTTGGTGTGCTGCTCAGGCAGTGCAGGGAGTATTCTCTTGGTGTGCTGCTCAGGCAAAGCGGGGTGTATTCTTTTGGTGTGTTGTTCAGGTGGTACAGCTGGGAACAGTTATCAAGCACACACTGATGTTGCCAGACAGGAACAGACTGTGAGGAGCACCCACATAAAGGCATGGACAGTGTGTATCTAACCTGCGTCTCCATGCAAGTCAAGTGCTTGCTGTGTTCTACAGTCGCTGATGCATTACTGTAGCATCTGATCTCTATTCCTTAGACTGTGGGCCGAACAGGGATAGCCAAAGGGCCGGGTGCGGCCTGCAATTTGCCCAGGTCTGCTGTAGAATAATTGAACAACTTGGTAGTATAGGGTATAATATATACAATCGGCACAATTATAAATGTATGTTGTATTATACAAAAGTCATCCCATCAATGTACATTTGAGACAGAGAATAATATGTACAGAAAGCCAAGGGCAATCTGGACGTATGTGCTTCAGCTCTGTGGTGGCTGGCATCTGGCAGATAAAGTAATGACATTTCTAGATACCCTTGTGCTGCGGTGTAGCCCTTGGGGAAAACTGAAGAGTGAATCAATGTGGGAGATGCTATCACAGACTAAGGGTGGATGCAGTTGTAATGGAGAGTGATGGGAGGTGTACCTGTAATGCAGACTAATGATAGGATGGGATGATAACTCCAGCTTATAAAGGTGAGAGGAGCGCACTGAGGGCTGTATTATCTGTCTCTTCCAACATGAGCAGCATCCAGGCAGTCGCTGAGTCCTACCAGTTATTCAACCCCAGAGCCTACTTGCAGAATAACTATGTGCCCCCTCGGGCGGACTTCTCAAGCGAGGACAGTGTTATGTGTTGGAAGCTGCGGCAACTTCATGAGGCTTGTACAAAAGGTGAGCGCTCCGGTTTAGATAAGTCATGTATTTTTAGTTGGGAGTGTTTGCAGATATCCTACTATCTCAACAAAAAAGTTATTTTTTCTTTCAATTTTTTTTTTACATTATTGTCTTGGCATATAATATTCATTGGTAAAACGTTGGGCTACATACAACTCTTTTGACAATTTTACTTTTAATGTTCACTGTGCATACTTTATTGTATAGCTTGTTACAGATGGTGTGTTTTTTTTGTTGTAGCCCCATGGAATGCTATTGTCCATGTACTGTCCTGTTTTATGGATGGCACACTAAGCCATTCCAAGTGATAAGCTCCCTACCACCCTCATCCAATATAAGAGTCCAGTATCTAAACGGTTAGGGCATAGTTTGCCTTCTGACCCATTAAGATGGGTGGGAGTGATTCAAGGCCCATGCAGGGTATGAGCACACAGTTTTGCTCTTTTTAAAGGTGGCAAAAGTAATGTCTTCAAGTTCCACTTTAAGAAAAGCTCCATATTTTGGGGAGTTGGGGGGGGGGGGAGAATTTAGTTTCCTGATGTGGTTTTGCATAATTCTTGCAGTATTTTAATATGCCTAGTTTGAAGCAGAATCCAAAAGGTGACTCTTCAAATGCAACAACTCCCCCCTTCCCCACCAGTTTTTCAAAAAGTGGGCAGAAAAAAACCTTCAAAGGATTGAACATATGAACAGCAAAGCGTCCTTACAATAGAAATGTATTTGATGTCTTCCAAGTAATTTAAATGCAGTTTTTGGTAGATTTTTTTTTGCTCTCAGCAAACATGTTCTGACAAACTCCTCAAAAGTCAGTGCCAGTGTGTCAGTGTCATAGTTTATGATGGGCCAATAATTGAGATGGGCGTTTATAAGAACACACTTTCCCAGTTATCAGCCTGTCTCAATAAGCAAGGAACCACCTGATGAACTAGAAAGACGCTCAAACATCAAGAGCATTGACTTAAGCAAGCTTAAAAATCGTTATTATAAGACACAAATAAATGCTATCCACAAAGTCAGCGTAGGGCAATAATCACAAATTGTCTTTAGATAGGGATTTTTGGCAGTTATTTTTTAACTTTTACTAAACTATTTAAGAGGAATAATATAAAATTTGCATATATCAGTATGTGTTGAAGGACACTGGTACGATACCCATTTATATCATTGTATTCACTATTAGATTTAGTGTCCCATTCTTATTGATCACTCTTATCGTATCAGGTTTGGTTTGGTGCGGCTGCAACCTACCCTATCCTATATTACTGTATAATATCTGACTGACGCTATTAAAATGGAATCCTAAGCCTCCCTAACATGTTTCACCAGACATGGTACCATATAGCTTTCAATCCCCAGTGACACCAGGTTGTCTGGTGAAACATGTTGGGGAGGCTTGGGATTGCATTTTAGTTGCGTCAGTCAGATATGAGACAATACAGTAATATAGAATAGGGTAGGTTGCAGCTGCACCAAACAAATTCTGATACGATAATATGGCGATTGATAGGAATGGGACACTAAATTTAATAGTGAATAAAATGAGAAAAATGGGTATCGTACCAGAGCGTCCTTAAACACATACTAATGAATGCTAATTTTATATTATTCCTCTTAAATAATTAGGTAAAAGTTATTTAACTGTCTTTAGATAGAGATTTTTTTGGCTTTTGGCAATTTGTGATCGATGAAAATAGTTATCAGCGCAGTGTCCTGTTGATGATGGATTACAAATGCAAAGATCATAGTAACCACCATTCTGTGAGCATAGCACTCTGTCTAAACAGGCGTTTACTCAACTGTCAATCAGAGAGATTATATATATATATATATATATATATATATACATACATATACATACACACACATACATACATACACACACACACTGATCGACAGTTGAGTATATACATATACACACACAATATATCTATAGCCAACCAGTGGTCGTCCAATAGGTGTGGTCAGCTTTGTGTGTCTGTATATATGAGACCTTTAGTAAAGGCAATTAATTGCCCCTTGAATTGCTTTCCTAGGAGAACTCATTCTATTTGTTAAACTGAATTATCACCATACTGTAACTTTTGCTTTTAATAACTTCACAAATGACGACTAAAACAATCTCCACTGCTTCTGTATTCCTAGGTGGGATTAAAGGGCACACCTTGGTCGATATTGGTTCAGGTCCTACGATATACCAGTTGTTGAGTGCCTTCGAGCACTTTCAGGAGACTATTTTGGCAGAATACTTGGAGGTGAATCGTAAAGAACTGAAGATGTGGTTCTGTGATGAACCAGGGGCTTTCGACTGGCGTCCCTATTTTGAACATGTTTGCAAGTTAGAGGGCAAAGGGTGAGTAATCAAAAGTCCTCGTCCAGATCCAGGAATAAAGAACGCCACACAATGACTCATATACCAGATCAATATCCCATTGTGACAATATTGGGGTATGTGCACAAGTGAAGTACTTGGTGCAGAAATTTCTGCATCTCTGGGCAGGAAGATGCAGTGTAATATAGGCATGTTTTTGGTGCAGATTTATCCCCACTTATTAGGATGAGTGAAATCTGCAGAATTGATTGAAATCTGCAAGTCAAAAAATAAGCACCATGTGCATGAGACTTCAAGATTCTCATTCACTTTGCTTACTTAGTTACTAGGAAATCATTCAGTTTTTATGACAAATCTGTGCAGAAAAAACCTGATACATATCTGCAATGTGTTCACACAGATAATGTTTTTCCCTTTTTTGCAGAGATCTTGAAGCAGAACCAAAAACCACGGGTTTTCAATGGAGAGTTTCTGCTCTGAAAACTGGGCAAAAAATTCAGGTCATTATTCATAAACCCCTTCCCAACCTTTGACGCCACGTAGGCGTCATGAAAGTCGGTGCCAATCCGACCCATGACGCCTATGTGGCGTCATGGAAAGATCGCGTCCCTGCAGGCTGGGTGAAAGGGTTAACTCTCATTTCACCCGATCTGCAGGGACAGGGGGAGTGGTAGTTTAGCCCAGGGGGGGTGGCTTCACCCCCTCGTGGCTACGATCGCTCTGATTGGCTGTTGAAAGTGAAACTGCCAATCAGAGCGATTTGTAATATTTCACCTATTATAACGGGTGAAATATTACAATCCAGCCATGGCCGATGCTGCAATATCATCGGCCATGGCTGGAAATACTAATGTGCCCCCACCCCACCGATCGCCCCCCCAGCCCCCCGATCTGTCCGGTACACTGCTCCGGCTCCCCTCTGTCCTGTGCTCCGCTCCCCCCGTGCTCTTGTCCGCTCCCCCCGTGCTTCAATCACCCCCCCGTGCTCTGATCACCCCCCTGCACTCCGATCCACCCCCCTCCGTGCTCCGTTCCACCCCCCCGTGCTCCGTTCCACCCCCCCGTGCTCCGTTCTACCCCCCCCCCCCGTGCTCCGTTCCACCCCTCCCGCGCTCCGATTCACCCCCCCATGCTCCGATACCCCACCCTAACATACTTACCGATCCTGCCGGTGTCCGTCCGTCTTCTCCCCGGGCGCCGCCATCTTCCAAAATGGCGGGCGCATGCGCAGTGCGCCCGCCGAATCTGCCGGCCGGCAGATTCGTTCCAAAGTGCATTTTGATCACTGAGATATAATCTATCTCAGTGATCAAAATAAAAAAAATAATAAATGACCCCCCCCCTTTGTCACCCCCATAGGTAGGGACAATAAAAAAATAAAGAAATTTTTTTTTTCCACTGTTAGGGGTAGGGTTAGGGTTAAAGGTAGGGTTAGGGGTAGGGGTAGGGCTAGGGGTAGGGGTAGGGTTAGGGCTAGGGGTAGGGTTAGGGGTAGGGTTAGGGTATGTGCACACATATTCTGGTCCTCTGCGGATTTTTCCGCTGCGGATTTGATAAATCCGCAGTGCTAAACCGCTGCGGATTTATGGCGGATTTACCGCGTTTTTTTCTGCGCATTTCATTGAGCAGTTGTAAAACCGCTGCGGAATCTGCACAAAGAAGTGACATGCTGCGGAATGTAAACCGCTGCGTTTCCGTGCAGTTTTTCCGCAGCGTGTGTACAGCGATTTTTGTTTCCCATAGGTTTACATTGAACTGTAAACTCATGGGAAACTGCTGCGGATCCGCAGCGTTTTCCGCAGCGTGTGCACATACCTTCAGAATTAGGCTATGTGCACATGGTGCGGATTTGGCTGCGGATCCGCAGTGGATTGGCCGCTGCGGATTCGCAGCAGTGTTCCATCAGCTGTACAGTACCATGTAAACATATGGAAACCAAATCCGCTGTGCCCATGGTGCGGAAAATACCGCGCGGAAACGCTGCGTTGTATTTTCCGCAGCATGTCAATTCTTTGTGCGGATTCCGCAGCGTTTTACACCTGTTCCTCAATAGGAATCCGCAGGTGAAATCCGCACAAAAAACACTGGAAATCCGCGGAAAATCCGCAGGTAAAACGCAGTGCCTTTTACCCGCGGATTTTTCAAAAATGATGCTGAAAAATCTCACACGAATCCGCAACGTGGGCACATAACCTTAGGGTTAGGGTTGGAATTAGGGTTGTGGTTAGGGGTGTGTTGTGGTTAGGGTTGTGATTAGGGTTATGGCTACAGTTGGGATTAGGGTTAGGGGTGTGTTGGGGTTAGGGTTAGGGCTGTGATTAGGGTTATGGCTACAGTTGGGATTAGGGTTAGGGATGTGTTGGGGTTAGGGTTAGGGCTGTGATTAGGGTTATGGTTACAGTTGGAATTAGGGTTGTGGTTAGGGTAAAGGTACCGTCACACTTAGCGACGCTGCAGCGATACCGACAACGATCCGGATCGCTGCAGCGTCGCTGTTTGGTCGCTGGAGAGCTGTCACACAGACCGCTCTCCAGCGACCAACAATGCCGGTAACCAGGGTAAACATCGGGTAACTAAGCGCAGGGCCGCGCTTAGTAACCCGGTGTTTACCCTGGTTACCATCCTAAAAGTAAAAAAAAACAAACACTACATACTTACCTACAGCCGTCTGTCCTCCAGCGCTGTGCTCTGCACCCCTCCTGTACTGTCTGTGTGAGCACAGCGGCCGGAAAGCAGAGCGGTGACGTCACCGCTCTGCTTTCCGGCTGACCGACGCTCACAGCCAGTACAGGAGGAGAGCAGAGCACAGCGCCGGGGACAGACTGCTGTAGGTAAGTATGTAGTGTTTGTTTTTTTTTACTTTTAGGATGGTAAACATCGGTTTACTAAGCGCGGCCCTGCGCTTAGTTACCCGATGTTTACCCTGGTTCCCAGTGAAGACATCGCTGAATCGGTGTCACACACGCCGATTCAGCGATGTCTACGGGGAGTCCAGCGACCAAATAAAGTTCTGGACTTTATTCCCCGACCAGCGACAGCACAGCAGGGGCCTGATCGCTGCTGCCTGTCACACTGGACGATATCGCTAGCGAGGACGCTGCAACGTCAAGGATCGCTAGCGATATCGTCTAGTGTGACGGTACCTTTAGGGGTGTGTTGCGGTTAGGGTTGTGGTTAGGGGTGTGTTGGGGTTAGGGTTGTGATTAGGGTTATGGCTACAGTTGGGATTAGGGTTAGGGGTGTGTTGGGGTTAGTGTTGGAGGTAGAATTGAGGGGTTACCACTGTTTAGGCACATCAGGGGTCTCCAAACACAACATGGCGCCACCATTGATTCCAGCCAATCTCGTATTCAAAAAGTCAAATGGTGCTCCCTCAATTCCGAGCCCTGACGTGTGCCCAAACAGTGGTTTACCCCCACATATGGGGTACCAGCATACTCAGGATAAACTGCGCAACAATTACTGGGGTCCAATTTCTCCTGTTACCCTTGTGAAAATAAAAAAATGCTTTCTAAAACATCATTTTTGAGGAAAGAAAAATGATTTATTATTTTCACGGCTCTACGTTGTAAACGTCTGTGAAGCACTTGGGGGTTCAAAGTGCTCACCACATATCTAGATAAGTTCCTTGGGGGGTCTAGTTTCTAAAATGGGGTCACTTGTGGGGGGTTTCTACTGTTTAGGCACACCAGGGGCTCTGCAAACGCAACATGACGCCCGCAGACCATTCCATCAAAGTCTGCATTTCAAAAGTCACTACTTCCCTTCTGAGCCCCGACGTGTGTCCAAACAGTGGTTTACCTCCACACATGGGGTATCAGCGTACTCAGGAGAAACTGAACAACAACTTTTGGGGTCCAATTTCTCCTGTAACCCTTGGGAAAATAAAAAATTCTGGGCTAAATAATTATTTTTGAGGAAAGAAAACGTATTTATTATTTTCACGGCTCTGCATTATAAACTTCTGTGAAGCACTTGGGGGTTCAAAGTGCTCACCACACATCTAGATAAGTTCCTTTCGGGGTCTAGTTTCCAAAATGGGGTCACTTGTGGGGGGTTTCTACTGTTAAGCCACATCAGGGGCTCTGCAAACGCAACGTGACGCCCACAGAGCATTCCATCAAAGTCTGCAGTTCAAAACGTCACTACTTCACTTCCGAGCCCCGGCATGTGCCCAAACAGTGGTTTACCCCCACATATGGGGTATCAGCGTACTCAGGAGAAACTGGACAACAACTTTTGGGGTCAAATTTCTCCTGATACCCTTGGGAAAATAAAAAATTGCAGGCTAAAAGATCATTTTTGAGAAAATAATTTTTTTTTTTTATTTTCATGGCTCTGCGTTATAAACTTCTGTGGAGCACTTGGGGGTTCAAAGTCCTCACCACACATCTAGATTAGTTCCTTTGGTGGACTAGTTTCCAAAATGGGGTCATTTCTGGGGGATCTCCAATGTTTAGGCACACAGGGGCTCTCCAAACGTGACATGGTGTCCGCTAATGATTGGAGCTAATTTTCCATTTAAAGAGCCAAATGGCGTGCCTTCCCTTCCGAGCCCTGCCGTGCGCCCAAACAGTGGTTTACCCCCACATATGGGGTATCAGCGTACTCAGGACAAACTGGACAACAACATTTGGGGTCCAATTTCTCCTATTACCCTTGGCAAAATAGGAAATTCCAGGCTAAAAAATCATTTTTGAGGAAAGAAAAATTATTTTTTATTTTCATGGCTCTGCGTTATAAACTTCTGTGAAGCACCTAGGGGTTTAAAGTGCTCAATATGCATCTAGATAAGTTCCTTGGGGGGTCTAGTTTCCAAAATGGGGTCACTTGTGGGGGAGCTCCAATGTTTAGGCACACAGGGGCTCTCCAAACGCGACATGGTGTCCGCTAACAATTGGAGCTAATTTTCCATTCAAAAAGTCAAATGGCGCGCCTTCCCTTCCGAGCCCTGCCGAGTGCCCAAACAGTGGTTTACCCCCACATATGAGGTATCGGCGTACTCGGGAGAAATTGCCCAACAAATTTTATGATCCATTTTATCCTATTGCCCATGTGATAATGAAAAAATTGAGGCGAAAAGAATTTTTTTGTGAAAAAAAAGTACTTTTTCATTTTTACAGATCAATTTGTGAATCACCTGAGGGTTTAAAGTGCTCACTAGGCATCTAAATAAGCTCCTTGGGGGGTCTAGTTTCCAAAATGGGGTCACTTGTGGGGGAGCTCCAATGTTTAGGCACACAGGAGCTTTCCAAACGCGACATGGTGTCCGCTAACGATGGAGATAATTTTTCATTCAAAAAGTCAAATGGCGCTCCTTCCCTTCCGAGCCTTACCATGTGCCCAAACAGTGGTTTATCCCCACATATGAGGTATCAGTGTACTCAGGAGAAATTGCCCAACAAATTTTAGGATCCATTTTATCCTGTTGCCCATGTGAAAATGAAAAAATTGAGGCTAAAAGAATTTTTTTGTGAAAAGAAAGTACTTTTTCATTTTTACGGATCAATTTGTGAAGCACCTGGGGGTTCAAAGTGCTCACTATGCATCTAGATAAGTTCCCTGGGGCGTCTAGTTTCCAAAATGGGGTCACTTGTGGGGGAGCTCCAATTTTTAGGCACACGGGGGCTCTCCAAACGTGACATGGTGTCCGCTAAAGAGTGGAGCCAATTTTTGATTCAAAAAGTCAAATGGCGCTCCTTCCCTTCCAAGCCCTGCCGTGCGCCCAAACAGTGGTTTACCCCCACATATGAGGTATCAGCGTACTCAGGACAAATTGGACAACCACTTACGTGGTTCAGTTTCTCCTTTTACCATTGGGAAAATAAAAAAATTGTTGCTAAAAGATAATTTTTGTGACTAAAAAGTTAAATGTTCATTTTTTCCTTCCATGTTGCTTCTGTTGCTGTGAAGCACCTGAAGGGTTACTAAACTTCTGGATTGTGGTTTTGAGTACCTTGAGGGGTGCAGTTTTTAGAATGGTGTCACTTTTGGGTATTTTCAGCCATATAGACCCCTCAAACTGACTTCAAATGTGAGGTGGTCCCTAAAAAAATGGTTTTGTAAATTACGTTGTAAAAATGAGAAATCGCTGGTCAAATTTTAACCCTTATAACTTCCTAGCAAAAAAAAATGTTGTTTCCAAAATTGTGCTGATGTTAAGTAAACATGTGGGAAATGTTATTTATTAACTATTTTGTGTCACATAACTCTCTGGTTTAACAGAATAAAAATTCAAAATGTGAAAATTGCGAAAATTTCAACATTTTCGCCAAATTTCCGTTTTTATCACAAATAAACGCATAATTTATTGACCTAAATTTACCACTAACATGAAGCCCAATATGTCACGAAAAAACAATCTCAGAACCGCTAGGATCCGTTGAAGCGTTCCTGAGTTATTACCTCATAAAGGGACACTGGTCAGAATTGCAAAAAAAGGCAAGGTCTTTAACCCCTTTCTGACATCGGACGTACTATCCCGTCCATGTGGGGTGGGCCCCTATGACCATGGACGGGATAGTACGTCCAGCGCGATCGGCGGCGCTCACGGGGGGAGCGCCGCCGATCGCGGCCGGGTGTCAGCTGCCTATCGCAGCTGACATCCGGCACTATGTGCCAGGAGCGGTCACGGACCGCCCCCGGCACATTAACCCCTGGCACACCGCGATCAAAGATGATCGCGATGTGCCGGCGGTGCAGGGAAGCACCGCGCAGGGAGGGGGCTCCCTGCGGGCTTCCCCGAGACCCCCGCAGCAACGCGATGTGATCGCGTTGCTGCGAGGGTCTTACCTCCCTCCCTCCCTGCTCCAGGCCCGGATCCAAGATGGCCGCGGATCCGGGTCCTGCAGGGAGGGAGGTGGCTTCACAGAGCCTGCTCAGAGCAGGCACTGTGAAGGCTGCAGCGCTGCATGTCAGATCGGTGATCTGACAGAGTGCTGTGCAGACTGTCAGATCACTGATCTGTGATGTCCCCCTCTGGGACAAAGTAAAAAAGTAAAAAAAAAAATTTTCAAATGTGTAAAAAAAATAAAAAAAAATATTCCAAAATAATGAAAAAAAATATATATATTATTCCCATAAATACATTTCTTTATCTAAAAAAAAAAAAAACAATAAAAGTGCACATATTTAGTATCGCCGCATCCGTAACGACCCGACCTATAAAACTGTCCCACTAGTTAACCCTTTCAGTAAACACCGTAAAAAAAAAAAAAAAAAAACACGAGGCAAAAAACAACGCTTTATTATCATACCGCCGAACAAAAAGTGGAATAACACGCAATCAAAAAGACAGATATAAATAACCATGGTACCGCTGAAAACGTCATCTTGTCCCGCAAAAAACGAGCCGCCATACAGCATCATCAGCAAAAAAATAAAAAAGTTATAGTCCTGAGAATAAAGCGATGCCAAAATAATTATTTTTTCTATAAAATAGTTTTTATCGTATAAAAGCGCCAAAACATAAAAAAATGATATAAATGAGGTGTCGCTGTAATCGTACTGACCCGAAAAATAAAACTGCTTCATCAATTTTACCAAACGCGGAACGGTATAAACGCCTCCCCCAAAAAAAAAAAATTCATGAATAGCTGGTTTTTGGTGATTCTGCCTCACAAAAATCGGAATAAAAAGCGATCAAAAAATGTCACGTGCCCGAAAATGTTACCAATAAAAACGTCAACTCGTCCCGCAAAAAACAAGACCTCACATGACTCTGTGGACCAAAATATAGAAAAATTATAGCTCTCAAAATGTGGTAACGCAAAAAATATTTTTTGCAATAAAAAGCGTCTTTCAGTGTGTGACGGCTGCCAATCATAAAAATCCGCTAAAAAACCCGCTATAAAAGTAAATCAAACCCCCCTTCATCACCCCATTAGTTAGGGAAAAATTAAAAAAATGTATTTATTTCCATTTTCCCATTAGGGCTAGGGTTAGAGTTAGGGCTAGGGTTAGGGTTAGGGCTAGGGTTAGGGCTACAGTTTGGGTTGGGGCTAAAGTTACGGTTAGGGTTTAGATTACATTTACAGTTGGGAATAGGGTTGGGATTAGGGTTAGGTGTGTGTCAGGGTTAGAGGTGTGGTTAGGGTTACTGTTGGGATTAGGGTTAGGGGTGTGTTTGGATTAGGGTTTCAGTTATAATTGGGGGGTTTCCACTGTTTAGGCACATCAGGGGCTCTCCAAATGCGACATGGCGTCCGATCTCAATTTCAGCCAATTCTGCGTTGAAAAAGTAAAACAGTGCTCCTTCCCTTCCGAGCTCTCCCGTGTGCCCAAACAGGGGTTTACCCCAACATATGGGGTATCAGCGTACTCAGAACAAATAGGACAACAACTTTTGGGGTCCAATTTCTCCTGTTACCCTTGGGAAAATACAAAACTCGGGGCTAAAAAATAATTTTTGTGGGAAAAAATTTTTGTTTTATTTTTACGGCTCTCCATTATAAACTTCTGTGAAGCCCTTGGTGGGTCAAAGCGCTCAGCACACATCTAGATAAGTTCCTAAGGGGGTCTACTTTCCAAAATGGTGTCACTTGTGGGGGGTTTCTACTGTTTAGGTACATTAGGGGCTCTGCAAACGCAATGTGACACCTGCAGACCATTCCATCTAAGTCTGCATTCAAATGGCACTCCTTCCCTTCTGAGCCCTCCCATGTGCTCAAACAGTGGTTCCCCCCACATATGGTGTATCATCGCACTCAGGACAAATTGGGCAACAAATTTTGGGGTCCAATTTCTCCTGCTACCCTCAGGAAAATACAAAACTGGGGGCTAAAAAAATAATTTTTGTGGGAAAAAAATTTTGTTTTATTTTTACGGTTCTACATTATAAACTTCTGTGAAGCACTTGGTGGGTCAAAGTGCTCACCACACCTCTAGATAAGTTCCTTAGGGGGTCTACTTTCCAAAATGGTGTCACTTGTGGGGGGTTTCAATGTTTAGGCACATCAGTGGCTCTTCAAACGCAACATGGCGTCCCATCTCAATTCCTGTCAATTTTGCATTGAAAAGTCAAACGGCGCTCCTTCCCTTCCGAGCTCTCCCATCCGCCCAAACAGTGGTTTACCCCCACATATGGGCTATCAGCGTACTCAGGACAAATTGTGCAACAACTTTTGGGGTCCAATTTCTTCTCTTACCCTTGGGAAAATAAAAAATTGGGGGCGAAAAGATAATTTTTGTGAAAAAATATGATTTTTTATTTTTACGGTTCTACATTATAAACTTCTGTGAAGCACTTGGTGGGTCAAAGTGCTCACCACACCTCTAGATAAGTTCCTTAGGGGGTCTACTTTCCAAAATGGTGTCACTTGTGGGGGGTTTCAATGTTTAGCCACATCAGGGGCTCTCCAAACGAAACATGGCGTCCCATCTCAATTCCAGTCAATTTTGCATTGAAAAGTCAAATGGCACTCCTTCGCTTCCGAGCTCTGCCATGCGCCCAAACAGTGGTTTACCCCCACATGTGGGGTATTGGCATGCTCAGGACAAATTGTACAACAATGTTTGGGGTCCATTTTCTCCTGTTACCCTTGGTAAAATAAAACAAATTGGAGCTGAATTAAATTTTTTGTGAAAAAAAGTTAAATGTTCATTTTTATTTAAACATTCAAAAAATTCCTGTGAAGCACCAGAAGGGTTAATAAACTTCTTGAATATGGTTTTGAGCACCTTAAGGGGTGTAGTTTTTAGAATGGTGTCACACTTGGGTATTTTCTATCATATAGACCCCTCAAAATGACTTAAAATGAGATGTGGTCCCTAAAATAAAATGGTGTTGTAGAAATGAGAAATTGCTGGTCAACTTTTAACCCTTATAACTCCCTAACAAAAAAAAATTTTGGTTCCAAAATTGTGTTGATGTAAAGTAGACATGTGTTAAATGTTACTTATTAAGTATTTTGTGTGACATATCTCTGTGATTTAATTGCATAAAAATTCAAAGTTGGAAAATTGCGAAATTTTCATAATTTTTGCAAAATTTCCGTTTTTTTCACAAATAAACGCAGGTACTATCAAAGAATTTTTACCATTGTCATGAAGTACAATATGTCACGAGAAAACAATGTCAGAATCACCAGGATCCATTGAAGCGTTCCAGAGTTATAACCTCATAAAGGCACAGTGGTCAGAATTGTAAAAATTGGCCCGGTCATTAACGTGCAAACCACCCTTGGGGGTAAAGGGGTTAAGGTCAAAATAGGCTGGGTCATGAAGGGGTTAAAAAATAAATAAAAAAAATACTGTCTGTTCATATTTTTTTAATGACACATTGTAAGGCCATACTGAATGGAGTCTTTAGCCCGTAATTCGGTTAAGAGTAAGTTTCCTCAGCTTTTAAAGAAAAAAAAAAAAAAAAAACAGGGACACCATAATTTTTTTTTTCAATGGACAGGGCAAATAAGTGCTCTATTTTACATTCTGTCCTGGCATTTCTGGACAGTTGGCAACCCTGCTCTGTCCCAGCTAAGGTTGAACTGACCCCTGGAAATCGGGTTCTGGTACCCAATCTTAAGGTTCAGTTACCAGAACTGTACCTGAACTTTAACCAGAACCCCATTTAAACCACTGAAGACCCAAACTTTGGTATTCTCTCACTCATTACTCTAGGTTTTCGCTTCTTAGTCAGGGAAATAGCACTGGGAAAATATTTTCATTGCCTATATTTCCGGCCACCTCAGAAACACAGGTTTCCAAGGCAAGAAGCGTCGCTTGCCAGCTCTTTGCTATACTGATCACAAGCTCCATGCTGCATCAGCATGTGATCCTGCTCTACTACCATACTGCAGAGGCAATGCTGTCTCTGCTTGCAGCGCTACAGGGTGGACCAGAACTGCGACCATGCCACTGCTTTGAACCATCAAGTTTCAGGAGTGCAAATCCCCTCAGCAAGCATGAATCTGTGAGACAGGGGAGCGTTGTGCTCCAGAAGAAAGATGATACAATCCCTTTAAAGAGCCAGTAAGTGCAGAGTTGGCCAAACAAATTGATGGCAGGACCATCCAACTATCGTATGTGAATGAGAACCTAAATTCTGTATTCGCCTCTGTAGAATAAACGTTTCATGTCATTTGGATATACTGCTGTGTAGTTATCTATTCTGATCCTCTTTTTTTCTTGTTCCCAACCAGAGAGTCCTGGAAAGATAAGCAGAAACGACTTCGGGAACACGTTACCCGCGTGATTCCAGTTGATGTCCATCAGCCCAGTCCACTAGGAGGAGAGCTGGTCAGTGGTTCTGTGGACTGTCTGGTATCATCGTTCTGCCTTGAGGCTTGCAGTCCTAACCTTGAGGCCTTTCAGAAGGCACTTGAAAATGTTGTTGGGCTCCTGAAACCAAATGGGCACTTTTTATGGATTGGAGCTTTAGAGGAGTCCTACTACTTGGCTGGAGAAGCAAGGCTGAATGTGGTGCCAGTCACTGAAGACATAGTAAAGAAGGCACTGATTACTGCAAAGTGTGTTATAAGGGAATTTTCCAGCTATTCTATGACTCCTAGTATGAAAGTTGGTGTAGATGATGTGAGCGGGATATTTTTTGTTTGGGCTCAAAAAGAAGCTTGAAAGTGAAATCCGCTTCACCTGAATCACACAATCTATTACATTGCTTATCACTAGAGATGAGCGAATTTGATCGGGTCAGTTCTTATTCGGCAAGCTATAGCGCTTGCTCCAGGTATCCGGATTCCCTCTGCAGCTTATTCGGTAAGCGCTATAGCTTGCCGAATAAGCAGGAAACCGAGCAAATTCGCTCATCTCTAATTAACACATGGGTCTGAAGGGAAAGTAAAATGTAATATAGCATCAGTGTATATATGCAAAAAAAAAATAAACTGAAAAAAATAACATGTCATTCTAAAAAGAATATTTGCAAGAATTCATTCTTAAGAATGATGCAACAACTCAATCCAATTAGCCACCTTTTAAGCAGTCACTGCGTTCACTTTTTGCTGGCTGACTGCTTTCACTGCACTCACTTTTTCTGCTGGCTGACTGCGATAACTACATTCACCATTTATACAGGCTGACAACAATCACCCTTTGTGCAAGCTGACTGTTCACAATGTGTACTGTTCATTGTGTGATTATGCATACCTTTTCAGCCCTGCTATTGGAATTGGATGCACTGTTCTTCTGCGCAGGAGTCACTCATCAGTGTCTGCGCAGAAGAACGATAAACACACAGCCCATAGAAGGGTGGAAAAAGGTACGCATAATCGAGTGAGTGCAGGGCGCAGTATTCCAGAGTCGCAACTGCACGTCACATGGTACGGCAACGTTCATGGGGCAGTTTTCTTTCAAGTACAGTACGCCCTGAAGATTAATTAACATAAGATTAAAAGTCTATTTCTCAGCAACAAGACAGCAACTATGAGGCATACATGTAGGACTATTTTAACAATTCTATTACCTGTATGCCCATAGTAATAGTTTAAAAGCGTCCGAGATTGTGATAGATTCCCTTTAAACCAGAGAGTTATATCACAAAAAATAGTTAATAAATAACATTTACCAAATGTCTACTTTACAAGAATTTATTTAATGTGGAAGAAAAAAAAAATGAACATATTACTTTTTTCACCAAAATTTGAATTTAGCTCCAAATTTGTTTTCACAAGGGTAATAGGTGAAAATGAACCTCAAAATATGTTGTGCAATTTCTCTCGAGTACACCGATGCTCCATATGTGGGGTGGGTGAAAACTACCGTTTAGGTGCATGGCAGGGCTTGAAAGGGAAAGAGCAACATTTGACTTTTTGAACACAAAAATGGTTGGAAACGAGAGCGGATGCCATGTAGTGTTTAGAAAACCCCTCTTGTGCCTAAACAGTGGAAACCCCACACAAGTCACCCCATTTTGGAAACTAGACCCCTCAAGGAATGTATCTAGATGTGTGGTGAACACCTTGAACCCCCAGGTGCTTCATAGAAGTTTATAACCTAGAGCTCTTAAATAAATATATATATTTTTTTACCATTTTATTTTCCCAAGGGTAACAGGAGAAACTGCAGATTTTTTTTGTGCAATTTCTCCTGAGTGTGCCAATACCCCATATGTGGTCGAAAACCCCCATAACTGATGTAATTTTTTTCATACTATGGAGACATGTCCACTTTTTACTGGCATCACGGAGATAAAGTATCACTACAAGTCTATGGGTCCGTGAAAGTCACAGACAGCACACGGAGGGCATCCGTGTGCTGTCTGTCATTAACTTAGTAATGCGTAGGAGAAGATATATTTTTTTTTAACTTTGAAATAAATTCAAACAACTGGTGGTAAAAACTGACACACTTTTTCGGGGCGTACAGGAATAAACACTGATGTCTGATTAAGGCCCTGGCGAGTGAACAAGAATTCCATTTCTTTCTTCCTAGGATGTGACAAGGGATATATGGCTGAATGGTAACTAAAGCAGATTTCACAATACACACTACATTAGGTCTCATTCACATGTCTTTAGTTAAGCACGTACTTGTGAAAATGGCACTGGTGTCACCAGTATATGGTCCATTTTCAAAGGTTTTTTTTTTACTGATGGATAAATACATGACAGAGCTTCTCCTATCCTTTGCAATGCTAAATACTGAGGCACGCTAATACCATCCGTGCGCTGTATGTATTTTTTCGCAGACCCACAGACTTGTATTGGCCCTTTTCATTCGTGATATCGGATATGTCTCCGCGAGTTTGGCACAGACACACGGATCGAGGAGAAATACAGACATGTGAACAGCTCCATAGACTACTTTGGGTCAGTGTTCTAGCCATGACAACTACGCACAGAACATGTACGTGAAAAACAATCACCTGGGTCACAAAGCAGTGCTCCCCAACCTATGGCTCTACAGCTGTTAAACTACAACTCCCATTATGCCATGTCACTATCTGTGGCTGTCTAGGCATGATGGGAGTTTTAGTTTTGCAACAGTTGGAAAACTGTTGGTTGGTGGAAAAAGTAAGGAGGCTATTCCGTCAGTCTATGCCCACTGAACCTGGCTGTGATCTGCAACTTGTACTGAGCAGCATGAGATCTCAGCAGCAGTGAGGTGGGATGATCTTTTGATCTCTGGTCATTTAGGGTGATAGAGTGCAAGCTTTCAGAAATTATTATACAGCCATTCTGACACAGATTTTCAAAGTAAGTACATTTGCCCCATCAGTCCAATATCTACTTAATAAATGTAGTTGGTATTATAAAATCTGCTGACAGATCTTCTTTGAAGAGTTGCTCATGCACCACTTCCACGTCACAACATGAGCGTCAGCAATGACGTCTCAGCCACAGGTGTCTACCAGGATAAGAATAGAGACAACCATTCAATGATTAGGCTTTTTTCTGTCCCCCCCCCCATTCAGATTTGTCATTTGAATAGAGATTTTCCCTGTGCAGTGGGGTAGACTGGACAAGCCAAATAAATGCAGTCACTTCATACTTGGGAATAGTGGGAGTTTCAGAGGCTGGACCCCTGCAAGATTTTTTAACAAGAAGATCGCTCACGGAAAAACATAAAAGACATTGCTCTCAGATCAAATGTGTACATGTCATCACCATTTATTTGTCATTATATACCATTAAATAAAAATCATGTAAGATGTAGATTGTTTTACTCACAATAAGCAGTCCTATAATACACAGCAGCATGAATAATGATTGGTTGACAAGACAGTAAGGCACACATGCATTCCTCACCCTGCTAAAGAGCGACAACCTAAAATATTCCAGAATATTTACATTACATAATTCATAGAAAATACAGATTCCCATATATAGATCTATATATCCAGACCTCAGAGCAGCTCCCAACAAGACAGGCGCAGACCACCAACTGGAACCCAGTGCAATAGCCTGATAAAAGAATACAATTAGTGCAAAAATAGTTTCCTAACCCATGGAAGATTGATGAAAAATGTAAACAGAATATGCTGATTTCGTGTGCAATTGTCATAAGCTTTGTGAATTTGCTTCTGTGCCTACATTTGTTAATAAAGAATTTACAAAAAAAAAAAATGTAAATAGAGTGTGTATACATACGGTACATATACACCCACACCAAGGAATGTAATGTGTATATAATATTTATCTAGATTTTATTCAGAGCTTAGTTCTCACACCAAGGCAACAGAATCCCAATTATGTAGGGCTGGACAGTTGAAAGGCTGCTTTAATGTAATAAAAGGCTATCATCAGGCAGATGGCCAGCAACATGGACGGCCATGCACCTAAAATCTACAACACAAATAAATGAAGTGAAAGGGAGGGTTGTAAGCCCATGTCTGTGCTTGAGATCTTCTGCAGATAAAGATGCTGTAGGAAAGCAATCCCCGTCTCATCATAGGAGCACCCACTCAGGGCTCGCTCACACGAGCATATAACATGGCAGAGTGCTATCCAATGTTTTATGGGGCAGTCCCGACTAGCGCTTTTTTCTCATGCCGATTCAGAGAGAGAAATAAAAATCGCGGCATGCGATGAGTGCGTCCAATAGGACCATGTGCACCCATGCAAGTCTATCGGTGCGTGGAAAACATCGGACTGCACCCACACAACAGAGAAGATGTAGAAATTAAGTTTTCCATCTTCTTCGCACCCGTGGTACGATTCTCGCATGCGAGGGAACTGCATGACACCAAAATGACACTCGGCACAAACTCTACCCAGAGCTTGAGCCAAGTGTCATTAACATTATAGGCCGATTCCCTTGCGTAAGAGAACATATGGCCGTCTGACAGCTGCCTTAGACAAAAGTCAGACAATTCAGACAATGACCTAATGTCTATGGTGGCCCCTCCACTGGCTCTTGACAGATTATGTCAGTGGACAAAAGGATTCGGCGGCTGGAATTCAGTCACCTGATCCTTCTGTTCCAGGTGGAGATAAACAGCTGCCACATGAATCTGACAGCAGCTTTCATAGAGCACAGAATTAAGAGGGTGAGCCAGTTCTTGTGCCGGGGGAAGTCAGGAGACTATATGGCCAACAGCTATCAACTGGGTATGGCCTACTTTACATCAGGCAGATGATTTTACTGCTACCAACTAATGTGTTTGAGGGTCTTCTGATTCTACCATCATATTTGATGATGGTGAATTGGTACAATTCAAGATTCTTTTGTGGCTAATGGTACCCATAAACCTTTCATGGCAGTCCGAATAGACAACCAATCCTGCTGACTCCTCAATACGATTATTCATATGTTTGCTATGGTGAAAGAAGGGTAAAGGTACCGTCACATTAAGCGACGCTGCAGCGATCTAGACAACGATCCCGATCGCTGCAGCGTCGCTATGTGGTCGCTGGAGAGCTGTCACACAGACAGCTCTCCAGCGACCAACAATGCCGAAGTCCCCTGGTAACCAGGGTAAACATCGGGTTACTAAGCACAGGGCCGCGCTTAGTAACCCGATGTTTACCCTGGTTACCAGCGTAAACGTAAAAAAAAAAAAAAACACTACATACTTACATTCCGGCGTCTGTCCTCTCCGGCGCTCTGCTTCCTGCACTAAGCGCCGGCCGGAAAGCAGAGCACAGCGGTGAAATCAACGCTGTGCTTTCCGGCCGCTGCGCTTACACAGTGCAGAGAAGCACAGCGCCGGGGGACAGACACTGGAATGTAAGTATGTAGTTTTTTTTTTTTTTTTACATTTACACTGGTAACCAGGGTAAACATCGGGTTACTAAGCGCGGCCCTGCGCTTAGTAACCCGATGTTTACCCTGGTTACCAGTGAAGACATCGCTGAATCGGCGTCACACACGCCGATTCAGCGATGTCTGCGGATTCCAGCGACGAAATAAAGTTCTGGACTTTCTGCGCCGGCCAACGATAGCACAGCAGGATCCTGATTGCTGCTGCCTGTCAAACTCAACGATATCGCTAGCCAGGACGCTGCAACGTCACGGATCGCTAGCGATATTGTTCAGTGTGACGGTACCTTATGCCACTGGCATATATCTCTAGCAGAGGCTTATCTAACTGGGGAACAATGAAATCTGATCATTCGGCCGGGCAAGAATTTGTCTTTAATGAAGAGAAAGGGGTGAAGACCACCATACACATAAAATGAGCAGCTGATCCCAACTAAATCATCATGTTTAACTGACTGTAATTTATTGTGTATGCTATGCACCATTTTATTCCCTTCTCTCTAATAAAAAGATATGCACGCTCAGAGGAGTTGAGAATGGATAAAAAAAAAGTAGAAATAGACCAGAAATTTAGACCTGTCCTAATAGAAAATGGGATCGACTGAAATCTCAGTACTTGTAAATGATGAACACAACATTAAGTGGAATGGTTCCTCCAACTGATCTTGGTGCAGCCTCCAACTAAAAGATTCTCTTTATTCCCAATAACAAATTGTTTCCAAATTCTCCAAAATAAGTAGAATACTTCAGGAATTAACATTGTCTGAAAACATAATCAGATCACGTGGGTTTGGCAATTTCCAGAATTATTTAAAGGGGTAGTCTCATCATAGGCACTACCTGTCGCAAGAACAGGGGGTCCCCCCTTTCCCCAATGTCAGATAATGTTTACACACATACATGGCTCTCTCCATTATTTGCTATGGGATCTCGGAACAGAGCCTAACACTTGCACATGCGTGGCCATCGCTCCTATCACAGAAGCCGCAGCACTAATAAGGATCGGTGGACCACTGTTCTGGACATAGGTGAAGGACATGAATTCTGGTAGTTGTGCCATTAACGTATGTGATGAAACATTCCCATTTTCACGACAGGTGGGTGACAACTATATTTTAAGTTGTTCTCAAATTTTGTCCACCTGAATTAGATTAATTTCTTCATAATTAACTCAAACACTGATACCTAAGAGATTAGGAAAAAAAATTGTCTGTCTTTTATCCTAAAACATAGCAACTCATGTCCATGGACTTTACCGTGTATTCACTTTATTGGGGTTGTCTCATGTTCATTAATTGTAAAAACTGTAAAATGTTCATAAAAACAGGAACTTTGCAAGTTACTTATTCAAAATCCTTTGTTCTCAAGAATGATGGGATTTTTAATGTTATGATTTCTGCATGTTTCTGGACACCTCAAAGTGTACCAATTCCTAGGCAAGGAGAGTGTGATTGGAAGCACTGGATCTGGCCAGCCTCACTGTCCTTGTGCTCCTCCAATGCTGCTTCTGCTAGCCATGTCGGAGAGCGCTCAGTTCAGACCAGAGGGGAGTCAATGACGCTGGTCCAAAGAGTCAATCTTTAGGAGCATATCGTCCCCTGGTAATCATGAAGGCAGGGAAAGGGTGAGCTCCTGAAAAGAGATGATGAGTACACCACTTTATTCGGAATGAACTGCAAAACTAGTTAGGGCCCGTGGACAGGGTTGGGGCAGTTTTTTCTAATCTGGGGAAAAATACGACTGATTTTTTTCTCTGTAATGAAATTTAAATGCAAAAATGAAGGAGAACCTAAAATTGCTTTCTTTGACTTTCAATGGCACGAGAGATCAGCTAAAGCTGAAATAAAAGGTACACTAGGTGAAAAATGAGACTTTACCTTGCAGATCAATCCAGGAGTGTCAGAGTCATGTGATACAATGAAGGAATGGAAGACAGACGATAAAATAACAAGAACGCCACCAGTCAGAAATTAAATGTACAGCAATCTACCAAACGCCCTTTACGAATGAACCTATCAATAAAAAAAAAAAACTTGGGGGAGTTCATCTATGAGAAAAGGGTCATTAACTGGAATAGCGGTCCTTTTGTTTACAACTGGTGGCAAATCACAATATCTATGGGTACCTTAAGGCACTCTACAGTCACTGGCACAATGACAACGTTTAAGAAGATGGTATAAACTACATTATGCATCTTCAGATTATATTAGGCAGCCTGAATCAATATAACATACATAAAATAAAGTCTGCAAATAAAAGTAAAAAAAAAATAAATAAATAAGAGGAAAAGAAGAAACAAGAAAAGGAACAGACTTTGGACCCTCTGGCTATACCATTCCAATTTCACAAAATCCTGTGCACAAAGAAGGGACCTGAGCAGGGGACGACTCTTTAGGACGTCGTATGCAAGCTCTATGAGGTTATGTGCACACAGTGTGGATTTTGATGCGGATCCACAGCGGATTTGACGCTGCGGATTTGCAGCAGTTTTCCATGAGTTTACAGTACCATGTAAACCTATGGAAAACAGAATCTGCAGTGCACACGGAAACGCAGCGTTGTATATTCCGCAGCATGTCAATTCTTTGTGCGGATTCCGCAGCGGTTTATACCTGCTCCATAATAGGAATCCGCAGGTGTAAAACCGCAGGTGGAATTTGCACAAAAACTGCGGTAATTCCGCAGTAAATCCGCAGTGCGGTTTACCTGCGGATTTACCAAAATCAGTGCGGAAAAATCCGCACACCATTCCGCAGCGTGTGCAAATATCCTGAGTCAAATAAGATAAAACAACCCTATTAGGGTATATCCACATGCAGATTTGCTGTAGAAATACATGTGACTGTCACATTCATCTGAACAAGGCAGAGACATCCAGACACGTGCTGCTTAAATTACCCTATTCAGATTGAACAGATTTTCAGTAGCAGAAACCTCTGCAACAAAATTACAGCAGGTTATTCTATCCTTACAGGGAACCTGTCAGCAAGATTGTGCACAGTAACCTACAGAAAGTGTCAGGTCAGCGTCGTTATACTGAATAAAATGATACCTTGGGTGATGAAATCCGTCTTATGGTTGTTTTTTAATCATTTTCAGTTAATGATATGCTTGTGCCCCGGGGCGGCCTGTGGGGGGTCTTCCTGTGGGGGCTCTGATTAGGTATTCATCAGTATGGCGTCTGACAGGTCACTGATCCCTCACTGACCTGCCCTCTAGTTCACATAATGAATATCTGTACATAATGAATAAAAAAAACCTTCTGCAGCATAATCATGGGTTTACTGTCCTAGTAATAACTGTTCTTGATGTTATTGAGCAAGTACAAAAAAAAAAAAAAATCAATCTGAAAATGGCGCCCGTGCAGTAGCAGCTCTCAGAGATCGCTGAGAGCTGCTACTGCGCAGGCAGCGCCATCTTTTTTTTTCTCCAGCAAGATGACACCGCCGGTGCCTGCGCAAAAGCAGCTATCGGATCTCTATACACACACAAACACCGATAACTACTACTGCGCAGGCACCATTATCATTGATTTTTTTTTTTCGGACTTGCTCAATAACATCAAGAACAGTGATTACTAGGACACTAAACATGCGTTTATGCAGCAGCGCAGGTGCCAACAGAAGGGTTTTTATCCTTCAGTACCTACAGGTATTCATTATGTAGACTCGGGGGCAGGTCAATGAGGGATCAGTGACCTGTCAGCAGTCTGCATTATGAATACCTAATCAGAGCATCACATGAAGACCCCCACAGGCCGCCCTGGAGCACGAGCATATCATTAACTCAACACTGAAAATAAAGATTAAACAACAACCACAAGACGGATTTCATCATCCAAGGTAATCAGTATAACGGCGCCGACCTGACACTGACTGTAGGTTACTGTGCACAATCCTGCTGACAGGTTCCCTTTAAAGGAGTATTCTGGTAAAAGGCTGACATTTATCCACCTCTTTAAAGAAAGCAGCAGCAGCCATATACGTGGCCACTAGAATATATAATCAATAATTATTAATTCTGTTTACCCAACACTTATTACAATCCTGCTTTAAATGACTACTAAGTAGAAATATGTACAAGTAATACTGTGGTGTGAGACTACCCCATAATAAAAGAACATACCAAAATGGCATATTTGCTGCTGCCTCATTTAAAAGGGGTTTCTCCAATAGAGATTCATCATTTACCCGTAACACAAGGATAAATGTTATTACATCAGTGTGGGTGCAATCCTAGGACCTCCATAAATCATGAGAATGGGGGTCCTAGGTCTCCTATTCCCTATAATCAGGTCAGAGATGTATAAAGTGATGGCTATACATATGAGCAACACAGTCAATTTTACATTCTAGAGAAGAAGCTGGAACTAGCTCGGCTTCATGCAATTACTCTGCCGGATTAGAGTAGACAAGGGCTAGGATTTAAGATCAGCTGGGGTCCGTAGACCACTAGTGACCCAACATTTATCACCAAATCATATAGGTATGTGAGTAAGGTTCAATGGTAAAACACTTAAGGCTGGAAACTGAATAGTAAAACAAAACAATTACATTTTTAGACAAAACAAAGATAACTGCAGGGTAAATAAAATCCACCAGTTTTACACTTTCTTTGGGGCACCATACAGGAACTGATGTCTACATAATTATAGGAGTGTTGCAGCAATAATAAGTTAAGTGTGGACAGGCGTTAAATGTTAGATTGGTGGGATCTGAGACCACCAAATGGGGATCTCACGTACTCTGCCTGAGCAGAGGTCACACATACACACTGCTGTTCTATCTAAAATCTATGGGATTGGCAAAGATGGCTGTGCCCTGTACTTGGCTATGTCCGACAGTCGCATAGAGGCTGACGAGCAAATAAACAGGGGACAAGACACCCAATCAGAGTCAGCAGTCAGATCCCAAAAATGTAGCAGTGATCGCTTATCCCTTATTACTGGCATATCCCTTAAAGAAAAAAGCACAGGTCTCCATATATTTTCGACCAGAAGTAGAAGCAAAAATGACAATGACAAGCTCTACATTTGCCATCCCACCACAGGGTATGGGGCCTATCTAGAGTTCCTGTAAGGGCACAGTAAGACCGCCGTATAACGTGGATGATGATCGCATTGCATTGTTGGACTGGCCGGCAGCTCTCTTGACCAGAGCCAGACAGCATGTATTTCTATGAACTTGTCACGCTCAGGTCAGGAGAGCCACCGGCCATTCCGAGCAACGTGATGGTCATCTGACTGCGCCCTAAGACTGGGTTGCAGCCTCCAGATTACAGCAGTGTGCAATATATACACCAATGACAGATGCAGGATAAGAAATACATGGAAAGTGGATACTGACTGCACTGGGTACCAGACTCATGTCACAGTCACTTTCACAATAGCAATAAGGCACTTTAGAGACTCCCACTTTCCAAGCGGGAAATACAATGGTACATCATGGCCACTTCAACTTCCAATACTGCAGACAGGGCAAGCTGGCGTAGGACCCACATTCAGGAATCTCTCCCAGTCTATTCCAGTTTCTGTACAGAGTTCACCTTCAGAAGATATAAGCTGTCGTCCTTCAAGAAACTAGATGGGGACAGAAATAACAGCTGTAAATGAGTGAGAAGCACAGAGCTTATCTGACATGCCAAACACAATTTCACCATCTCCTGGCAGAATGGCGGTACAGCAATTCAGGAGGACTGCATGGTAAAATTAAAGGATTCTAAAATAAAACAGCAACAAAACAAATAAATCTACTTAGATCTACATAAGAGCTGCAGACACATGTACCTCCATAGTTACAGGCTAGAGGAGTCCGGTTTATGAAGAGTAAACTATGTAGAGGTCCTTGTGTTAATGAACATCAAATACTTATAGGTTAATTGTTTGTGCAGTCCTAGGTAGTAACGCAAGAAATAATTAAAATAAAGTCATGTCCTTTCTGCTTGTTGATGGTTTCCATGTAGCAACAGAAATTTTGTTTCCACTGAACACAGGGAAAAACGGATACTGAAAAACAAAAGCTCATGCACAGTATCTTCGAGCTTCATAGAGAGTTTGGAGTGGTCGAGCCGCTGGCCCGAATTGTGCACTCGCCGATGCTGCACACATAGGGAACTTTGCACAGCAGCATCAGAGGAGCGCAGCGGGGGGCACGGCAGCATCAGAGGAGCGCAGCGGGGGGCACGGCAGCATCAGAGGAGCGCAGCGGGGGGCACGGCAGCATCAGAGGAGCGCAGCGGGGGGCACGGCAGCATCAGGAGCGCAGCGGGGGGCACGGCAGCATCAGAGGAGCGCAGCGGGGGGCACGGCAGCATCAGAGGAGCGCAGCGGGGGGCACGGCAGCATCAGAGGAGCGCAGCGGGGGGCACAGCAGCATCAGAGGAGCGCAGCGGGGGGCACGGCAGCATCAGATGAGCGCAGCGGGGGGCACGGCAGCATCAGAGGAGCGCAGCGGGGGGCATGGCAGCATCAGAGGAGCGCAGCGGGGGACACGGCAGCATCAGAGGAGCGCAGGGGGACACGGCAGCATCAGAGGAGCGCAGCGGAGACACGCCAGCATCAGAGAGGTGCAGCGAGCACACGGCAGCATCAGAGGAGTGCAGCGGGGACATGGCAGCATCAGAGGAGTGCAGCGGGGGTCACGGCAGCATCAGTACCTAGGAGGAGACCACAGCCTCTAGGCAACAAGCAATAAACTATAGAATTAAAAATCCCTCCAAGCTTAAGAAGAGAAAGTATAAATTGCAAGGTCACTTGTTTTTGTAAGCATGTTGCAATTTTATGTATTTAACATGATGAGGAAACCCCATTAAGACCAATTCTTCAAATGCAGGTCACCGCTGGTGAAAATGTCAGTAATATGTACATAAGCGGTGCTTATACATTTGTAAACCATTCAGAATTCTACAAATCTGCATAAGTTTGATCTAAAACTACATCAGATTTTCACACAAGTCCTAAAATAATACTTTTTTTGCAAATTTGCGCACGGTGCTTCAAATATCTTTCATACTCCTAACAAAAAGTATAGAATAATATAGTAATAGAATATGTGATGCTCTATGCTGATAATTATCATGGATTTATATGGAATCTGGAAGAAAAAACACTCTGGAGTCCTTACATTTCAAATTAAAGACACTACTTTTTTCATTCTCCAACTACATAACATCAGTAAAGAGCTTTACTTTGCCTCCTCAGACTTTAGATGGTACAACCCCTCTCCCTAATAACAGAGGTGCCTGGTGTCTTCATGTGGGTTAAATCTTCCAACTCCACTGTGATATTACTATGCTCTTCCAGGAGAGCTACATATATTAGGTGAAGGATCAGTAGTGGAAATTCATGGTCTGATCTGTTAATATTACAGTAAAAAAATAAAATAAAAATAAGGTATAAATTACAAAAAAAATTATCCCGACTAATTTCAATTGACAATGATACGTGACAAGCTGCGGACTATGATGAGAAAGTTACCCGTTTATCGAAGGGTTAAAGCACACAGGCTGAGCTGCCACGCAGGATCAGCATGTCCTGTACCTATAGATATTCTCTCCTACAAGCACATCGTGCAGGGAAATACCCCTCTGCAAATATGAACTATGATCAGACATACCACAATGTTTTTCAATAAGGCTTTGTGAAAAATTGGCATTGGAGACAGTAATCCTCAATAACTCTGGAGGCAGCGATGTGCCCATGTGTGTGATTCCTATGCTGTATTTATGGTTTTATTTTAATGATTTTCAGTAAATCACAGCAAATGATAGTTATATTTATATATGTTTTTGTTTTTTTTCATTTTATTTTTTCCTTCAAACCAGAGCTACACTAAACCACTAGTTAGATGAACACAAAACACTGAAGTGAGCTTATTAAGTGTACAATAGACCTATTGAGCGCTATCACCAGGTGGCACAAGGGCAGGAGCTGGATTTGTACCTACACTTGAGGGCATTTGCACAAACAAAGCATGTTATCTCAGACACCTGGTATTCTCTTTTGTTTTGGTAATAACCCAATTGAAAAGCAAAGGAAAAGCAAAAAAATGTTTTTGTTTTTTTTAGATACAGGGAGTTTGTCAGTATATTCTTGCTATGTAATCTTGAGAGCAGCATGATGTAGGGGCAGAGACCCGGCTTCCAGCACTATGTCACTTATTGGGCTGCTTGTTGTAGTTTCAATAAAATCAGTGCTTGATCTAGTGATTATCACTAGAGGATTAGATGTCTTGTACCATGTAGTCCTCCTTCTCTATATAACTGTGCTCCCACCAACAGAATGCTGCCAATCAGTGGTGGTGTCGGGGTTATGTAGAGCTCAGCATTCAGAGAACTGCTAGATCTGCTGCAGAAAAATAAGTGACTATATCAGATCTGCAGAAATCAGCCTAGAAAGTGATACATGCCTGGAATCAGGGTCTCTATCCCTAAATCATAGGGACATATTCCCCTTTAACCTGTTCTTGACCACCGATGATAAATTAACGCTGGCGGTTCCTGGGCTTTGTGCAATGCAGACGTTTCTTTATGGTTGGAAGTCTTGCAGACCCCCAAATCTTGAAATCAGAAAAAGGATTAAGTGCACAGTATAAATGCGATTATGCTGCAGCGCAGGTGGTATGGCTGGCACCTGCCTGAAAAAGCTTTTTTTGTATTCAGTATGTGATGGTATTCATTCTGTAAACTAGGGGGCAAGTCAGTGTGAGGTCGGTGACCTGTCAGCAGTCTGCATTACGAATATATGGAGCACCACATACCCCAGCCCCACCTTAGGGCCAAGAATCTCATTAACACAAAACTAAAAACAAAGATTTAGAAACAACCACAAGACGGATTTCATCATCCGAGGAATCACTGTGATCAGTATAACGGCGCCGACCTGACACTGTGTGTAGTCTGTGCACAATTCTGCTGACAGGTTCCCTTTAAGCTAGAATAAATGTAGCTTTAATTGAACGCCCTGCACTTTGACGCTGTCTATTGCGCATATATTGAAAATGTCATCTTGCAAAAAACAAGCCACCATAGATCTCCATCAGTGGCAAACAAAAAGAAAGAAGATAACTCAGAATTTAGTGATGCAAATACAAATCGTATTCCTATAAAACAGTTTTTATAAATCTGGTATCCCGGTAATCGCACCGACACAGAATAAAGTTGCCTAATCATTTATACATAACATATACCGTATTTTGCAATTTATAAGATGCACCCCCAATTTTGAGGAGAAAAATAGGAAAAAAAAACCTTTTTCTTAATCAAATGGTGGTGCTTCTTACAATCCATGCGTCTTAATGATTACCGGGGGTGGTGGCTGCGGTGAAGCGGGCTCCCAGGGTCGCTGCTGGCGGAGGCAGGAGTGGGGCAATGCTGTGGACACCAGATTGGGAGAAAGGGGTGTTCGGTGGTGCAGGGGCTACACCGACATTTTGTGAAAGCCTGGAGCCCCCGCACTTCCATGGTTTACTTTGCGGTGGACTCCGGGAAAATGGCTGCTGGGGGCGGCGCACGCGCAGATGGAGATACAGAAGAGGCGATGTCTTTCTATTATACAATTCCCCTGAGGGCTCGTTCACACGAGCATAAAAGACGGCGAGTACTGATGTTTTATTGGATAGCTGTCGGCCCAAATGTTACTCTATGGGGCAGTGCAGATCAGTGATTGTTTTCTTATGTCCAAGAATAATAATAATCGCAGCATACTGTGAGTGCATCTGATAATCAGATAGCAAGGACCCATAAAAGTCTATAGATGAGTATGAAACGTTGGTCTGCACTCAGATGTCATCGCAAGCAAAGGCAGCACTAATCCACAAAATGCAAGCGACCATTGGACCTCAAAGTACAAAAATAAAAAGGTAACACTCATTTCAGAGACAGAAAAGTTACCTATTCCAAGCCAAAGTATGCAACATTTCAACTGCAGCATGAGCCCTTTTTAAGTGAAAACTAATGGGCACTAATTCTGTGTACTTGCCACAATACATATCCCTCTCCCTGTCTTTAACCCCTTCACGTTTCAGTTTTCGACACCCTTTTTTCCCCAGAGATTTCGTATTTTTCATATTATAAGATGTACTTTTCTCCCTAAAATTTTGGAGGAAAATGCGGGTGTGTTTTATAATCCGAAGGTAGCTTACCAGGGAGGGGGAGGGTCGGTGGAGCAGGGTCACAGGAGGCAGACGGCAGCAGGAGTGGGGCGATGCTGCCTATTTTCCTCTTAAAATTTGGGTGTGACATCATTAATTTTACCACATAGTGTACTCAAAAATGGGGAAAAAAATTCCAAGTGGAGAGAAATTGTAAAAACACCACAATTCTGACATTGTTTTTTGGGACTTGTTCATCTATATGATTACAGCAATATTAAACATGTCCAGTGTTTTAGTGGTGAAAAAATAAAAAATAAATCAGAAGTTGTCAAAAATATATTTTTTGGGGATTGTGTTGCCATTTTCCGAAAACCCATACCGTTTTCATTTTTCAGCCAATGGAGCTGTGTGAAGGCGGATTTTTGCAGGGCGAGACAACGCTTTTAACACCATTTTGGAATAGATGTGACATGTTGATCGTTTGTCACAGCATTTTGCGTGGAATTGCAGCGACCAAAAAAAAAAAACGTAACTTTGGTGTTCTTGAACTTTTTTTTTTTTTGTTTACGGTGTTTACTGATTGAGTTAATTATTTTTATATTTTGATATATTGTCTCGCTGACTTCAGAAAAGTCCAATCTGTGTTTTTTTATATTTTTATTTTCAATGAGAGAAAAGGGGGGTGATTTTACTTTATGTTTTTTTGTTGTTTTTTTTAAATTCACTTTTCACTGTACTTGTTAATCCCCTTAGGGGACTTGAAATTGAGATAGTCTGATCCTTTGCGCTTTATACAGCAGTCCCACAGTATTGCTGTTTATAGCAGAAATCAGTCTCCTTTGAAGCCAGGCCACACGCTCTGTTTCAAAGGAGTACCTAAATGACAAGCACGGAGGTCTTCATTAGACCCACTGCTGTCATAGCAACCCATCGACGACCTGCGATCAAGTCATGGGCGCGCCACTGGGTACAGGGAATGAGGCATGGACATGCCGGGCGCATGTTAAATGCAGCTGAGATTGACAGTGGCATTTACCAGGTCAGTAATCGCACCACCCAGGATTGTTAGAGGCAGGTCCAGGCGGTAATACATCACCGCATGAGTCCATACCATACACTCGCTTACGACTTGTACTGTGCATGTACGGTGGATGTTGTGAAGGGGTTAAGCGATGGGAGGTGTGCCATGCAACTACACCTATGGGCCAATGTTTTTTTCTTATATTGGCGAATTGGAGCGGGAAGCAATTACAACTTTAGTTTTAGGGCCCTATCATTTTTTTTTTATGTCCCTGGCACAAATATCGAAAAATATATGCACATAAACACATGCATATTCTAATGTATTATGATATATACAGTATGTGTGCTTGTGTGTATATATACAGTACAAACCAAAAGTTTGGACACACCTTCTCATTTAAAGATTTTTCTGTATTTTCATGACTATGAAAATTGTACATTCACACTGAAGGCATCAAAACTATGAATTAACATGTGGAATTATATACTTAACAAAAAAGTGTGAAACAACTGAAAATATGTCTTATATTCTAGGTTCTTCAAAGTAGCCACCTTTTGCTTTGATGACTGCTTTGCACACTCTTGGCATTCTCTTGATGAGCTTCAAGAGGTGTGATGGTGTGGGGGTGCTTTGCTGGTGACACTGTTGGGGAGTTATTCAAAATTGAAGGCATACTGAACCAGCATGGCTACCACAGCATCTCGCAGCGGCATGCTATTCCACCCGGTTTGCGTTTAGTTGGACCATCATTTATTTTTCAACACGACAATGACCCCAAACACACCCCCAGGCTGTGTAAGGGCTATTTGACCAAGAAAGAGAGAGATGGGGTGCTACGCCAGATGACCTGGCCTCCACAGTCACCAGACCTGAACCCAATCGAGATGGTTTGGGGTGACCTGGACCACAGAGTGAAGGCAAAAGGGCCAACAAGTGCTAAGCATCTCTGGAAACTCCTTCAAGATTGTTGGAAGACCATTCCCGGTGACTACCTCTTGAAGCTCAAGAGAATGCCAAGAGTGTGCAAAGCAGTCATCAAAAGCAAAAGGTGGCTACTTTGAAGAACCTAGAATATAAGACATATTTTCAGTTGTTTCACACTTTTTTGTTAAGTATATAATTCCATATGTGTTAATTCACAGTTTTGATGCCTTCAGTGTGAATGTACAATTTTCATAGTCAAGAAAATACAGAAAAATCTTTAAATGAGAAGGTGTGTCCAAACTTTTGGTCTGTACTGTATATCACACTTGGACCGCATTCACCAGAAGGATTTATATATAACATAATATTTATATACACTTTCTGTGTTACTATAAAAGTGAGCTTTTATAAATGATCGCACTCATGTAAACTCATACTACCAGACAGTAAGCTGGTAAGACATGCTGGTGCTTTACTCTGCAGCCGCAGGCGCTGCCTAGCAACCAGCCTGGATCTGGGGGCGTGTCTCATTAGAACAACACATGCTGAGCTGCCAAGCTCAAGATGGCCGCCCCCATAAATTCGATTCTCTCATAACATAATTATTCTATACAGTTATTTTCCAACAGTGATTCATTCCACGTTTATCTATACATACAGTCTCCTTGCTATGATATATGCTAATATGTGTGAAGGTGATAGATCCTCTTTAACGTGGGGGGAAACAGTGATTGAGAAGGGGGTTGTCCTAGTAGTGGACAGTCCCTTTAATTTTATTGCTTACATTGCAGAGGTGGCCAGTTTGCAAACAAGGTGCTCTTTTTTATAGAGCTTGTATGCCCTGCTCTTAAGCTGACCTGATAGTTGGATCCAGCTTCAATGCCCCTGTATACCGCAAATGCTGCATCTGCTTGCACGACCAGGCCACTCGTCAAAACTTGAGTACAGTGCCCAAGGCAAGCAGCAAGCTGGGGGCAGGGGAGCGGGTGCTCCCCGAAACAGCAAGAGGAGGCAACCCCTATAAATATGGACTGGAAAATAAAACAACATACACATATCCTGATCAGCTTTGAAAATATCTGCTATAGTCACTCACCTGTAGAAAAGGATATTTAAAGGGATGGTGCTGAAGTGCCAGAGGGCATGGGCATCCAGTACCCACAGCACAGGGGGGAAATCTAGTAACTCCAGAAGTGCCAGGCTTTGTAATAGCACAACCACCAGGACACATTTCCAGAGGTAGGGCTGATGAGAGTGTCTCCTCAAGCACCACATAAGCCACCATATAAGGTTAATCATGCCTGTTCAAAAAGAATGACATACGTGATCCAGTGCCCAATACAAGTGTAAAATCACAGAAATATATAAATCATAAGGTGTATATAACAAATCTCAACTCACCAAAGCTAGCATTTGCTAGCATATTATAACTATAGTCAAATCGCCCAAGGGTCAAGTAAGACACATGGCACCCGAACAAAAGGACCAGGAGAGCACCAAAAACACTGGCAACAGAAGGATATCGAAGACCCAGAGTCCTGGGAGGAGATATATAATTACAATCGATTCAGGATAAACCCTCCCCATATCCAAAGTGGCCATGAAGGTTTATAGGTGCAATGTGGGCTAGACGACAACAAATGAGGAAGGATGGGCAACTTAGGCAGGGTGTGGGTGGTCAAGAGGACAGCAGCAGCATAGGCAGGGTGTGGGTGGTCAAGAGGACAGCAGCAGCATAGGCAGGAGGTGGGTGGTCAAGAGGACAGCAGCAGCATAGGCAGGGTGTGGGTGGTCAAGAGGACAGCAGCAGCATAGGCAGGGTGTGGGTGGTCAAGAGGACAGCAGCAGCATAGGCAGGGTGTGCGTGGTCAAGAGGACAGCAGCAGCATAGGCAGGGTGTGGGTGGTCAAGAGGACAGCAGCAGCATAGGCAGGAGGTGGGTGGTCAAGAGGACAGCAGCAGCATAGGCAGGAGGTGGGTGGTCAAGAGGACAGCAGCAGCATAGGCAGGAGGTGGGTGGTCAAGAGGACAGCAGCAGCATAGGCAGGAGGTGGGTGGTCAGGAGGACAGCAGCAGCATAGGCAGGAGGTGGGTGGTCAGGAGGACAGCAGCAGCATAGGCAGGAGGTGGGTGGTCAAGAGGACAGCAGCAGCATAGGCAGGGTGTGGGTGGTCAAGAGGACAGCAGCAGCATAGGCAGGGTGTGGGTGGTCAAGAGGACAGCAGCAGCATAGGCAGGGTGTGCGTGGTCAAGAGGACAGCAGCAGCATAGGCAGGGTGTGGGTGGTCAAGAGGACAGCAGCAGCATAGGCAGGAGGTGGGTGGTCAAGAGGACAGCAGCAGCATAGGCAGGAGGTGGGTGGTCAAGAGGACAGCAGCAGCATAGGCAGGAGGTGGGTGGTCAAGAGGACAGCAGCAGCATAGGCAGGAGGTGGGTGGTCAGGAGGACAGCATAGGCAGGAGGTGGGTCGTCAAGAGGACAGCAGCAGCATAGGCAGGAGGTGGGTGGTCAGGAGGACAGCAGCAGCATAGGCAGGAGGTGGGTGGTTAAGAGGACAGCAGCAGCATAGGCAGGAGGTGGGTGGTCAGGAGGACAGCAGCAGCATAGGCAGGAGGTGGGTGGTCAAGAGGACAGCAGCAGCATAGGCAGGAGGTGGGTGGTCAGGAGGACAGCAGCAGCATAGGCAGGAGGTGGGTCGTCAAGAGGACAGCAGCAGCATAGGCAGGAGGTGGGTGGTCAGGAGGACAGCAGCAGCATAGGCAGGAGGTGGGTGGTCAAGAGGACAGCAGCAGCATAGGCAGGAGGTGGGTGGTCAAGAGGACAGCAGCAGCATAGGCAGGAGGTGAGTGGTCAAGAGGACAGCAGCAGCATAGGCAGGAGGTGGGTCAAGAGGACAGCAGCAGCATAGGCAGGGTGTGGGTGGTCAAGAGGACAGCAGCAGCATAGGCAGGAGGTGGGTGGTCAAGAGGACAGCAGCAGCATAGGCAGGTTGTGGGCAAGAGGATAGCAGAATGGGCAAGAGGATAGCAGCATAGGTAGGAGGTGGGGCAAGAGGACAGCAGCATAGGTAGGGTGTGGGGCAAGAGGATGGCAGGAGGTGGGGGCAAAAGGACAGCAGCATAAGGAGGTAGCAGGGCAAAAGGACATCAACATAAGGAGGCAGTGGGGCAAAAGGGCAGCAGCATAAGCAGGTCATACATCAAAAGAAAGCAGCTTAGGCAGGTCATCGTACAAAAGAACAGCCGCTTACGTAGGTCGTGGGATGAGAGGAAAGCAGGTTAGGCAAGTAGTGGTGCAAGAAGAAAGCAACTTAAGCAGATAATGGGAAAAAGAAAAACAGCAGTTTAGGCAGGTAGTGGGGCAAGAGAATAGCAGTTTAGGCAGGTTGAGGGTCAAGGAGACAGCAGGTTCCGCAGATCATGGAGCAAAAGGAAACAGCAGGTTTGGCAGGTCGTGGGGTAAGAAGACAGCAAGTCAGGCAGGTAATGGTGAAATTGGCCGTGGGGTAAGAGAACAGCAGCTTATGCAGGCTATGGAGCAAGAGGAAGGCAGCTTAAGAAGATAGTGGGAATAGATGACAGCACTTCAGGCAGATTGTGGAGCAAGAGGACAGCAGGTTAGGAAGGTCATAGAACAAGAAGACAACAGGTTGAGCAGGTTGTGGAACAAGAGGACAGCAGGTTAGGCAGGTTGTTGGACAAGAGAAGAGTAGGCAAAGAATGATGTTGGTGCAAGAGGTTGGTGAAAACGTAATAAATCATGAGGGTGGAAGATAAAAAGATTTTTAAAAAAAAGAGGGAGATGGAGTGCGAGCAAGTGGAAATTAGCAGAGAGAAGCATTTCAAGACAGAAGAAAGCCATTGCTATTGCCATGAGAAGGCCACTGTATAAGGCAGCACACCTTATGGAGAATTATCCAACAGAATCAATATGAGCAAGGGGGAACCAGCTAACACAGGCATTTCACACCAGGAAAACGCACTGCAGTGAACACTACATAAGAAAGGGGAAAACAGCTCAAATACTGTGAGGAAGACGAGGACTTTTTTTTTAATGTTTTCTCCACTTCCTGGACTCACCTCATACAGCAAAGGTAGATGGAGTGCAGAATGACTGCCGAGGCACAGAAGTAGTCCATTTTCTGTGGGGACAGACAGTGAATGTGGCAGAGGGTATACTGACAGATGGACACTGTATGCATGCACGAGCATATTTGGGCAAGCAACCGTTTCTGTACAGCACAAATCTCATTTCCTTCCACCGTTTACCTCAGTAATAGCAGTGTCTCTGGTGTGGAAAACTGTGGACCAGAACCAGGCATTTATGGAAACCTGTGGAAAAATCAAACGTCCATTAGCTTGGCTGTAAGGCTATTTAGCTGTGATGACGCACATCTGGTACTTACGATGGCAAAATTTAGGCATGTTTGGTACATTGGGCACGAAACAGGTACAGAGGACCGGTAACGTTTCAGCATCACAAGGTTTGCAAAGCCATTAAGAAAGGAGGCCAGGGCAGAAGCTGGCTCCTGGAAGAACAGGAATCGGGAGAATGGCCACTGCAAATGATAAAAAAAAAGGATTATAGTGTTTGTACCTTTATCAATATCATATGCTTAACAAGGTGTATTCATCAACGGCAAATGAAAAACAATATCATACAAGGGCAAATTGTTGAAAGAAATTATCTATGGACAGCTTATTGGATGATAGTTCATGTTTCATAGTATAATGAAATTTACAGCTGAATTTATACTTTATTGCTTTCCTGGATTTTTCAATTATATAAGCTATCAATAGGAGACACCCCCTGGTACCACATTGATCAGCAGAATGAAGGGGTTGTGGCACAGTAAGCAGCACATAAAGCTACTTGTAAACTAAAAAAGAAGTAGCAGCAGACATCTGGAAGCTCATGTGAAGACGTCACATAGGAATATTCAAAGGAAGACAATCAACTGCAGACTCATTAATAGTATAAATGTAAATCTGTAATCTATTGGCCTGGGAGAGTCATGTGTGATAGAAATGGTTAGCATCTCATCAGCGTAATTAAAACGGATTGTTGTGGCTGGTGGGCAGACATGAACTGGTCAATTTGTACACCAAGTACCTTATTTATTTAGGTATATTTTATATAGCAATAATGCCATTTAAATTTCACAGATTCAATGTTTAAATAGATCTGGGCACACACAGTGACTGCTGCATTCTTTCATTTGCATATAATAGTCACAGCAGCTGGCACCTGTTCACATCTGCTTCATATTTTAAAAGAACCTGAAGACCCACCTCTTCCGACAAGCCTACAACCTGCAGTTACCACCGATCGACCAAACCGCTGCACGACCAGCTCTATCCTCACCTACTGTATCCTCACCCATCTCTTGTAGATTGTGAGCCATCGCGGGCAGGGTCCTCATTCCTCCTGTACCAGTTGTGACTTGTATTGTTTAAGATTATTGTACTTGTTTTTATTATGTATACCCCTCCTCACATGTAAAGCGCCATGGAATAAATGGCGCTATAACAATAAATAATAAAATAATAATATTTTAGGAGGTGCTAGTCAACTTTTTTTTGCCTTCCACATAGTCTAGCCTGCAAAACCTCCAATAACACCAGGCTCCTGCATTAAATGCAGATAGCCTCTCCTTCATGCTAACAAACTTATAGATATTAACGATCTGCAAAATACTAGAAAGTTTCTATATAAAATTACAGAACTACTGCTTTAGTTATTAAAGACACACTCCCACCAAACTTGTATTGCCTAAACCTGTGTAAATGTATATGTAGTGTGCCGTAAGTGCGGTAATACACACACTTGCTGTCTTCCCTGGTTTCCAGTATTTCTCTAGTCCTTTGCTAGGTAGCGAGACGGCATTTCTGACGCCACGGATCACAACGGGATCTATGTGTGAGCCACAATTTGCTTTTACAATGTAAGTGTATGGATTGTCAGAACGAGGCTGCATATACTTACATTATACAAGTGACCTTTGGCTCAAACATACACAAGTGTGATCCGGTGAGTAGGAATAGCCATCACATGACCCAGAAGACGACCAGTGCGATGCAGGATGATGGCGATTTGTGAGAATATTCCCACACCTACAGTACACTACACACATTTACATAGTTTTAGGCATTAAAAATGTTGTACTTCTTTTAAGTTCAGCACTAGTGGCCAAGATATCTCACATCTGTATATTTATGAAGAATATAGAGGGGCTTCATGGATCTAGTTATGTTCTGTAAAACAGGCAAAATCATGAACAAAAGCCTTTAAATTACTTTATAGTAAATGAAGGAATATGACCTCACAGAGTGTCTGGTGTAGTCACGGGTTCAATAGAAAGGTGCAGAATCACTGAATAACTACATACACTTACTAAAGTATTATTTTTCTAAAATTTCAGAGGTATTTTCCCTGAAATATCAGGGCGTACTGCCCCAGACAGCCATATGACTAAATTACTAAGGAGAGAGATTCAAGCAGTTCTAACATGGTTGGTTGGAGACATACACATCATGAGTAGTGAGGAGCGCAAGTGCTCGCTACTCGAGTTTGCACAGAGTATCGCGGATGCTCGAGTGACATGTTGGAGTTCCCACGCCGTGAGGACTCAAACATGTCACTGAAGCACCTGCGATACTTGGTGCATACACGAGCACCTTAGGCAAACTCGAGTAACGAGTAGTTCTGCTCATCAATCATTTGTTGACGACCAGTGGTAATAATAAACATTTAATCCTTTTCAAAAGGTAGATCTCAACAATAAAAGTACTGCAAAGCACAGGTGCTGACCTTTCCCGGAGCCTGCGCACTGCAGTACTTTGCTCTGCCCTCAACAGGACAGATAAAGTACGCCTGTGCCGGAGCCGCAGCGTGAAGACAAGAGGACGTCATCCTATGAAGATGGGAGGTGCCAGACCGCGACACCCATCGCACCAGACCGCCCCTGGGTGAGTATAATATAACCTTTTTTTCTCATCTTTCAGGATACATCGGGGGCTTATCTACAGCATTACAGAATGCTGTAGATAAGCCCCTGATGCCGGTGGGCTTAGCTCATCTTCGATTTTGGGGGTGACAGGTTCCCTTTAAACTTGACAATGTTGGCTGGCATAGTCAGGAGACTATCCAATGTGTATAGCGGTATTTTGACCATCCTACTAATGCAAATATTTTTTGACCAGCTTATGTTTATGGGAGCCTCTTGATTCTTTCTTGACAGCACATGTCAGGGGATAGAGATATTGGGCGTGGTTAATTTAAAGGGACTGTCACCTGAATTTGGAGGGAACAATTTTCAGCCATAGAGGCGGGGTTTTCGGGTGTTTGATTCACCCTTTCCTTACCCGCTGGCTGCATGCTGGCTGCAATATTGGATTGAAGTTCATTCTCTGTCCTCCGTAGTACACGCCTGCACAGTGCAATCTTGCCTTGCGCAGGCGTGTACTACGGAGGACAGAGAATGAACTTCAATCCAATATTGCAGCCAGCATGCAGCCAACGGGTAAGGAAAGGGTAAATCAAACACCCGAAAACCCCGCCTCCATGGCTGAAAATTGTTCCCTCCAAATTCAGGTGACAGAGTCCCTTTAAACATGTCTGATTCTCTGCTCCAGTCTAGTACATAAATTACATTTCAAACTTGTCCTAGAACTTACCTTGCCATGAAATTGTGGCACAGCATACCCTTCTTTGATATACAGGGACACTGTGTCCCACATACACTCGTACCTGCAGTCATCCAAGCAAGCCCATCCTGTAAAAATGGGAGATAGAGAAACAAAAGTGAATCAATCAACATAAGAACACAGTAAAAATGTATGTAAAAAGGTAATTTTACAGAAAATTTCCATCACATGACAGGCATTCCATCTTACTATGGGTATAGATTAGTAATGAGCGAACATGCTCGGATAATGTGTTACCCGAGCACGCTCTGGTGTTAGCCGAGTATCTTGGGCGTGCTCGAATAATACCGTATGTTCGAATCCCTGCGACTGAATATTTTGCGGCTGTTAGACAGATGCAATGCATGTGGGGATGGTATGTTTGTTAGTCAATCCCCACATTTGTGTTACAGCTGTCTAACAGCCGCAGAGACGCGAACATATTATTTGAGAATGCCAAAGACACTCGGTTGGCACTCGAGCATGCTCGCATAACACGTTATCCGAGCATGTTCATTCATCACTAATATAGATATTTCAGGCATTAAACGGGTTATCCTGGCTAAAAAAAAAAGCCTGTGGACGTGTCTCAATTGAAAAAAACATTACTCTTACTAAATATTAGAACAGAACAGTGTTGAAATTTGTGCACCGTTCTCAGCTCCACTTCAGCATTGGTTTCAACACCAGAGACAGCTTTCACATCCCTCACCTCAATGTGTTAAGAGACATGATGAAGGGATATAGCTGACTGGGTCACATCAATAGCTAAGCAAGTCTCCTTTGTCTCTACATCAGCTGTGAAGGGAAAGGGGGCTGGCTTAGCTAATGAAAAGAGCCTGTGAGCTAGTCCCCTTCATTGTGTTATGGACACACAGAATGGTACAGGAGCTACTTTGGTGATGAAAGCAATGCAGAAGTTTAGCAGATTTGGCCACAGGTTGCTCTAAGTATTTCCATCATCATCACTGTCCCCATTGGGGCTCACAATATAAATTCACAATCAGTATGTCTTTGGAGTGTGAGAAGAAACCGGAGGAAACCCACACAAACAAGGAGAAAACATGCAAACTCTTTACAGATGTTGTCCATGGAGAGATTTGAACCCAGGACTACAAAGCTACAGTGGTAACTACTGAGCATCCGTGCTGTCCCACCAAATTCCAACAGCAATGCCACCTGTGATTGGTTCACATTCATCACCTGGCAAGCATATTAATATAATAAAGAGGCTAAATTGCAGCAAAATCAGCAGTAAAGCTCCCATAGTAGGAGAATATATCTTATGCAACATATCTTGAACTGAAAGATAAAAAAATGCTTCTGTTCTGTGATTACTGCACTCATCTCAATGAACAGAGCTTGCCTTCATATAGTATAAAGCTCTCAATTACAAAGCGTCTTCACTTAGCGAGCTGCTGTCTCCTGCATGGCCTTCACGACTGCTTCTGGAAGCTCTCACCATGCCTACTGCTATTACTTCCACCTTACCTACCTGTGTGTGTGTCACTCCTTTCACTATATAACAGACCAGTTGACTATATTCTGGAAGCTCTCACCATGCCTACTGCTATTACTTCCACCTTGCCTACCTGTGTGTGTGTCACTCCTTTCACTATATAACAGACCAGTTGACTATATTCTGGAAGCTCTCACCATGCCTACTGCTATTACTTCCACCTTACCTACCTGTGTGTGTGTCACTCCTTTCACTATATAACAGACCAGTTGACTATATTCTGGAAGCTCTCACCATGCCTACTGCTATTACTTCCACCTTGCCTACCTGTGTGTGTGTCACTCCTTTCACTATATAACAGACCAGTTGACTATATTCTGGAAGCTCTCACCATGCCTACTGCTATTACTTCCACCTTGCCTATCTATGTGTGTCACTCCTTTCACTATATAACAGACCAGTTGACTATATTAAAAGCTGAAGATAGACATCAAGAATAAACCCTAAGTAGACAAAGCTTTCTGTGGCATGGGGCAGGGCGCTGCACCTCCGTGGCATGGGGGTACGCCGCTGCACCTCCGAGGCATGGGGGCACGCCGCTGCACCTCCGAGGCATGGGGGCACAGGTGGTTGCCAATGGCATAAAGCTCTGTTTGGGCATTCATCTCGATTATAAAGGACTCAGTGGCTGGCACTTCACCCCCTCACTGCTGTAATGGGGCACTGACTGTGGCTAGCACTGTAGCACATAGAGCAGCCAGCCTCCTCTGGAGTTGCCCCCTCCCCTCCTGGAGATGTCACTAGAGCTCCTCTCACCAGTCAGCCTCATGTACAGGGGCTGCTCCGCGCGGAAATCCTGCAGTCGGGCCCCGGTGCAATTCCTTTGCTCGCAGGCAGACACACATTCCCGGTACACAGGCTCCCGGTCACCCCGAGAAGCAAGTGCAACCCCGGCCAGGAGAAATACGAGCAACGGGGCCATGACCGGGGAACCGGCACTTCCGCCTCTGAAGCCACTTCCGTGGTGTGTACTGCAGTCAGCAGTGTCCCCCGGAAACAGACTCCAGCTCAAAGGTGCCGGCAGCACAGAGCGCACTCACTGCGGCCACCAGTGCCTCAGCTCCACAAGCGCTAATATTAGTGTCAGCACTGCACGCACTCTAATACCATGTGTAATAATAATGTGATAGTTCATATCAGAGGAATAAATACAAACATGTATTAAGCATACAACAAGTACACCTTTATAAACACTACCAGCATACCTCTAAACTTTTGAATGAGGGAAAGAGGGACAAAGTTTGCAGCGGGGCACATTTTAGGCCACGCCTCTGACCACACCCATTTCCACGTGCTAACCACAGCCATTTAGCACTGCTGATCACACTGTTTCATAAACAATAATTATAAAAAAAAAATATGGCCACACAGTGCTCCATACTGTATAATGGCCACACATGATGCTCCATACTGTATAATGGCCCCACATGATGCTCAATACTGTATAATGGCCACACATGATGCTGCATACTGTATAATGGCCACACATGATGCTCCATACTGTATAATGGCCACACATGATGCTCCATACTGTATAATGGCCACACATGATGCTCCATACTGTATAATGGCCACACATGATGCTCCATACTGTATAATGGCCACACCGTGCTCCATACTGTACAATGGCCCCACATGATGCTCCATACTGTATAATGGCCACACAGTGCTCCATACTGTATAATGGTCACACATGATACTCCATACTGTATAATGGCCCCACATGATGCTCCATAATGTATAATGGCCACACCGTGCTCCATAATGTACAATGGCCCCACATGATGCTCCATACTGTATAATGGCCACACCGTGCTCCATACTGTACAATGGCACCACATGATGCTCCATACTGTATAATGGCCACACAGTGCTCCATACTGTATAATGGTCACACATGATGCTCCATACTGTATAATGGCCCCACATGATGCTCCATACTGTATAATGGCCACACCGTGCTCCATACTGTACAATGGCCACACATGATGCTCCATACTGTATAATGGCCACACCGTGCTCCATACTGTACAATGGCCCCACATGATGCTCCATACTGTATAATGGCCACACAGTGCTCCATACTGTATAATGGTCACACATGATGCTCCATACTGTATAATGGCCCCACATGATGCTCCATACTGTATAATGGCCATACCGTGCTCCATACTGTACAATGGCCCCACATGATGCTCCATACTGTATAATGGCCACACCGTGCTCCATACTGTACAATGGCCCCACATGATGCTCCATACTGTATAATGGCCACACCATGCTCCATACTGTATAATGGCCACACATGATGCTCCATACTGTATAATGGCCACACATGATGCTCCATACTGGATAATGGCCACACATGATGCTCCATACTGTATAATGGCCACACATGATGCTCCATACTGTATAATGGCCACACAGTGCTCCATACTGTATAATGGCCACACATGATGCTCCATACTGTATAATGGCCACACATGATGCTCCATACTGTATAATGGCCACACATGATGCTCCATACTGTATAATGACCACACAGTGCTCCATACTGTATAATGGCCACACAGTGCTCCATACTGTATAATGGCCCCACATGATGCTCCATATTGTATAATGGCCACACATGATGCTCAATACTGTATAATGGCCACACAGTGCTCCATACTGTATAATGGCCACACAGTGCTCCATACTGTATAATGGTCACACATGATGCTCCATACTGTATAATGGCCACAGTGCTCCATACTGTATAATGGCCACACATGATGCTCCATACTATATAATGGCCACACAGTGCTCCATACTGTATAATGGCCACACAGTGCTCCATACTGTATAATGGCCACACAGTGCTCCATACTGTATAATGGCCACACAGTGCTCCATACTGTATAATGGCCCCACATGATGCTCCATACTGTATAATGGCCACACATGATGCTCAATACTGTATAATGGCCACACAGTGCTCCATACTGTATAATGGTCACACATGATGCTCCATACTGTATAATGGCCACACAGTGCTCTATACTGTATAATGGCCACACATGATGCTCCATACTGTATAATGGCCACACATGATGCTCCATACTATATAATGGCCACACAGTGCTCCATACTGTATAATGGCCACACAGTGCTCCATACTGTATAATGGCCACACATGATGCTCCATACTGTATAATGGCCACACATGATGCTCCATACTGTATAATGGCCACACAGTGCTCCATCCTGTATAATGGCCAAACAGTGCTCCATATTGTATAATGGCCACACAGTGCTCCATACTGTATAATGGCCACACAGTGCTCCATTCTGTATAATGGCCACACATGATGCTCCATACTGTATAATGGCCACACATGATGCTCCATCCTGTATAATGGCCACACAGTGCTCCATCCTGTATAATGGCCAAACAGTGCTCCATACTGTATAATGGCCACACAGTGCTCCATACTGTACAATGGCCCCACATGATGCTCCATACTGTATAATGGCCACACCATGCTCCATACTGTATAATGGCCACACATGATGCTCCATACTGTATAATGGCCACACATGATGCTCCATACTGGATAATGGCCACACATGATGCTCCATACTGTATAATGGCCACACATGATGCTCCATACTGTATAATGGCCACACAGTGCTCCATACTGTATAATGGCCACACATGATGCTCCATACTGTATAATGGCCACACATGATGCTCCATACTGTATAATGGCCACACATGATGCTCCATACTGTATAATGACCACACAGTGCTCCATACTGTATAATGGCCACACAGTGCTCCATACTGTATAATGGCCCCACATGATGCTCCATACTGTATAATGGCCACACATGATGCTCAATACTGTATAATGGCCACACAGTGCTCCATACTGTATAATGGCCACACAGTGCTCCATACTGTATAATGGTCACACATGATGCTCCATACTGTATAATGGCCACAGTGCTCCATACTGTATAATGGCCACACATGATGCTCCATACTGTATAATGGCCACACATGATGCTCTATACTGTATAATGGCCACACAGTGCTCTATACTGTATAATGGCCACACATGATGCTCCATACTGTATAATGGCCACACATGATGCTCCATACTATATAATGGCCACACAGTGCTCCATACTGTATAATGGCCACACAGTGCTCCATACTGTATAATGGCCACACATGATGCTCCATACTGTATAATGGCCACACATGATGCTCCATACTGTATAATGGCCACACATGATGCTCCATCCTGTATAATGGCCAAACAGTGCTCCATATTGTATAATGGCCACACAGTGCTCCATACTGTATAATGGCCACACAGTGCTCCATTCTGTATAATGGCCACACATGATGCTCCATACTGTATAATGGCCACACATGATGCTCCATCCTGTATAATGGCCACACAGTGCTCCATCCTGTATAATGGCCAAACAGTGCTCCATACTGTATAATGGCCACACAGTGCTCCATACTGTATAATGGCCACACATGATGCTCCATACTGTATAATGGCCACACATGATGCTCCATACTGTATAATGGCCACACATGATGCTCTATACTTTTTAATGGCCACACATGATGCTCCATACTGTATAATGGCCAAACAGTGCTCCATACTGTATAATGGCCACACAGTGCTCCATACTGTATAATGGCCACACATGATGCTCCATACTGTATAATGGCCACACATGATGCTCCATACTGTATAATGGCCACACAGTGCTCCATCCTGTATAATGGCCAAACAGTGCTCCATATTGTATAATGGCCACACAGTGCTCCATACTGTATAATGGCCACACATGATGCTCCATACTGTATAATGGCCACACATGATGCTCCGTACTGTATAATGGCCACACAGTGCTCCATACTGTATAATGGCCACACAGTGCTCCATACTGCATAATGGCCACACATGATGCTCCATACTGTATAATGGCCACACATGATGCGCCATACTGTATAATGGCCACACAGTGCTCCATACTGTATAATGGCCACACATGATGCTCCATACTGTATAATGGACACACATGATGCTCCATACTGTATAATGGCCACACATGATGCTCTATACTGTATAATGGCCACACATGATGCTCCATGCTGTATAATGGCCAAACAGTGCTCCTTACTGTATAATGGCCACACAGTGCTCCATACTGTATAATGGTCACACATGATGCTCCATACTGTATAATGGCCACACATGATGCTCCATACTGTATAATGGCCACACATGATGTTAGGTCTCGAGTTCCCGCTTCTGCACAGGGGGAATCTCGAGCCATCTCCGCTGCGGTCTCCCATTCTTATCCAGCCGCAGTGGAGTCTGCTCAGCAGGGACGTCGGTCCCAGCGTCTTGCTCAGTCTCACTCTGTACAGAGAGTTACTGCTGCTTCTTCAGCTTCTGCCATTAAAGCCAGTGCTGGTCAGCAGCGAGCGGACTTCTCTGGGACTAAGTCCTTGTCTGCACACACTGAGCATGCCCAGGGCAAGATCTCCCGTTGGAGATCGAGGGTCATGTGCTCAGGCTCTGCAGCACATTCCATTGGTCCTCTTGGCAGGTCTTGGAAGGGCAAAGTTTCTGTGGCCACTTCCTGTGCTGCAACTATATAAACTGCGCATGACCGCACAGCCATGCGCTAGTGTACAATTGTTAATGTGTGTATGTTGTGAGTGCAAGTCGTCCTTGGATACCCCTACCCTATTGAATGTCTGTTCGCGGAAGGTGTATGGTTGCTATCTAGCGCCCGACTTATCCTACAGCACGAATCACACATTACAGCGTCCAGTTGCTGTGACCGCCAGTACGGCGCCGTGCACTTCCTCTGTGCTTTCCTTACCCAAGCCTGGGTGGTTAGTGGCGTTCGTCAGTGCGGCACCGCATGCACTCTTGTGCCTTAATATTGTTATATAGTTTCCTTACACACCTAGTTGCTGTGTTGTGCCAGCAAGGGTCTAATCGGACTTCAATCCTAGTTGGGGTTGAGTTCGCTGACTACTTGCTCGCGCTCTATGTGCGGTACCGCGGTCCTGTGACGCAACAGGATCACTTCCTTCACGCTGGGTGAAGTTTAACCCACGTGTGTATACTTATGAGTACCGCCATATAGTCCATCATTACTTGGCAGCAGGTTCCATCTCTGCACGGTGGACCCCGGGCTGCGAACGCACCATACTCTATCTGTCTTAATATTTGGTGCGTTCCGCTAGCCCTAACACATGATGCTCTATACTGTATAATGGCCACACAGTGCTCCATACTGTATGATGGCCACACATGATGCTCCATACTGTATAATGGCCACACATGATGCTCCATACTATATAATGGCCACACAGTGCTCCATACTGTATAATGGTCACACCGTGCTCCATACTGTATAATGGCCACACATGATGCTCCATACTGTATAATGGCCACACATGATGCTCTATACAGTATAATGGCCACACATGATGCTCCATACTGTATAATGGCCAAACAGTGCTCCATACTGTATAATGGCCACACAGTGCTCCATACTGTATAATGGTCACACATGATGCTCCATACTGTATAATGGCCACACATGATGCTCCATACTGTATAATGGCCACACATGATGCTCTATACTGTATAATGGCCACACAGTGCTCCATACTGTATGATGACCACACATGATGCTCCATACTGTATAATGGCCACACATGATGCTCCATACTATATAATGGCCACACAGTGCTTCATACTGTATAGTGGCCACACCGTGCTCCATACTGTATAATGGCCACACATGATGCTCCGTACTGTATAATGGCCACACATGATGCTCCATACTGTATAATGGCCACACAGTGCTCCATCCTGTATAATGGCCAAACAGTGCTCCATACTGTATAATGGCCACACAGTGCTCCATACTGTATAATGGCCACACAGTGCTCCATTCTGTATAATGGCCACACATGATGCTCCATACTGTATAATGGCCACACATGATGCTCCATACTATATAATGGCCACACAGTGCTCCATACTGTATAGTGGCCACACCGTGCTCCATACTGTATAATGGCCACACATGATGCTCCATACTGTATAATGGCCACACATGATGCTCCATCCTGTATAATGGCCAAACAGTGCTCAATACTGTATAATGGCCACACAGTGCTCCATACTGTATAATGGCCACACAGTGCTCCATTCTGTATAATGGCCACACATGATGCTCCATACTGTATAATGGCCACACATGATGCTCAATACTGTATAATGGCCACACAGTACTCCATACTGTATAATGGCCACACAGTGCTCCATACTGTAAAATGGCCACAGTGCTCCATACTGTATAATGGCCACACATGATGCTCCATACTGTATAATGGTCACACATGATGCTCCATACTGTATAATGGCCACACATGATGCTCCATACTGTATAATGGCCACACATGATGCTCTATACTGTATAATGGCCACACAGTGCTCCATACTGTATGATGGCCACACATGATGCTCCATACTGTATAATGGCCACACATGATGCTCCATACTATATAATGGCCACACAGTGCTCCATACTGTATAGTGGCCACACCGTGCTCCATACTGTATAATGGCCACACATGATGCTCCATACTGTATAATGGCCACACATGATGCTCCATACTGTATAATGGCCACACAGTGCTCCATCCTGTATAATGGCCAAACAGTGCTCCATACTGTATAATGGCCACACAGTGCTCCATACTGTATAATGGCCACACAGTGCTCCATTCTGTATAATGGCCACACATGATGCTCCATACTGTATAATGGTCACACATGATGCTCCATACTGTATAATGGCCACACATGATGCTCCATACTGTATAATGGCCACACATGATGCTCTATACTGTATAATGGCCACACAGTGCTCCATACTGTATGATGGCCACACATGATGCTCCATACTGTATAATGGCCACACATGATGCTCCATACTATATAATGGCCACACAGTGCTCCATACTGTATAGTGGCCACACCGTGGTCCATACTGTATAATGGCCACACATGATGCTCCATACTGTATAATGGCCACACATGATGCTCCATACTGTATAATGGCCACACAGTGCTCCATACTGTATAATGGCCACACAGTGCTCCATACTGTATAATGGCCACACAGTGCTCCATTCTGTATAATGGCCACACATGATGCTCCATACTGTATAATGGCCACACATGATGCTCAATACTGTATAATGGCCACACAGTACTCCATACTGTATAATGGCCACACAGTGCTCCATACTGTATAATGGCCACAGTGCTCCATACTGTATAATGGCCACACATGATGCTCCATACTGTATAATGGCCACACATGATGCTCTACACTGTATAATGGCCACACAGTGCTCCATACTGTATAATGGCCACACATGATGCTCCATACTGTATAATGGCCACACATGATGCTCCATACTGTGTAATGGTCACACATGATGCTCCATACTGTATAATGGTAACACATGATGCTCCATACTGTATAATGGCCACACATGATGCTCCATACATTATAATGGCCACACAGTGCTCCATACTGTATAATGGCCACACATGATGCTCCATACTGTATAATGGCCACACATGATGCTCCATACTGTGTAATGGTCACACATGATGCTCCATACTGTATAATGGTCACACATGATGCTCCATACTGTATAATGGCCACACATGATGCTCCATACATTATAATGGCCACACAGTGCTCCATACTGTATAATGGCCACACATGATGCTCCATACTGTATAATGGTCACACATGATGCTCCATACTGTATAATGGCCACACATGATGCTCCATACATTATAATGGTCACACAGTGCTCCATACTGTATAATGGCCACACATGATGCTCCATACATTATAATGGCCACACAGTGCTCCATACTGTATAATGGCCACACATGATGCTCCATACTGTATAATGGTCACACATGATGCTCCATACTGTATAATGGCCACACATGATGCTCCATACTGTATAATGGTCACACATGATGCTCCATACTGTATAATGGCCACACATGATGCTCCATACTGTATAATGGCCACACATGATGCTCTATACTGTATAATGGCCACACAGTGCTCCATACTGTATGATGGCCACACATGATGCTCCATACTGTATAATGGCCACACATGATGTTCCATACTATATAATGGCCACACAGTGCTCCATACTGTATAGTGGCCACACCGTGCTCCATACTGTATAATGGCCACACATGATGCTCCATACTGTATAATGGCCACACATGATGCTCCATACTGTATAATGGCCACACAGTGCTCCATCCTGTATAATGGCCAAACAGTGCTCCATACTGTATAATGGCCACACAGTGCTCCATACTGTATAATGGCCACACAGTGCTCCATTCTGTATAATGGCCACACATGATGCTCCATACTGTATAATGGCCACACATGATGCTCAATACTGTATAATGGCCACACAGTACTCCATACTGTATAATGGCCACACAGTGCTCCATACTGTATAATGGCCACAGTGCTCCATACTGTATAATGGCCACACATGATGCTCCATACTGTATAATGGCCACACATGATGCTCTACACTGTATAATGGCCACACAGTGCTCCATACTGTATAATGGCCACACATGATGCTCCATACTGTATAATGGCCACACATGATGCTCCATACTGTGTAATGGTCACACATGATGCTCCATACTGTATAATGGTCACACATGATGCTCCATACTGTATAATGGCCACACATGATGCTCCATACTGTATAATGGCCACACATGATGCTCCATACTGTGTAATGGTCACACATGATGCTCCACACTGTATAATGGCCACACATGATGCTCAATACTCCCCCCACCGATTTAACCCATGTATGGAAGTATCTTTGTAAATGCCTCTTGCTGTCCTCTCTGTTAGTGGCGCTATCAGTGACTGCTCTCTTGGCATCATGTGACCCCTGATAAAGCTGCCCTGACATCTGCTGATGTCACGTCAAGCTCCAGAATCACTTGCATAACCCAGGTGTGACCAATTTGAGCGCACCCCTCCTGATTGGGCTGTGCGCCGAGTTTCTCCGCGCATCACAGCCCAGTATCCAGAGCACGCTTCCCCTCTCCTCTGCTTTCATTAGTCACAAGCACGCGCCGGATACTGGGCTGTGACGTACTCCGCCCACAGACCAGTTAATCAAGAGGGGTGTGCACAACTGGGTCACGCCCAGTTGAAGCAAGGCATTCTGGTACTTGATGTGACATCAGCGGCGGCTGCAGCCTAGGTCACATGATGCCAAGTGAACGGTCAGCAATGGCGCCACTCACAGGCAGAGAGGACAACAAGAGGTATTTACAAAAATACTTCTATACAAAAGAAAAATGGGTGGGAGAATTATAGAATGTAGGGGACAACTCCTTTAAGAACCAGACCAAAGGAAAAATGAGCAGAAATGGTTTTTAACTCACAAATTCGTTATCAGTATGTCTTTGAAGTGTGGGACGAAACTGCAGCACCTGGAGGAAACCCACACAAACAGGGTAACATGGACATCTGTGGAAGGAGCTGAAACATGGAGTCTGGAGAAGGCACCCTTCACATCTTGGATGGCTAGAGCAGAAATGGGCCAAAATACTTGCGTACAGGTGCAGAAATCTCATTGAAAGTTATCAAAATCCTTTGTTGCAGTGATTTTTTCAATCCATTGTGCAACAAAATATTGCTATGGGTACCAACATTTTTGTCCAAGCCATTTTCATTTGTTTGTTTTTTTGTTTTCATTTAATTTTTTTGTTGAACCACAATCAAAAGCAATGTCAGATTTTCACTAACTGACATTCAGTAAATTTAAATTGAAGATTACTATTGTCAGATTCCAGAGATTTCAGTGACCATTGTAGGTTTTTCTTACTTTAAAGGTACCTTCACACTGAGCAACTTCACAACCATATCGCTAGCGATCCGTGACGTTGCAGCGTCCTGGATAGCGATATCGTTGTGTTTGACACGCAGCAGCGATCTGGATCCTGCTGTGACATCGTTGGTCGGAGCAGAAAGTCCAGAACTTTATTTCGTCGCTGGATCTCCCTCAGACATCGCTGAATCGGCGTGTGTGACGCCGATTCAGCGATGTCTTCACTGGTAACCAGGGTTAACATTGGGTTACTAAGCGCAGGGCCGCGCTTAGGCTACGTTCACATTAGCGTCATTCGATGCAGCGTCGTCGACGCAACGCACGACGCATCGGAAACGCACACAAAAACACACCCTTTTTGACGCATGCGTCGAACGGATGCGTCGTAAAACGCAGCGTTTTTTGTGCGTTTTTGTTGCGTTTTTCCGAAAAACGCAGCGTTTTCCAACGCATGCGTTGTCAAACAATGATGTCATTTTTCAACACAATTAAGTGTTTAGACACTAGATAATACCACCAATGAATAGAAGAGGGTGGGTCTAGTGTCTAGACACTAGATAATGCCACCAATGGATAGATGTGGGTGGGTATAATGGAATTGTGGTATATATACCCCGGCATAGATAAATTCCTACCATACAGCATCAAGATGGAGCGTCCCATGGAGAGTATCTACCTCAATATGGAGCTGGATTTTGCCATTGCTATTGCTTACGCTATTGCCTGTCATGAACAGAGGAAAAGAGAAAAACTACGGAGAAGGAGTCGTCGGCGTTTTTGGCTACACCCTATAGTGGAAGTCCGAGAGAGTCATGGAGCCTACCATTGTTTGTTTGGCGAGTTAAATGACAACCAGGAGAAATACTTTGAGTACACCAGGATGTCTCAAAACAGCTTCCGATATCTGCTGCGTCTGGTGGAAGGAGCCATTTCCAGGCAGGACACGCAGCTCCGTAAATCAATTTCCCCCGAGGAACGTCTGCTGGTGACTCTACGGTACGTAATGCAATGTGAAGGATTTATATGTTCTTGCCATTTTTGAAAGTAACGTGTTTTGGTTTTGTGGGGTGGGGGATTGGAATTAAAAATGAAAATTTATTTTATAACAATGTAATTAATTAAATTTATTTATTTTTCTTCTTGTCAGTTTCCTGGCTACCGGAGAGACCTTGAGATCACTGCATTTTCAGTTTCGTATTGGAGTCTCCACACTTTCTGGTATTATTGCCGACACATGCCGCGCATTGTGGGACAACCTCTGGGAGGAATTCTTACCAATACCAACAACAGCGTCATGGGAGTCCAACGCCCAAAAATTTGAACAACTGTGTTCTTTCCCTAACTGTATTGGAGCAGTGGATGGGAAGCACATTAGGATTACAAAGCCTGCAAGAAGTGGATCTCTGTTTTTCAATTATAAAAAATACTTTTCTACCGTGCTCATGGCAATTGCAGGTGCGGACTGCAGGTTTCTCGCCGTGGACATTGGAGCGTTTGGCCGTGCAAATGATTCACGGACATTTAAGGAGTCTGACATGGGCCGAAGATTATACGAGAACAATTTTAATTTCCCCCAGCCACGACCTCTTCCCAACACCGAAGGCCCGGCCATGCCATTTGTTGTGGTTGGGGATGAGGCTTTTCAAATGAGTGCCAACCTACTGAAACCGTACTCCAGTCGGGGGTTGGACTGCACAAAAAGTATTTTTAATTATAGACTGTCCAGGGCCAGAAGAACTGTGGAGTGCGCCTTTGGAATCCTTGTCTCCAAATGGCGTATCTTAGGATCCGCAATAAATTTGAAAATTGAGACAGTGGATGAGGTGGTGAAGGCTTGTGTGGTTCTCCACAATTATATTATTGATAAAGAGAGAGTCAACGTGGAACTTGATGAACCCATACCAAATCCATTGCCTGATTATCAAGATCATCCTCTGAGGACAACTTTGGACATTGCTCATATGAGGGACCGATTTGCTGCATACTTTGTTTCAGATGTTGGGCGTGTTTCATGGCAAGATCAAATGGTTTAATTCATCTTGGTATGATACAATAAAAACACTGTCATGTAAACACTGTGGAGTCCATGACATTTTACCAGCCTATGTAATGTTATTTAAATGTTGTAATGTCCCCTGAATTTCTACTGCGTTGTGTTTTGAAATAAAGTTCTTGTGCCTTTCCGTTTTAACAAAACAAATCTCCCATATGTTTTTCCAAAGTAAACAAAATTTAAAATCCAATGTTCTAGAAACTAATGTGTGTCCCACAAAATTTAGTAATGTGAGCACCAGTACCCAAATTGACTGTGACAAAACAAACAAATTGTTCAGCCGTGTGTTCCATAGTTTTGAAATATAACATGATCGGCTCCCACCTTGTCAACCATTTTTAATCTTGCAGACTATTTGCATATGGAACCTGGCTTGACAAGGAGGGAGACGATCATGTTTGCAAAACTCTACTGAGTTAACACTATTGGACTCAGGATGCTAGAATACGTCCAGAGTCAAATAGTGGCGACACTGTGAACATTGCTACCACCTCACCTGACCAATATTCTTAAGGTACCGTAATAAAACGATTAGCCAACGATCACGACCAGTGATACGACCTGACCGTGATCGTTGTTAGTCGTCGCGTGGTTGCTGGAGAGCTGTCACACAGACAGCTCTCCAGCGACCAAAAAAGAGCAAGTCCCCGTGTAATCTGGGTAAACATTGTGTTATGAAGCGCATGGCCGCACTCACGATGTTTTCCCTGTTACCATTGTAAATGTAAAAAAAAAATAAAATACCCTTACATTCCGGTGTGTGACACGTCCATCGCCGTCAGCTTTCCGTACTGTGCCAGCCCTAAAGCACAGCACAGCGTTTATTAAGTCAACGGTGTGCTCTGCTTTACTTTACGGCCGGGAATGACAGTGTCAGTCACTGCGGGAAGATGACGGCGAGGGACGTGGTTGACACCGTAATAAGTATGTAGTATTTTTTGGTATTTTTAACTTTTTTGATTGTTTAAAACACTGCGCTAGTAACCCGATATTCCCTTGTTTACAGCAAAGACATCGCTGGATCGGTGTCAAACACGCCGATCCAACAATGACAGCGTGTGATCAGTTACCCAAAAAAGGTCCTGATCATTCGCAGAGACCTACAATCTCCCAGCAGGGGCCTGATCGTTGGACGATTTCAGAAAAGATAACGTTGCAAAGTGACAAAAAACAACTATATCGTTAATGAAATCGTTGTGTGATGGTACCTTTTAAAATTGATATATTGTGCAATGCTCTTTGTGTTTGTAACATCTCATAGTACAATGAGCGACAGCCCTAAAAAAAAATTTAAAAAAATATTAATAAAATAGTGTCAGACATTGCACATCAGGTGTTACAAACACAAGATTTGTTTATACGGCGCACGGTGTGATTTGGTGCAAACTTTATTTTAGACAAAGAAAAACTCAGTATTTTTGAACAAATTAACAAATTTATTGGGGACACAAAAATAAAAAATGGGTAAGGTTATGGGGTATTAATGTCAGCGATTAAGGGGGATTGATATCCTCCACTTTGGGTGTGTGTTGAGGAGAACGAGGAGGAGGACGAGGGGGAGGAACCAGCATACTCTATTACACTAGACGGGATGCCGACATCAATCCAGCCAGTAGACGGTGGCGATACTGCCAACGCAGGAGGTGAGGGAGGAGGGACAACCAGTGTCCTAGGCTGGCTACTCCTGCTCCGGGTAGACCCAGGCTGAGTACTGGGTGTGCTCCGGGTAGACCCAGACTGAGTACTGGGTGTGCTCCGGGTAGACCCAGGCTGGGTTCTTTGTGTGCTGGTTTTTGGAGCAGCCATAGCCGACGTTGTAGTGCTGGTCGTCTTTTTTTTCCTCCTCTCTCCCTCTGGGTGTGGGTCGGCTTCCCGTCTTTGTGCCCTTGAAGGCCTGGCAGGAGCAGAAGTTTGGGGCTCTGTTCTATGGTGGCGGTGGCGGCGGCGGTGGCCCTCGGCACGCGGAGCTCTGTGTTGGTGCTGTGCAGCAGGAGTCGGAGCCATGGTAGCCAGCGATGGTACTGCGGGCATTGTAGTCGCTGACTGCATGACCCGAGCCTGCTGCAGAGCAGTGACGTATGCATTGTTGCAGGCCTGCATCACCGAAATCTGGAGTTCCGGCCTAAGATGTTCCACCATGCCCTTCTCAATGGCACTAAAAATATGTTTGGCCGGCCTCGAGAGCTCCGATTCCATTGTTTCAAGACGCCGGTCGATATTGGACAGAGCTGTGTCCATTCTATCGCCCAGCGCCTTGAAACAATTCTGGAAGACCGTGCTCAAATGTAAAAATTCGGGCAGGACCGCCCTGTCCGAGGCCCGCTGACGCTGTCGGGAAGACCCGAAGGAAGGAGCGACAGAGGCCTCGGCCAGGGGAACATCTGATGGACCGGCTGCCGGTTCGCCAGATTGTGGTGGTGCAGACCTGCTCTCGCTGTGGGATGGCTGTGACGGGTCAGATGGCGATTCACGAAGGACCGCTCCAGAGGGTCGGACAGGCTCGCGGGTGCTGCTGTGTGTTCTGTGAAAACATAAGGAAACCATTAGTATACAAAATATAACATTTCACATTCGTCACCACCTGTGTCAAACTAAACATTGCATCACACACTATTACTGTTAAGGGTTAGTTCAGTCAGTCAGTCGTAACGGTTTGCTGATTGAACCGGCCAGCTGCCTGACATGGCTGATGCGACCAATCAGCGTGGGTGACAGGCCTGATTAAAATGCCCGCTCCTTACTCCCCGTAGTGAAGGCCCGTCGCCCGCATACTCCCCTGTCATTAATTAACTTTGCCGGCGGTATCCATTGCCGCCGTTAATGTTAACCAATTTTTAATATTGACACTGCATATGCCGCATCAATATTAAAAATATAATACATTTATTTATTTCAAAATAGTCACCCATGTTTGCCGTTTGTAACGCCCGACAATTACGCTTATCGTCGGAACTGCCATGACGTCACGGTCATGTGACCGAGACGTCATCACAGGTCCTGCGAGCTGAGCAACCATGGGAACATAACCTGCCTTGGAGTAGAAGGTATGCTGTGTCTATTATATTTTTCCTTTTTTTTTTTTAAATCTGGGATACACCTGGATGGGCAATATACTACTCCACTATGAAATATTGCCCGGGCATGGCCAATCTACTATCTTTCTGTGTTCTGTATACTTCGTACTTGCCAAAATAAATGGCTGGGCAATAAACTACGTGGCTGGAATATAGTACGTGAATATGCATGTTTTCCAAACTAGGTGTGTGAATAGGTACTATACTTACTCTCGGCTTTCAAGGAACGGTCGCAGGAATTGCAAAATACGATTATATTTATAGATTGAGGTCCTTGAAGCTGCAGCACCACTACGAATCTGTCCCTCCTTTTTCAGGCCCCTCTTGAAACGGTCCTTCATGGAGCGCCATCTGGTCTTCAATTGTTTAACTGTGTATAAAGTAAAAAAAAAAAATTAGTTTGAGAGAAAATATTGAAATTGATAACGCAACCGTGTGCAATCCCAATAGAAGACATCACAGACGGTTGTGTATCCTGGCATGATGGGTCAGAGTAGCATTTCGGAAATACTTACGAAATTTATCTTTGCCCGCGGGGGAAGCGCTGTCGAAGCCATCCCACAGCGATTTTGCCACCTCAATCCACAAACGGCGCAACACGCCCTGGTCCGCGTGCCGGGGGTCACGGCTGTCCCACAACGGGCCTCGCTCCTGTATGGATGCTACCATGAGGTCTATGTCCAGTGGGTCATCATGGGCCCGTTGTGAAACCTAGAATAACTGGAAAATATTAATGTTTACAAGATAAAAATTGTTCTCCCTACCTCCTCCACCACCACCTACCACCTCCACCACCTACCACCTCCACCCCCCCCCCTCCCACCACCCCCCATACCCCCCCAAAAAAAAAGTTAAAGAAAAAAAGGAATAGGTTTGACATAAAAACTTACTCGCCGTCCTGCCACCACAGCTTGGTCCCGTGGTCTCTGCTCCTGAGGGCTATGTTCCTCCTGGCTCTCCTCCTCACTTGAAGAAGCCTGTAAAATAGTTTAAAAAAAGTTGAGTGACCCATTTACAAATGACACCGAATAGTAAGCAACAGTAGATCATGTACTCAACGGACTCCTCAGCGGTGGGGTGGGGCTTGACTCGCTGGCCATTACTAATGCAATTCTGAAATAAAAAACAAAATAAAATTTATCCTATGCACAATACAGCGGAACATAGTAAAATATAAAAAAAAAAATACATTTACATTTCAACCACAAAGAACATTGCACTAATGCCAACTGAACTAACGCTGAGCAAACAACACTGCCACATTGACACAAAAAACAATGGCAGAGACAACACAATGCCAGAGTAAACAAAAGCCTAAAGATAACAAAACAAATACACAACAGACCCTATGTCGTAATCCAAAAAGACAGTTTTGTTTAAAAAAATGTTTACTACATTGATTGCAAAAAGTCAAAAGAAAAGCAAAACCATACCGCCATACGTGACAATTAAAAAAAAAAATTAACAAAAAAAAAAACGCTAAATATAAAGACCTTAAATACCAAACTGATTAAAAAAGCAAACATTTATATTTAAAAAAGCAAAAAAAAAATTTGGAACAACAGTATGCACAGAGCAACCCAAAAAACACAATAGATTTATGAAAGAAAAAAATTAACAACCCCCAAAAATTAAGGACAGAAACGGCAATCCTGGATACACCACCATACTTTACAATAAAACCGACAGGGCCGGAGACAATAAAAGGCCATACAACGCCATACATCACAACCAGAAACATACAACAATGTCTTTACACAACCACAGTGCAGAACATAATACACAACTTGCAATAAAAATTATTACATTTAATAAAAGGGCGCAGAATCATTCTATACTACCATACTTTACAATAAAACCGACAGGGCCGGAGACAATAAAAGGCCATACAACGCCATACATCACAACCAGAAACATACAACAATGTCTTTACACAACCACAGTGCAGAACATAATACACAACTTGCAATAAAAATTATTACATTTAATAAAAGGGCGCAGAATCATTCTATACTACCATACTTTACAATAAAACCGACAGGGCCGGAGACAATAAAAGGCCATACAACGCCATACATCACAACCAGAAACATACAACAATGTCTTTACACAACCACAGTGCAGAACATAATACACAACTTGCAATAAAAATTATTACATTTAATAAAAGGGCGCAGAATCATTCTATACTACCATACTTTACAATCAAACCAACATGACCGGAGACAATTAAACGCCATCATATAACGCAAGAAAAATACATCACAACTGAATACAAAAAACACCCCCAAACCAATAAATGGAAAAGAAAAATCTATCCTGGAAAGAACAATAATCAAGGCCGCAGACAATGAAACGCCATCCTTTACAACGCCATACATCACAACCAGACTAAAAATACAACAATGTCTTTACACAACCACAGTGCAGAATATAAATACACAACTTGCAAAAACAATTTAAAAATAAAACATGTAGAAAATGCACAGAATCATTCTATACTTACATCTCTGGACAGCAGATGAAGATGTCTGGTCTGGTGTGTTGGCTATAGATGCTGCAGCAGAAGTGACAAACAATCCAAACATTTTCTTTATATATGGGGGATGTTTTTATCACTGTCTTCACTGTCTAGACACTGTTTAGACACTTTTTTGTGTAATTTTATTTAACGACGCATGCGTCGCACAACGCACGCACGACGCACGCACTTGCGTCACGTGCGTTGTCAATTGGTTTCAATGGGAGATTGTAACGCAATGACGACGCACGAGCGACACAAGTGCGACGCATGCGTTTTATAGACGCTACAAAAATGCAACATGTAGCGTCTCCGACGCCACCCAGGTGCGGTGAAACGACGCATGCGTCGTGCGTTTTCACAAAAACGCATGACAACGCAACGCATACGTCCCCAATGATAAAGATAGGGGCGCATGACGCATGCGTCGTTGTGCGTCGACGACGCTGCGTCGCATGACGCTAATGTGAACGTAGCCTTAGTAACCCGATGTTTACCCTGGTTACCATTGTAAATGTAAAAAAAACAAAACACTTCATACTTACATTCCGGTGTCGGCCCACCGTCGCTCTGCTTCCTGCACTGTCAGCGCCGGCCGGCCGTAATGCAGATTACAGCAGTGACGTCACCGCTGTGCTTTACGGCCAGCCGGCGCTCACAGTCAGTGCAGGGAAGCACAGCGACTGGGGACAGACACCGGAATGTAAGTATGTAGTGTTTTTTTTTTTTTTACATTAGCACTGGTAACCAGGGTAAACATCGGGTTACTAAGCGCGGCCCTGCGCTTAGTAACCCGATGTTTACCCTGGTTACCAGGGGACTTCGCATAGTTGGTCGCTGGAAAGCGGTCTGTGTGACAGCTCTCCAGTGACCACACAGTGACGCTGCAGCGATCGGGATCGTTGTCTAGATCGCTGCAGCGTCGCTAATTGTGACGGTACCTTAAGGGCTCCTTCTCACTTGCGAGCAACTCGGATGAGACTCACATGGTTAAAACCCGGTACTGCACCCGGCACTCAGATCGGAGCGTGCGGCCGCATAGGAATACATGCAGCCGCACACTCCGCTCCTCTCTGCCGGCAGCAGCGCCAGGGTATTGCCGTGTGAGACTCATCCGAGTCTCGCACAAGTGAGAAGGAGCCCTAATCAGGAGAGTACCAACAACTTTGTCCATGTCTGTATATTACTGAAGTCCAGGCTATTTAGCAGCATTGCCAAAGCTGGAAACAATAGTATGCGCTGCTTAGCTCAGAGCAGAACTAGGAATGTTTGGATTGTTGTGTCTGGATGTAAACTAGACTAGTCTCATCCAATAACAGCAGCAAATGTAAAAGACCTAGAGTAAGTGAAATACAAACTATGAGAAAGTTGCAGAACTTATTTATATCGTAATGAAACTTTATTTACAAAAGAATAAAAGCTTTTTAATGATCATGTCTACAGAATGTAATTTAGGAACAAAGTCAATCAGCAACATCCTTCTGGCAATTGTCCTATCTCCTTAGGGCAGAGGTGGGCGGACATTGGTACTCAGTTTAGGAAACCATGACTGATGAGGGGGCTTTGTCCCTGTTCATCAGTGGGGTAGTCTCATCTCATCTTAGTAAAACAGTGACATGCTTCATTCATCTACATCTCCTGTCCTGGCAAATTGACTAGGATCTTGATCACAGTAGGGGCACCAAGCAATTAGGCTATTGTTAAACATTAGTTATATGAATGATGAAGATCCTTATGAAATCAAAAGTTATTTTTGGACCTTGTATACAATTTGTTTGGAGGATGACACAAATCTTACAGCTCTGGCAAAAATTAAGAGACGACCACATCAAAACCCTGTCATGGGCAGCCCAATCTCCAGACCTGAACCCCATTGAACATCTCTGGAATGTAATCAAGAGGATGATGGATAGTCACAAGCCATCAATCAAAGAAGAACTGCTTAATTTTTGTGCCAGAAGCAGTGTGAAAGACTGGTGGAAAACGTGCCAAGATACATGAAAGCTGTGATTAAAAATCATGGTTATTCCACAAAATATTGATTTCTGAACCCTTCCTGAGTTAAAACATTAGTATTTTTATTTCTAAATGGTTATGAACTTGTTTTCTTTGCACTATTTGAGGTCTGAAAGCACTGGGTTTTTTTCATTTTCACCATTTCTCCTTTTCAGAAAAAAAAAATACAAAATTTATTGCTTGGAAATTCGGAGACATGTTGTCAGAAGTTTATAGACTAAAAGGACAATTTACTCAAAAATATACCTATAAAGAGGAAAATCAGACAAACTGAACATTTTGCAGTGGTCTCTAAATTTTTGCCAGAGCTGTATAAGGGTTTATGTATTCTCCTTTACCATCAGGAATTATTTAATTAGGTAATGATGTACTATAAGCAGCTATACAAAGATTACTGCTAAGAAAGATTATAACCATCTGATGTTTAGTAAATAGTTGCTATCAGTGGGAATCGTTAGGTTACTTCAAGGTAACAACATTTCAGTTACAGAGTAACTAGCAGACATTTCAGTAGTTACATATTAGCTATTTACGATGCCTGGCATTATGGCTGCAGGGCATGGTTTGTGTTTTTATACTAAACGTCTTTATTTCTTTCCTTGGAATCATAGGCATGCATCGTACAGCATGATCTGCGATAATAAAGGTTATAAAGGGGCACAGATGATACATTTATGATGGTTCTCTTTAACAAATGTACAGGGTAATGCATGTCAGGGACGGTGTCCAAAAATGGATGTAAGGCACAATGTAATGGAACTTGACAGTTTCCCCAGGCCCCCCAAACCACCACCATTTATTTAACTGTGGGCATGAATAACATGATTTGCAAGAGTAGCGTATTGGCTTTTTACAAATGTCTGCCTCCCTGACTATCCCAGTAATACAGGCATACGCTCCACAGCTTAATTGGCAGATTGGGAATACCCACGGATGCCAGGGTGCATTCACCCGAATTACTGTGCATTGTTAGGGGGCAGCGGTGATGTAGGATTTAGCAAGCAGTTACCCCAAGCTCTTGTGGCTGGCTGTGCCTTATGTCTCTGCTTACTCTCTGGACATGCAGTGTGCCACTGATATCATTGGTGCTCTTGTAAATTATGTTACTCAAGCCCACAGAGGGATGGTAACATGCTATTTTAGAATTTTTGATAACTAGAGGAGGAATACTTGTGAAGACTCAGACTTCAAGGTTAGATTTCAGAAAGGCAGATTTTAAGGGACCCAGAAAGAGAATCGGAGGGATCCAATGGCTGGATATCCTTAAGGACAAAAATGTCCAGGAAGGTTGTGAAATCTTGAAAAATGAGAATCTAAAAGCACAATCATTACCAATTCTAAAAAGAGGGAAGAATACAAAGCATTTAAGAAAACCAGGATGGATGAACACAGAACTAAAACAAGTGAAAAGGGAATAAATAAATGTTTATCAAATGGAAAGAGGGAGGAATATCAAAAGAAGAATATAATGCTGTCTGCAGAACTTGCAGGGCACGAATTAGATTATCTAAAGCTGACAATGAATTAAGGCTTGCAAGAGACGTCAAAAGCCGTAAAAAAGGATTTTGGGTATATGTCAAAAGTAAAAGAAAAGTCAAAGTTGCTATAGGATTTTTACAGGATGAAAATGATGAAATGGTAAGAAAGGATGTTGAGAAGGCAGAACTTTTAAATTCCTATTTTGCATCTGTTTTCTCTCAGAGAAAGGAAATGTAACATCATCTGATCTTCACTGTCATATTAAAGGAGTAGAAGAATCCAGGATATCTATAAACAGAAAGATAGTGAGGAAACACTTAGCTAACATAAATGAATTCAAGTCTCCAGATCCAGATGAATTATACCCCAGAATACTGAAGGAGATAGCAAAAGAAATTTTTGAACCACTCTTCATAATCTTTGAACATTCTTGGTGAACAGGGGAAGTTACAGAAGACTGGAGAAGGGCAAATGTTGTTCCTATCTTCAAAAAGGGGAAGAAGGTGGACCCTGGGAACTATAGGCTAGTGAGTCTGACTTCCATACCAGGAAAGATCTTTGAACAAATTATTAAACAACATGTATGTAAGTACCTGGATAAGAATGAAGTGATTAACCAGAGTCAGCATGGGTTTGTACCTAATAAGTCATATCAGACTAACTTAATTTCCTTCTATGACAGAATCACTGACTGGGTGGATAAGGGAAATGCTGTAAATATAGTATATCTTGACTTCAGCAAAGCATTTGACAAAGTATCTCACACCATCCTTATTGAAAAAATGACTAAGTATGGAATGGACAAGGCAACTGTTAGATGGATTCATAACTGGCTTAGTGATCGGACCCAAAGAGTGGTAGGTCAGATAGAAGAATGTCTCAAGTGAGGCACCACTGGGTTCTGTCCTGGGCCCTGTATTGTTCAACATCATTATCAATGATTTAGATGAAGAAATTGAGGGTACACAAATTAAATTTGCTGATGGCACAAAGATATGAGGGATAGCTAATACTAGAGAAGAGAGATAGGATTCAAAAAGATATAAATAAACTGGACCAGTGGGCAGCAACTAACAGAATGGTTTTTAACAAGGAAAAATGCAAAGTACTACATCTGGGCAATAAAAATGAAAAAAGCATATACAGAATGGGAGGAATAGGGCTAAGCAACAGCACATGTGAAAAAGACTTGGATATACTAATAGATCATAAACACTAACATGAGTCAATAGTGTGATGCAGCAGCAAAAAAGGCAAATACAATTCTGGGATGTATTAACAGCATACAGTCTAGATCACGCAAAGTCATTATTGCCGTCTACTCCTCTTTGGTCAGACCTCACCAGGAATACTGTGTCCTGTTTTGGGCACCACATTTAAAAAAAAAGACATCAACAAACTGGAGCAAGTTCAGAGAAGAGCGACCAGAATGGTGACCGGTCTGCAAACCATGTCCTATGAGGAACAGTTGCAGGGCTTGGGAATGTTTAGCTTCCAAAAAAAGAGGACTGAGAGGAGACTTAATAGCTGTCTACAAATATCTCAAGGACTGTCACACTGTAGAAGGATCATCTTTATTCTCATTTGCACAAGGAAAGACTAGAAGCAATGTTATGAAACTGAATGGGAGGAGACACAGATTAGATATTAGAAAAACTTTTTGACAGTTAGGGTGATCAATGAGTGGAACAGGCTGCCACGAGAGGTGGTGAGTTCTCCTTCCACGGAATTTTTCAAACAGAGGCTGGACAGACATCTGTCTGGGATGATTTAGTGAATCCTGCTTTGAGCAGGGGGTGGACCAGATGATCCAGGAGGTCCCTTCCAGAGGCGTAGCTAGAGCTTTTGCCGCCCGGGGCTGATCCCGAGTTTGGCGCCCCCCCCCCCCATCCCCCCCCCCAGCTCAATACACACAAAGGTTACCAAAAATGGTTTTCCTGTTTTGTAGAACTTAAACTGGGCCTAATGGTGTCACCCCCACATGCCACACCTGTGACTTAATACCACCACACCATGACCAGGCCACATAGTGACCGAATAATACTACATACAAGGGACAAATACCACCGCACCATTTCCAGACCACATATTACCACCACATAGTGACTGAATACTACAATACTGATCAGTAATAAAAAAAAAACCACAATACTATCACCATAAGTGCCAGTATTCACAGGAGATCTGTACTTAGTATGCAGTGTCTGTGTAGAGGTAATACAGAGATCACTGGTGACATTATACACAGGACCTCTATATAGTATACAGTGTATAGTGTCAGTGTATAGGTAACACTGACTCACCAGTGACGTCTCTAGGTGAAGTCCTTCATCTTTCATCCAGCACAGACCGCCATCATTCCTTCCAGCCAGGACTCGTTTCTGCAGGAAATAACACAGTTATCTCGAGCTCCGCTTGCAGAACATATTACTTAATTTTTCACAACTTCTACATTACACCACATGAAGAAAAAAAGGTGATATAGTGTCACTCTGCACAGTAACAGGACCGCCCCCCCATTTAAAACAGTATACTCAAAAAATAAAATAAATACATCACTGCAGTAATAATATCCCTTAATTATCCCCTATGGTAATAATATTCCCCACCCTGGCCCCGTTTATCTCATTCCTGGCTCCAGCCATATGTTGTCGTATCCTGCCCTCATGAGTATCCATTCTACCCCATATGATCTCCCCATCCTGCCCCACCAGCCTCCATCGTATCCGTCCTACCCCATGATCCAATCCTGCCCCGTGTCTCCAATCATGCCCCGTATCTACATTCTGCCCATGCCTCAAGTCCTGCCCCCAGTGTGTCCAGCATATTACCCCCATGTTGTCCAGCAATCTGCCCCAGTGTGTCCAGCATATTACCCCCATGTTGTCCAGCAATCTGCCCCAGTGTGTCCAGCATATTACCCCCAGTGTGTCCAGCAATCTGCCCCAGTATGTCCAGCATATTACCCCCAGTGTGTCCAGCAATCTGCCCTCAGTGTGTCCAGCAATCTGCCCCAGTGTCCAGCCTTTCCCCAGTGTGTCCAGCAGTCTGCCCCAGTGTGTCCAGCATATTACCCCCAGAGTCCAGCATTGCCCCAGTGTGTCCAGTATATTACCCCCAGTGTGTCCAGCAATCTGCCCCAGTGTCCAGCATTGCCCCAGTGTGTCCAGAAGTCTGCCCCAAGGTCTCCAGCATTGCCTCAATGTGTCCAGAAATCTGCCCCAGGGTCTCCAGTATTGCCCCAGTGTGTCCAGCAATCTGCCCCAGGGTCTCCAGTATTGCCCCAGTGTGTCCAGCAATCTGCCCCATGGTCTCCTGTATTGCCCCAGTGTGTCCAGCATTCTGCCCCATGGTCTCCAGTATTGCCCCGGTGTGTCCAGCAATCTGCCCCATGGTCTCCAGTATTGCCCCAGTATGTCCAGAAATCTGCCCCAGGGTCTCCAGTATTGCCCCAGTGTGTCCAGCAATCTGCCCCAGGGTCTCCAGTATTGCCCCAGTGTGTCCAGCATTCTGCCCCATGGTCTCCAGTATTGCCCCAGTGTGTCCAGCATTCTGCCCCATGGTCTCCAGTATTGCCCCAGTGTGACCAGCAATCTGCCCCATAGTCTCCTGTATTGCCCCAGTGTGTCCAGCAATCTGCCCCATGGTCTCCTGTATTGCCCCAGTGTGTCCAGCAATCTGCCCCATGGTCTCCTGTATTGCCCCAGTGTGTCCAGCAATCTGCCCCATAGTCTCCTGTATTGCCCCAGTGTGTCCAGCAATCTGCCCCATGGTCTCCTGTATTGCCCCAGTGTGTCCAGCATTCTGCCCCATGGTCTCCAGTACTGCCCCAGTGTGTCCAGCAATCTGCCCCATGGTCTCCAGTATTGCCCCAGTGTGTCCAGCATTCTGCCCCATGGTCTCCAGCATTGCCCCAGCCCCAGACAGTCAGACATAAAGAAAAAAAAAAAAAAAGTAAAATCCTCACCTCTCCCGTTCCCAGCGCAGGTCCGGTGCAGTCAGCGTCTCTCCGGCTCTGCGACGCTCAGGACAGAGAGGCAGAGCGGCGCGCACAGTAGTGACGTCATCGCGCCCTCTGCTCTGAGACGTCGCAGAGTCAGAGGACGCTGCAGCTGCCGGCGCCGCAGGAACCAGGAGAGGTGAGTATAGAGCGGGGGGCGGGGGCGGGGGCGGGACCCGGGGGTGGGGGGAGCTGGCCCTGGTCGTGGCGGCGGACGGCGCCGCCCGAAGATTTAAAGGGGCGTCTTTTTTTTTTTTTTTCCATCTTCTTCTCCTGCAGCGCCGGCCGCCCCCAGCATTGTGCCGCCCGGGGCGGACCGCCCCCCCCGCACCCCCCTTCCTACGCCACTGGTCCCTTCCAACTCTATCATTCTATGATTCTATGAATAATGAGACAACTAGTCTGGGGAAAGCAACATCCCTATGCCTAGTCACCAAAAAACTGGCATATCACCATTGTAGTTATAAAAAAAATGTTAGCATATGCAGTAAGATAATAAAAAGAGCTTGTTAGGAAGGTGTGAGACAGTGACTGGCCTCATTGTGAATGGCCGGCATGTGTCACAGAGACAGAGGTTGTCCTCTGCGCTGAAAGCCCGAAATGTTGTTGTTCTGGGACTTGTAGTTCCCCAAGTGTTTGTTTAGTTATAATGGGTGATTACAAGGTTAGTTGGAGAGCTGGGCGGGACTGCCTAACTACACACCTCCCACCTATGGGGATGGTTACAGGTACATAATGTGACCATGGTTTGGGTCAAATGTTGCGAGTGTATGGATCTGAATGGTCAGAGGGTAGGGTCCTGAAGGCCTGTGTGTTGGAAGATCCAAGGAGTGAATAGCACATGGAGAGTCTGTGACCGCACTGCGTTGGGGAAGCTACCATTCCTTCTGTCTGGACTGTCGGGAGTGCCCTAGTCACAAGGACGGTGATCCCAGTAAGGCAGCTTTCCCCAGGAGAAAGGACTGACAAGAGTCAGTGCGTGGAGCAGGAGCTCCTGTAAGGTAACTCCAGATAAAGGGAGTTATGGGCAGACAAGTATCTGCCAGTGGAACAGACTGTTAGTGCCTATGATGTTCCATGGATGTTTATGAACTGTGCGGTCACCCATGGTAACTAGACGAAGTGAGAAGTCCGGCGTATTTAGTGGCTGTGAGTTGAAGTTGTATAAAATGTGATGTAATGGACTTTACATTATACGGTTTATCAGTCTATGTAAACTGGAATAGACTGTTTATGTGAGAAAAACGTTCCTGTGGGCTTTAATCCCTTTGCCAAGCAAGTGTCCCCCAACACACTCAGGGAGCTCTATCTCATAAAGGGCATAAAGATAGCTTCCTACTTGCTGGTGGTTTAGGGGCAAAATTAAACTCTCAGGTTCCCCTTAAATGTGTGCAACAATTCCTATCTTCTGACATGCCATAAAAAAACAATCTATAGCCAGATAGTGTCTTTCTTGGGTAAGATAGAGTAAAGCCTAGGGGTCTCTAGGAGATTCTGGTGTTTCTATGACTCATGAGGACTGTAATGCTCTACTAATTGGCCTCCCCCTTACTCGACTTTCCCCTCTCCAGTCTATCCTTAATGCAGCAGCCAGGCTCGTCCATCTGGCTAGTCATTACTCAGATGCATCCGCTCTTCGCCAGTCGTTAGTAACACTGGCTGCCCATTCATTACAGGATACAATTCAATGTACTTGTTCTCACCCACAAAGCTCTCCACAGTGTGGCACCCCCATACATCTCCTCCCTCATTTCTGTCTATCGGCCTAACCGACCTCTGCGCTCTGCAAATGACTTTCAGCTAACCTCTGCACTAATCCGAACCTCCCACTCCCGACTACAAGACTTCTTCCGCGCTGCGCCACTCCTCTGGAATGCTCTACCCCAAGATATTAGGACCATCCACAATTTGCACAGTTTTAGGCGCTCGCTCAAAACACATTTGTTCAGAGCGGCCTATCACATTCAGTAATCAAAGTCATGTTATGTTTGTGTGTGTGTAGCCCATTCACTACTTCCATCTATCCCCCACCCCCTGAAGATGGCTGGACCATCATTGTAAATATATCATTGTAAATACACACCTGTACTTTGTATCTCCCCCACCTCATTGTAGATTTTAAGCTCTCACGAGCAGGGTCATCTTATTTTGCTTTAATTATTGTATTGTTAACGTTGTTACTTATGACTGTTGTGTTTGAAACTGTTAAACTGTAAAGCGCTGCGGAATATGTTGGCGCTATATAAATAAAGATTATTATTATTATTATGAGGAGATCCTTCATTGTACGGTGTTATATATGACATGTCCTCATGCACCCTTCCAGAGAAGGAGCAGCAGATATGCAGGGAAGCAGTGGTGGAAGAATGGAAAACAGGTAAGAATTCTTTGAAGGGTTCAAGCTAATACTAACATTATGGGACCTAACATCCACGGTGCTCCTAGCAAGATTTCAGCTTACGCAGATGATCTACTTTTTCTCATTAGCAACCCAGTACACTCTGCACCCCATCTTGACTGAAAAAAAGCAGAAATGTAGAAATATTTGCAAATTTATTAAAAAAGAAAAACTGAAATATCACATGGCCATAAGTATTCAGACCCTTTGCTCAGTATTGAGTAGAAACATCCTCTTGAGCTAGTACAATTATGAGTCTTCTTTGGAATGATGCAACAAGTTTTCACACCTGGATTTGGGGATCCTCGGCCATTCTACCTTACAGGTCCTCTCCAGTTCCGTCAGGTTGGATGGTGAACGTTGGTGGACAGCCATTTTCAGGTCTCTCCAGAGATGCTCAATTGGATTTTTGTCAGGGCTCTGGCTGGGCCAGTCAAGAATGGTCACAGAATTGTTCTGAAGCCACTCCTTTGTTATTTTAGCTGTGTGCTTAGAGTCATTGTCTTGTTGGAAGGTGAACCTTCGGCCAAGTCTGGAAGAGGTTTTCATCCAGGATATCTCTGCACTTGGTCGCATTTATGTTTCCTTCAATGGCAACCAGTCATCCTGTCCCTGCAGCTGAAAAATACCCCCATAGCATGATTCTGCCACCACCATGTTTCACTGTTGGGATTGTATTCGGCTGGTGATGAGCAGTGCCTGATTTTCTCCACACATCCGCTTAGAATTATCGCCAAAAAGGTCTATCTTCGTCTCATCAGACCAGAGAATCTGATTTCTCAGTTTGGTAGTCCTTCATGTGTTTTTTAGCAAACTCTATGCGGACTTTCATATGTCTTGCAATGAGGAGAGGCTTCTGTCGTGCCACTTTTCCATAAAGGCCCGACTGGTGGAGGGCTGCATTAATAGTTGACTTTGTGGAACTTTCTCCCATCTCCCTACTGCATCTGTGAAGCTCAGCCACAGTGATCTTGGGGTTATTCTTTACCTCTCTCACCAAGACTCTTCTCCCACGATTGCTCAGTTTGGCTGGATGGCCAGGACTAGGAAGACTTCTGGTGGTCCCAAACTTCTTCCACTTAAGGATTATGGAGGCCACTGTGCTCTTAGGAACCTTGAGTTCTGCGGAAATTCTGTTGTAATCTTGGCCAGATCTGTGCTTTGCCACAATTCTGTCTCTGAGCTCCTTGGCCAGTTCCTTTGACCTCATGACTCTCATTTGGTCCGACATGCACTGTGAGCTGTGAGGTCTAATATAGACAGGTGTGTGCCTTTCCAAATTAAGTCCTATCAGTTTATTTAAACACAGCTGGACTCCAATGAAGGAGTAGAACCATTTCAAGGAGGATCACAAGGAAATGAACAGCGTGTGACTTAAATATGAGTGTCTGAGCAAAGGGTCTGAATACTTATGACCATGTGATAGTTCAGTTTTTCTTTTTTATTAAATTTGCAAACATTTCTACATTTTTTTTCAGTCAAGATGGGGTGCAGAGTGTACATTAATGTGAAAAAAATAAACTTTTTTTAATTTACCAAATGGCTGCAATGACACAAAGAATTAAAAATGTAAAGGAGTCTGAATACTTTCCATACCCACTGTAGATTTGATATACTCACTTAATTTCCCTAAATTACTATAATCAGTGAGGGAGAACTGCTCAAGAAAGTATTTCTTCACCATCCACCCTAGATGCATGGACAGTAGGTACACTGTAGCATTTTTTTCAGTTACTCCCTCCTAGAACCTTCTATAATAGTGAGAGAATTATTTTCGAGTCAGATTCCTTAAGTGCAGCACCTCTGAGGCACACCTTGTCATTTATATACTCTCTACTGATTAACCCAGCAGACCTCCCGGTTGCCAGTTTTCAGACACAGTGGGAAGGTGATTTAGGCCTCTCTCTGTCTATCAAAAGATAAATGGAGGCAATTTTTTACATTAACGCATAAAACTTCTATGTGTTCTCATTTCCTTGAGGCCATTTATGAATTGCTGTCTCGGTATAGAGCCTCATCTCAACTACATTTGATTGTCCCTGAGACGAGTCCCATGTGTTGGAGATGTGGCAATGAGGAAGGGGATCTTATACACATTTTTTGGTCATGCAAACCAATCTCTCCTTTTTGGGACAAAGTACAGTGATACGAAGGCTCACTGATTTCATGAGTGATCTGACTCCAGCTCGTGTCCTCCATCACTGCGACATACCGCTTAAACATACAAGCATTCTATACCGAGGCACCGAATTGGGACAGCTCTGCTCTGGAAAAAAGATACCGCTCCGACAATCGCCCTATGATTTTCTAAAATGAATGAAGTGATGTTGATAGAAGAATTGACTGCTACAGCTAACAACTCCTACAACCGTTTTTATAAAACTTGGTTCTATTGGCTCGAGTTTACATTTTTGGCCGCGTATCGGGCATGCATGGAGGATCATTGAACACAGGACCCTTAGTCTAATAATCACCCTTTTCCCTGTATTTCGTCCCCTGTGCTTTCTCTACTGCTTTTATCTTTGCTTTCTCTCTATCTCCTTTTCTCTTGACTTACATTTTGTATTTTGTGAGTGTTCTAAACAAACTTCATATTAGGTTGTTTCAGTGCATAACTGTTACTAAGAATTTAGTATGACTAATAGTCACCTCAGTGTCAAGATGTTATGTTATATTTCTTAGGATCACCTATATGGACATTGTACTAGGTTACTGCAGTGACCTACAAATGTGACAGACTCAGTGCCACAGGTTATGGTTGTTTCTTATGAAAATTAATAAACAAAAATATAGAAATAAAAAAAAAATAGGTAAGAATGTTGCAAAGTTTATTATATTACAGTTTTAGACCCACACGATACGCATAACCTGAATAACAATACTACAAACTAAACATAACTAGGTTGAATTGTCTAACGAGTGGAATAATTAAGCTTGCAATGGCTGCAACTTGGCTGGCAATGCTTTGGGGTTGAAGATGGATGATCTATTTTTCTCTATTGTGGCACTGTTTTAAATTCTCATATATTTCTATATTTTTTGCATATTTTCATACCTTTTGCGAAGTATAGTTTTAAATCTGTAATTCAGAATAAAATTCTCAGCAGAAATTATCCTCCATATCTGAATTTAGCTAAGTGCACACAAGGCAATGCTGCATGCATGAATATTAGGTCTCTATAGATCTGTATTACAGACCTATGAACATGCTATTTTCTACCATATTGTGCTTCCGTAATAGAACATGCGATAAAGCAAAAAGAAAACTCTAAGTGTCATTAGGTAATATTGATAACAATGCATTATACAGTATAGCACTTCTATAGAACATGACAACACCAAATACTGTGCTGGGAATATGATCACACACAACTAAAGAGAACTATGACATAATCTTAAAAAATATAATGTATTAATAAATGTAAAAAACGTACAGGTAACAAAACAGGTAATACCTCATGCTTGAGGGACAAAAATACCTGAACTAGATACAAGGTGTACATAAGACCTGAGGCATAACTGTGAAGAGTAGGGTTGAGCGAAACGGATCAGACAAATTCAAAAATCACTGACTTTCGGCAAAGTCGAGTTTCATGAAACCCGACCCGATCCTAGTGTGGGATCGGCCATGAGGTCGGCGATCTTTGCGCCAAAGTCACGTTTTGTATGACGCGTTCAGCGCCATTTTTCAGCCAATGAAGGAGGATGCAGAGTGTGGACAGGGTGATGACATAGGGCTCGGTGCCCACCATCTTAGAGAAGGGCATGACAGTGATTGGCTTGCTTTCTGCGGCGTCACAGGGGCTATAAAGGGGCGTGCACGCCGGCCGCCATCTTACTTCTGCCGATCGTAGCATAGGGAAAGGTTGCCGCAGCTTCATCAGAAGAAGGGATATAGTTAGGGAGGAAAGATTAACCCCCAAACTGCTTGTGCTGTAGCGATTTCCACTGTCCTACACTATTTTTTTGCAGGTACAGTGGAGGCTATATTTTTGTGCATCAGCTCTGTAGCTTATTAGCTGCCTTATAAGGCTCCCAGATAGCTACATTGCTGTTTGCACACTGCAGGGCAAACCAACTGCTTTTTTACAAGCAAAAATCCTGTTGCTCCTTTCTGCACAGTTATCTTGTTTATTTGTCCACACTTGTGTATGCAGCAGTCCTTTTTATTGCTGCCATACTTTTCCTGAGATCATTGTAGGGAGATTGAAATTGTACTACAGTCCTTGTATTTTTTCATATATCTTCCAGCCACTTTCTGCCACTTAGATTGCGTTGTATCATACACTGGGCCTGAGTTTTGGTTCAGTCTCCCCCCAAAAAAGGGAGTTTCAAATTTTCACAAAGTGGATCTACTGCAGTCCTGTTAGTTTGGTGTATGTCAGCCAGCCAATTTCTGCCACTTAGATTGCGTTGTTATATACACTGGGCCTAAGTTGTGGTTCAGTCTCACAAAAAAAAGGGAGATTTAAATTGTCACAAAGTGGATATATTTCAGTCCTGTTAGTTTGTGGTATATCAGCCAGCCACTTTCTGCCTCTTACATTGCGTTGTTATATACACTGGGCATAAGTTTTGGTTCAGTCTCCCCCCAAAAAAGGGGAGATTCAAATTCTCACAAAGTGAATATACTTCTGTCCTGTTAGTTTGTCGTATATCAGCCAGCCACTTTCAGCCACTTAGATTGCGTTGTTATATACACTGGGCCTAAGTTGTGATTCAGTCTCCCAAAAAAAAGGGGAGATTCAAATTCTCACAAAGTGGATATGCTTATGTCCTGTTAGTTTGTCGTATATCAGCCAGCCACTTTCTGCCACTTAGATTGCGTTGTTATATACACTGGGCCTAAGTTGTGGTTCAGTCTCCCCCAGAAAAAGGGGAGATTCAATTTCTCACAAAGTGGATATACTTCTGTCCTGTTAGTTTGTCGTATATCAGCCAGCCACTTTCAGCCACTTAGATTGCGTTGTTATATACACTGGGCCTAAGTTGTGGTTCAGTCTCCCAAAAAAAAGGGGAGATTCAAATTGTCACAAAGTGGATATACTGTATTTTCTGGCGTGTAAGACTACTTTTTAACCCCTGAAAATCTTCTCAAAAGTCGGGTGTCGTCTTATACGCCAGGTGTCGTCTAATAGGGCAGATGCGGAGTAATCTGCGGTCGCCGCACATTGTGGGGGGAGCGGTCCCAATGACGAGGTGAGGGGGCGCCTCACCGGGAAGGTGTAAGTGAAGCAGAGGCAGAGAAGGAGATAATAGGATACAAGGGCGAGCCAGATGAGTGAAAGAGGAGTGTTTTTCTAGGCACAGCATCGCTCTCTCTCTTTTTTACATACCCCTGGCATCCCAGACGCTGACAGTTTGCTTCATTTACACCTTCCTGGTGAGGCGCTCCCTCACCTCGTCATCGGGACCACTCCCCCCCACTATATACGTCGACCGCAGATTGCTTCGCACCCACCCTATAAAACGACACCCGGCATATAAGACAACCCCCGACTTTTGAGAAAATGTTATATTTTAACTGGAAAAGTTGGGGGTCGTCTTATACGCCCAGTCGTCTTATACGCCGAAAAATACGGTACTTATGTCCTGTTAGTTTGTCGTATATCAGCCAGCCACTTTCAGCCACTTACATTGTGTTGTTTTTTGCACAGGGCCTGATTTTTTGTTCAGTCTCCCCCAAAAAAAGGGAGATTTAAAATCTCAACATGTTTATATTCACCTTCTACCTTGTTTTACAGTACCATATAACTGTTGTTATTTTGGTTAGATTTTCCAAAAAATGAGGAAGTCAGGTGGAAGAGGCCGTGGGCGGTGGTTGCCAGCTGGTATTGATGGTGGTGGTGGTGCATCTGGTGGTAGTGGCAAAAGCACAATTGCACCTAAGGCTGGAGGTGTTGAGCCAGCGTCATCGTCTGGCTACACAAGGCCTCGAAGGCTCCCGTATCTGGGAGTAGGAAAACGGCTTTTAAAGCCAGAGCAGCAGGAAAAAGTTTTGGCTTTCCTTGCTGACTCAGCCTCTAGCTCTTTCGCCTCCTCTTCAGAAAGTTCCAAATATAAAAGCAGCAAGTCGTCAGTGGATGCTCCCAGTCAGGAACAAGACGTTTCCTTGTGTCCTTCACCCAAACCAAAAGTGAAGGATGCGTCAGGCGACACTACAGTTTACTCCATAGAGCTCTTTACACATACCGTGCCTGGGTTAGAACGGGAAATTGTTAACAGCCCATTACAAGATGAATCGGACATGGAGTGCACTGATGCACAGCCACAGCTAGATTATAATGCTGTTCCATTGACTCAGATCACTACATTGCCTCGCAGTGTACTGAGCCAGAATCTGACCCCGATGAGACTATGGTGCCCCATCCCGAACGCTATAGCACCTTACACGGTTACACAGAGGAAGGTGCACATGACATTGAAGAGGAGGTGATAGATGACCCAGTTGTTGACCCAGATTGGCAGCCCTTGGGGGAAGAGGGTGCCGCTGCCAGTAGCTCTGAAGCGGAGGAGGATGATCCGCAGCAGCCATCTACATCGCAACAGCTGTCATCTGGCAAGCCCCTATCAGGTCAAAAACATTTGTCAAAAACAAAAACAGTTTTAGGACAGTGTGGCCATCCGGTGAAAGTAGCACAGCGTGCAATGCCTGAAAAGGTGTTCCATAGTATTAAGAGTGTAGTGTGGCAATTTTTTAACCAAGATCTGAATGATCAGTCAAAAGTTATCTGTAAGAAATGCTCAAAGACCTTTAGCAGAGGGAAGAATCTTCAAAATTTAAATACAACGTGCATGCTTAGACATTTACCAGCATGCACTTGCAAGCCTGGACTAACTACCAAACGTCCCGTACCGTTGGTGCACCTGCTCAGAATTAAGGTAGTTAGCAACACTACATTGCTTCCCTCACTGTAAGCCCACCGGTTAGGACACCACCAGCAGCAAATGTGGAGGTATCGTCGCAAGGCCAAAGCAGTCAGGGAATCACAAGGTCCTTGGTAGGAAACACTGTATGTAGGCCAACATCGAGAATACCATCACCAACCCTCTCTCAATCCGCCATGTCCACCACCACCGCTAGTTCCACCATATGCACCTCTCCAGTCCAGCTCACCCTACAAGAGACTCTCGCTAGGAAAAGAAAGTTCTCATTCTCTCATCCGCGTACACAGGGTTTGAACGCCCACATTGCTAGACTAATCTCGTTAGAGATGATGTCCTACGGTTAGGTTGAAAGTGAAGCTTTCAAAGCCCTGATGGCCTACGCAGTACCACGCTATGACCTAGCCAGTCGACACTTCTTTGCGAGAAAAGCAATCCCAGCCCTCCACCAGGATGTCAAAGACCGCATTGTCCATGCACTGAGGCAATCAGTCAGTAGAAAGGTGCACCTCACAACAGATACATGGACCAGAGGCATGGCCAGGGACGTTACGTGTTCATCACGGCACACTGGGTTAATGTGGTGGATGCAGGGTCCACAGGGGACAGCCATAGTGGGACAGTTCTGCCTACCCTGCGGTCTAGGAAACAGTTGGCTGTAGGTGTTCGCCACCCCTCCTCCTCTTCCTCCAGAAGCGAAAGCTCGTCCACAAAGCGCAGTCGCACGACCAATCCATCCGCAGCTGCCAGTGTTGCACACGAGGTGTCCCATTATCGAACAGCTAGTGGTAAGCATCAGCAGGCTGTGTTAGAAATGAAGTGTTTGGGCGACAACAGACACACCGCGGAAGTACCGGCCGAGTACTTGCAGCAACAAAGTCAGTCATGGCTGGGCAGTGTACATCTTGAGGCAGGCAAGGTAGTCAGTGATAACAGAAGGAATTTTATGGCTGCCATAGCCCTTTCAGAAGTTAAACACATACCTTGCCTGGCTCACACCTTGAACCTGGTGGTGCAGTGCTTCCTCAAAAATTATCCGGATTTACCAGCCCTGCTCCTGCAGGTGCGAATACTTTGCTCGCACATCCGCTGGTCGCCCGTACACTCCAGCCGTATGCTGAACCATCAGCGATCGCTGAATCTTTCCCAGCACGTCCTAATAATCGACGTTGCGACAAGGTGGAACTCCACACTGCACATGGTTCAGAGGCTGTGCGAACAGAGGCGTGCTGTAATTAATTTGTGGGAGGATACACATACACGGGCAGGCAGTTGGATGGCAGACATGGAGTTGTCTGGTGTGCAGTGGTCGAAGCTCCAAGACCTCTGTCAAGTCCTTCAGTGTTTTGAGGAATGCACACGGCTGGTAAGTGCAGACGACGCCATCATAAGCATGAGCATCCCACTAATGCTGATGCAAAGTTTGACGCACATTAAGGACCTGGCGTCTGCAGCCGAGGAGGAGGGAAGCCTTGATGACAGTCAGCCATTGTCTGCTCAGGGAACTCTCCTGGACGAGGTGGCAGATGAAGAGGAGGAGGAGAAGGATGATGGGGATGAATATTTATGGGAGGAGGATGCTTCTCAGGGGGCAATACAAACTGGTGGCGTTGCAAAGTCAAGTACAGGGTTTTTGCGGGACACAAGTGATGTTGATTTGCAAGAAAGTGCTCCTCAACTCAGCACAAGCAGTGAATTGACACCTGGAACATTGGCCTACATGGCTGAGTATGCCTTGCGTATTCTAAAAAGGGACCCCCGCATTATCAAAATGATGACCGATGACGATAACTGGTTGGCCTGCCTCCTGGATCCACGATATAAAGGAAAATTACAAAATATCATGCCACATGAGAACCTTGAGCAAATATTGGCTACCAAACAAGCAACTCTTGTAGACTGTTTGGTTCAGGCATTCCCAGCACACAGCGGCGGTGATGGTTCTCACACGAGCTGTAGGGGGCAACATGGCAGAGGTGTTAGAGGTGCACAAATCCGAAGTGGCGTTGGACAGAGGGGTTTTATGACAAGGTTGTGGAGTGATTTCGCAATGACCGCTGACACGACAGGTAGTGCTGCATCGATTCAAAGTGACAGAAGACAGCATTTGTACAGTATGGTTACAAACTACTTTTCCTCCCTTATCTATGTTCTCCCTCACAGGTCATTCCCCTTTGATTACTGGGCATCTAAAATAGACACCTGGCCTGAATTGGCAGAATATGCATTACAGGAGCTCGCTTGCCCTGCTTCTAGTGTGCTATCAGAAAGAGTCTTCAGTGCTGCTGGTTCAATACTGACCGAAAAAAGGACACGTCTGGCTACCCAGAATGTTGATGATCTAACCTTCATTAAAATGAACCAATCATGTATTTCAAAATTTTTTGCCTCACCTTCTCCTGCTGACACGTAGCTTGCCTGAAAAATGTCTTACTTTTGGCCTCCTCTTACGGACTTCTCCAATTCCTCCATTTGCAGCTGCTGAATGTCCACCATAGGACATTTTTATACCTCCCTAAATGGGCTGACTCCCCCCAAAGGGCCGTGGTCACCAACTGGCGCAAGCACCCGTGCGAGTGCCGTTTGCCTGGACAGGTGGGTGCGCCCACTCTTGGGCGACAGCACTGGCACAGGGTCCCTCATGGTACAATGAAGTGTCTCTGACGGTGGTGGTGCACAACCAACGTCAGACACACCATCGTAATATGAGGGGCTCTGTGCCAGTACCACCGCCCACGAGAGAGTGTTCCCCCCCAGCTCGAACAGTGCTCTACCACTTGCAATACTTACCTCTCCCTGCTCCACCACTGTGTAGTCTGTGCTGTTAAATCCTTCAATGGCACTGCCAATACAAATTTGTTGAAATGATAGATGACAGGGGCCCTGGCCTCCATTTAGACCAGTTAATACTTTGCGCCTACTACCACTATCTGCTACTCGGCAGAGGAGCCCACCCCAGTACCTAGCTATGCCACCTGTTTAGTCCTGTTACCAATTTTGAACTGCTTTTAGCCTACTTTTGTATTTGGACCTACTAACTGTGTCTGCGCCACTCATTACAATTGTCCTCCACTGAACAAAGCTATGCCGCCTGTTTAATCCTGTTACCAATTTTGAACTGCATTTAGCCTACTTTTTTATTTTGGGCCTACTAACTGTGTCTGCGCTACTCATTACAATTGTCCCCCACTGAACAAAGCTATGCCGCCTGTTTAGTCCTGTTACCAATTTTGAACTGCTTTTAGTCTACTGTTTTTTTGGGGGGGCCTACTAACTGTGTCTGCTGTTATGACCTGGTGGTCAGGACAATAATGGACCTGGTGGTTAAGAGCACACGGAATGACCTGATAGTTACTGATAATAAGGACGAGCTCTGGGACGTGGGAACTCTGCTGACCGCAATCCCTAAACCTATCAAACACACTAGAAATAGCCGTGGATTGCGCCTAACGCTCCCTATGCAACTCGGCACAGCCTAAGAAACTAGCTAGCCCTGAAGATAGAAAAATAAAGCCTACCTTGCCTCAGAGAAATTCCCCAAAGGAAAAGGCAGCCCCCCACATATAATGACTGTGAGTAAAGATGAAAATACAAACACAGAGATGAAATAGATTTAGCAAAGTGAGGCCCAACTTACTGAACAGACCGAGGATAGGAAAGGTTACTTTGCGGTCAGCACAAAAACCTACAAAAAGACCACGCAGAGGGCGCAAAAAGACCCTCCGCACCGACTCACGGTGCGGAGGCGCTCCCTCTGCGTCCCAGAGCTTCCAGCAAGCAAGACAACAAATTAAATAGCAAGCTGGACAGAAAAAAATAGCAAACCAAAGAAATACATCTGGAACTTAGCTTCTGATGGGAAGACAGGTCACAAGAACGATCCAGGAGTGAACTAGACCAATACTGGAACATTGACAGGTGGCATGGAGCAAAGATCTAAGTGGAGTTAAATAGAGCAGCAGCTAACGAATTAACATCGTCACCTGTGAAACTCAGAAACACCCACCAGAGGAAGTCCATGGACAGAACCAGCCAAAGTACCATTCATGACCACAGGAGGGAGCCCGACAACCGAATTCACAACAGTACCCCCCCCTTGAGGAGGGGTCACCGAACCCTCACCAGAGCCCCCAGGCCGACCAGGATGAGCCAAATGAAAGGCACGAACCAGATCGGCAGCATGAACATCAGAGGCAAAAACCCAGGAATTATCTTCCTGACCATAACCCTTGCACTTGACCAGGTACTGGAGTTTCCGTCTCGAAACACGAGAATCCAAAATCTTCTCCACCACATACTCCAACTCCCCCTCAACTAACACCGGGGCAGGAGGATCAACGGATGGAACCACAGGCGTCACGTATCTCCGCAATAACGACCTATGGAACACATTATGGATGGCAAAAGAAGCAGGAAGGGCCAAACGAAATGACACAGGATTGATAACCTCAGAAATCTTATACGGACCAATGAAACGAGGCTTAAACTTAGGAGAGGAAACCTTCATAGGAACATAACGAGACGACAACCAAACCAAATCCCCAACACGAAGTCGGGGACCCACACAGCGCCGGCGGTTAGTGAAACGTTGAGCCTTCTCCTGGGACAATGTCAAATTGTCCACCACATGAGTCCAAATCTGCTGCAACCTATCCACCACAGTATCTACACCAGGACAGTCTGAAGACTCAACCTGCCCTGAAGAGAAACGAGGATGGAAACCAGAATTGCAGAAAAACGGCGAAACCAAAGTAGCCGAGCTGGCCCGATTATTAAGGGCGAACTCAGCCAACGGCAAAAAGGACACCCAATTATCCTGATCAGCAGAAACAAAGCATCTCAGATATGTTTCCAAAGTTTGATTAGTTCGTTCGGTTTGGCCATTTGTCTGAGGATGGAAAGCCGAGGAAAAAGACAAATCAATGTCCATCCTAGCACAAAAGGATCGCCAAAACCTTGAAACAAACTGGGAACCTCTGTCAGAAACGATGTTCTCCGGGATACCATGTAAACGAACCACATGCTGGAAAAATAATGGCACCAAATCAGAGGAGGAAGGCAATTTAGACAAAGGTACCAAATGGACCATCTTAGAAAAGCGATCACAAACCACCCAAATGACTGACATCTTTTGAGAGACGGGGAGATCCGGAATAAAATCCATAGAAATATGTGTCCAGGGCCTCTTCGGAACCGGCAAGGGCAAAAGCAACCCACTGGCACGAGAACAGCAGGGCTTAGCCCGAGCACAAGTCCCACAGGACTGCACAAAAGAACGCACATCCCGCGACAAAGACGGCCACCAGAAGGATCTAGCCACCAAATCTCTGGTACCAAAGATTCCAGGATGCCCAGCCAACACTGAACAATGAATCTCAGAGATAACTCTACTAGTCCATCTATCAGGGACAAACAGTTTTTCCGCTGGGCAACGGTCAGGTCTATCAGCCTGAAATTTTTGCAGCACCCGCCGCAAATCAGGGGAGATGGCAGACAAAATTACCCCCTCTTTGAGAATACCCGCCGGCTCAGGAACACCCGGAGAGTCAGGCACAAAACTCCTTGACAGGGCATCAGCCTTCACATTCTTAGAACCCGGAAGGTACGAAACCACAAAATCAAAACGGGAGAAAAATAACAACCATCGAGCCTGTCTCGGATTCAACCGTTTGGCAGACTCAAGATAAGTCAAATTCTTGTGATCTGTCAAGACCACCACGCGATGCTTGGCTCCTTCCAGCCAATGACGCCACTCCTTGAATGCCCACTTCATGGCCAACAATTCACGATTACCAACATCATAGTTACGCTCAGCAGGCGAAAACTTTCTAGAAAGGAAAGCACATGGCTTCATCACCGAGCCATCAGAACTTCTCTGCGACAAAACAGCCCCTGCTCCAATCTCAGAAGCATCAACCTCAACCTGAAACGGAAGCGAAACATCTGGCTGGCACAACACAGGGGCAGAAGAAAAACGACGCTTCAACTCCTGAAAAGCCTCTACAGCCGCAGAAGACCAATTGACCACATCAGCACCCTTCTTGGTCAAATCAGTCAACGTTTTAGCAACAGTAGAAAAATTAGCGATGAAGCGCCGATAAAAATTAGCAAAGCCCAGGAACTTTTGCAGGCTCTTCACAGATGTCGGCTGAGTCCAATCGTAAATGGCCTGGACTTTAACAGGGTCCATCTCGATAGTAGAAGGGGAAAACATGAACCCCAAAAATGAAACCTTCTGAACTCCAAAGAGACACTTTGACCCCTTCACAAACAAGGAATTCGCACGAAGGACCTGGAACACCATTCTGACCTGCTTCACATGAGACTCCCAATCATCCGAAAAGACCAAAATATCATCCAAATACACAATCAGGAATTTATCCAGGTACTCTCGGATGATGTCATGCATAAAGGACTGAAATACTGATGGAGCATTGGAAAGCCCGAATGGCATAACCAGGTACTCAAAATGGCCCTCGGGCGTATTAATTGCTGTTTTCCATTCATCGCCTTGTCTAATACGCACAAGATTATACGCCCCTCGAAGATCTATCTTGGTGAACCAACTAGCCCCTTTAATACGAGCAAACAAATCAGACAGCAACGGCAAAGGATACTGAAATTTGACAGTAATTTTATTAAGAAGGCGGTAATCAATACAAGGTCTCAAATAACCATCCTTCTTGGCCACAAAAAAGAACCCTGCTCCTAACGGTGATGACGACGGGCGAATATGGCCTTTCTCCAAGGATTCCTTTATATAACTCCGCATAGCGGCGTGTTCTGGCATAGATAAATTGAACAATCGGCCCTTAGGAAACTTACTACCAGGAATCAAATTAATTGCACAATCGCAATCCCTATGAGGAGGTAGGGCACTGGCTTTGGGCTCATCAAATACATCCCGATAATCCGACAAAAACTCTGGAACTTCAGAAGGAGTGGAAGACGAAATAGACAAAAATGGAACATCACCATGTACCCCCTGGCAACCCCAGCTGGACACAGACATAGATTTCCAGTCCAATACTGGATTATGAACCTGTAGCCATGGCAACCCCAAAACGACCACATCATGCAGATTATGCAACACCAGAAAGCGGATATCCTCCTGATGTGCAGGAGCCATGCACATGGTCAATTGGGTCCAATACTGAGGCTTATTCTTGGCCAAAGGCGTAGCATCAATTCCTCTCAATGGAATAGGATACTGCAAGGGCTCCAAGAAAAAACCACAGCGCCTGGCAAACTCCAAGTCCATCAAATTCAGGGCAGCGCCTGAATCCACAAATGCCATTACAGAATAGGACGACAGAGAGCAAATCAGAGTAACGGACAAAAGAAATTTAGACTGTACCGTACCAATAGTGGCAGACCTAGCGAACCGCTTAGTGCGCTTAGGACAATCGGAGATAGCATGAGTGGAATCACCACAGTAAAAACATAGCCCATTCCGACGTCTGTGTTCTTGCCGTTCAGCTCTGGTCAAAGTCCTATCACATTGCATAGGCTCAGGCCCATGCTCAGATAGTACCGCCAAATGGTGCACAGCTTTACGCTCACGCAAGCGTCGATTGATCTGAATGGCCAAAGACATAGACTCATTCAGACCAGCAGGCATGGGAAATCCCACCATGACATCCTTAAGGGCTTCAGAGAGACCCTTTCTGAAGATTGCTGCCAGGGCACATTCATTCCACTGAGTGAGCACAGACCACTTTCTAAACTTCTGACAATACACCTCCGCTTCATCCTGACCCTGACACAGAGCCAGCAAGATTTTCTCTGCCTGAACCACTGAATTAGGTTCGTCATAAAGCAATCCAAGCGCCAGGAAAAACGCATCAACATCACGCAATGCAGGATCTCTTGGCGCAAGGGAAAATGCTCAGTCTTGAGGGTCACCACGTAACAAAGAAATAATGATCTTTACTTGTTGAACAGGGTCACCTGAGGAGCGAGGTTTCAAGGCAAGAAACAATTTACAATTATTTTTGAAATTCAAGAACTTAGATCATCAAAAAACAAATCAGGAATTGGAATCCTAGGCTCTGACATCGGATTCTGAACCACAAAATCTTGAATGTTTTGTATCCTTGTAGTGAGATTATCCATCCAAGAGGACAGACCTTGAATGTCCATGTTTACACCAGTGTCCTGAACCACCCAGAGGTAAAGGGGAAAATAGAGACAAAACACACTGCAAAGAAAAAAAAAATGGTCTCCGAAGTTCTCTTATCCCTCTATTGAGATGCATTAGTACTTTGGGCCACCTGTACTGTTATGACCTGGTGGTCAGGACAATAATGGACCTGGTGGTTAAGAGCCCACGTAATATATAGCACAACCCACGCAGTAAATAACACAGCCCATGCAGTAAATAACACAGCCCATGCAGTATATAACACTGTCCACATAGTATATAGCAGCCACGCAGTATATAACACAGCCCATGTAGTATATAGCAGTGTGGGCGCCATATCCCTGTTAAAAAAAAGAACTAAAATAAAAAATAGTTACCGTATATACTCACCCTCCGGCGTCCAGCGAAGCTGTCCCGATGCACGCGCTGCTGCCGCCAGCTTCCGTTCTCAGAGATGCATTGCAAAATCTGGGAACGGAAGCTGGCGGCAGCCGCGTGCGCTTTGGCGGACGACGGAAGGTGAGAATAGCAGGTTTTTTGTTTTTTTATTATTATTTGTGACATTAGATTTTTTTACTATTGATTGTTATGATCCGGTGGTTTGGACAAATAATGGACCTGATTGTTACTGATAATAAGGACGAGCTCTGGGACGTGGGAACTCTGCTGACCGCAATCCCTAAACCTATCAAACACACTAGAAATAGCCGTGGATTGCGCCTAACGCTCCCTATGCAACTCGGCACAGCCTAAGAAACTAGCTAGCCCTGAAGATAGAAAAATAAAGCCTACCTTGCCTCAGAGAAATTCCCCAAAGGAAAAGGCAGCCCCCCACATATAATGACTGTGAGTAAAGATGAAAATACAAACACAGAGATGAAATAGATTTAGCAAAGTGAGGCCCAACTTACTGAACAGACCGAGGATATTTAAGGTTACTTTGCGGTCAGCACAAAAACCTACAAAAAGACCACGCAGAGGGCGCAAAAAGACCCTCCGCACCGACTCACGGTGCGGAGGCGCTCCCTCTGCGTCCCAGAGCTTCAAGCAAGCAAGACAACAAATTAAATAGCAAGCTGGACAGAAAAAATAGCAAACCAAAGAAATACAAGCTGGAACTTAGCTTCTGATGGGAAGACAGGTCACAAGAACGATCCAGGAGTGAACTAGACCAATACTGGAACATTGACAGGCGGCATGGAGCAAAGATCTAAGTGGAGTTAAATAGAGCAGCAGCTAACGAATTAACTTCGTCGTCACCTGTGAAACTCAGAAACACCCACCAGAGGAAGTCCGTGGACAGAACCAGCCGAAGTACCATTCATGACCACAGGAGGGAGCCCGACAACCGAATTCACAACAGTCTGCGCCACTCATTACAATTGTCCTCCACACAACAAAGCTATGCCGCCTGTTTAGTCCTGTTACCAGTTTTGAACTGCATTTAGCCACCTTTTTATTTTGGGCCTACTAACTGTGTCTGCACCACTCATTACAATTGTCCTCCACTGAACAAAGCAATGCCGCCTGTTTAGTCCTGTTACCAATTTTGAACTGCATTTAGCCTGCTTTTGTATTTGGGCCTATATCTGTGTTTCCTCCTCATCCTGCCCATTTTTATTTTGGGCCTACTAACTGTGTCTGCACCACTCATTACAATTGTCGTCCACTGAACAAAGCTATGCCGCCTGTTTAGTCCTGTTACCAATTTTGAACTGCATTTAGCCTACTTTTTTATTTTGGGCCTACTAACTGTGTCTGCGCCACTCATTACAATTGTCCTCCACTGAACAAAGCTATGCCGCCTGTTTAGTCCTGTTACCAATTTTGAACTGCATTTAGCCTACTTTTGTATTTGGGCCTATATCTGTGTTTCCTCCTCATCCTGCCCATTGCCCAGCCACTGCTAGATGAGTCTGCTGGTACATTGACCCAGACCACTACATTCCCCTTGCACTCTACACAGCCTGAATCTGACCCTGCTGAAAGTCAGGTTCCCCTTCCCGCATACTATACCACCTTACACAGAGACAAAGAGGAAGGTGCAGATTAAAGTGCAGGTTGCTTCATCAGGTGGGGGGTTCATACTCGTTGGCACTGGCACAGGGCCCCTCATAGTACGCTTGCTCAGGATCACAGCACTTGCATAGTTGAAATACTTACCTCTCCCTGCTCCACCGCCGTGACGTATTCTGCGTTTCCTGGGCCCACGAAAATCTTGAGCCCGCCCTACCCCCCCCACAACTTTAGCCAAATGACCCCCTGTTTTCAATGCCTAACTATTATTATGAAGTAAATTAAGATTGACAAGCTTAAGAAATAAGAATTTATGTTTTTGGCATTAAAATGAGCACTGTAGGTGTTTTCCTGTCCTCCACTCACTGCCGACTTTGATTCCCCATTGAATTGCATTGGGTTTCGTGTTTCGGTCGGCCCCCGACTTTTCGCAATAATCGGCCGATTTCACCCAACCCGACTTTTGAGAAAGTCAGGTTTTGCGAAACCCGACTCGATCCTAAAAAGTAAAAGTCGCTCAGCTCTAGTGAAGAGGTATAATTCAATGTCAGTGCCAAGAAATGAGGAAAACTCCGTACCCACAGTATGAATATGGCTTTGTCCACTGACAGACACAGACAGAAAAGAACCCCCGGTGCAAGAACAATATATGGGCATTATACAGCACAAGAGTTCCTAAAAATGCTAACTTGCACCTGCTTTGGAGTTATAAATGTGCCCCTTTACTTCATGGGCCCCTATGCGGCAATGATATATCCGCCCGTGGGTATGTCCCCATATACTCAATGTAACCTCAGGCAGCATAGTAAATCTTGTATAAAGTATCTATACCTTCAGTAGTGAAGTCACTGCTATAGATGATATGTCAGACTCAGTGTCCCTCCACCCAGACGAGCATTTCGCCTCTTTTCTTTTGGGCTGTGTGATATACTGTATATCTTGTCGATAATAAGGCGGTATCACGACTCAGCTGTCGGGTGACTCGGAAGCAGGGGCTCCTTCCCTGTCCCTACCACTAGGGGGTGCCCTAGCTCACCTAATTCCCCGGGATACTTCTGAAGGTGAAGATGCCGAGGTCGCCACCATTGCCAAATCTCCTGAATCAGCCCTCTGTCTGTTCACTTCCTCCACCCAGGGAAGAGGGGCGCTACTGTGCACCACAGTTCACCAACCTGACAAACAAGGCAACACAAACAAGGGTGAACTGAAATACCAAGCATACAAATATTCACTCATATATCAGAGGAATGCACTGGGGAGTGGAGGAAGGGGAATAATCAAAGTAAGAGGAGGGAAGGGAAGTTTCACACTTACAAACCATGCAACAGTCACATATAACTCCTCCAAAACTCCTCATATGAATACCTCTGCTCCAAGCCATGCAGCAAAAGCTACAAGTAGGTCTGAAGTGGGTTTGAATCAGGACCCAGAATGTAAAGGGGATGGGAGTGGCTAACCATGCTCAGCTGAGAGCTCAGACTCCCAGAGCTCCCCACATTGCCGATTGACCCCTGTTCTGCCAAAAGAAATAAACACAATTTAAAAAGAAGGAGAAGTGCTTCTTTTCATCGCAGGAGTAGGAGCAATCAGACACTGTGGTCTTCCGGCTCCTCTCTGTTGCGGTAATCCCGTGACAGGTGGTTTATAGTGTATAAAAAAGTCAACAAAAAAACCTAAAAACTCCTTTTATTGAATAATTACAAAAGTATATATCGAGTTTTTTTTTACAATAATGGGATGGGATATTAGATAGCCTAAAGCTAGGGTCACAGGACTGCATTTTCCCTCACCTGAGAGAATCAGATCAATCATGCTAATCACACTCTGATCAGATTTTGTGATAAGATTTTCTCGAATGAGGAGAAGATGAAAAGAAAAAATTCTCCATCTTCTCAATTGTCAGTCCATGAAAATGGGGCTGCACTCAGACGTCATACCAGTGTGGTCCGATGGTTTCCGCAAATTAATTGGCTTGCGTGGCAGAGTGCGATCCTAATATCGGATGGAAATCGATCATGCTACAATTTTTTTCCTTGGACACACATTGTCTGAGATAAAAAATTGGACAGGTTCACGGCCCCATAGAAATGCATTGGTCCAAGAGCGATCTGATGTTTTGTTGGATTGCACTCCGACTAAAAATACGGTTGTCTGCCCGAGCCCTATGCAAAACCCATTATCAAAAAAAAACAACAAGTCAAGTCCAATAGATCCTTCAAGGGTGGGGGAGGGCTGATTTCTACATGTTTTTATCTTTTGTATGCACTTTGTTTTTCAATTTATGTCATTTTATTTATTACCTATTTTTATTCTTTCTGTATTTGTTCCTTTTTTTCGTTGTATAATTGTTATGATTTTGCTATTTTTGAATGTAAACTTGATTGTTATTTTTGTAAAGCATTGGCCCTGGGTGTGCTCACCTGCAGTGTCACTATTCAGTCTTACAACGAGATACCAGACGAGGCGCCATATGTACACACAGTTTTCTACTTTCTAACATGCTTACAGTTTAGTCACTGGGAGGAGACAATGGCCGATAATCTGACTGCCCCAACCAGTCAGGGAGCATAATTACCCTTCCATCTTGTAATGTGTCTCGGCAAATCCTACTCTCCGGCATACATCACACTGCCACGCCTGCTTCAACATTCTCCACACAAGTAGCACTTAAGTATTATTCAACTTAACTTATGGAATGTTTGCTGGAAGAATAAGAAATATGGAGAGATAAAAATTAATTCAAGATGTACCAGAAATAATGTTTCCTACATTTTAATATCAGCCGATCAAAAACCATTGATTGTTCTTTATAGGGAATGCTGCATATATCAAGTTGTCATCTAATCTATTGATGGGGGTCCGACCAGAATTCGTACTGTGTCTCTCGTTCAAATGTGCTCGTCCCTCCATTCCAAGCCATAGTCTGACGAATATGGACAAATTCTGTATGCGCCTATCTCCGTCATTCCCATAGACCTGGAATGGAGTAATGTTCCTTATTTGCCCCTGATCTCTATTTAAAAGGGCGACATGGGAAATTAACATAAGTGACAAAAGGACTCAGTTCCGGTTAGCATGGGTGGTCCCAGCAGTCAGACCCCCACCAATCTAGTAGTCATGACCTATCCTATGGATAATTGATAACTCGTTATACCCACAACACCTTTTTCTAGACATATGTCTAAGTAGGGATACGCAATACCAGACACAACCTATAGACAACAGTAGCGCTGTTCCATGGAAAAACAAAAAACACATTTTTTTTTTCAAATCCTGGAAATTCCTTAAAAGATACGTTCCAAATAAAAGTGACACACTGTGATATTCCTTGGAGTGAGGCCTGTGGGGGCGATGTATGACGTAAAGACTCTCTCTGAATTCCGGTGTCATGGAACACTTCTTGGGTCTTGCTCTCAACATGACTGCATCAGAAGGGTCATAGTTATGGACATCGACCATTGGTGTTGGGGAAAGCCAACAATCCACTTTGCCAGGCTTGGGGGAAGATGTAGGGTGAAAGCAGTTTATTAAAAGAGTTGCCCACTAATGCCCCCTTCCCCCTACCAGTGTGCCCACTGTTCTGTCTTATGGCCGTTGATAGGCTGCATCATTCATGTGACATAAACAAAGTCACAAGATCCCCAAGGGTTACATCAATTGGAACGGATGGGTGGAGCCGGTCCAGGAGGTGGAAATGCTTTGTTTCTTATTTTATTGAGCATACTGTGGGCATTCAAAAGGACAGCATAATGTAGGGGGTGATACACAGATTTCAGGGATGTGTCACTTATTAGGCTGTGTGCTGTTGTTTCCATACATTGAATGTATTATCAGCAAGAGAATATCACTGTCCAGCCCACAGAAAACACGATCCCTGGTCCAACCATGCCCGTTCCTCTGATTAGAAGCTTACTGTCAATACACAATGTACACAAAAGCTGTGGTGTGGGCAGCTTTCTGAGCTCTGCTACATCAATAAAACTCCGATTGTGTCACAACTGCTGCACCCAGTAAACTAAGTGATACATCATTGGAATCGGGGTCTCTGCCCCTACATTACTGCTCTCAGATGAGGTAGCAGAAACCTGTTGACAAGTTAAAACAGTGAAAAATAAGGGTAAAGATTTCAGACTATTGGAGATTTTTGGTGACTTAATGTCACATATACCACAGCTTTCTCTTGAAGATACACATGGGGAGACCCTCCTAAACCAGGGAAAAAAATAACCAGGAATACTGCTTTCAATAAACCTAATAATAAATGAAATATTAAGCAATGAGACAAATAGTCCTAATCTAGACCTTCAGGAGGATGCAGTCATGTGATGCAGATGACAGTTGAGCGGTCTTTATCTGACACCAGGGTCCATCATGCATGGAGCCTTGGAGAGTAGCTAGTTGCCATAACAAATTATTGCAAGGCACCGATATAAATAGAAGCAGCGTCCTTATCTGATGACCTCAGATATCATGAGCGGGCTCCTGACATTCCCTGGAATATTTAACCCGATATATCTAGGAGAAAAAGATTAATATAATATATTGCTCCAGAAAGTGGTCAATTCTGATTAATATTGGAAACAAATTACGTATAATAATCACATTTTCATGAACCTAACATTTCTAGAATCAGATTATTTTTGTAGTGGTGCAAAAATAGAAAATATTAACGTCTTTAGAAAAGCATAAGAAAATATTTTTCACATAGCAAATCAAAAGTGTCTGCCTTTGGCCGCCAATAAAGTAATCATAGAACGTAAAATCACTGCACTCGTAGCTCTACTCCACGCAGTGACACTGTGAGTGTCTGCCCTTCCCACTTGCCCACCAACGCTGGTCCTGGCTACCTGTCTCCACGGACATCTGAGGACGGATTGACATTGATCCCCTTTTTCCGGCGGTTTAGTTCAGTATACATTGACCCTGGCTGGCTCCACAACCTAGCAGCTACACGGACTTTCCCACAGTACTGGCTGTACTCTTCCAAGGTATCCAATTTTTGTTCTGGCGGGTCTCTTAAAGCGCACAGCTATTGGTACACATACCTGTCTGCCCTGCACCACGGCGACCTCGGCACCATTACCACTAAGCCATACGAATTTTCCCACATTACTGGTTATATTCTTCCAAGGTATTCAACTGTTGCTCTGGTTGGTCCCTTAAAGCACACAGCCATTGGTATACACCTGTCTGCCCTGCAACACGGCGACTACAGCATCATTATCACTAAGGTTATTTTCCTTTTTCTCTTGGCTGACACCCCAGCAGCAATATTTACGCATCCGTAGGAAGAATCTACTACCTAAGGCGATTTAGTGAACAAGGCCACGGGCTGGCCGAAACGTTTTATACTTATCGCTTCACCTGAACATTTGTCTAATAAAATTATCCACATGAATTGAATATCTTCATCGTACGAGTGCAGTGATTTTACGTTCTATGATTGAGAGGACCACAGGTTCCGTTCATTTGCACCGTCACCTCCAGAACTGTCGAGTGCTAGCTTTCTATACTCTCAATAAAGTAATCATGTCATCAAGTTCTCAACTTAAGGCCGGGGTCACACTGGCTTAAACGGATGAGTGCAATGCGATTAAAAATCTCATTGCACTCGGACCAATGATAAGCTAGGGGGCAGATCCCACAGCCGATTTTTTGTCGGCTGTTTTCCTCGGCCCAAGTCAATCGCAGCACGCTGCGATTGTCACGGACACTCGGCCGACTCTCGGCTCACTCGCAGCCATATAAGCCTATGGGTGCGAGTGAGACAGCACACACCACTCGGATATCATCCGAGTGCTGTGCGTTATAAGCGGACCCCAGCAATGGAGGAGATGGAGAAATTAGTTTCTCCACCTCCTCCGCAGCTGTGCTCCGATCCTCCCTAGGCGAGAGAATCGGAGCACAGACGCATGACACTCGGCTCCTGCTCTGCTGCGAGCAGGAGCAGAGTGTCATTAGCATTTCGCATCCGATGATCTCGCATCAGATGCAATACGCTAGTGTGACCCCAGCCTTAAAGCTGGATTCACATGACACTATTAAAAAAAATTGTCCGAGTTTGGCCACGTTCAGGCCGGCGTCACACTAGGCGTAAGTAAATACGGTCTGTTTTTTATGGCCGTAATACGCAGTAATTGTCCCAAAACACTGTTCCGCATTCAATGCGAGGATGCGATTTTTACGCACAAATTTATCCGTGTGTCATCCGTATGGCTTCCGTACGGTGATTTTTTTCTCGCAGGCTTGCAAAATGGACATATCATGGATCCATCGGCTCAAATATTCTTAAAAACATATATACAGTATATATATATATATGTCAGTGAGACACATATATATTTAATTCAGCGCTAGATGGCAGAAAAGCCGGTAATTCAATTGCCGGCTTTTCCTATCTCCTTCACAAACCCGACAGGATATGAGACATGGTTTACATACAGTAAACCATCTCATATCCCTTCTTTTATTACATATTCCTCTTTAGTAATGTAAGAAGTGTCTTTGTGTCAAATTCGGGGTCTCTAGCTATTAAAGGGTTAAATCCCGGAAAAAATTGGCGTGGGCTCCCGCGCAATTTTCTCCGCCAGAGTGGGAAAGCCAGTGACTGAGGGCAAATATTAATAGCCTAGAGAGGGTCCATGGTTATTGCGCCCCCCCCGGCTAAAAACATCTGCCCCCAGCCACCCCAGAAAAGGCATATCTGGAAGATGAGCCAATTCTGGCACTTGGCCTCTCTCTTCCTCCCCTGTAGCAGTGGGATATGAGGTAATGAAGGGTTAATGTCACCTTGCTATTGTAAGGTGACATTAAGCCAGGTTAATAATGGAGAGGCGTCAATTATGACACCTATCCATTATTAATCCAATAGTACGAAATGGTTAATAAAACACACACACATTATTAAAAAGTATTTTAAAGGGAACCTGTCACCCCCAAAATCGATCATGAGGTAAGCCCACCGTCATCAAGGGCTTATCTACAGCATTCTGTTATGATCATGATTAAGGGTGCTTGTTCACCAGAAACGCGTTGATATCGCATTTTATTCTTTGTTGCTGCTGATGTTTTATCCTCCACTGAACATGATTTGAAGTGGATAAAGAAAGTTTTTATTCACTACTTCATTGAGCTGGATTCCTCATCTTTTTTTCGTACACATTCATTCTACCTATTCTATTCTGTCAGTGTGATTTTACTGTACACCGCGCTGAATTGCCGGCTTTTCTATAGAACACCGCTGCGTAGTTCTCGCAAGTCACACGCATGGTCCGTGTGTAATGCGTAATTTTCTCGCCCCCATAGACTTTCATTGGTGTATTTTTTGCGCAATGCCCTGACAAACGCAGCATCCTGCGATTTTCTATGCCCGTAACATACCGTATATGACGGATGCGTAATATACGGCAGATAGGAGCTGCCCCATAGAGAATCATTGGGCCGTGTGCAATGCGTATTTTCTGAACGTATTTTCTGCGCTCATACGTCCGTAAAACTCGCTAGTGTGACGCCGGCCTCGCAAGTTCAGTATTTGGTCAGTATTTTACCTCAGTATTTATAAGCCCAAACCAGGAGTGGAGCAATCCGTGGAAAAGTATAATAGAAACACATCACCACTTCTGTATTTATCACCCACTCCTGGTTTGGGCTACAAATACTGAGGTAAAACACTGACCAAATACTGAACGCGTGATCGTGGCCTTCAAATACTGTCGTAAAATACTGACCAAATACTGAACGTGTGAACGTGGCCTTTCATGCAATTAACTCAGATGACTTTCTTATTTTGTCATTTACGGAGACGGAGCCTCTCCGTCTACTGATAGTGGCCGCGGCGGGTACTGCCGCCTTGATTTGAATAGGGGGCAGATGTGCAGTACCTGGCCGCTGCCACTATCATTAGACGGAGCAGCTCCATAACTAAGCACTTTCGGACACTGCTGGCACCAAGAACAGCTTAGGCTACTTTCACACATCAGGCTTTTCGCTTCAGGCACAATCCGGCAATTTTTGAAAAAAACGGATGTTTTTTTTTTTACGCCAGATCCGTATTTTTTCCCATAGAGTTGTATTAGCGCCGGATTGTGCCTGATGGGCAGACGTTTCATCCGTTTTTTTCCGGATCGGTCCAAATAGTCTCTCTCTCTCTCCCTCTCTCTCTTTCCCTCTTCCTCTCTCTCTCCCGAACCAGGAAGTCAAAAATCAATGCGCATTAAAGAAGGCCGGATCCAGCTAAAAAACGGATCCGACGCATAAGTTTTTCACAATTTGCGCCGGATCCGTTTTTTTAAACATTAGCCGGATTTAGCCTGACAAAAAAAAAACTGATGTGTGAAAGTAGCCTTATTGGCAGGGACGCCGGTTATTGCACTCCCACTGATCAGACATTGATGACCTATTCTAAGGATAGGCCATTAATGTTAAAGTAGTGGACAAACCCTTTAAATACAGTTTACTATGTTAAAGAATTGTAATGTATCTGTAAAAATTGGATGCTACATGGTGGCTCTGTATGGAATCTGATTGATTTTTTTGTTTTATAAATACATAGACTTGAATGGGCAAGTCTCATCCGATGCACGGAAGAAACTAATACATGCTGCGATTCTTATTTTTTATGTGTGAAAAAAATCGCTCATCTGCAATGCCCCATTGAATAACATTAGTCTGTGTGATAGTTTGTTTGGGGATCAGCTTATATTGTTTACAGGAGGTGCTGCCATAACTGTTGTTCTGCCTGTCCTAGCACCTATTGCACTGTACAAAGCTCTCAGAAAGAACAGATTAGGAAACTGCATGAATAACAATTCCCTAAAGTATTATTTTACTGTCAGCACAATTAATCATAGATACAGAATTCTGTGTGATGTTTTGGGGATCAGTTTATATTGTTTGCAGGAGGTGATGGCAGAATTGCTACAATGCCTGCACTAGCACCTACAGTGCTGTACAAATCTCAGAAAGAACAGATAAGGAAACTGCGAGAATAACAATTCTCTAAGGTATCATGTTACTGTCAGCACATTTAATCATATACACATAATTCTGTGTGATATTTTGGGGATCAGCTTGTATTGTTTCTATAGAGGTGCTGCTAGAACTGCTGTTCTGCCTGCCCTAGCACCTATTGTACTGTACAAACCTCAGAAAGAGCAGATTAGGAAACTGCATGAATAACAATTCCGTAATGTATTATGTTACTGTCAGCACATTTATATACAGAATTCTCTTGTGCGATATTTGGGGATCAGCTTGTAATGTTTATAGGAGGTGCTGCTAGAACTGCTGTACTGAAGGTCCTAGCACCTATTGTACTGTACACACTTCAAAAAAAAGCAGATTAGGAAACTGCATGGATAACAATTCCCTAATGTAATGTTACTGTCAGCAAATGGCAATCCCAGATACAGAATTCCTTGTGATTGTACTGCATCTGTAAGGAAAGTAGCTGTTTGCATTTTGTCTCCACCACTGTGAAATATTAGTCATTCCATGTTGGGTAATTGCTATTTATGCAATACTCTAATAAACTTGTTTTAAAGCTATTGTTTCAATGTTGACTGTGCAGTGTGCATGTATGATCCCAGCTTCCATGGGGCACTGCCTGGTACAGCAGCACTACCAGCACTCTGCCTGCAGTGAGTGCAGCCTCCTGTGCTGGGATCCCAGTGCCACTCCTATGTAGGGCATGTGTAATGGCCCCGTATGATGCCAGCTTCCATGGGGCACTGCCTGGTACAGCAGCACTACCAGCACTCTGCCTGCAGTGAGTGCAGCCTCCTGTGCTGGGATCCCAGTGCCACTCCTATGTAGGGCATGTGTAATGGCCCCGTATGATGCCAGCTTCCATGGGGCACTGCCTGGTACAGCAGCACTACCAGCACTCTGCCTGCAGTGAGTGCAGCCTCCTGTGCTGGGATCCCAGTGCCACTCCTATGTAGGGCATGTGTAATGGCCCCGTATGATGCCAGCTTCCATGGGGCACTGCCTGGTACAGCAGCACTACCAGCACTCTGCCTGCAGTGAGTGCAGTGCAGCCTCCTGTGCTGGGATCCCAGTGCCACTCCTATGTAGGGCATGTGTAATGGCCCCGTATGATGCCGGCTTCCATGGGGCACTGCCTGGTACAGTAGCACTACCAGCACTCTGCCTGCAGTGAGTGCAGTGCAGCCTCCTGTGCTGGGATCCCAGTGCCACTCCTATGTAGGGCATGTGTAATGGCCCCGTATGATGCTAGCTTCCATGGGGCACTGCCTGGTACAGTAGCACTACCAGCACTCTGCCTGCAGTGAGTGCAGTGCAGCCTCCTGTGCTGGGATCCCAGTGCCACTCCTATGTAGGGCATGTGTAATGGCCCCGTATGATGCTAGCTTCCATGGGGCACTGCCTGGTACAGCAGCACTACCAGCACTCTGCCTGCAGTGAGTGCAGCCTCCTGTGCTGGGATCCCAGTGCCACTCCTATGTAGGGCATGTGTAATGGCCCCGTATGATGCCGGCTTCCATGGGGCACTGCCTGGTACAGCAGCACTACCAGCACTCTGCCTGCAGTGAGTGCAGTGCAGCCTCCTGTGCTGGGATCCCAGTGCCACTCCTATGTAGGGCATGTGTAATGGCCCCGTATGATGCTAGCTTCCATGGGGCACTGCCTGGTACAGTAGCACTACCAGCACTCTGCCTGCAGTGAGTGCAGTGCAGCCTCCTGTGCTGGGATCCCAGTGCCACTCCTATGTAGGGCATGTGTAATGGCCCCGTATGATGCTAGCTTCCATGGGGCACTGCCTGGTACAGCAGCACTACCAGCACTCTGCCTGCAGTGAGTGCAGCCTCCTGTGCTGGGATCCCAGTGCCACTCCTATGTAGGGCATGTGTAATGGCCCCGTATGATGCCGGCTTCCATGGGGCACTGCCTGGTACAGCAGCACTACCAGCACTCTGCCTGCAGTGAGTGCAGTGCAGCCTCCTGTGCTGGGATCCCAGTGCCACTCCTATGTAGGGCATGTGTAATGGCCCCGTATGATGCTAGCTTCCATGGGGCACTGCCTGGTACAGCAGCACTACCAGCACTCTGCCTGCAGTGAGTGCAGTGCAGCCTCCTGTGCTGGGATCCCAGTGCCACTCCTATGTAGGGCATGTGTAATGGCCCCGTATGATGCTAGCTTCCATGGGGCACTGCCTGGTACAGCAGCACTACCAGCACTCTGCCTGCAGTGAGTGCAGTGCAGCCTCCTGTGCTGGGATCCCAGTGCCACTCCTATGTAGGGCATGTGTAATGGCCCCCGTATGATGCCAGCTTCCATGGGGCACTGCCTGGTACAGCAGCACTACCAGCACTCTGCCTGCAGTGAGTGCAGTGCAGCCTCCTGTGCTGGGATCCCAGTGCCACTCCTATGTAGGGCATGTGTAATGGCCCCCGTATGATGCCAGCTTCCATGGGGCACTGCCTGGTACAGCAGCACTACCAGCACTCTGCCTGCAGTGAGTGCAGTGCAGCCTCCTGTGCTGGGATCCCAGTGCCACTCCTATGTAGGGCATGTGTAATGGCCCCCGTATGATGCCAGCTTCCATGGGGCACTGCCTGGTACAGCAGCACTACCAGCACTCTGCCTGCAGTGAGTGCAGCCTCCTGTGCTGGGATCCCAGTGCCACTCCTATGTAGGGCATGTGTAATGGCCCCCGTATGATGCCAGCTTCCATGGGGCACTGCCTGGTACAGCAGCACTACCAGCACTCTGCCTGCAGTGAGTGCAGTGCAGCCTCCTGTGCTGGGATCCCAGTGCCACTCCTATGTAGGGCATGTGTAATGGCCCCCGTATGATGCCAGCTTCCATGGGGCACTGCCTGGTACAGCAGCACTACCAGCACTCTGCCTGCAGTGAGTGCAGTGCAGCCTCCTGTGCTGGGATCCCAGTGCCACTCCTATGTAGGGCATGTGTAATGGCCCCCGTATGATGCCAGCTTCCATGGGGCACTGCCTGGTACAGCAGCACTACCAGCACTCTGCCTGCAGTGAGTGCAGTGCAGCCTCCTGTGCTGGGATCCCAGTGCCACTCCTATGTAGGGCATGTGTAATGGCCCCCGTATGATGCCAGCTTCCATGGGGCACTGCCTGGTACAGCAGCACTACCAGCACTCTGCCTGCAGTGAGTGCAGTGCAGCCTCCTGTGCTGGGATCCCAGTGCCACTCCTATGTAGGGCATGTGTAATGGCCCCCGCCTCTCCCCTCCCTGCAGGAAGTCTTGTGGAGGAATGAAGTAGAGCAGATCAGCAACTTGCTGGAAGTTTTACTGCTACAGAAGAATCAAGGACGAAAACCGAAGAAAAGTGCTTGGACTAAGGGAAGGCTGAGCAGTATGGTGCTGCCTGCAGGGCACTGAGGGATGGACCTGCACCCCTGGATCCTGGGGCTCTGTGCCCTGTTCCTGCAGGGGGGTCTCTGTAGAGAAGGTGAGCCAAGTATGGGGTGTCCTGGCTCAGGGGCAGCTCTGGGTTAGGCCGTGTGCTGCTTGGGGATCTGTTTGGATTTGCTGCGATTTGTTATTTTTGCTGATGAGGTCTAAAAAGGCAGAAAGAGGCTTTGTATAGTAAATATTGATAGATGAGATCCGATGGTCAACCTCTTCCATGGAAGTCCTGTAAGGAAGTTATTATAGGTGGATTACAAGGAAGTGACTGATGCATGTGGTTGGTGGGGTGGTCCTCCTACAGTAAATGTGGTGGTGTTGGTGAATACAACCCAAAACGGGGTCAGGTTTGTGAATTAGGAGAACTGGGAATGCAGATGTTCTTATTCCATGAGATGACCCAGGCTCCTTAAATATGTCTTAGGCTAGGGATATATAGGTGACATTTGTTATTATTTTGTTGTACGCATCAATATAAAATTGTTATTTTCATGGGAAATCCTAAAAGTAAGATGCAACAAGCGGTCTGTTTTGTGATGGCTTCATGCCACTGTGTCCAGAGTCGCCTTGTGGTTGCGCCACCTGTGGCAGTGAGAGGACATCTGTTCAGCTGCTAAAATAAAAAATAGTATTGGCTGCATGAGGTATCGATATAGATATCCGTTGTCTGTCGGGTGAGAATTCTTCTTACATCTCATAAGAGTGAGTTTTAAACAAATGTAAAAAGGGGCATAAAATTGTTCTTTTTTGGGGGGTAGAGGGGGAGAAGACAGATAGGGCAGCACGGTGGCTCAGTGGTTAGCATTGCAGCGCTGGAGTCCTGGGTTCTAATCCCACCAAGGACAACATCTGCAAGGAGTTTGTATGTTCTCCCCGTGTTTGTGTGGGTTTTCTCTGGGTTCTCCGGTTTCCTCCCACATTCCAAAGACATACTGATAGGGAATTTAGATTGTGAGCCCCATCAGGGACAGTGATGATAATGTATGCAACCTGTAAAGCGCTGCGGAATATGTTGGCGCTATATAAAAATAAAGATTATTATTATTATGTTATTAGGGGGATGCATGCAGAGGTGCAACAGAGCAGGATCTATTGCTACATAATAATTCCGAAACTCTGGCCCGAGACAACAAATAGTCCTGTATCTAAACACCCTTGCTAAGGTATATAGGGACATACCACCTAGCCTTTAACCTTCCTCCATCTACACCTCTGGCTTTAGGGTAGACCACCCAAAATCATTCTCTCTAGTGATCCCAGTCTAATATGGATCATGTGGGAGACAGAACGCCAGATATCTGTGTGCATGAGGCTGCCGTCACACTAGCAGTATTTCGTCATTATTTTACCTCAGTATTTGTAAGCCAAAACCAGGAGTGGGTGATAAATACAGAAGTGGTGCATATGTTTCTCTTATACTTTTTCCTCTGTTTGTTCCACTCCTGGTTTTGGCTTACAAATCCTGAGGTAAAATACTGACCAAATACTGATAGTGTGACCGTAGCCTGAAGGAGGTGAGGTTGGAATCCTAGATATGTAATAAGCAAATGCCAAGCGTGGTGGCATCGGTGTATTAGGATAACTTCGGGGTTTCCGGTGCATTGTTCATACATTTCTGCCTTTTGCATCCCAAGTGATTGCCCTCGCTGACTTTACACCATAAACGTGCTCACAAACTTCCTGTGCACACTGACACTGAAAGTAAATCATGGAGGACCCACCTCCACCCCAGCTCAGTTTACAGGCTGTGTGGACACAGCAGACATAAACACATCAGGCTCTCCCTGCTGCACGCACACCGTCACCCTGTAGTGCTAGCTCCATGATGATTGCATATGCACATTACATCATTAGATTATTACCTATGGGACGTCAGTGTAAAGCTGCTCATACACCTACAATAGGTATGGTGACCCACAGCTATGACTGCCGGCTCCCCAGCAGCTGTTGGACATCGTCCTTGGGAAACACAATTAGATAGGTTAAAATCCGCATTGACTGGTCCTTCTTTTCGATGCATTGGTCTCTACAAGTCTGATGGGATTTTAAGATCTCCCAGGCTGTCTCTATATAGAGTACATTAGATATTCAATAACTTCCACAAAGAACAATGAAATGTGGCTAGTCTCAATATATTACTTCCATGTACAATAAATGTCTACACTGTGGCTCAACTGAGATATTGACATTATTTGGTCAATTTTCCTGTATGTACCGTATTTATATACTCCCATTCATCAATTAATTTATTTTACTCACTTATATAGTGCCATTAACTCCACAAAGTTTTACAGACATCATCATCATCATCGCTCTCCCCATTGGGGCTCACAATCTAATTCCCCATCTGTCTGTCAAACTCCTTGCAGATGTTGTCCCTGGTGGGATTAGAACCCAGGACTCCGGTGCTGCAAGGCTGCTGTGCTAACCACTGCGCCACCGTGTTGCCCATATATATAATTCCACAGCACTTTTCAGATGTTTTCATCACTGTCCCTGATGGGGCTGACAGTCTAATTCCCTATCAGTATGTCTTTGGAATGTGGGAGGAAACCGAAGATCCCGGAGGAAACCCACGCAAACACGGGGAGAACATGCAAACTCCTTGCAGATGTCGTCCTGGGTAGGATTTGAACCCAGGGCCCCAGTGCTAACCACTGAGCCACCATGCTGCCCATAAACCAAATCTCATCTACCTTGCTGCTACTGTAATATCTGCCATATGTGAACATACCCCAAGGCTGGCCAAATGCATTCAATTTTTCTTAGGCTACGTTCACATTTGCGTTGTTGGGCACAGCGTCGTCGACGCATACCGACGCATGCGTCATGCGCCCCCATCTTTAACATGGGGGGCGCATGGACATGCGCTGGTATGCGTTGTATTGCGTTTTACGATGCATGCGTCATATTGACGCACAGACAGGGCACAGAGGACGCTACTTGTAGCGTTTTCCCTGCGCCGAAATTCCTGCTCTGTACGATCTTATGACAACACATGCGTCGCAAAACGCTGCGTTGTGCACATGCGTTGTTGGTTGCGTCGCCGACGCTGCGCCCAACAACGCAAATGTGAACGTTACCTTAGTGGGTACGATTTCCAGGTATTTTGGTATGAGAGTCCATAAATTTGGTTCTGTCTCACCGATATAAATTCCTGCTATGCTATTATTATAAGTAACGCATAAAGGGTATAAGATTGATTGGCTTTTTTATAAATCAGATTAAAATCCAGGTTAAATGACTAATCGCATGTAACATAAATCCAATGTCCTCATCACATTGTAGAAAGAATTGCATTGTGTAAATCCCGCCAAGGTGTTTTTAGTGTGGGAGCAGAAAGCAAAGTCCAGCAGGGACAATCAAATACTCCTAAGGCCCATTCATAAATTCGATTTTCACGTATATGTGCTTTCCAGTTTTTAACTAAACATGTTTGTTTTTTTTTGGCTGAATGATGGTCAGCAAAAAAAATGACAAAGACGTGTCCGATATTGCTCAGATTTCTGCATTACGCTTGCCCACTCAAGTTATTGAACATCGATGACTGATCTGTATGGAGAAATGTTGAGCATTACTTGTCCCGGCATCTTTGCTGAATCACTAGACAGTAATCAATCACCGTTTCCTTGTTTTTAATGTAATTAATCATTCAGCTAAACCGCGTTTACTGTGCATAGGCAGAATTCTTGTTTGAAATCAATCAGGGTTCATGTAAAAGGCCTTTTGCAGGGTGCTGATGCAAACTATTGGTAATACAATCGTTCTGCCCCATACAGTTTGCATATTGTTTTCATGGGGAGATCTTCTGCTGACCAATGATCACTATTTTCTTGGCCGTAGCTATCAGAAAAATGTGAGCAGTATTTGCTCGCTTGTCTGATAATCGGTGCCATGTGTACACGGACCGATGATTGGGAACAAGCGCTCTAATAGACACTGGATTGTTTGCTAATGGGCCCGCGTGAAAGGGCCTTTATGTTTTCTAACAGATAAACCGAATAGAGGGTAAGGGTACCGTCACACAGTGGCACTTTTGTCGCTACGACGGTACGATTCGTGACGTTCCAGCGATATCCATACGATATCGCTGTGTCTGACACGCAGCAGCGATCAGGGACCCTGCTGAGAATCGTACGCCGTAGCAGATTGTTTGGAACTTTCTTTCGTCGCTGGATCTCCCGCTGACACCGCTAGATCAGTATGTGTGACACCGATCTAGCGATGCGTTCGCTTGTAACCAGGGTAAACATCGGGTTACTAAGCGCAGGGCCGCGCTTAGTAACCCGATGTTTACCCTGGTTACCAGCGTAAATGTAAAAAAAAACAAACACTACATACTTACATTCCGGTGTCCGTCAGGTCCCTTGCCGTCTGCTTCCCGCACTCACTGACTGCCGGCCGTAAAGTGAAAGCAGAGCACAGCGGTGACGTCACCGCTATGCTGTGCTTTCACTTTACGGCCGGCAGTCAGTGAGTGCGGGAAGCAGACGGCAAGGGACAGACACCGGAATGTAAGTATGTAGTGTTTTTTTTTTTTTACGCTGGTAACCAGGGTAAACATCGGGTTACTAAGCGCGGTCCTGCGCTTAGTAACCCGATGTTTACCCTGGTTACCCGGGGACCTCGGCATCGTTGGTCGCTGGAGAGCTGTCTGTGTGACAGCTCTCCAGCGACCACACTACGACTTACCAACGATCACGGCCAGGTCGTATTGCTGGTCGTGAACGTAGGTAAATCGTATAGTGTGACGGTACCCTAAGCCTCACTGCTTATAGGTAATTACACACAAGCGTAAGGCAGCAACCTAAATCTATGTTCATATGCAGAATAGCTTAGCTATGCTATTGTTTTTATGCCACACGTTTTGGGCAAAGGTGCAGGAATGTTCGAAACTGAATCATCCCTTAAAGAAATACTCCTCCCATCAAAATTGTTATCCTCTTAATATATTGCAGTCATCATATCATATTATATAGCACTGTGCACTTACAATTGTTCATTTTGCCTTTCTACCCAGGTAATTATTCTCTTTTCCTTTAGATCTGTGACATCACATGATTAAACACTGAATAGCTGAATCCTTCTAAACTCTATGTAGAAACAGGAGGTCACTTTTCCCTGTATGACTCATAAGTCACTGCATATTTCCCTGAAGGGTGAGGAATTGGAGAGGGGAATGACAAATGCAGGGACAAGAAACTTCCTGCTACTACATATGGCAGAGAAAAGAGAAGAATTAGCTGGGTAGAAAGGCAAAATGAGCAATTGTAAGTACACTGCTATATAATATGATGACTACAATATATTATTAAGTGGATAAAAACTTTGATGGGAGGAGAACTTCTGTAAAATTTTCCATTTTGCCTCTTGTTTTTGCCATCCTGAGGTGTGCTTCTGAATAAAGTCTGGACTCCAGTAACACTGGTGTATTGCAGCTGAAAGACTAATTATAATGCTATTTCATCTAATCATAACCTGTGAGGATTCTGACATGACCATTCTATGGCTCTATGTGGACTCTTCAGAGCAGAGACATAAGTTCACCCATATGTGAGGGAGTTTTTGATAAACCTCTTGTTATACACCCACAAAATGTAGATGTGACACAGGCTACTAATCTCTGCAGCAGCTACTCCTGTGTACACTGACAGTGACTAAGACATCAGATGCAGTCACTATACTATATGCATGATTCCCATGTATCTGACAGGCTGTAACTACAGGTGGTGCCAATGTATGGCCTGAAATGCAATTTATGCCTTTTATATAAATCTGCCCATTTCAACCAGCAGCACCAATAGAAATATGTAAATAAGCATTAACAATAGATTTTATGATGATGGCAAGGTCCCAAATGTCAGCAGTAATACCATCAATGACAGCCACAATGCCCCAAATGTCAGCTGTAATGCCCCCAAACAATGACAGCCACAATGCCCCAGTGTCTGCACTCAACACACTGGCAGCCACAATCCCCCAGCATCAGCTGTAATGCCCACAAACAATGACAGCCACAATGCACTAGTGTCAGCTGTAATGCCCCCAAACAATGACAGCCACAATGCACTAGTGTCAGCTGTAATGCCCCCAAACAATGACAGCCACAATGCCCCAGTGTCAGCTGTAATGCCTCCTAACAATGGCAGCCACAATCTACTAGTGTCAGCACTCAAAACAATGGCAGCCACAATGCCCCAATGTCAGCACTCAACACAGTGGCAGCCAGGTACGGACTGGGACTAAAATTCAGCCCTGGCATTTGCAATCACACAGGCCCATGTTGTCCCATTTCCAAGCAACAGATGGGGATATATTATTAACATTATCGTGGATTGAGGAAAGCAAGATTTACAAGACCAATATTTCTAATGATACCTGTGGCCTGCTGGGGTAAGTGACGGAGTCAGCGACTTTGTGCTCCATCACAACTGTTAACAGTGTGGGTGTCTTGAGAACACTGATTCTGCTAACAACATAGCAGACAAGGCAGCCCATGACCAGACAGGCCCTTCTGGCATTTGCCAGAATTGCCCAATGGCCAGTCCGGCCCTGGTGGCAGCCACAATCCCCCAGTGTCAGCTGTATGCCCCTAAACAATGGCAGCCACAATGCCCCAAGTGTCAGCACTCAACACAGTGGCAGCCACAATCCCCAGTGTCAACTGTATGCCCCCAAACAATGACAGCCACAATGCCCCAGTGTCAGCTATAATGCCCCCTAGCAATGGCTACTACAATGCCCCAGTGTCAGCACTCAAAACAATGGCAGCCACAACCCCCTAGTGTCAGCTGTAATGCCCACAAACAATGGCTACCACAATGCCCCAGTGTCAGCTGTAATGCCCCCAAACAATGGCTACCACAATGCCTCAGTGTCAGCTATAATGCCCCCTAGCAATGGCTACTACAATGCCCCAGTGTCAGCACTCAAAACAATGGCAGCCACAACCCCCTAGTGTCAGCTGTAATGCCCACAAACAATGGCTACCACAATGCCCCAGTGTCAGCTGTAATGCCCCCAAACAATGGCTACCACAATGCCTCAGTGTCAGCTATAATGCCCCCTAGCAATGGCTACTACAATGCCCCAGTGTCAGCACTCAAAACAATGGCAGCCACAACCCCCTAGTGTCAGCTGTAATGCCCACAAACAATGGCTACCACAATGCCCCAGTGTCAGCTGTAATGCCTCAAAACAATACGCCCCTTTGGCACGTGTAATTACTCCAAGACAACAAGAGCCATAATTCCCTCAGTTTCGTTTTAATTCTACCATAGCTATTTCAGTCACAGTGCATCCAGTACTTGCCACATTGCCTCAGTCATAGCCACTCTGCAAGGCAACCACAGTGCCCTCAGTGTTAGCCACAGTGCCTGCAGCAGTCACACAAGGCTCTCACAGTATTCGGAGGAGATGGATCTCTGAACAGTACGGATATGCCCTACAGACAATTCCAGCAGGCCAGATTGCAGAGATTTCTGCTCTTGTGAATTTCATCATAATTAGATGGATCTGCAGCAATTGAATGCTTGCTGCTGTGACTAGATAAAGCCAGTATTTCATAGTCTTCAGCAACATAGGAGAGAGTTTTCCTTCAGGTGACAAATGTATTAACGTGCTAGTTTCAGTTTAAGAGAATCCAGAAAAACTGCTTTAGGAAGGAAATTTTCTAGAACAATGGCTGTCCTAAACCATGGTTGCCAAGCCCACCACCCCCACCAGGACTAGAAACCTGAAAGCACCTATAAAGGGGTATTGTACTTTTAGAAAAGTTAAAAGCTTTTAGAAAACTATTAGATACTAGGTAAAAAAAACATGTAGTTCTCACCCTCCCCTGGTGCGGTGCGAGCTCCCCTTGGCTGCATCCATCTCTGTGTTTTGTCTACAGCGGTGATGTCACTTTAATGCTCGCCACCGCTCTAGCCAGTCACTTAACTCAGTGACTCTGCCAATGTAGACGGTGAAAGCCACCAATCTTGGCATTTGACTACAATGTTGATGTGCGCTATCTGCGCAATGTCACCACTGCAGCCAACAAAGAGCGGCAATAAGGTGACACTGTTGAGTACTATCTCTATTTTTTAACTAGTATCTGATTGTTTAAAGACTACTTTTCTCAAAGTGGAAAACCCCTTAAATTATAAGACTTGTCCACAGGACAGATGAAAAACTGTATGATTGCTGGGGGTCTAGCTGCTAAGACGTCTTCCACCCCTTCCCCGATCATTAGAACAAGATGCCCAAAGTCTCCTGTGTAAATGGAGCATGTGCAGCCACCAGTCTTATAGCCTTTGGACCCATAATCGACAGTGTTCCCAGCCGTTGAACCCCCAGGGATAATACATTTTCACCTATCCTGTGTATAGGTCATATATGTTGCTTATGGAATAGCCCCTTTAAACTGAACCTGTCAGTTAGGGTACCGTCACACTCAGCGACGCTGCAGCGATATAGACAACGAGCCGATCACTGGAGCGTCGCTGTTTAGGTCGCTGTAGAGACGTCAAACACAGCAACTCCAGAACGATGCAGGAGCGATCCAGTGACGTAACGGTGACTCACTTATCATTCTCGCTGGTTGTTAGCTCCATGTAAAACATTGCTGGCGTCGTTGCTTTTGATGTCAAACATGACGATACACGCCGACCTGACGACAAAATAAAGTTCTGGACTTCTAGCTCCGACCAGCGATGGCACAGCGGGATCCAGATCGCTGCTGCGTGTCAAACACAACGAGATCGCTATCCAGGACACTGCAACGTCACGGATTGTTGTCGTTCTCGTTGCAAAGTTGCTGAGCGTGACGGTACCTTAAGATTGTCTCCCGCCGCTTCATGATTGACAGTGGAGAGCAGAGATTACGTTGTGCAGCAGAGCCTCTGTTTCCTCTTTCAATCAAGCGAGTGCACCATCGTCGGGGACAAGCAAAGCGGACCCAATGACCGTGATTACACTGATACTCAACAGCGCACTTGCAAGACTAATTTACATATGAGTTCAAATGCGTTTTGGAGAAATGGAGCGCCCGATAATGGTGGAGTAGGTGTCTTTGGAAACTTTTGCCCTGCCCTTTCCTGCAGTAACTCACGTTCTCTACTAGTGTTGAGCGATACCGTCCGATACTTGAAAGTATCGGTATCGGATAGTATCGGCCGATACCCGAAAAATATCGGATATCGCCGATACCGATATCCGATACCAATACAAGTCAATGGGACATCAAGTATCGGAAGGTATTCTCATGGTTCCCAGGGTCTGAAGGAGAGGAAACTCTCCTTCAGGCCCTGGGATCCATAGGGATGTGTAAAATAAAGAATTAAAATAAAAAATATTGATATATTTACCTCTCCGGCGGCCCCTGAACTCAGCGCGGGTAACCGGCAGGCTTCTTTGTTCAAAATCAGCGCTTTTAGGACCTGAGAATCACGTCCCGGCTTCTGATTGGTCGCGGGCCGCCCATGTGACCGCCACGCGACCAATCACAAGCCGCGACGTCACCGCAAGCTATTAGCGCGCTCTTTTTTGAAAAATGAGCGCGTTAATGACTTTCAAAGACGTAGCGGCTTGTGATTGGTCGCGGCCACGCGATCAATCACAAGCCGCGACGTCACCGCAAGCTATTAACGCGCTCATTTTTAAAAATGAGCGCGTTAATGGCTTTCAAAGACGTAGCGGCTTGTGATTGGTCGCGGCCACGCGACCAATCACAAGCCGCGACGTCACCGCAAGCTATTAACGCGCTCATTTTTAAAAATGAGCGCGTTAATGGCTTTCAAAGACGTAGCGGCTTGTGATTGGTCGCGTGGCCGCGACCAATCACAAGCCGCTACGTCTTTGAAAGCCATTAACGCGCTCATTTTTAAAAAAGAGCGCGCTAATAGCTTGCGGTGACGTCGCGGCTTGTGATTGGTCGCGTGGCGGTCACATGGGCGGCCCGCGACCAATCAGAAGCCGGGACGTGATTCTCAGGTCCTAAAAGCGCTGATTTTGAACAACGAAGCCTGCCGGTTACCCGCGCTGAGTCCAGGGGCCGCCGGAGAGGTAAATATATCAATATTTTTTATTTTAATTCTTTATTTTACACATCTCTATGTATCCGATACCGATACCCGATACCACAAAAGTATCGGATCTCGGTATCGGAATTCCGATACCGCAAGTATCGGCCGATACCCGATACTTGCGGTATCGGAATGCTCAACACTATTCTCTACAGAATCTGCCCATTTATTGTACATATTTTAAGAATATTTCTATAAATGTACCTGGCACTGCAGCTCCTCAATTGTATGGGACGAGTTGCATAACGAGGCAGGTGACTGCTGCAGCACCCCTTATTGCTAATTGAAGGTGATTGCAAGTACAAGGCATCACATTTTTAAGTGGCACGGAATCCCTTTAACGGTCGGTATTATGATCATAACAGTATGCTATTCTTATAACTTGTATAACGCCAGCAGACATTATCAGCTCTAGAGATTAACCTCAAGGAATCAGTCAGCAGTAATGCCCCCTTTTAGAGTAGCCCCTCAATATTCACTCCCTGCCTCTTTACCCCTGTTATTCACCCCTCCTTCTTCTTTTTAGTCCCCTCCATGCCTCTATCACAGCCGTTTGTCCATGGTCTGGAACTAGCAGCGCTTTGGACACAGAGCATGTGTCCAACTGAAATGGGAGTAATACAAACCTAGATACCAGCCATCCCATCGGGGGCTCCATAACAGTCATATAGTCTGCCTTTCCGGTACATTTGCCTTTACCTAAGACCTTTATCCATGTTTCATAGGTCAATGACGGTACAAACGATCCATCTCAGGAGTAGAAATCCTAAAAAAGTAGCGTCTCCACCTTTTTTTTATGTGAGTAGTCTTATTCCATGAAATCTTAATTTTCTGAACCTCCAAGAAAGTGTTTTGAGACTTGTACTTGCTTTGCAAGATACTCCAGAGCTCCAGTAACTCTTTCGCTAATGTAAACCTCGGCTCCTCTGCAAATTCCTACATGTTTCTCCATAAAATTAGGCATTTAGGGAGTAATCTAGTAACGCTGCTGTATACAGAGCTGTGTTCCTCACTGATTTACAATATGTTGATACTGTTTGTGACAGACGTTATGAGTTGCATTGATTATGTTTGCTGTTATTTGTCTGTTGGCATAATTTGGACACTACATGGTGTTACTTGGGTGTTCTGTGACACAGGACAGTATCCTTGCCTTGTATGGAGGTTGGCAGCACTGTTATTATTTAGGAAATTTAATTATTTTCCTTTTCATAGGGTCTTCTCCTGTATTCGAGAGTTTTAAAGATGTAGAGGAACTTAACTTGTCTTAAAAAGGGTTGTCTGACCATCTAATATTGTATGCAAATTGCCTCTTCTGAGAAAAAGAGGACTTAAACTCTATAGCGCCACCTGTTGGAAGTAGCGATCGTACAAGTCACAATCAACCCTTTAACGAGTTGTGCAATATGACTTAGGATAAAAGCCAAATCAGTATCTCAATTCGCAGACACGGTGTTTCGGGCTGTTGGCCCTCGTTAGTGCGAAGCATGAGAACTGATTTGGCTAGGTGAGAGGCTCTGGACTGGGGTCTAAGGGGTAACGTTTCTCCTTATGGAGAGTGACATACCAGCTGGCCTGTCAAGGTAAGGAGGCTTACTCGCCGTGCAATGCTCCTCTGGGAAATTAAATATGCAAATTGCCTCTTCTGAGAAAAAGAGGACTTAAACTCTATAGGGAAACGTTACCCCTTAGACCCCAGTCCAGAGCCTCTCACCTAGCCAAATCAGTTCTCATGCTTCGCACTGACAAGGGCCAACAGCCCGAAACACCGTGTCTGCGAATTGAGATACTGATTTGGCTTTTATCCTAAAGGTACCTTCACACATAACGATATCGTTAACGATATCGTTGCTTTTTGTGACGTAGCAACGATATCGTTAAGGAAATCGTTATGTGTGACAGCGACCAACGATCAGGCCCCTGCTGGGAGATCATTGGTCGCTGAACAAAGTCCAGAACTTTATTTCGTTGCTGGATCTCCCGTGGACATCGCTGGATCGGCGTGTGTGACACCGATCCAGCGATGTCTTCACTGGTAACCAGGGTAAACATCGGGTAACTAAGCGCAGGGCCGCGCTTAGCAACCCGATGTTTACCCTGGTTACCAGCGTAAAAGTAAAAAAAAAAAAACACTACATACTTACCTACCGCTGTCTGTCCCCGGCGCTGTGCTCTGCACTCCTCCTGTACTGGCTGTGAGCGTCGGTCAGCCGGAAAGCAGAGCGGTGACGTCACCGCTCTGCTTTCCGGCCGCTGTGCTCACAGCCAGTACAGGAGGAGTGCAGAGAAGCACAGCGCCGGGGACAGACAGCGGTAGGTAAGTATGTAGTGTTTGTTTTTTTTTTTTTACTTTTACGCTGGTAACCAGGGTAAACATCGGGTTACTGAGCGCGGCCCTGCGCTTAGTAACCCGATGTTTACCCTGGTTACCCGGGGACTTCGGGATCGTTGGTCGCTGGAGAGCTGTCTGTGTGACAGCTCTCCAGCGACCAAACAGCGATGCTGCAGCGATCCGGATCATTGTCGGTATCACTGCAGCGTCGCTTAATGTGAAGGGGCCTTTAGTCATATTGCACGACTCGTTAAAGGGTTGATTGTGACTTGTAGGATCGCTACTTCCAACAGGTGGCGCTATAGAGTTTAAGTCCTCTTTTTCTCAGAAGAGGCAATTTGCATATTTAATTTCCCAGAGGAGCATTGCACGGCGAATAGGCATCTAATATTGATAACCTATCATCAATCTTAGATCAGTGGTGGTCTGGCAAGAGCAACAGCTGCAACATACTGAACTCAGCTCTCCTTTTCAGCTGCGTTCTTTGATTACCATGTTTTCAGTATTTACACCCAGAGATAACGGCAGCTGATCCAGGTGTTGAACCCCCAAAGATCTGATATTGATGACCTTTGCTAAGCATAGACGCAGATGAAGAACTTGACATTCGAAAGGTAGATGTAAAAATTGGATTTTTTTTCATAAAAGCAATCCACTTTAAACATCGATAACGTTTTAGTCATCATTCAGGCTGTGCCTTCAGTTTGTGTATGTCTATATTCTAGCTCTGTAACCATAATTCTTTTAGGAATAGACTCCTCTATTATGCCGCAAAATCCATTTCTGATGAAGGCCTGATTAAAGGCCAAAACGTTATCTCTGTATGCAGTTGATTTCTTTTCTAAAAGAAACATTTCCAATTTTTTAATCTATGTTGAAGTGCCAAGTTATTCATTTGTGTCTTGTTTGGAGTTGAATCTTACTTGAGCACCCACCCATCAGTTCTGCCATGTAGCTCTGTGTCTACCCTAAGCATAGGTCATCAATATTAAATTATAACCCCTTTAAAATAAATGGATAAAGACACTTTAAAGGTTTTTTTTTAGCTTATTTTTAAAGTTAAGACGGCATATTTACTACTACCGGAATTGATCCTTTGCTCATGGTATTCCAATTTGACGTTCTTCACTAGAACGAAAGGGATAACATCACGACATTCAGTGACCTCACCTCTTGGGCCCCTGATTGGCTGCAGGGTTGGGTGATTAGTGGTACGTCAATTCTTCTGGTTCAGTGTAGACCGTCATACTTAAATTGGTGGAGCAGAAGTAGATTCTGGTTGTAAGCATGTCTTTATTTTTTTGTGTGTTATAAGAATTGTTTCCTTATATTAACTTAAAAAAAATCTGAAAATTAATTTAAAATCCAGCTCAAAACAATGATGGTCTAAATTTAATATCATATTAGTGCGGTCCAACTCCAAAGACACCCATAGATCAGCTGATTGATTGCTAAGAGTCAGACCATCCACCGATCCAAGATTGATTGCCTAAGGAGAACATGGTGAACCTTGTAAATGTATATTTTGGACTCCTATAAAAGTTTTAACCCCCCAGTTATGTTATGACCATTATACAGCTTTTTTGTTTAGTTGTAGTATACGGGGTAACTCATATTTCTGTGCTGTAGGTATCAGCCTGGTAGACTTTGAGCGCAGATACAAGCAGATGATATTCGAGTCCACAGTTCTCAGAAATGGCAGGACAATGATTACCGTATATCAGTAACTGTTGGATTTATTGCAGTTAAACAAGTCTCTGTAAATAAAGCTAAATTACCGTATTATGAACGTTGTTTGCTTTAAGTGGCTGGAAACATTAAGGTCTCAAAGTGTTTTTCATTATTTTCCAACTGATGATAATGTCTGTAAAGCGCCGTGGAATTAATGGCGCTATATAAGTGAGTAAAATAAATAAAATAACTGGCAAGACTTCCCTGGTCCCAAACTGGGCGCTGTTCACATGTCTTTTCGGACATTCCCTGTGTCTATTCTGTTTTAGGAACAGGCAAACGGAATAAGTGATCCGTTGCATCAGTTATGCAAATGGAGGCAGAGGGGTCCCGTTATTTTGGGGTCTGTTTGGTGTCCATTTTTTATGCCGAAAAAAAAGTTCTGTAGAACTTTTTCTTTGGTTCTGAGGAATGTAACCTACATGGACCCCATAATTATCAATGGAGCCTTTCTGCTTCCAATTGTATAAGTGATGCAGCTGATCAATTTTCTACATTCTGTGCCTAAACGAAACAGGCAAACAGATTTCGGAATGAACATGTGAACAGAGGCCGTAGCAGGGGTTGCTTTCTTCCCAAAACAATGCCACCCTACCTACATATTGCTTACAGCATTTCAACTCTGCTCTAATCATTTCAATGGAACCAAACTGCGATACCAGACAAAACCAATGAACAGGTGCGGTGCTGTCCGTGAAAAAAGCAGCCATATTTCTCTACTCCTTTCCAACCGGCCTTGATCCGTTCTGCTTGCGAAGATGCATTGTTTGCCACAAGAGACAGCTCCGATACTCCTTTTAAGATGATGGTCTTCTACTAGAGGTATAGGATAGCTGTTTACAGGGAAACACTATAATTATAGCTTATAGACAAGCCTTTATTCTTTTCTGGTGTTTTGCCCCAACAGAAATAACCCTATTTTACATCCCAAAATGGGAGGGAATAATACAATACTTGACCGTTGATCCATCACATATTTATGTTATGTGATGGTTGAATGTAACGACCTTTTCATGGGCTAGGCGCAACACGGATGAACTAAAATAGATCAATGTGTGGTACCGCTCTAATCTCCGTGGGTGGATACAGTGACATACCAGTTCCTCATAGCAGTTTCATGCCACCATAATAACAACATGGCACAGTTCTCTGGTGAGTCAGCATTACGTTACTGTGGAGGAGGCATTGTGAGGACAGGTGAGGCAGCTGTGACCTCAACTTTTGCATCTCCTGTGCACAGCCTACCTCCACCCTGCAGGCCACTTGATTAATAAATTTACATGAGTCAGATATAATCAGTGTCAGACCGAAGAACATTGGGGCCACCAGAGAATTTGATTCTGAGAACCCACCTTTCTCCCCCACTCAAGAGCCCCATAGTAGCTGCAATGTTTAGACTATGAACTCTCCTGAAGGAGAAGGCAGGGCCTACCTGAGGATTCTCCAGTTTTCTGGTGGGCCAATCCAACCCTGGATATAATAAGTGTTATATTGGTTCTTGGCTTCTCAATATATAACTATTGTACAGTATAAAGGGTTAGTGGCTCTTTAATTCTGTTTTCCCGCCTGAAATACGCGCTTAGTACAATGTGAGCCTGCAGTTAGCTATTAACCAGAGATCACCAGTAACAATAATATACTTGGTTGGGCGACAGCGTGTATTAATGGCAGAGATCCAACATGCTGTAGATCATACATGTGAAGGGTGTGTGCACGCCAACATGTCTTCCCATCTGCAGGTTTCGTAAAAGATCTCAACTTTAGTGGTTATTTTGAAGCCTATAAGGATATGTTCACACAGAGGTTTCTTGCAGATTTAACTAAAGTTCGCTCACAAACATCTTCTGTTTCTGCGAATCCGAACTACGCTTTGCCAAGCATTCAATTGTAAGTTTTTCTGACGACGATTTGAAAATACGCTGCTTATTTGAAGAGGTTTTGGCATGTAAAATGCGTCGGGTAGCCAAGAGATGCGGATAAGCCCCACTGAATGAGAATAGCTCAAAATGCCAGCATGCGGCAGATATCGGAAGGTCAGCATTCAATTTCTGCCACTAATTCCACTTCAGATACATGACCTGTGAACATACTGGCATGGAGCTCGCTGTGTGCCACCACGGCTATCGGCTATGTTCACATGTTGCGCTTTTTTCCTGCAAATTTTAAGCTGTGTTTTACAGTACCAGCAAAAGCTATGAGATTCAGTAAACTGAAGCACAGTTGTTTTTTTTTCTGACTGAATTGGAAAACTGCTGCGTTTTTGAAAACTGCAGGATGTCACTTCTGTCAGCGTTATTGCAGCGTTTTTTTCACCCATAGAAAGCAATGAGTAAGTGCAAAAAAACACAGGTATCAGGTTTTGCTGTGTTTTTGGTGCAGAAAACTCTGGAAATTTCAATATGTTTTTTTTGAGAGGGGCTCTATATTAGCATGCAGAAGGGACAAATGTACCTGAAAAAAACACAGCAAAAAGAAAAACGCAGCAAAACCATCTTTTTGTAATCAGCTTCTTAACTGCCAAGAGAGCAGGTTTTACCTGTAGAAAAAAGCAGCAAAAAACACAACGTGTGGACATAGCCTATATGTGTGGAATCCATGAGAACCCAAAAATTTGGCATCCTGTACCTCATGCCATATTATGCAGGCGAAGAAAGCAATGCATCTAGGGGAGATTATTGTGCCACAGGTGGCACATGGAGCAGCTGTGGATCCTTAGTCCAGTCCTGCACAGACTTTGTCTCCATACAGCACCCGTGCACTCTACTCTGCCTTGCCCTGTGCTTGACCACTTGTTTCAGCCATTTCATATGACTTGATACTGTGTATGCTGGTTTCTTCTTCACAAATAGAACTTTCCTGATGACACTTTTCAGATGAAGGTCTGTGAAATACCGTACCTGAACGGTTGTGCATTACTACATGGATGCATATTCATCTGAAAAGGTAAACCTAGAAAAGCAAGTCATTCAGATCATGAGCCAATCAGCTCTGTTATCTAGCTCGTAGACTGTGGTTTTGAGTACAAAACCGACTTCTGTAATGTCCAGTTGTCATATTGAGGCATTTTAACAGAGATTTTTCTGATAGGGCAACTTCTTTAATATCAGAAGAAAAAGTACTATCCTTCTTGGTTCTTCAGGCCTTCACCCTATAGAGTACAATCCAATGTACAGGTGCTTCTCCCTAAACTAAAATATCAAAAAGTTAATTTATTTCAGTTCTTCAATACAAAAAGTGAATTCGTATATTATATAGACTCATGATCAACAGTGTGATCTATTTCAAGTGTTTATTTCTGTTAATGTTGATGATTATGGCTTACAGCCAATGAAAATCCCAAAGTCATTTTCTCAGTAAATTAAAATGCCTTGTAACAGCAGCTTGAAACATGATTTTAAAATACAAAATGTTGGCCTACTGAAATGTATGTTCAGTAAATGCACTCAATACTTGGTCGGAGATCCTTTTGCATCAATTACTGCAGCAATGATCAGTGATCAGTATGTGGCACTGCTGAGGTGTTATGGAAACCCAGGTTGCTTTGATAGCAGCCTTCAATTTGTCTGCATTGTTGTATCTGGTTTCTTCCCCATGATTGTGGAGCCTACTGAAACAGACTAAGGGACCTTTTTAAACGCATAGGAAGCCGTTGAAGGTGTTTTTTGTTAATTACCGTATATACTCGAGTATAGGCTGAGACCCCTAATTTCGCCAAAAAAAATGGGAAAACTTAGTGACTCGTGTATAAGCCTATGGTGGGAAATACAGCAGCTACTGGTAAGTTTCAAACATAAAAATGGATACCAATAAAAGTAAAATTAATTGAGACATCAGTAGGTTAAGTGTTTTTGAATATCCATATTGAATCAGGAGCCCCATAAGATGCTCCATACAAAATACGCCCCATATAATGCTCGATAAAGTTTATGATGGGCCCCATAATATGCTCCATAGAAACATTTGCCCTATACAATGCTGCACAAAGGTTAATAACGGCCCCATAAGACGCTCCATAGAAAATATGCCCCATGTAATGCCGCATAAAGGTTAATAATGGCCCCATAAGATGCTCCATAGAAAATACGCCCCATGTAATGCTGCATTAAAGCTGATTATGGCCCCATAAGATGCAGTTTATGCTGATATGATTATCCATACCGTATATCTGCTGCTGCAATAAAAAAAAAATGACATACTCACCTCTCGTCGTTGCCCGCTGCTCCTCAGCATCTCCGCAGTGACTGTTCAGGCAGAGGGCGGCGTGCACACTAACACGCCATCGCGCCCTCCGACCTGAACAGTCACAGCCAGAAGACACGGAAGATGGAGTGGCACCCGGCGGTGGAACGGGGACAGGTGAATATGAAATGCTCACCCTCCCCTGTTATAATCAACTGCTCCTGGCGCGGTCCCTGCTTCGCACTGACAGATGGTCTCCGGGCGCCGGCAGCTTCTTCCTCTGTTCAGCGGTCACTGGTACCGCTCATTAAAGTAATGAATATGCGGCTCCACGCCCATGGGAGGGGAGTCCATATTCATTAATTTAATGAGCGGCACCACGTGACCGCTGAACACAGGAAGAGCTGCGGGCGCCCGGAGACCATCGGAGATGCAGGGACCGCGCCGGGAGCAGGTGAGTATGTGACAGCGGCCCCTCCCCCGCCGACCCCCCCACCGACAATGACTCCAGTATAAGCCGAGAGGGGCACTTTCAGCCTAAAAAAATAGGCTGAAAATCTCGGCTTATACTCGTGTATATACGGTATTCTAATTTACTGAGATAATGACTTTTGGGTTTCCATTGGCTGTAAGCCATAATCATCAACATTAACAGAAATAAATACATGAAATAGATCACTCTGTTTGTAAGGACTCTATATAATATATGAGTTTCACTTTTTGTATTGAAGAACTGAAATAAATTAATCCTTGATGATACTCTAATTTAGTGAGAAGCACTGGTATGTATTAATCTGAAAGTGGTGAATCCCTGCGGCACACACTGTGTGCGCTGGGGGATTCATAAATCTGCAGTCACACACAGATTTGTACCTGACAACCCTCTTAAGGGAAGGCAATATTACTACAAATGTTGTCATATTTCCTTAGTGGCTGTAAGGTTGGCTAATATTATCTGGCCCATCATGCACATCTATCCTTGGCTCAACTGAGTATGTTGTATCCTATGTAGAAAAAGGGAGGTACGCAGCCACTGACAAACTCCTCTGGCGATGGCTTATTTAACGGGAACAAAAGGATTGGGCAGTAGAAATCCACCTACATGATCCTTACGCTGCCCTGACATCTGCCATAGGGTGACAATCCAGAGGTCCCCATACACATTAGATGGCTAATCGCACTAAAATCAGTTTAGCTTGACTCTTAGATTGTAACGTAACCCTGAATAATCAGTATCAGTGGACATAGCTATTAGACCTTTACGCGTTCTCTTTTGTTCCTTTTTGATATATACACACTTCTGCAGACTTTTTCGCATTTCTATATTTTTATCGGGGTTTCACTGATAACTTTTTGCTGTCTCCGTGCTAATAGATGGAGATAAAGACTCACATTTTAGTGGGGGTCTGCTTTTGGCTGTACGCTTTTCTGTGTCCCCAGGGCAGCCACTTGCGCAGACACTTTGTGGCATATTGCCATCCATTCAAGTGTGCCAACCAAATTCTGATGTCTGTTGGGCTGCAGGCACTTTAACATTGGTTCCAGGGGTACACGGGCAGCAGTAGAAGGGTCAGTGGAGGCCTAGTGGAAGGAGGGACCGCAGACAGGCTTCGAAGGCCTAACATAATAAAATTAGGCTGTAGGCAATTTAACATTGGTTCCAGGGGTACACGGGCAGCAGTGGACAGGTCAGTGGAGGCCTAGTGGAAGGAGGGACCGCAGACAGGCTTCGAAGGCCTAACATAATAAAATTGGGCTGTAGGCACTTTAACATTGGTTCCAGGGGTACACGGGCAGCAGTAGACAGGTCAGTGGAGGCCTAGTGGAAGGAGGGACCGCAGACAGACTTCGAAGGCCTAACATAATAAAATTAGGCTGTAGGCAATTTAAAATTGGTTCCAGGGGAACACGGGCAGCAGTAGACAGGTCAGTGGAGGCCTAGTGGAAGGAGGGACCGCAGACAGGCTTCGAAGGCCTAACATAATAAAATTGGGCTGTAGGCACTTTAACATTGGTTCCAGGGGTACACGGGCAGCAGTAGACAGGTCAGTGGAGGCCTAGTGGAAGGAGGGACCGCAGACAGGCTTCGAAGGCCTAACATAATAAAATTAAGCTGTAGGCAATTTAAAATTGCCTACACAGGTCAGTGGAGGCCTAGTGGAAGGAGGGACCGCAGACAGGCTTCGAAGGCCTAACATAATAAAATTGGGCTGCAGGCACTTTAACATTGGTTCCAGGGGTACACGGGCAGCAGTAGAAGGGTCAGTGGAGGCCTAGTGGAAGGAGGGACCGCAGACAGGCTTCGAAGGCCTAACATAATAAAATTAGGCTGTAGGCAATTTAACATTGGTTCCAGGGGTACACGGGCAGCAGTGGACAGGTCAGTGGAGGCCTAGTGGAAGGAGGGACCGCAGACAGGCTTCGAAGGCCTAACATAATAAAATTGGGCTGTAGGCACTTTAACATTGGTTCCAGGGGTACACGGGCAGCAGTAGACAGGTCAGTGGAGGCCTAGTGGAAGGAGGGACCGCAGACAGACTTCGAAGGCCTAACATAATAAAATTAGGCTGTAGGCAATTTAAAATTGGTTCCAGGGGAACACGGGCAGCAGTAGACAGGTCAGTGGAGGCCTAGTGGAAGGAGGGACCGCAGACAGGCTTCGAAGGCCTAACATAATAAAATTGGGCTGTAGGCACTTTAACATTGGTTCCAGGGGTACACGGGCAGCAGTAGACAGGTCAGTGGAGGCCTAGTGGAAGGAGGGACCGCAGACAGGCTTCGAAGGCCTAACATAATAAAATTAAGCTGTAGGCAATTTAAAATTGGTTCCAGGGGAACACGGGCAGCAGTAGACAGGTCAGTGGAGGCCTAGTGGAAGGAGGGACCGCAGACAGGCTTCGAAGGTCTAAGGCTGGGTTCACATTGCGCTAGGTGTGTCCGTCTAACGGACTCGTTTTTAAGTAGTAAAAACGCAATGTAACGCACATACTAACGCGCCCATAGACTTGCATTGTCTGACGCATCGTGACGCATCCCTAAATTGGTATGCGTTTGTCACATAACGTTTTTTTTCTGACGGACCTTCAACGCGGCTTGCAGCGTTTTCGGGTCCGGCCAAGCTAACGCACTACTAACGGAAGCGTTCATTCTGCCATAGAAGGCTATGGCAAACGCAGTCAGACGCAAATCATGAAAAATTTCCAAATAGAACCACACGTTTTAATAGCTTTTGAAGGTGGTCACATGTGGTCATGTGACAGGAAATGTGACTTCGGCCATTAAAATATCCCACTCACACAAAGTCTCCTGCACGTGACAGAGTGTTTTGCCGTAGCTAAATTGTAAGTACATTTCTATATATTATATATCTCTGTATACATCATGGGAGTCTGTAATGTCCGTCGGATGTGTGTGTACTAAAAATGTATTGTTTTGTTGCACACAGATGTCGGATACAGATGTCAGCAGCAGCAGCGTGTCTGCGATTTTTTCTTCTGAGTCGGTAGGCTTGCACTTTAAAAAACCATGTTGTGTGAAACTCCATTGTATTGAGCTAGGCATAACAATCCTGTTTATTGTTTTATTGTGAATAGGAGTCTTCTGAGCCCAAGGCTGTTAGACCTCCCCCAAAAAAACACGCAAAAACAACAAAGGTACATAGCACACATGTTGAATTTTTCAGGCATAAATTTATTGATCCAATGAATGTTAACATTATTTAATGTTAAAATATTTTTTTTTACATTTTACATACACAATAGGTTGTGGCACAAGGAGGACAAAAAAAGAAAAAAGGTCCCTAGCCGTCTGTCGTCGCCACAACTGCCAGTGGTAAATATAAAATAGAAATATTCTATCCAATATTTACCAACAAAAAAAAAAGAACAACTTTATTGACAGTGACAAACGCAGACAAACGGATACTTCGTAAACGGACATCAAAATGAAAAAACGCGATCACATGCGTTAACGCTAGCGTTACCGTGACGACGAATTTCACATATTTTTGCTCCGTTTCTGTACATGCGTTTAACGCATCCGTTTGACGCCATGTACTTGACGCAATGTGAACCTAGCCTAAGGGAGGGGGGTTGGTATAGAGTTGACTTTGAAAGGACCAGTAAGTAACAAGAACTAACTTTGTTAAATCAAAGTACATTTCTATTCCCAAACACAGCAGAGAAAAGGCAAATAGACACCTATAACCAAACAACAGTTGATGAGATTAGACTATTCGGGAAGTGTTTTTAATAGTTAGCAAATCCAGAATTTGTATTTTTATTTTTGCCATTATCTTAACTCGATAAAGTAATTAATTCAATGTCCTCATTCATCAACTCGGTGACCACACTGGACTATTGATACATTTTTCTTGTAATATAGTCATAATTTTTATTATGCCTTGCTTATATAGCGCTATCTTATTCCGCAGCACTTTACATACATTACCATCACTTTCCCCGATGGGGCTCACAATCTAAATTCCCTATCAGTATGTCTTTGGAGTGTCGGAGGAAACCGAAGAACCCGGAGGAAACCCACGCAAACACGGAAAGAACATACAAACTCCTTGCAGATGTTGTCCTTGGTGGGATTTAAGCCCCGGACCCCAGCGCTGCAATAAAACAGTGCTAACCACTGAGCCACTGTGCTGCCCTAGCATTTCTATTTTTCCAAATGATATTTTCTTTGGAAGTCATATCAGAGTCCATCAATTCAACCTTTCTCCACCGGTTATACATTCTCTCTCGCTGGACTATTTAAACCCACAAATCCTTTTGTTGTGAGAAAATCACTGTTATAGTATCTGTCATTACAACCTCTTGCGGGCAGGCATTCTACAGTTTGACTGCTACTGCTCTAACTGTAAAGAACCCTTCCCTATTTAGCTGCCAGAATCACCTTCCCTCCACACATAATGAATGTCCCTGTTCCTTTGTAAGGTCTTTGGAAGGAATAAGTTGTGTGCCAGTCCTTTCTATTGACTATACATTGTGGTGCAGTGACCCCTGTGGTAGCTAGGGGGCACTGTGTGTGCTCCTTGGGATATGCATGGAGGCATATTTGTTATAATCGTGGTAAAACAGTGACTGGCAGTGTTGTGAATGGCCGATATGTGTCGCAGAGGGAGTCTGCGTGGTAAGTCTGATGCAATGTTGTTGTTCTGGGACCTGTAGTCCCTCAAGAGTGTGTATATGTATGGTGTAGTTGTAAGGGAGACTTACTAGGCTAGTTGTGTGAGATGGGCGGGACAAACTAGCCACACATCCACACTCCCACCCAGGGGTGTGGTTAAGGGTATATAATGTGACCAGGGTGTGGGTCATATGTTCCCGTGTGGTTCCAGTGGAAGGTCCTGGAGAGCCTGTGTGTTGGGAGGTCCTGGGAGTAGGACCGGATCCCTGAATAGCACACTGAACAACCTGTGTTGGATTTCCTGGGAGTAAGAGTCCTGAAGAGCACGTGGTGGGGCTTTGGACCTGGTGGCCTGGGGTGTTGGACAGAGGTCCTCAATAGCACGTGGACAGGTCACATGCTGGTGTGTTGGATTTCCTGGGAGTAGGAGTCTTGAATAGCACACTGAACAACCTGTGTTGGATTTCCTGGGAGTAGGAGTCCTGAAGAGCACATGGTGGGGCTTTGGACTTGCTAGTAGCCTAGGGTGTTGGACTGACGTCCTGAATAGCACCTGGACAGGTCATATGCCTGGGGTATTGGACTGACGTCCTGAATAGCACCTGGACAGGTTATATGCCTGGGGTGTTGGACGAGGTCCTGAATAGTACCTGGGCAGGTCATATGCCTGGGGTGTTGGACGAAGTCCTGAATAGCACCTGGACAGGTCACATGTGCGGTTCATGTGAGGAGGAGATGCCAGTGTGTTGGATTTCCTGGGAGTAGGAATCCTGAATAGCACACTGGGCTACCTGTGTTGGAAGACCTGGGAGGAGGCTTCCTGAAGAGCACATTCTGGGGTGTTGGGAGGTTCTGGGAGTAGAACCGGATCCCTGAATAGCGCACAGTGACTGTGGTTCTGGATGGTCTATGTTGGGGAAGCTACCGTCCTTCGGTGGGTCTGGACTGACTAAGATATGCCGCCCAGGCAAGTTGGTGATCCCTGTGAGGCAGCTTTCCCGGAGGAGTGGACTGAGAAGGAGTCAGCAGGTGGAGCAGGAGCTCCAGTTAGGTACCTATACAGACTGTTGGTGCTTGTGATGTTCCATGAACTGTGTGGTCTTCCACGGTGACTGAACGGAGTGAGGTTCGGCGTGTTTAGAGACCGCGATCCAGTTTCATATGCGCTGTATGTGACTTGGGACATTGGTGAACTGTACGGCGTACGGACACGGGACATTGGTGAACTGTACGGCGTACGGACACCCATGGTAACTGGGCGAAGTGAGAGGCCCACCATGTTTAGTGTCTGTGAAACAAAGCCGTAAATAAAGTGTTTAGGACAAAGCTGCAAGTTAATATCACAAGTTGGTGCCTGTTGTGTTATGAAATGTAAATGAACTGTGCATAACCCGGTTTATGACATTTTAATAAACCGCATGGACTGTGTTTAAGCGAAAAATCGTGCCTGACTACGTTAATCCCGTGCAAAGCGAGTGTCCTCCAATACACTCTGTGAGAGCAATCTTACAACATGTATTTATACATAAAAATTGTAGACTGTGAGCCCTTGCGGACAGGGTCCTCTCTCCTCCTGTACCAGTCGTGACTTTTATTGTTTAAGATTATTGTACTTGTTTTTATTTTGTGTACCCTTCCTCACATGCAAAGCGCCATGGAATAAATGGCGCTATAATAATAAATGATAATCTACTATATAAAGCTGAATGTGTGTATGTGTGTGTGTGTGTATGTGTGTGTGTATGTCCGGGATTGGCATCTGCACCGTCGCAGCTACAGCCACAAAATTTTGCACAGTCACACGTCTGGACCCCGAGAGCGTCATAGGCTACGTTGTGAGGCGAAATTTTAACCCTGCGCGTTCCAATTCACCAAACTATTTTGCCCCTATCTACATAATGGGGAAAAAAGTGAAAGGAAAAGTGTTGGAGGCGTCGCAGCTACAGAAACAAAATTTTGCACAGTCACACGTCTGGACCCTGAGAGCGTCATAGGCTACGTTGTGAGGTGAAATTTTAACCCCGCGCGTTCCAATTCACCAAACAATTTTGCCCCTATCTACATAATGGGGAAAAAAGTGAAAGGAAAAGTGTTGGAAGCGTCGCAGCTACAGAAACAAAATTTTGCACAGTCACACGTCTGGACCCTGAGAGCGTCATAGGCTATGTTGTGAGGTGAAATTTTAACCCCGCGCGTTCCAATTCACCAAACAATTTTGCCCCTATCTACATAATGGGGAAAAGTGAAAGGAAAAGTGTTGGAGGCAAATTGACAGCTGCCAGATATGAACAAGGGGGACTTAAAGAATGAGAGCGATGACGCCAAAGAGTATATACCGATCAGTTGCTAAGGTGGGGCCCCGACATGAGATACTCACCACACATGGGGATATGAACACACACACAAAATACGCCACACACTACCACGTGCTTGAACACATATACCACCCTCAGCACACATTTCACCACACATACACCAACCTCGCCACATAAAAGTCGAAACACAAAAGTCGCCGCTCAAAACTCACCACGCGCAAAACTCGCCACATGCAAAAACTAGGCTCACGCAAAACTCGCCACAAGTGCAAAACTCACCTCATGGAAAACTCGCCACACGCAAAACTTGCACACGCGGAAAAATTGCCACATGCACAAAATTTGCAACACATGCAAAAGTTGCCTCACACAAAACTTGCACATACTCAAAAGGCACCAGACATAAAACTCACCACGTGCAAAACTCGCCATGCGCAAAACTTGCTGCACACAACTTGCTACACTAACCTGTCACATGCAACTCGACACACAAAAAGTTGCTACACGCATGTTGCCACACAAAACTCATCTCACAAAAGTCGCTACATGCATGTCGCCACACACAACTCAACACACACAACTTGACAGACGAAACTCGCCCTAAAACACACACAAGTCTGGTATTAGCCTTCAAAAATAAAAATATGATTAATAAGCAGACAAACTACAAGAGCAACAAATGTACCATATAGGAAATACAGCAGCTGTCAGTCACATGACCTGTCTATTATGTGTATGTGTGAGCTAATATATACTGCCAGGGGGAGGGCTTCCTGTTGGCTGGGGATTTATCAGGCTGCCAATTTAGCTTACAAATACTGAGGTAAAAATACTGAGCAAATAACGTGTTAACGAGGTCTAATACAGGAGATAACACAGGTATATACTATATACAGGGGAGATGACACACAGATATATACTATATACAGGAGAGATGACACACAGGTATATACTATATAGAGGAGGAGATGGCATACAGGTACATACTATATACAGGAGGAGATGACATACAGGTATATACTATATACAGGAGGAGATGACACACAGGTATATACTATATACAGGAGCAGATTACCTACAGGTATATACTATATACAGGAGGGGATGACATACAGGTATATGCTATATATAGAAGATGACATACAGGTATATACTATATACAGGAGGAGATGACACACAGATATATACTATATACAGGGGACATGACACACAGGTATATACTATATACAGGAGGAGATGACATACAGGTATATACTATATATAGAAGGAGATGACATACAGGTATATACTATATATAGGAGGAGAGGACATACAGGTATATACTATATATAGGAGGAGATGACATACAGGTATTTACTATATATAGGAGGAGATGACATACAGGTATATACTATATACAGGGGAGATGACACACAGCAGGTATATACTATATACAGGAGATGACATACAGGTGTATACTATATATAAGGGAGATGACAAACATGTATATACTGAGGTGAAAATGAGAGGTGTGAGGTGAAAATGAAAAGGTGTGAGTGCAAAATGAGAAGAGTGAGGGAAAATAGTGTAGTGATCGGAAAATGACAGATGTGAGGTCGAAATGACAAGTGTTAGGCGGGAATGAGGAGTGAGGGAGAAAATGAGAGGTGTGAGGCAGAAAATGAGAGATGTGAGGGGGAAAATTAAAGATGTGATTGGGAAAATGAGAGGAGTGATGGGAAAATAAGAGAAGTGACGTGCTATAACTAACCATAGATATTTACTATGCCCAGGCAACGCCGGGCTCTTCAGCTAGTCTATATATATAATTGTCTAAGGGTTTTTCCGTCTGTCTGTCTGTCTGTCTTTCTGTCTGTCTGTCTGTCTTTCTGTCTGTCTGTCTGTCCTGGAAATCCCACGTCTCTGATTGGTCGAGGCCGCGAGGCCTCGACCAATCAGCGACGGGCACCGCGACGATGATGTCATAAAGGACGTAGACATCCCGCGTCTCTGATTGGTCGAGGCCACCAGGCCTCGACCAATCAGAGACGGGCACAGCGACGATGATGTCATAATGGTTGCCATGGCGACGATGATGTCATAAAGGTTGCCTCGACCAATCAGCGACGGGCACAGTCTGCCGCGAATTCTGGAATCATCATTGTTCATATACTACGGGGACATGCATATTCTAGAATTCCCGATGCGTTAGAATCGGGCCACAATCTAGTAATAATATAAATGAGATCTCCGAGGCATCTTTTTTCTAAGCTAAACAAGCTCAACTTTTCCAACCTCTCATCTTAGGAGATGCCTTCCATCCCATGTAGGCTGCCTTTGAAGTGACTCCAACTTGTACTCTAAACCAGAGTGAGTTGTTAGCGCCCCCATGGCAGTCAGGGTACATAGACAAAGGGCTATGGCAGCAAAATAAATCTTTACACTGTATGTGGGAAAGCTTAGCTATAATTGTGGTTTTAGGATACCCCTTATGCTTTGCTTGTATATAGGGACATAGAGGAATCAGACTAAAACTGTTATCTGTAATAGTTGCTGCCAAAGATACTTTGTAGTGTAGAGTAACTGCACTGTTATGTCTTCTAAAGGCCAAGTGCTGCTCTCTTAGGCTAGTTTCACACTAGCGTTCGGCAGGGCTGCGGATGGCAGCCTTCTTCCTCCGTTAAGCCCCGCCCACTGCCGCGCCTCTTCCTACAGCTCCGCCTAGGTCTGCATGCGTCCTGTGTACCCTATCTTTATCATTGGGTACACAGGCCATACGGATGTATGCGGATGCCTCTGCATGCGTGTTTTTGAAGCTGCGCCGACCACAACAAAATGCAACATGTTCATGCGGAGCTGAAGGAAGAGGCGCTGCAGTGGGCGGGGCTTAACGGAGGAAGAAGGCTTTCATCTGCAGCCCTGCCGAACGCAAGTCTGAAACCAGCCTTACAAGACGTAAAATGGACAGGACACGCACACAGTGTGTATTCAGTCACTGTTAAGTGATTCTGTTTATTTATTTTAGCATCTGGACCCCTGCAGATAAAACCTATGATTTATCAGTATCCGCATCAAAATTACTGATTAAAGCTGTGTTCACATGTTGCATTTTTAAAAAAAATGCAAATTAAAAGCTGTGGTTTACATTACTAGCAAAAGCTATGAGGTTTCAGAATTTTCATGCACACACATTGCCTTGTTTTTTTTCACACATAGAAAGCAATGAGTACCGTATATACTCGTGTATAAGCCGAGATTTTCAGAACTTTTTCTGTGCTGGAAACGTCCCCTTCGGCTTATACATGAGTCACGGTCCCAGAAAGCCGGCGGGGAAGGGGGAGCTGCGGAGCAGTGGCAGGAGCTGGCGGCTGTGGCACACGGACAGCTGCAGCTGTCGGCTTCCAGAAGACATCATACTCACCCTCCTCGCACCGTCGCTGCATCTCCGGCAGCTCTTCCTGTTCTGAGCGAACTGAGGAGAACTGCTGCTCCGGGGCAACAGAGATGCAGCGATGGCGCGAGGAGGGTGAGTAGGACGGGGGAGGGTGAGCCACTCATACAACAATGGAACGGGGGTAGGGTGAGCCATGCATACAACGACGGGATCAGGGGAGCCATGCATACAACAGGGGGTGCCACACATAGCAGGACAGGACGGGGGAGCCACACATACCAGCACAGGACGGGGGAGCCATACATGCCAGGACAGGACAGGGGGAGCCACACATACCAGGATGAAGGGAGCCACACATACCAGAACAAGACAGGGGGAGCCACAGATACCAGGATGGAGGGAGCCACACATAGTAGAACAAGACGGGGAGCCACACATACCAGGATGGAGGGAGCCACACATAGCAGAACAAGATGGGGAGCCACATATACCAGGATGGAGGGAGCCATACACAGCAGGACAGGATTTGGGGAGCCACATACCAGGACAGGACTGGGGAGCCACATAGCAGGACAGGACAGGGGGAGCCACACATACCAGGATGGAGGGAGCCACACATAGCAGAACAGGACAGGGGGAGACACACATAGCAGGACAGGATTTGGAGAGCCACACACCAGGACAGGACTGGGGGAGCCATACATACCAGGACAGGACAGGGGGAGCCACACATACCAGGATGGAGGGAGACCCACACATAGCAGAACAGGACAGGGGGAGCCACACATAGCAGGACAGGATTTGGGGAGCCACATACCAGGACAGGACTGGGGGAGCCACACATAGCAGGACAGGACAGGGGGAGCCACACATACCAGGACAGGACGGGGGAGCCACACATAGCAGGACAGGACAGGGATAGCCACACATACCAGGACAGGACGGGGGAGCCACACATAGCAGGACAGGCCAGGGGAGCCACACATACCAGGACAGGACAGGACGGGGGAGCCACACATAGCAGGACAGGACGGGGAGCCACACATACCAGGACAGGACGGGGGAGCCACACATACAAGGACAGGACAGGGGAGCCACACATACCAGGACAGGACGGGGGAGCCACACATACCAGGACAGAACAGGACGGGGGAGCCACACATAGCAGGACAGGACAGGGGAAGCCACACATAGCAGGACAGGACGGGAGAGCCACACAGCAGGACAGGACGGGGGAGCCACACATACCAGGACAGGACAGGACGGGGGAGCCACACATAGCAGGACAGAACAGGGGGAGCCACACATACCAGGACAGGACGGGGGAGCCACACATAGCAGGACAGGACAGGGGGAGCCACACATACCAGGTCAGGACGGGGGAGCCACACATACAAGGACAGGACGGGGGAGCCACACATACCAGGACAGGACGGGGGAGCCACACATACCAGGACAGGACGGAGGAGCCACACATACAAGGACAGGACGGGGGGAGCCACATACCAGGACAAGACAGGGAGAGCCACACATAGCAGGACAGGACGGGGGAGCCACATACTAGGACAGGGAGAGCCACACATAGCAGCACAGGGATGAGGGGACAATGCATACCCAGCTTATACTTGTCAATAAGCTTACCCAGTTTTCCGTGGCAGAATTAGGTGCCTCGGCTTATACTCGGGTCGGCTTATGCTCGAGTATATACGGTAAGCGCAAACACGCAGCAAAAAATGCAGGTATGCGTTTTTGGTGCACAAAACTGAGGAACAACAGGCTCTAAACTGTATGAGCATGAAAAACACAGCAAAAAACCCCACAGCAAAACCTGTTTTTTTTATAAGCAGCTTCTTTACTGTCAGGAGAGCAGGTTTTACCTGCAGAAAAAAATCAGCAAAATGGCAACTTGTGAACATAGCCTTAAGTACACTGAACAACCATCCCCCACACCTCACGTATCCAGCATGTCAGGAAACTAAGCACCTCAGTCAGGGTGCATTTACACTGGCCAGTTATCGGGAGCATGATATCGTGATAAAAGGCCAGTGTAAACAAGCTACAAATCACCTGACGAACGAGCAAAAATTCATTTGAAAAAAATATTTTAAGAGCATCTTTCACCGTTTTGAGGATGTTAAAGGGTAACCTGTCAGCAGTGTTGGCTGATATAAGATACGGCCATCACCTTTCAAGGCTTATATACAGCATTCTATAATGTATATAAGCCCCCAACCCGACCTGTAAGAACTGAAAAACAAGTTTCATTATACTCACCTGTGGAGTGGTCCGGTCCGATGGGTGTCGCTGGTCTTGGTCTGGCACCTCCCTTCTTCTTATGGTCGCCGCCCTCCTGCTTGCTTCATGTGGATGACGCGTCGCTGCATCATCCACACAGGCTCCCCGGAATCGCGATCCTGCGCAGGCGTACTTATCTGACTTATTGGGGGCAGAGCAAAGTACTGCAGTGCGCAGGCGCCGAAAACGGTCAAAGAGCCCCAGACCAAGACCAGTGACACCCATCGGACCGGACTGCCCCGCAGGTGAGTATAATAAAACTTATTTTTCAGTTATTCCAGATCGGGTTGGGAGCTTATATACAGCATTATAGAATGCTGTATACAAGCCCCGAAAGGCAGTGGCCTTGTCTTATTTCAGCCAAAACTGCTGACAGGTGCACTTTAAACTGGCCACATCATGGAATAGTGACTGCACAGCTCGGTAAAACGTAGGTTTTGTTTTATTTCTCCTCTCTGTTTCATAGATGATAGCTTGTAAAGTTTAGGTTAAAATTTGTTATGTTTCAACTGCGTGTTACCATAAAATTGTCTCTGGAAATGGGTACTAACTTCCCTGCATGAGGGTGATGTAGAATCATGCAGTGGAGAAAAGAACACGCTCTTCTTTCCTCACTGATCTCTGTGTAGCTACTTCGTAGAGATACAAGAGAGCAGAGGTATTTATCATTACAAACTCTCCCATAATTCATCTCACAGTGCTGGTAACTCTTACCCTTCCCCCATACTGACTGCTGTGACATGAGGTCTGGAAGTGTTTGTATTGATAAATAAGCTCTGCTGTACATCTTCACAATAGCTGCAGAGAGGAGTAGAGGGTGTGTTGTTTTCTTCCTTACTTGATGCCTGCTTATGTTGGTTAATCTCATGAAGGAGAAGTACTCCCCCAGAGACAAATCTCTGGTAACACTCAGTTGAACTATGACATCAATTATAATTTAGGGTATGTGCACGTTAAAGGTAATCTGACAGTAGGATCAAACCCCCTAAGATGTTTCTATCAGCATGCAGGTTATAGAAAGTTCAATAAAATGATAGCTTGATATCTGTAATCTGAATTATTACATAGAAATCCATGTTTTTCTTATATTCAAATGATCTGTGAAGAACTATGTGCCATATACTGATCTGCAGAGCTTATTTTTGATAAAAGGGGTACTTACAAGTGTGACATGTAATGGCTCATCTTTGCTCTCTTGATCTCACTGCAGAGCTGTGTGTGATTATACCTGACACGTCAGCAGGTTCTTCTCAGCTCCAGCTTCCTGTTACGACCGCTGCGCATACTTACCCGGCTTCTCCCATCCCTCGGCGCACTCGCGATCCTGTCCAACGCCGCTCTGCTTCCTCCTTCACTGGCTCACGGCGTCCGGTCTCTCTGCGCATGCGCGGTCGCGTCTCCTCCATCGCAGAGCCTTCTGGGAGGTCGCGACCCGGTGGCTCCGCCCCAACATGGCGGCGCCCATCGGGTATTTCTTCCCGGCGTCTCCCTAGGTAAGACGCCTTTGCTTTGTAGGTGCACTGTCTGCCGTCAGTGTCCCTATGTCCTAGGCTCCCTTATTCCAGTCTCGTTTCCCTGCTTAGTCTTCGCTTTGTTTCAGTGCTGTGTCCTACCCAGTTCCGTCTTCCTGCTGTGTCCCGCCAAGTTCCGTGTACCTGCTGTGTCCTGCCAAGTTCCGTCTTCCTGCTGTGTCCCGCCAAGTTCCGTGTACCTGCTGTGTCCTACCAAGTTCCGTCTTCCTGCTGTGTCCCGCCAAGTTCCGTGTACCTGCTGTGTCCTGCCAAGTTCCGTCTTCCTGCTGTGTCCTGCCAAGTTCCGTCTTCCTGCTGTGTCCCGCCAAGTTCCGTGTACCTGCTGTGTCCTGCCAAGTTCCGTCTTCCAGCTGTGTCCTGCCTAGTACCGTGTTCCTGCTGTTTCCTACCAAGTTCCGTGTTCCTGCTGTCTCCTGCCAAGGTCCGTGTTCCTGCTGTGTCCTTCCAAGTTCCGTGTTCCTGCCGTCTCCTGCCAAGTCCTGTGGTCCTGCCTTGTCCTACATCGTCTGTGTTCCTGTCATTATCAGTTAAGTCCTGTTTTCTATTATTCCCCGCCACTCTAATAGCTCTGTAGTCTCCATCTTATCTTGGGTCGTCCCTTTGGCTCTAGCTGTTGTGTCTCCATTCCCCCGAGGTCCTGCTCCTAACACTCCCTGTATAGGGGGTGATTCCATCTGGTCCGCTCGACCCCGGGGGCTCTGGAGTCACGACCCAGAGGGTCCACTCTCGGATTTCTGTCCGAATCCCTACAGTAAGCAAAGGCCATGGACCCCGCTGGGGCCTCTGCTGCGCAAAAAGAGCTACTCTTTTTGCGGGAGAATCAGTCCCGTATAATGTCCTTTTTGAAAGCTATGGATTCTCGCTTGGCTTCGCTCCTGCCCTCTGATCCTGGCAACGCCGCTCTACTCGTTGGCTTACAGCAAGAGTTAGCTCAGCAGCGTGACACCCAGGCCCATATACTTAGTTATATGTCTTCAATAGACGATCGGCTGCTTTCAATCCAGACAGCCGCTTCTACATCTGCTCCTGCTTCCCACCCTCCACCCCGCTTGGCTAAACCGCCTCGGTACAATGGGGATCCTAAATCCTGCCGGGGATTTTTAAACCAATGCCGTCTTCACTTTGAGCTTCTGCCCCAGCATTACCCAACGGATCGGTCCAAGGTTGCTTTTCTCATTTCCCATCTGGAGGGTGACGCCTTGGCATGGGTTAATCCACTCTGGGAGCGAGACGATCCCCTAGTCTCCCGGTTGTCTGAATTTTTGGAGACTTTCTGTCTTGTCTTTGACGAACCTGGACGTCTGGTCTCTACTACTGAAGCTCTATTTTCTCTCCATCAGGGATCGCTTTCCGTAGGCCAGTACGCTATTCAGTTCCGCACCCTTTCCTCTGACTTGGGCTGGAACAATGAGGCGTTGGTGGGTGCTTTCTGGCGGGGTCTCTCTGGGCGCATAAAAGATGAGTTAGCTGGTCGGGACACCCCTACAGTTTTGGAGGAATTAATTTCCTTAGCTACCCGTATTGACCTTCGGTTCCAAGAACGCACCCGCGAGCGGAGATCTCTTCGTCCTTCTCCTGCCACTCGTAAGCCACTCCACCCACAGCCTAGAACTTCCTCTCAGGCGTCCGCACCGGAACCTATGCAAGTGGACCGTCTTAAGATGTCCGAACAACGTCGTAAAGAGAGGTGCACTCAAGGGTTATGTTTTTACTGCGGGAGTGCTGCTCATTTATTGCGCTCTTGCCCTGAACGTCCGGAAAACTCCTCCGCCTAGGTCAGGTAAGAGAGGCCTCCCTAGGTGTGTGTGATCCCTCTCAACCCCTTACTTTGTCCGTTCTTTTGCATATTGCGGGCAAGGGCATTTCTCTGGATGCTTATGTGGATTCGGGCGCTGCAGGGAATTTTATCAGGTTGGAAGAGGTTTTGAAATTCTCCGTTCCAGTCAAAACTTTAGAGGTTCCTGTGATTCTTGCATCTGTGGATGGTAAACCTTTACAGGAGACCATTACTCAAGTAACACTTGAGGTGGAACTTCAGGTTGGGGCTCTGCACAAGGAGAGAATTGCATTTTATGTTTTAGCGGGTCTGTCTCATCCTATGCTCTTAGGTCTTCCTTGGTTACGGAACCACGAGCCCATTTTAGATTGGCGCAATGGTAATATCTTGCGCTGGGGTGAGCTTTGTCGGGAACGTTGTCTGCTGCCGGTGCGTCCTGTGGGATCTTCCTCTAATTCTTCTCCTTCCTCTTCTTTTCCCGCCTTACCCTGTGTCTACAGCGCTTTTTCTGATGTCTTCAACAAGAAGGAGGCTGAGGGTCTTCCGCCTCACTGTCTCTATGATTGTCTCATAGATCTCGTGCCTGGAACTAACCCGCCCAGGGGCAGAATTTATCCTCTCTCTCCTGCTGAGACTCAAGCTATGTCTGAGTACATCCAAGAAAATCTTGCTAAAGGATTCATTCGCAAGTCTTCTTCTCCGGCCGGAGCAGGGTTTTTTTTTCGTGAAGAAGAAAGACGGTTCTCTCCGTCCCTGCATTGATTATCGAGGCCTAAACAACATCACGGTGAAGAACAAATATCCTCTGCCACTCATTCCGGAACTCTTCGACCGTCTTCGGGGTGCGCAAATTTTTACCAAGTTAGATCTACGTGGCGCATACAATCTGGTTCGTATTCGTGCAGGCGATGAGTGGAAGACTGCCTTCAATACTCGTGACGGTCACTACGAATACTTGGTTATGCCGTTTGGTCTCTGCAATGCCCCCGCGGTTTTTCAGGAATTTGTGAACGATGTATTTCGGGATCTTCTCTACTCCTCAGTCGTAGTTTACCTTGACGACATTCTCATCTTTTCTCCGGATCTCTCCACTCACAGGCGAGATGTCCGTCGTGTTCTGCAAAGGCTAAGAGAGAATCATCTGTTCGCTAAGATTGAGAAGTGCGTCTTTAAACAATCTTCTCTTCCCTTCCTTGGATATATTGTCTCAAGATCTGGCTTAGAGATGGATCCAGAGAAGGTTTCTGCTGTCCTGAATTGGCCTCGTCCTCTTGGAACAAAAGCAATCCAACGTTTTCTTGGCTTTGCCAACTACTATAGACAATTTATTCCTCATTTTTCTTCCATGACCAAGCCTATCTCTGCCCTAGTTCGCAAGGGAGTCAACTCCAGTCTTTGGACCCCTGAGGCTGAAGAGTCCTTTCTGTCCCTCAAACAAAGTTTCGCTACGGCCCCTGTGCTTCATCGTCCTGATGCTAATAGACCGTTTGTCCTTGAGGTCGACGCATCCTCTATTGGAGCTGGAGCTGTACTTTTGCAAAGATCCTCGTCCGGACGTTTGGTGACCTGTGGTTATTTTTCTAAAACCTTTTCCGCTCCTGAGCGTAACTACTCTATAGGCGATAAAGAACTTTTGGCTATCAAGCTTGCCTTGGAGGAATGGCGTTATCTCCTTGAGGGGTCTCTTCATCCATTCACCATTTACACAGACCACAAGAATCTGGCCTATATTCAGTCTGCCCAAAGACTAAATCCACGACAAGCCAGATGGTCTTTATTCTTCGGACGATTTGAATTTGAACTTCATTTCCGACCCGGAAATAAGAATGTCAAAGCAGATGCTCTTTCGAGATCCTTTCAGCCTCAGGACATTGAGGATTCTCCGGCTCACATCATTGATCCTGCGAAGATCGTCACTCTTGCTCCTTTAAGAGTGATTTCAACTCCTCCTGGCAAGACTCTTGTGGCTAATCAAGACAAGGAGAGAGTTTTACGTTGGGGTCACTCCTCCAAAATTGCAGGACATGTAGGAGTCAAGAAGACACTTTGTCTTATCTCTCGGCATTACTGGTGGCCATCTCTCCGACAAGACGTCACCAAATTCATTGCTTCTTGTCCTTCTTGTGCAAAAAATAAAGTCCCTAGGCAGCTTCCTTCCGGTCTCCTGCATCCTCTGCCTGTGCCTTCCGTTCCTTGGAGTCATAGAGCTATGGACTTCATCACTGATCTACCTTGTTCCTCGAATTGCTCTGTCATCTTGGTTGTTGTAGATCGGTTCTCTAAGATGGCTCACTTCATCGCTTTGCCTGGTCTGCCTTCCGCTCCTGAGTTGGCTAAGATCTGTTTACACCAAGTCTTCCGTCTTCATGGTTTTCCACATCATATCGTCTCAGACCGTGGAGTACAATTTACCTCACGTTTTTGGAGAGCTCTCTGCAGTCTATTAAAGGTTAACTTGGACTTCTCTTCCGCCTATCACCCTCAGTCCAACGGACAAGTGGAGCGAGTTAATCAAGTCCTGACTACATATCTGCGACATTTCTCCAATGCACACCAAGATGACTGGGTCTCTCTTCTCCCCTGGGCCGAATTCTCATATAACAATCTTCCCAGCGAGTCTTCCTCCAAAACTCCCTTTTTTTGTGGTCTATGGTCAACATCCGAACATTCCTCTTCCTGTTTCTCTTTCCTCGGGGGTACCGGCAGCGGATTGCTTGTCCCGGGAATTCTCTACGATTTGGAATGAGACCAAAGTGGCTCTTGAGAGAGCTAGCCTTAATATGAAAAAGTTTGCTGACAAGAGGCGTTTGGATGCTCCGCCATATTCTCCGGGTGATAAAGTTTGGCTTTCCTCCCGCTATATCAAGCTCAAAATTCCCTCTTGCAAACTGGGTCCCCGCTATATTGGTCCTTTTCCTATCTTGAGTCGCATTAATGATGTCTCTTATAAGTTGAAGCTGCCTGCCTCTCTGCGCATTCCCAATGCCTTCCATGTGTCTCTTCTCAAGCCTGCAGTCTTTAATCGTTTTCACTCCGCTACCTCTCCCTCTCCTCAGCTCTGTACTTCTGATGGAATCTTTAATGTTAAAGACATTCTTGCCAAAAAGGTTGTTAGGGGTAAAACCTTTTTTTTGATTGATTGGGAGGGATTTGGCCCTGAGGAGAGGTCCTGGGAGCCCCGAGAGAACATCAATGCTCCCCTTATCATGAAAAGATTCCTTTCTAGCCTTAAAAAGAGGGGGACTAAGGAGGGGGGGTACTGTTACGACCGCTGCGCATACTTACCCGGCTTCTCCCATCCCTCGGCGCACTCGTGATCCTGTCCAGCGCCGCTCTGCTTCCTCCTTCACTGGCTCACGGCGTCCGGTCTCTCTGCGCATGCGCGGTCGCGTCTCCTCCATCGCAGAGCCTTCTGGGAGGTCGCGACCCGGTGGCTCCGCCCCAACATGGTGGCGCCCATCGGGTATTTCTTCCCGGCGTCTCCCTAGGTAAGACGCCTTTGCTTTGTAGGTGCACTGTCTGCCGTCAGTGTCCCTATGTCCTAGGCTCCCTTATTCCAGTCTCGTTTCCCTGCTTAGTCTTCGCTTTGTTTCAGTGCTGTGTCCTACCCAGTTCCGTCTTCCTGCTGTGTCCCGCCAAGTTCCGTGTACCTGCTGTGTCCTGCCAAGTTCCGTCTTCCTGCTGTGTCCCGCCAAGTTCCGTGTACCTGCTGTGTCCTACCAAGTTCCGTCTTCCTGCTGTGTCCCGCCAAGTTCCGTGTACCTGCTGTGTCCTGCCAAGTTCCGTCTTCCTGCTGTGTCCTGCCAAGTTCCGTCTTCCTGCTGTGTCCCGCCAAGTTCCGTGTACCTGCTGTGTCCTGCCAAGTTCCGTCTTCCAGCTGTGTCCTGCCTAGTACCGTGTTCCTGCTGTTTCCTACCAAGTTCCGTGTTCCTGCTGTCTCCTGCCAAGGTCCGTGTTCCTGCTGTGTCCTTCCAAGTTCCGTGTTCCTGCCGTCTCCTGCCAAGTCCTGTGGTCCTGCCTTGTCCTACATCGTCTGTGTTCCTGTCATTATCAGTTAAGTCCTGTTTTCTACTATTCCCCGCCACTCTAATAGCTCTGTAGTCTCCATCTTATCTTGGGTCGTCCCTTTGGCTCTAGCTGTTGTGTCTCCATTACCCCGAGGTCCTGCTCCTAACACTTCCTGTATAGGGGGTGATTCCATCTGGTCCGCTCGACCCCGGGGGCTCTGGAGTCACGACCCAGAGGGTCCACTCTCGGATTTCTGTCCGAATCACTACACTTCCATTTCACAGACAGCAAATGTTGCAATAATGTTACAATACACCAGAGCTGTGAGAGCTGCAGCAAATGTGTTTGTAAGAAGACAAATTGAATTTCTCCTGTTCTGTGTTAGTTACATGTCTAACACTAGTATTGCCAGATTTTTCCTGAAAAAGACATCAGATCACAATGCATCACTTTATTCAGCTTCCTATGACCTGCATGCCCATAAAGACAGCTTAAAAGGAATCTGTCACCCCATTTTTCGCCTTTAAGCTAAGGCCACCGCCATCAGGGACTAACAGAATGCTGTAGATCAGGGGTGTCAAACTGCATTCCTGGAGGGCTGCAAACAGGTCATGTTTTCTGGATTTCCTTGTACTGCACAGGTGATAATTTAATCACCTACACACATAATGATTGCAGCACCTTGTACAATGCTAAGGAAATCTGGAAAACACGCATGGTTTGCGGCCCTCGAGGAATGCAGTTTGACACCCCTGCTGTAGATAAGCCCCCGATGTAACCTGAAAGATAAGAAAAGCAAGTTAGATTATGCTCACCCAGGGGTGGTCCTGGTTTGGTTCGGGTCCGATGGGCGTTGCGGTCCGAGTCCAGTGCCTCCCATTATCATGCGATGACGTCCTCTTCTTTGATTCCTGTCGCGGCTCCTGCGCTGGCGTACTGATTTGCCCTGTTGAGGGCAGAGCAAAGTACTGCAGTGCGCAGGCGCCAGGAAAGGTCAGAGAGGCCCGGTGCCTGCGCACTGCAGTACTTTACGCTGCCCTCAACAGGGAAAATCAGTACGCCTGCGCAGGAGCTGCGACAGGAAGCAAAGAAGAGGACGTCATCGCATGAAGATATGAGGCACCGGACCCGGACTGCAACGCCCATCGGACCCGAACCGGGACCGCCCCTGGGTGAGTATAAAATCTAACTTGTTTTTCTTATCTTTCAGGATACAACGGGGGCTTATCTACAGTATTACAGAATGCTGTAGATAAGCCCCTGATGGCGGTGGCCTTAGCTTATAGGCGAAAACTGGGGTGACAGATTTCCTTTCAGAGGGTTGATCCTACTGACAGATTCCCTTTAAGTATTTGCAGCATAAGTGCTGCAGTTTACAGTACCAGCAAAATGAATGAGATTTCTGAAATCTTAGGCCCGTGACTTATTTTTCCATAGCAGATTGGAAGCCGTTTCAGATCTGCAACATGTCAATTTTTTTCAGTATTTTTCACTCAATCAAATGAATAAGGAAAAAACACGCCAAAAAAAATAGAAAAAACATAAAAAATGTGTGTATTTTATGCAGCTCTTCTGCCGAAATATGTGGTTTTGGCACAGAAATGTAAACATGTACACATACCCTTCGGTAATAATAAATAATAAATGAACCCTGTTTCTCAGAATATTGCTGCACTATTATACATATGTGACATCTAGAGAAGTCACAATGTAAAAAATATAGCGCATTGCTGTAAAACAGATTCTTATGAGCCCAGCAATGTAGTTTACAGTGAAGGGGTGAGAAGAGTCCGTGCCCGCTCCTCATTCAGGACAAGGCTGCTATTGTGTGCTCCTGTTCCTCCCATCCCTTTCTCTCCCCCCCCCCCCCCCCACAACCTCCTCACCACAATTTCTGTAGTAGAAAAATGCAGCAAGAAATCTAGCAATGCCTTCTGGATCTGAAATGAATTCTGTGGAATGTACGCTACTACAAATTCACTTTTTAGATTTTTTTTTTTTTTTGGAATGAATTGTCTGTCTCATTAATCCAGCCATTGTACTGGGTGTCTTATAGAGATTTAAAAAAAAACATTCATATATGAAAGTATTTAGTATGACATTAAAGCTAAATGATGGCCTAATAGTCCCCACCCACCGTCCTCTATATTTTTGACTGGCGTCCTAACAATCAAAACTCAGATGGTCAGACCCTGATAAAACATCCAACCAAAAGAAAGGCCCATAAGAAATTTGGTGCGTACGGAAAAAGCCATGTTAAAATATACCTTTGTACACATTACTCTAAAGTGTCACTTTAAGTAATTGAATAGTAATACAGAGATTAAGCTGGGTAAATAAGAAAATAATATAGTAAGGCAGCTAAGTAATCGAAATGCAAATCAAAGTAGGACTGTTGTCCCTAAGTGGTGAACTGAAATAAGTACAGTGTACACTTATGTAACACTAGATTGTGGCCCGATTCTAACGCATCGGGTATTCTAGAATATGCATGTCCCCGTAGTATATCGACAATGATGATTCCAGAATTCGCGGCAGACTGTGCCCGTCGCTGATTGGTCGAGGCAACCTTTATGACATCATCGTCGCCATGGCAAACATTATGACATCTACTTCGATACTGTGCCAGTCGCTGAATCAGAAACGTTGGATTTCTACGTCCTTTATGACATCATCGTCGCTGTGCCCGTCGCTGATTGGTCGAGGCAACCTTTATGACATCATCGTCGCCATGGCAACCATTATGACATCTACGTCGATACTGTGCCAGTCGCTGAATCAGAAACGCGGGATATCTACGTCCTTTATGACATCATCGTCGCTGTGCTTGTCGCTGATTGGTCGAGGCCTGGCGGCCTCGACCAATCAGAGACGCGGGATTTCTACGTCGATGCTGTGCCCGTCGCTGATTGGTCGAGGCCTGGTGGCCTCGACCAATCAGAGAGGCGGGATTTCCAGGACAGACAGACAGAAAGACAGACAGACAGAAAGACAGACAGACGGAAAAACCCTTAGACAATTATATATATAGATATTTAGGCCTAGAGATGGAATTATGTGACAACTGATTATTTTAAAAAGTTTTAACATGTTTCAAATGTGGCAAAATGGAGAAATAAAGATGGTAATGCAGGAATTCTGTATCCCCTACAACTATCGCTGTCTTTACAGCTTCATCTGGGGAAAAATGGTAAAACATCAGAAGCACAGACCTAAAGGGTGAAGAACCCATCAGTCATAACTTGAAACATAATTTAGCATAATATATAATTTTAGCATACGGTAATTTAAAATGTTATTATTACCCAAAGTACTCGTAAGAACAAGCAACTTTAAAATTTACCTCCTATTAAAACTTCTCTGTTCTCAAGAACTGATTGATTTTTCATTCTATAGTTTGTAGCTGGTTACCAAGGGTATTGGCCACCTCTGCACTGCAGTCTTCCATAGGTGGCCAGTTTCCTACGCATAGAGTGCACATGCTTGCAAGCTGTTTGCTATACAGCTTGTAAGCGCTGCTCTGGGTGGATCCAGGCAGCTTTAGTGTCACTGCGCTCCTCCAACGCTGTAGAAGCAAAGCTCCCTCTTCTGGTAGCATCAAATGTATTTATTTTAATTATTATTTATATTCCACAGCGCTTTACAGACATTATCAGCACTGTTCCCATTTCGACTCACAAACTAAATTCCCTATCAGTATGTCTTTGGAGTATGGGAAGAAGCTGGAGAACCCAGAGGAAACCCACGCAAACACGGGGAGAACATACAAACTCCTTGCAGATGTAGTCCCTGGTGGGATTTGATTCAGGCCCTTGTTAAGTCGCATAGTTAAGGCTAGCCTACTAGCTCAAGTATGCGACTGTCTCGAACTGTCAATCATCAGGAGAGCACCATTTCCCTGGCGTGCAGTAAGCTGGGAGGCAGGGGAGCAGTACTCGCCTGAAAATAGTATCCTGTATTGTATATGTTACTCTTGTTTCTTATCTGTCACATTCCTTGCTCTCTTTTCCTCCCATCTCTTTCCACCTGTGATGTTATAATTAATGGGTTTTTGATAAAAATTCTAGTTATTGTCTATCAACATGATAGGTGATTGCTGGTGGTCTGACCCCTAAGATCGAGGTTCTGGAATCACAAGAATGGTTCTTCAGCCCCATGAGAATGGCGCAGAGGAGCATATACTCAACAACCACTGCAATCATTCTCCATTTATTGTCTAGGGGTATGCCGGAGAATCGCTGTTCTCGGCTTTCTCCAGGAGTTTCGTTGTCAATGAATGAAGAAGAAGAGGCAAAACATGCCACCTCTGCTTCATTCAAAACAGGACTGCAGAGGCTTCATATTGCCACCGTTGGCGGTCACAGCGGTTGGACCCCCAGCGATCAGCAAGTTATCCCCTATCCCATGGACAGGTGATACCTTCTATTTTTAGAAATAACCCTCTAACTGTGGATCTCATGGCAAGATCTGGAAAGGTACCTCGCTTTAGCAGTCAATAGTGATTGTATTCAGGACTTCAAAAATGTTTATGTTTTTGGACTTCACTCTAGAGTTTACTTCTTATTTCTTCCGGTGGCCTGCATTTTATTTTTAACTGGCCCATTTTAAGACAGCTCAAGTTATGAGTGTTGCTGCATTTCCAATCCTATTTGACATCCGGAAATTCTGCTGGGAAAGCTGGTTTTACTTGTCACTTTTAAACATCTGACGGGAGTCTTTCAGGGGAATATTTTGTTTTTATACGTCTGCTGAAGTTATTGAAGAATCAATTCTTCCTGCGTTGTCTCCTAAGGTTACTCTTAGAAAAGGAGACAGGGCCATCCTAATAACTGGAACTTCATCCTGCCTTTCCCCCATCCATGATGAATATTAGTTTTGATTGGATATGACACCCTCCAGTTACTAGAACCCATTGGAGCCTCTTTGCCTAATACTTTTAAAGTTACACTCAAGCTTTTTTGTTCTTGACCATACAATTTTCTACCTCCAGCATCTACTGTAACCCAGCACATGCACCTTTCCTTTTGCTATAACCCTTCCTTTTCTCCTTCACCAGCCTCTTTACTATTTTCTTGCCTGATCCCTATTTCAACTACTTTCTAGGACTTTTCTTTATATCCTCTTCTCCCTACGTCCACCCACATCCTTTTCTTCTTGTACCTTTCTCCTCCATTTAATCCATGCTTTGCCTACACACTATTAACATCTACTGTTTGTGAAACACCTGTGGTACCTGCCATACCACAGATATGGCACAAGATACTGGCAGATTTGTCAAACGAATAACACCTTCCATTTTTGCTGGAACCTAATGCTATATCATAGGGTCCATTGGGTTCTGTTCTGTTGTCTGTCATTTTGATGTGAAGAATAACCCATTAGATATGATAACCTTTGCCATGTAGGCTCTTAGATTCCAACACAAATGTGAACAGAAATATCTTCTGTTGTCTGAGGGTAGAAATGGACGCTACGGACTCTGCATGTAGAGTGGAAAAAGGATTTACAGTTAAGTAATCACAGTCTACACTCGTCTCCAGCGTAGTTTAGTATTCCATGAAGACATGAAACTTTAGTATCACAATGAAATATGCAGCTTTAAGAAAAAAAATGTAAGTTCAAAAAATGATAAGTTAAAAAACAGATTTTCTTTTTCAAATCATACTTCCTGTGCTTTCAGTTTAAGTAATACCATCTAAACGAGTTTTCAAGGTCCAAAAGGATGGACTTATATTACAACCAGGAAAACCGTGTCGCTATGTCTTTTGCAGAGTAAAGCTGCCCCAGTCAAAGCAGGCCCAAGGTTAGTTTGAGTATGTAATAATACGTGTGACATTTGACCTTCTCCGTTGACTTTTAAAGTGGTTTAAAGAGAGGAAGACAAAGTATCTCAATGGACACAGAATTTTTCTCTGATGCCAAATTTGACCTCTGCCAGAGCATGGTGGACTAGCCATGGGAACCAAGTTGATGGGGCAAGATAAGAGGCAAAGGTCCTTTCTATTAATATCGTAGTCAAGTGACTAGTACTCATTATAGGAGCTGATTAGCATCTCAAATCTCTGGTGCCACCATGGTGCAAAATAAGTATCTAAAGTCTCAAATGTCCTATGAAGACTATTTGCCCATTTATTGGCAACTGTCTAGATCACATGGTGCAAAGCTCTGAGGTTATCAAGAGACAAATTTAATTTATATTCATCTGTCAGTCATTTATTATACAGACTGTCTGGTGTGCACTTTTGGAGTTCAAAGAAGATATGTGGTTATGATTCATTAGTGTTTCTCTGACGAAGGCTTCATCTGAGACTCGTGGCTGATGAGTGAAGAAGTTGACTAATTGTGGAATTAGTCACAGACTTTCTATAGAGTTATTTAGCCATACAGTTAATGTAAAATTCATGGTAATGTCTAGACCTATTACACATCAATGTGTGAGATTGTAACCATTCAGTGCAGAGATATTGCTGTAACTAGCAAAGAATAAAGCAATCAAAATACATAAAAATAAAAATATTTGGTATCGCCGCATTCAGAAATGTGAAGTGTTCGCCGGCATTTCAGGCAGCATAGGTCCAAGTTGCCATTGTCTAATCTATGGTTGGGGCTATCTCAGCTCACTCATTAACCACTAGGGACTGCAGGGTCAGGATCTCTAGTCTGTACCAGAACCGACAGGGTCAGTTGAAGTTTTTAGTGTGTTGCCTATTTTCCCAAGTGAGTTGCTACATTATCATAACAGCAGCTTTCCAAGATTGCCTTGTGCAGGCATGTACTACGGAGGACAGAGAATGAACTTCAATCCAATATTGCAGCCAGCATGCAGCCGGCGGGTAAGGAAAGGGTGAATCAAACACCTGAAAACCCCGCCCCTATGGCTGAAGATTGTTCCCTCCAAATTCAGGTGACAGAGTCCCTTTAAACGTCACTGAACAAGCACATGGACTGACCTCACTCTGCAACTGAACCGTGTCACTCTCACACTGGAAAGAAGCAGTGCTCTGCAACTGAGCTGTGTCACTCGCACACAGAAACGAAAGAGATGCTCTGCAACTGAGCTGTGTCACTCGCACACAAAAATGAAAGCGATGCTCTGCAACTGAGCTGTGTCACTTGCACACAGAAACGGAACAGATTCTCTGCAACTGAGCTGTGTTACTTGCACACAGAAACAAAAGAGATGCTCTGCAACGGAGCTGTGTCACTCGCACACAGAAACGGAACAGAAGCTCAGTGTAATACCCTGACTAGGGTTGTGCTTGGTCTGGATCTCTACTGTACTAACAGCACACATATAGGAACCAGATGCTAAACCAACAGCTAATTGTCCCCACTGACGCTAGCTGCCTGCCTACGTTTACAGTCCCAAGCTAGATAGACACACAACACTTGCAGACAGAGTGGTAGATTCTCCACTCACATAGCCATAAATAAAATGACACTAGCGCACCGGCGTGCGCCTCTGAGAACCTTTTATACACTAGACTCATGTCCAGACGGACAGGACCTTGTCCGTGGACCAATCCAGAGCTGCCACATCACCAGAGCAGCTGACATCCGTCCACAAATGAGAAGACGCCACCTCACGGACATGCTCAGTAAGGTGATTTCTGGACTTAGACTCCAGAGCTTCAGACTTCCGCTGCTTATCGCTGGTTGCTGTGGACTTGGCTGGAGAGCCAGCATTAACCAAATGAACACTGTGAGCCTGAGCAAGATGCTGGGACTGACATTTATGCTGAGCAGCACCTTCAATGGCTGAGTCTGAATGGGAGACTGCAGATGGAGATAAGGCCTGGGATCTTTCCTGTGCAACGGGAAGATCCTGAAGCCTAACAGCTAATGTCAGGCATGTACTTCTGCAGGTGCTTCTCACAAAATTAGAAAATCATAGAAAACTTAATTTAAGTTCTTCAATACAAAAAGTGAAACTCATATTTTATATAGAGTCATTACAAACAGCAATCAAACATTACAATCAATTTCAAGTGTTTATTTATGTTGATGATTATGGCTTGCAGCCAATAAAAACCCAAAAGTCATTATCTCAGTAAATTAGAATACTTTATAACACCAGCTTGAAAAATGATTTTAAAATCCAAAATGTTGGCCTACTGAAATGTATGTTCAGTAAATGAACTGAATACTTGGTTGGGGCTCCTTTTGCATCAATTGCTGCATCAATGCGGCATGGCATGGAGGTGATCAGCCTGTGGCACTGCTGAGGTGTTATGGAAGCCCAGGTTGCCTTGATAGCAGCCTTCAGCTCGACTGCATTGTTGAGTCTGGTGTCTTTCATCTTCCTCTTGACAATACCCCATAGATTCTCTATGGGGTTAAGGTCAGACGAGTTTGCTGGCCAATCAAGCACAGTGATAATGTTGTTTTTAAACCAGGTATTGGTACTTTTGGCAGTGTGGGCAGGTGCCAAGTCCTGCTGGAGAATTAAATTTCCATCTCCAAAAAGCTTGTCGGCACAGGGAAGCATGAAGTGCTCTAACATTTCCTGGTAGACTGCTGCGCTGCCTTTGGTCTTGATAAAACACAGTGGACCTACACCAGCAGATGACATGGCTCCCCAAACCATCACTGATTGTGGAAACTTCACACTAGACCACAAGCAGCTTGGATTGTGGCCTCTCCACGCTTCCTCCAGACTCTGGGACCTTGATTTCCAAATGAAATGCAAAATTTACTTTCATTTGAAAACAACACCTTGGACCACTGAGCAACAGTCCAGTTCTTTTTCTACTTGGCCCAGGTAAGATGCTTCTGGCATCGTCTATTGGTCATGAGTGGCTTGATACAAGGAAGGCGGCACTTGTAGCCCATGTCCTGGATACATCTGTGTGTGGTAGCTCTTGAAGCAATGATTCCAGCAGCAGTTCACTCCTTGTGAATCTTCCCCAAATTTTTGAATGGCCTTTTCTTAACAATCCTTTCAAGGCTGCGGTTATCCCAGTTGCTTGTCCACCTTTTTTTCTACCACACTTTTTCCTTCCACTCAACTCTCCATTAATATGCTTGGATACAGCACTCTGAACAGCCAGCTTCTTTAGCAATGACCTTTTGTGGTTTACCCTCCTTGTGGAGTGTGTCAATGACTGCCTTCTGGACATCTGTCAAGTCAGCAGTCTTCTCCATGATTGTGGATCCTACTGAAACAGACTAAGGGACCTTTTTAAATGCTTAGAAAACCTTTACAGGTGTTTTTTTTGTTAATCTAATTTACTGATATAATGACTTTTGGGTTTTCATTGGCTGTAAACCATAATCATGAACATTAACAGAAATAAACACTTGAAATAGATCACTCTCTTTGTAATGACTCTATATAATATGTGAGTTTCACTTTTTGATGATATTCTAATTTTGTGAGAAGCACCTGTATAATGGGGCCCATATGATGCTCCATGTATAATGGGCCCATAAGATGCTCCATATATAATGGGCCCCGTATGATGCTCCAGTATATTATGGGCCCCATATATTGCACCAAACTTAAAAAAACAAAAGCAAATATAAAATACTCATCTCTCCTTGCTGGCCGCTGCTCTGCTCTAGACTCCTCAGCGTCGTTGTCTTCCTTGCACTGTGATTGTTCAGAGCAGAGGGCGCACACTAGTGACATCATTGCACCCTTTGACCTGAAATGTCACAGTCAGAAGACGTCGTAGCGGAGGAGCAGGGAGAGAAGAGAATTTTGTGTGAAGCACCTGTATTTTTTTCTGTATTCCTAGACAATACCTTTTGCAAGTACCATAGCCTATATATAAATCTATAGCTCCATAACTCCTTTGTAATTGCAGAAATCTTTACAATAGGTTAGTCTACATTCCAATTACATGGAGCAGAACTTGCGTGTACACAGCTTAAGTTACATTCCAACTAGTTAACCAACCTTTGATCGACTCTGTGACACTTGTTTTTACTGCATATCATTACCTGAAAGACACGAGAAAGTGCCATTTGTGGGATCTTATTGTTCTCTGTCTGGCAAGAGTACACACTGTATCCACCAAAACAGACTGACAGTTTCTGGTGCATTTTACAATAAAGGTCATGCACAAGTATTTTCACATTGAATATTAGTAGGCGTGCACTACCATTATAGGTTTAGAAATTCTTATATTTAAAGTGGGACTGAAACTGATACTCTGATGTCAGAACTAAACAATAATACAGAGATGATCTCTACTAGTCAGGTGCTGCAGTTCACTTTTGCATGTATTTGATTATATTGTAACTCCATGTAGACGCGAAACACTCTTTGGGTGTGTTCTCCTTGATTGATGAGGTTGTTTATATGCCACTGTGCATCTTATATACAACATCTTTTTCCATGTATTGCATTTTTAGTACATTTACCATATTGGACTAATTACTGTATATACTCGTGTACAAGCTGAGGCGCCTACGATAATGTTGCCACGAAAAACTGGGAAAACGTATTGACTCGAGTGTAAGCCTGGTATGAATTGTGCCCTCATCCCTTTCCTGGTATGCATGGCTCCTCATCACTATCCTGATATGCATGGTTCCTCATCCCCATCCTTGTCTCCATGGCTCCTTATCCCCATCCTTGTCTACATGGCTCTTCATCCTTATCCTTGTATGCATGGCTTTTCATCCCTATCCTTGTATGCATGGCCCCCATGAGAAAAGCATTTAAAAACCCAAAACATCCTACTTACCTTCCCTGCACTCCCTCGCTGCATCTTGTTCCAGTGCCAGCAGCTGCAGAGGCCAGGCAATCACGTATCCCCGCTCATTAAGGTAATGAATATACACTCCACTCCTATGAGAGTGGAGAGAGGTGAATATTCATAACTCTTAAGTAGTGCGCAACCATGATCGCCGGCAGCTGCTGGAAGCCGGCGGCTGCTGCTGACACTGCGCGCTATAAGAAAAATTTATATTCACTGCCAGTGCAGTGAATATTCATTTCTTTTTAGTGGCGGGCACAGGCTTTAGCCACAGCCGCCAGCTCCTTCCTCCTTTGACCCGCTGCTCCCGCTCCTCCACCATCTTATAGGACAATGACTCGAGTATAAGCCGAGGGGGAAGTTTTCAGCAAAAAACAAATGTGCTGAAAAACTCGGCATATAGTAAATACGGTATTCCATGGAAATATCGGTCCTCAATAGAGATGAGCGAACTCAAACTGTAAAGTTTGGGGTTCTCCTGGGAGTCCAGGCAAGGGAGCGAGAGATTTTCCAGCTCCAAGATTGGGGTCCCTGTTGATTTCTATGGGGTTCAGGTTCAAGTTTGGGTAGAGTTCTGGTACCTGAACTGAACTTTGGACTAAAGTTCGGTTGAACCTGGCGAACCAGAACATCCACAGGTCCGCTCATCCCTAGTTTTCAATACTGAGACTATATACTGTGTGTATTTTTCATGTTCTTTATCTGATTGATTTATGCACTTGCTTTTGAGCAGATGATGACAATAATCATCTATCTTTAGTACTTTTAATGATTTAAAAGGGGTATTCCTATCTCCAAGATCCTATCTCTATATGTAGTAGGTGTAGTAGTAATAATAATAATAATAATAGCAAATACATACAATTAGAAATGTAGTACAGTTCTTCTGATAAGCTATGTCGCTTACCCCATGTGCAGAGCATTGTAGAAGCTTAGGTATCCATGGTAATTACAATTACCCCTTTAACTTTGCATGTGTAATCATTTCTAGTCATTATATAATACAACTTAATATATTTTCTCATTATACTGAGCCTTGAACTTATGCTATGTAGGTTTTTTTCTATTACCATAAATGACGGGTATGGCTTAAAAGAACATAGTCAATTAGATCCATTATAGAAAGAAATATTCAGGGTCCATTATTAACAGAACGGTACATTCACACCTATGAGAAAAAAATCCATTGTGGATTATATTGTGGATTTTTATAGCTGTTTTTCTGTGAATTTTACCCTGTGCATTACAATGGATAAAATCCCAGGAAGGAATTTACATTCTGCGGATTTATAATGTAGCAGAATATATGACAATTCCCCTTTGGTCCCATACTAAGTCCTGTGTCTTCTGTCATGGTGCCCCCCAACCTCCAAGAAAAAGGTATATTGTGAAGTGTTCCAGTGACTTCTGCAGATTCATCCAGGCCTGTCTTTTCATCCATGCTGCGTAGGCCTGATCTCAGAAGGCCGTTGCTAGGAGACCCCTCCACAGACATGCAGGAAATGTCTGCTCGGAGCAGCTGCATTAAGCCCCCCACTCCTACTAACATGTACTCAATGCCTTGAGGGGCTTAAACTCCACAAGAGGGTGTGGGAAGGTTATAGATCCCTGTGGGAGACCGATGTGGAGGTCACACGTCTATTTCTGATCTTTTACGTTTTCAAAGGAACTAAAGTATTGTTTAATTCCTATTATGCCATCCCACCTAAAAATAAATGAAGCAATGTTCTATGGCTGTAAAATATTCATCTATGTAGAAAAGGTGACTGCATGCTAAAAAATACTTTTTGGTTCCCTTGTCTACACAATATATTATTAAAATTCACTAGAAATATAGAATAGGTGGCTGCTACCCACAGGCAAGTTTGGCCAACAGAACCATTTGTTGTGAAAGTGGACACTGGGCAGACCAAACCAACTGCAAGTAGAGAGTATAGTAGTCTTTTCAACGGGTATAATATCATATTCATCCTCTAGAGGTACAGTACAGACCAAAAGTTTGGACACACCTTCTCATTTAAAGATTTTTCTGTATTTTCATGACTAAGAAAATTGTACATTTTCAACAGGACAATGACCCCAAACACATCTCCAGGCTGTGTAAGGGCTATTTGACCAAGAAGGAGAGTGATGAGGTGCTATGCCAGATGACCTGGCCTCCACAGTCACCAGACCTGAACCCAATCGAGATGGTTTGGGGTGAGCTGGAGCGCAGTGAAGGCAAAAGGGCCAACAAGCATCTCTGGGAACTCCTTCAAGATTTTTGGAAGACCATTCCTGGTGACTACCTCTTGAAGCTCATCAAGAGAATGCCAAGAGTGTGCAAAGCAGTCATCAAAGCAAAAGGTGGCTACTTTGAAGAACCTAGAATATAAGACATATTTTCAGTTGTTTCACACTTTTTAGTATATAATTCCACATGTGTTAATTCATAGTTTTGATGCCTTCAGTGTGAATGTACAATTTTCATAGTCATGAAAATACAGAAAAACCTTTAAATGAGAAGGTGTGTCCAAACTTTTGGTCTGTACTGTAGATCAATTCACAGGACTGCGGTCCAGCATCCAGATGAGTGCTATCTGGCGGCTGGATGGGAGGCCTGCAAATCACCTACTATCTGGTGTACCCGGCGCAGCTTTTGAATAACCAGGGCTGGTGCCGTCATCTGTGCCTCATGCACCTCATGCATGATTCTTTCATGCTAGAGAATCGGATGACAGTAAACTGACACTCTGATCAGAGTTTGATTCCGAGAGAATCGATCTGATTCTCGGAAGTGAGAATCATCGCTCGTGTGATCGAGCCCTATAGCTGCCTCTTGGTTCACTTTATATCTAGGGGAATTAAGGATTGGATTTTAATTGTCCTACACTTTTGTTCTTGGGCAGATAAGTACCTTTGGTAGTGGCTTTCTTTTGTCTACCAAATGTTAACCCATGCACGTTTACAAAAGTCAAGCCTGCATGTGAATGGAGCTCGAGGATATGGCTCTCAACTAAAGCTATTTTATGTGTATGGTCAACCTTCGTTTGTCAAGGGGCATCTTTTGCAAGGTCTTGCCACCCAGTAGCAAATGGGATGAGACCGGTTTAACTCCCTCCTCACCCCTCTTCAAGAGTTTCATAGCAGCATGTATAATCTAAAAACCGTAATATCCAGTAAATGGAAAAATAGTATCATAGTTTTCAGTTAACGGTGCAATCAATCCCTCCTAGGGCAGTAGCCAAAAAAGTCCTCGAAGTATACAGGAGAGCAAAAATAGCAGATTTCTGCATGCTAATGTCACTTCTTGTCTGCTGTCATTGTACGTTTTACATTTAACAACAACATGATTTCAGGGTGGCCGCTGGTTGTTGTGGATCCAGGGCGTGGACCCCGCCAGCTTACTACTGTTGGGCAGTGCTGTGTGTGGCGCCATTGCTGGCACTCTCTCCCCGTACGTACAATCATCTGCACCTAGAAGGAAGTGAGTAAACCTGCCATTGAATTAGGGAGTGGCTCAGCCTTTTAAACTTGTAAACCGGTTTTACCAATATAATGTGACAGGTAACGCAGACTCTCAATTATAACCATGAGCTCACACACGTCCTAATTTCCTGATGCTGCCGCCAGCTCCCTGACAACATTACAATAGGAGAAAGTACATTCTGGTTCAGACGTTGATATCATTTTGCTATTTCAACACTATTGTATAATGAATTTGAATTCCATAACGGTAATGTCCTATTGTATATCAATTAAAGTATCGTAAGCCATATTGGGTTACACTTGTATTAGAGAGTTTTTCATGTTTTCAAGCATTTGGCCAAGTTCACACATAGGTTTTTCGACGTTCTAAAAGGGTGAGTTTCTCATTCATCTTCTTGAATGATTGTGGCCCAGAAATTACAGTTCTGTGAGAGGTTGTCATAGGATCATATAAAGCACCACTCCAGCGAAATTTCAGTGCTACAATAGTATTACTACTGTACCATAAGTTCCCTGACCCTAGCATCTTCAGCTCGTCCCGGTGACGCTCCAGTCCTGCGCCGCCATGTTGTGACCGCAACTTCTGACTGACCGTAAGTCGGAGGTAATGGTCTCAAGCCCTCAATATAAGTGTATGAGAGCCTCATTCAGGCTTCCTTCTGCTCTCGTAGACTTACATTGAGTTGTGACATTCGGATTATCCAGGAAACAGTGCAGCGATCCGGAAGGTCACAACCAGCAGAAGACCTACCGGAGCGGCAGTGATAAAAGATGAAGACAATAGCTGGTAAGTATAAGTCTAGGGGCAGGGAACTTAGATTAGTAGCACCACCTCAGCACTGCAATAAATAAACCCGCTGGAGTGGTGCTTTAAATGTTATAACCCTTATTTAATCTACGTGATACTATGCAGAAAGCTAAGCTTGTGATAATCGGCGCACAATTAAACTTTTAGAATGAGGATTGTAGAATAGAGTGACGTAGGGTAAGAGGAATCTTGTTTTGCACCCTCCAAATATTTGTTCACTCATGAGTGGAAAAAGCTGGTTAAAAATTGAAAGAGACCCAGGCGAATAAGAGGTGTGACCAGGGCCCACAGGTGGAATTTACTCCAGGGGCCCACCCTACTTCTACTGTACATGTTCATATTTAAGCCATATGTAAGTGAGAATGTTATCAGACAATACGATGGGCAGCAGAACAGTTGTATCTGCTGCACTACATCAAAGTTCCCTTAAATGGGTTATGCTAAGTTTGGAAGTTATCTCTTATTAACTCCCCAATCCCTGGAGGTGCGATCCCTTGAGATGCGCATGTCCAACCCATGCTTTATTCAGACCCTCGAGGCTCTTTAGAGCCCTGGTCATATGAAATTCAATCCCGAAGAGGAAATGAGGAGGGTAACATAGGGTACGGTCCCAGTGAACAGCAGGAGTCCAGTAAGTGAGTTTTTCATTAGTATTATTTTTTATTTCAGACCACGGTTCACTCTTTAAAAGGGATGTAAACATTTTGAACTGAACACTAAAACGCAGTGGAAATGTATACATAAGTGGTCACCTGCTGTATCATCAATGAGTCCCTGTCAGCCCTGATTGGATGGTGTCTGTCTATGTTGCCCCCAACTAGTAACACCCCGATGTCAGAGTATTCATACATTTCTAGAAGGAATAACAGAACAGCACGCAGAGCTCTAAGAAAGGATGGATTTACTAAAACAAGCATAATTAGGAGCCAACAGGTCTTTATTAACTACCGTAATTGAGCCTTAGGAGACCAGAAAAACACTTTTGTTTTCTTTGTGAGTGAAGTAATTGGTAAAATGATTTTTAAAAAGTTTTTAATGAATCTTCTGTAGAAATTTGCAAATCCTATAAAGCGCTGGACGTCTTTTAAATTTCTCGAGGTAGAACAACTACCGCTCTGATTTTACTGGGATCGATGCTCAGACCTTCTGGGGAGGTGATATATTCCAGAAATTGAGTCCTGGTTTGTTCAAATTCAAATTTCTCTAGTTTGATATAGAGATGATTCTCCTGTAGACGTTCCAAGACTAACTGGACATGCCAGCAATGCTCCTCCAAAGACTTTGAAAATATAAGAAAGTCATTGAGGTAAACAACAACAAATCGATCCAAGAAAAACATTAATGAAGTGCTGAAAGGTGGCAGGGGTGTTGCTAAGCCCAAAAGGCATAACAAGATATTCAAAATGTCCGTACCTAGTTCTAAAGGCAGTTTTCCACTCATCTCCTGGGCAAATTCGAATGAGATATAAGCCCCTCCTAGATCTAGTTTCGATCTCGGGTAAAAATCTTGGCAGAACGCAGTCTCTCCAGCAACTTAGAATTAAGGAGCATGGGTAGCGATTTTTAACAGTAATTTTATTTATTTCTCTGTAATCAATACATTGGCGGCATTGTGGAGTCCTTCTCTTCTACAAAAAAACAAGGGTGCTCCAGCTGGTGAATAATAATAATAATAATCTTTATTTTTATATCGCGCTAACATATTCCGCAGCCCTTTACAGTAGAAGATTGAATGAAGCCTTTCTCTAAATTTTCATCTAGATATTCTTTTAGCACTTTCAATTCTAGCTCAGAAAGATTGCAAATTCGCCTAAACGGAATGGATGCAATTCAATGGAACAGTTGTAAGAACAATGAAGAGGCAGTTTATCGGCTTTCTTCTTACTGCAGACCTCATTGAACTGCTGGTACTGAGGTGGTAGTTTATCATAATTCTGATGAGTAATCTCGGATACTTGAATTTGTTTGAAAACAGATAAATTAGCATGGTAATTGTTCTTACAGTACTCAGAGGGAAAGGTAATGGTCCTCAATGCCCAGTTAATAGACAGGTTGTGGATTGAAAATCAGGGAATTCCTAGAATAACTGGAAATTTTGGAAAGGAAATAAGATGAAAACTAATCGCTTCATGATGATTTAGTTCAATACAGAATTCAAGCTCAATTGTCTTGTGAGTAACAGGTCCACAAGATAAAATTGATCCATCCTTAGTTTCCATATCGATTGGCATGGATTTAGTTTTACTTGCAATGTTAATATCAATTGCAAATTGTAAGTTCATGAAATTCCCTCCAGCTCCAGAATCTACCATGGCAGAGCATTGTATTTTTTGGCTCCCAATTATGACCTTTATTGGAAAGAAAAAATGAGAAGATGGAGATTGCTCTTTGACCCTATCCTGCATTACAGATGAGATTGTCTGCATAACCAGATCTAGCCGTTCAGAAAGATCTAAATTGCTTGCAGTTTTGACATTTGCGAAGTATATTGTTCTTTTATTAGGACAGTTAAAGGGAACCTGTCACCCCTCCTGGCGTTTTTAACTAAAAGAGCCAGCTTGTGCAGCACTAATGCTGCATTCTGACAAGGTGGCTCTTTTATTTGGGGTCCCTGCCAACGCTGCAATATTCGTTTTTTTAATTTGCCCGCCATACCTGTAGTCTACCCGGGGGGCATGTCTTTTCCCCCCGGACACGAATGCCTCCCAGCCATCACTCGTCCCCCGGGCGCCGCCTCCTCTGCAGTCTTAAGCGTCCCCGGCGCCTGCGCTGTAAGTTCCCAATATGTGATGTGAGTCGAAGGGCAGCGCAAACTGTGCATGCCCGAAAAAGGACGTTAATGAAGGCACAGGAGGTGGCTCACGGAGGGGCCGAGTTATGGCTGGGAGGCGTTTGTGTCCGAGGGAAAAGACGTTCCCCCCGAACAGACTACAGGTATGGCGGGCAAATTAAAAAAACGAATATTGCAGCGTTGGAAGGGACCCCAAATAAAAGAGCCACCTTGACAGAATGCAGCATTAGTGCTGCACATGGTGGCTCTTTTAGTTAAAAACGCCAGGGGGAAGTGACAGGTTCCCTTTAATGGCAGAATGTCCAGAGCCCCCACAATAGAGGCATACATTTTCTGTACTTGGCATCTCCTTCTCTACTGCAGAGAGAAGTTTTAGGATTAGCATAGGTTCAGGCATATATTCAATTTCCTGTTATTTTTTTAATGCTGATTGAGTAACAGAGTAGTTAGCGTTGTTTTCAAATAATTGCTGTCTTTCCTTTCTTCGTTCAGTGATCAATTCAGATGCACAATTGAATAAAGTCCTCTAAATTATCAGGGGTCTCAACCCTTGCACGTTCATCCTTTATTAACTCTGATAATCCTGGTCGAAATTGACTCCTCTGGGCAGCTTATTTCCAGGTGGTGTCTGCCACCCAGCAGTGGAATTCAGAAGTATGAGCTGCAGAGCACTGCCCTTGACGTAGGTTATGCAACTTGGTCTCAGCTGTGGCACAACAATTTGGGTCATCAAACACTTGATCCATAACTATGATGAAGCAAACTAAGTCATTAAGGACATCACAATTCTTTTCCACATAATGTGTGGTCCATGTAAGAGCCTCAACAGGCAAGAGATTAATGATGAACAGAACCTTTTTCCTCTGACTGTTAAACGGAGAAGCTTGCATCTGAAAATAGATACGACATTGAGCACCATTTGACTTTTTGAAAGTAAAATTTGCTGGAATAATTCGGGGACTCCATTTTGCGTTTGGGGAGTCCTTGATGTGCTTAAGTAGTGGAAATCCCCTCAGGGAACTTATCTAGATGTATGTTGAGCCTTGAACCTTGAAACCCCAGGTGCTTCACTAAAGTTTATAACATTGAAAATAAAAAAAATCTAATTTTTCCCACAAAATGTTTTTTAGCTCCAAATTTTGCATTTTCATAAGGGTAACAAGAAAAATTGCACCGTAACATTTGTTGTGCAATCTCTCCTGAGTACGCCGATACCCAACATGTGGAGGAAAACTACTGTTTGGGTGCACAACAGTGTTTTTGGAAGGGGGTGCGCCATTTGACTTGAGCCTTGAAAATAAAAAAAATCTAATTTTTCCCACAAAATTATTATTTTTTAGTTCCAAATTTTGTATTTTCACAAGGGTAACAGAAGAAAATAGATGTCATGCAATATCTCTTGAGTTCACCAATACCCCATATGTGGTCGAAAACTACTTTTGAGGCACAGTGCCAAGCTCAGAATGGAAGGAGCACCATATTACAGTGCAGACTTTGTTGCCCTGTTTGAGTCACATTGGCAGAGCCCCTGAGGTGCCACTACAGCAGAACCCCCATAAGTGACCCCATTTTGCAAACTACACCTTTCAATGAACTCACCTAGGGTTGCAGTGATCATATTGACACATCAAGGGTGCCACAGAATTTTATACCATTGGGCAGTGAAGAAAAAAGAATTTACATTTTTACCTCCAAATTTGTGATAGCCCCAAATCTTACATTTTCATACTGGGAAATGGGTAAAAATGGCACCAACATTTGTCCCTCAATTTCTGTTGAATGTAGAAATACCCTACATATGGCTGTACAGTACTGCTTAGGCACTATTTGCCTCCTGGAGTCAGATTTTCCTAGAATAGTTTGTGGACTCCATATACAAAGCCCCTAAGTGCTAGAAGAGCAGAATCCTACTTCAAGTGACCCCATTTTGGAAATTATACCCCTTTGGGAATTTATCTACAGGTACAGTATAATGATAATGACTCCATGGGGGTTTTCCAGAAATAAACAGTAGTGGATGTTGTTGAATGAAAATTGCAAACTGCCATTGTAGTGAGCAGTATGTTGAAGTGACCAGTATGTTGTAGTGACCAGTATCTTATAGTGACCAGTACATTATGCCCAGCTCCTGCTTCTGGAGACACGCACCCGCAAATTAGGCAGGCAAGTCCCGGGAGCAACGCTACCCCTGCCACACCGCGCCGGTGCGCCCCGTAGTTCCAGCGCTTCAGCTCTTGCGAGTACCTCGCCTCTCTCCAGCGCTCTTCCCTCACACCTCCGGACCCCCAGGCGCTCTTTTCTCCCGGACCCTATCTGATGCCGGCACCCTTGTGGGCCCATACATAGTCAGTGTGTTTTCCAGTATTCTCAAACGGTTTCTGATGAAGGTCTTGTGATTAGACCGAAAACGTTTAAATTTGAACAGGATGCACCTAATAAACGAATTGTTCACTTCTTATCATGAAATTTGAACAGGATGCACCTAATAAACGAATTGTTCACTTCTTATCATGAAATTTGAACAGGATGGACCTAATAAACGAATTGTTCACTTCTTATCATGAAAATATTCTCCTGAGTGCCAAGTAATTTATTGCTTACAGTTTACGGGTTGGATACCTAACTTGTGCACCACCAAGAAGCCCTGAGTGCCGTGTTTCCTATTGCTACAGTATCTTATAGTGACCAGTACATTATGCCCAGCTCCTGCTTCTGGAGACACGCACCCGCAAATTAGGCAGGCTCTCATCGTTATAGAAATGCCGGACATGTGGGTGCTAAATGTGGTTTTGACACACTGGGGCTCAGGAGTTGAGGGGGGGCATTTGGATTTGGGAGCCCAGAATTTGCTGAATTTCTTTTGAGGGGCGAGGAGCCATTTTGCTTTTCCAGAGCCTTTGTGCTACCAGTATTGTGGAGACCCCCTATATTTCCGCTAATAGATGGCAGACCTGAGTGGGGATTTGCTTTTTTGTGTGCATTTAGTTGAAACATTTATTGGGAACATTTTACATTACTTGTAGGATCACATTTATCTGGCGCTCAACGCTGAGCACTTCCTTTGGGGTTTGCATCTAAATCTCCGAGTGACGTGACAGATGAAACCCCCTAGGGATCGATTCACACTAATGAGGCAGCAGAGTTACTCTGGACTACTTCTGGCTTCTGTTCAGCGTTGTCCTTCTTTTCAGAAGTGCACAAAACTGTGGTCGACCACGTTTTTATACTCACCCAAAAAGACAGACACCGCCGGATCACAGGTCAGAGATTTACGCTGCAGAAACGCTTAAAAAACGCTTACAAAACGCATCCCATTATTTTAATGGCATTCCGCAATTGTTGTGCCCATGCTGCTTTTTTTCGCAGTGAAAACGCATCGTGGAAAAAAATGCAGCATGTTCATTAATTTTGCGGAATCGTGGCGATTTTGCTGCTCTATAATTGTATTGGGACGCATGGAAAAAAATGCATGAAAAACGCAAGAAAAATGTGACAAATACGCGATAACAATGCTAGAAAAAAGCAAGCGGATTTCCTGTTCAAGGGAGTCCGGTTTTGATGAGGAAAATTTTGCTTACATTCTGCAATGTGGGCACATAGCCTAAAAGACCCTTTTTATTGCAACAACTAGTTTTTCATCCCTATATTTAGACAGCTATAATTTTTCCATGTTTCGGTCAACAGAGTCATGTGACAGCTTCTTTTTTTGCGGGATGAGTTAATATTTTTATTGGTACCATTTTCTGACACTTGACATTTTTTGATTACTTTCTATTTTGATTTTTGGGAGGTGGAATGAACAAAATTGTTCAGTAATTGTTTTGTTTTTCATACCATTCCACGTGTGGTAAAATTGATAAGGCAATTTTATTCTTCGGGTCAGTATGATTACAGTGATACCCCACTTATATTTGTTTTATGTTTTGTCGCGTTTACACAATAAAAACTTTTTTATGGAAAAAATAATTATTTTTGCATCACTTTATTCTGAGAGCTATAACTTTTTTATTTTTCCGCTGACAGAGCTGTATGGTGGCTTGTTTTTTTGCGGGACAAGATTACTATTTCAGTCATACGATTTTTGTTTAGCTATGTCTTTTTGACCTTGTTTTATTGTACTTTTTGTTTGGCGGTATGATGATAATGCATAGTTTTTTTTATTTATTTTTTACGTTTTTCACTGTAGGGATTAACTAGTGGGACAGTTTTATAGAGCGGGTTGTTTCGGATGCGGCAATACCAAATATGTGTAATTTGTTGTTTTTTTTTTTACGTAAATAAATGTACCATATATATTACTCGAGAATAAGCTGACCCCCCTAATTTTGCAACAAAAAATTGGGAAAACTTATTGACTCGAGTATAAGCCTAGGGTGGAAAATGCAGCAGCTACCGGTAAATGTCAAAAATAAAAATCGATACCAATAAAAGTAAAATTAATTGAGACATCAGTAGGTTAAGTGTTTTTGAATATCCATATTGAATCAGGAGCCCCATATAATGCTCCATGCAGTTCTTTATGGTCCCATAGATGCCCCATATAATGCTCCATGCAGTTTTTTATGGCCCCATAGATGCCCCATATAATGCTCCATGCAGTTCTTTATAGCCCTATAGATGCCCCATATAATTCTCCATACAGTTCTTTATGGTCCCATAGATGCCCCATATAATGCTCCATGCAGTTCTTTATGGCCCCCATAGATGCCCCATATAATGCTCCATGCAGTTCATTATGGCCCCATAGATGCCCCATATAATGCTCCATGCAGTTCTTTATGGCCCCATAGATGCACCATATAATGCTCCATGCAGTTCATTATGGCCCCATAGATGCTCCATATAACAATGTGCCACATATAATGCTGCTGCTGCTGCACTAAAAAAATATAAATTACATACTCACCTCTCGTCGCTGCCCGCTGCTCCTCAGCGTCCTGTCTCTCCGCAGTAACTGTTCAGGCAGAGGGCAGCGCGCACACTAATATGTCATCGCGCCCTCTGACCTGAACAGTCACTGCAGAGGACGCGGAAGACAGAGCGTCGGTGGAACGCGGAAAGGTGAATATGAAATACTCACCTGCTCCCGGCGCTCTTGACGCGGTCCCTGCATGTCCCACGGTCTCCGGGTGTGGCAGCTTCTTCCTGTAGTGAGCGGTCACATGGTACCGCTCATTACAGTAATGAATATGCGGTTCCACCCCTATGGGAGTGGAGTCCATATTCATTCCTTTAATGAGCGGTACCAGTGACCGCTGAACAGGGGAAGAAGCTGCCGCGCCCGAAGACCGTGGGACATGCGGGGACCGCGTCAGGAGCGCCTGGAGCAGGTGAGTATTTGACAGTCGTCGCTCCCCCTCACCCGCTGACCATGACTCGAGTATAAGCCGAGAGGGGCACTTTCAGCCCATTTTTTTGGGCTGAAAATCTCGGCTTATACTCGAGTATATACGGTATTTATTGGAATAATAGTATTTTCTTTTTTTTTCTTTGCAGATTTAAAAAAAATATTTTTAGACTTTTCAATAACTTTTTTATTTTTTTTATTTTTCTACAGTGTCCCACTATGGGACAGCACCCTTTTACTGACAGATCGCTGATCTGATACTCTGCAATGCTTCTGCACTGCAGGGCATCAGAGCAGTGTCTGACAGGCAAGGCAGGATTCGTGTCAGCTCCTGGTTCCTGCTTTTAGCAGGCGCTTACAAGCCACCTTCCCTGCAGGACCCTGAAGGTCCCCGTGGCCTTCTTGCAGTCAAGGGTCACCATGGAGATCAACAGCACAATGCAATCACATGGCGTTGTGCTGATGGGAGCAGACAGGGAGCTCACTCACTGTGTGATGCTCCTCGATGTCACTGTCAATATTGACAGCGACCTAAGAGGGGTTAAACGTCCGTGATTGGTGTTAGCATCGATTGTGGGCATTGCTGCAGAGTGTCAGCTCTCACATAGAGCTGACACCCGTTCAGCGTGAGCCCGCGCAATCATGGCACCGTGCATATACAGAAAAATAAAGTATTTCGTCAGCCACCAATGGTGCAAGTTCTCCCACTTAAAAAGATGAGAGATGCCTGTAATTGACATCATAGGTAGACCACAACTATGAGAGGCAAAATGAGAAAACAAATCCAGAAATTCACCTTGTCTGATTTGGCAAGATATATTTTGCAAATTATGGTGGAAAATAAGTATTTGGTCACCTAAAAACATGCAAGATTTCTGGCTCTCACAGACCTGTAACTTCTTCTTTAAGAGGCTCCTCTGTCCTCCACTCATTACCTTTAGTAATGGCATCTGTTAGAACTTGTAATCAGTATAAAAGACACCTGTCCACAACCTCAAACAGTCCCACTCCAAACTCCACTATGGTGAATACCAACGAACTGTCGAAGGACACCAGAAACAAAATTGTAGCCCTGCACCAGGCTGGGAAGACTGAATCTGCAATTCATAAGCAGCTTGGTATGATGAAATCAACTGTTGGAGCAATAATAAGAAAATGGAAGACATACAAGACCACTGATAATCTCCCTCAATCTGTGGCTCCACGCAAGATCTCACCCCTTGGGGTCAAAATGGTCAAAAGAATGGTGAGCAAAAATCCCAGAATAACACGGGACCTAGTGACTCACCTACATAGAGCTGGGACCACCGTAACAAAGGCTACCATCAGTAACACACTACACCACCAGGAACTCAGATCCTGCAGTGCCAGATGTGTCCCCCTGTTTAAGCCAGTACATGTCCAGGCCCGTCTGAAGCTTGCTAGAGAGCATTTGGATTATCCAGAAGAGTATTGGGAGAATGTGATATGGTCTGATGAAACCAAAGTAGAACTGTTTGGTAGAAGCAAAACTCGTTGTGTTTGCAGCAGACAGAATGCTGAGCTGCATCCAAAGAACACCATACCTACTGTGAAGCATGGGGGTGGCAACATCATGCTTTGGGGCTGTTTTTTTTCAAAGGGACCAGGACGACTGATCCGTGTACATGAAAGAATGAATGGGGCCATGTATCATGAGATTTTGAGTACAAACCTCCTTCCATCAGTAAGGGCATTGAAGATGAAACGTGGATGGGTCTTTCAGCATGATAATGATCCCAAGCACACCGCCAGGGCAATGAAGGAGTGGCTTTGTAAGAAGCATATGAAGGTCCTGGAGTGGCCTAGCCAGTCTCCAGATCTCAACCCCATATAAAGAGAGTTGAAAGTCTGTGTTGCCCAGCGACAGACCTAAAAAATCACTGCTCTAGAGGACATCAAACATCACTGCTCTAGAGGACATCTGCATGGAGAAATGGGCCAACATACCACCAACAGTGTGTGCCAACCTTGTGAAGACTTACAGAAAACGTTTGACCACAGTCATTGCCAACAAAGGATATATAACAAAATATTGAGATGAACTTTTGTTAATGACCAAATACTTATTTTCCATCATAATTTGCAAAATAAATCTTGCCAAATCAGACAAGGTGATTTTCTGGATTTGTTTTCTCATTTTGACTCTCATAGTTGTGGTCTACCTATGATGTCAATTACAGGCCTCTCTCATATTTTTAAGTGGAAGAACTTGCACAATTGGTGGCTGACTAAATACTTTTACTCCCCCAATGTACTGCGGATTGCGAGAATGCACCTCCCGCAGCACCATATATATACGGCACATGTCGGGAAAGGATTAAAGGGAGTTTCCCCATGAACAAAAGTTATTATTATTCCAAGATCTAGTGAATAAAATTAAGTTCCACAATAGGAAGTGATTAAAAAAATGTTCCTGTGCTGAGATCTTATAAACATGCCCCTGCTGTGTGCTGTGTAATGGCCGTGTGTGACCGTACAGGAACATGATCTGATCGTACCACAGCTCATGGGCAGGGGGGAGAAAAAGAGAATATAGACAGGACAGCACGGGATCGAAGCTAGTTCTTTATGTGACGTTAAACATTTATCTGCCTGTTTTTAAACAAAGTTTTACTTCACAGAATCAGCTGTGATCTTATGCTGTCCCACTGTCTGTATACTCTTGTACGTCCTCCCCTAACAATCGTTCGCTAGGCCAGTTCGGGCCTGGGTGTGACATATACACACTGTGGTGCCTAGTAGCATACAAGTCAAGGACCCATGTAGGAAAAATAGAGTTTATAGTGCCCCCTGTTTTGCTTTAGCATCATATGCAAAACATAGTGTAAATGCCTCAAATTATGAGTAAAAACATCTAATAACATGCTTATGTGAGAGGAGACTTGTGTCTGGACACAATTGACAGTCCCTCTAATATTCACAAACAGTGTGTGAAATAAGTAAATATATTTCTAAAGGAACTATTGACGTGAAATTCTCACCAGATATCGGTAATAACCCATTCGATCCACACAGGCAAAGAAATTAAACCAGAGATGTCCCTAAATTACGTTACCGTATATACCCGAGTATAAGCTGACCCGAGTATAAGCCGAGACCCCTAATTTTGCCACAAAAAACTGGGAAAACTTAATGACTCGATTATAAGCCTAGGGTGGGAAATGCAGCAGCTACTGGTAAATTTCAAAAATAAAAATAGATACCAATAAAAGTAAAATTAATTGAGACATCAGTAGTTTAAGTGTTTTTGAACAACCATATTGCATCAGGAGCCCCATATAATGCTCCATACAAAATACACCCCATATAATGCTCCATAAAGTTTATGATGGGCCCCATAAAATGCTTCATACAAAAATATGCCCCATATAATGCTGCACAAAGGTTGATTATGGCCCCATAAGATGCTCTATAGAAACATTTGCCCCATACAATGCTGCATAAAGGTTCATTATGGCCTCATAACATGCTCCATAGAAAATGTGCCCCATATAATGCTTCGTAAAAGTTGATTATAGCCCCATAACATGCTCCATAGAAACATTTGCCCCATATAATGCTGCACAAAAGTTGATTATAACCCCATAAGATGCTCCATAGAATATGCCCCATATGCTGCTGCTGTAATTAAAAAAAAAATTACATACTCATCTCTTGTCCTGAGCAGGCGGGGACACTGGCACTTGCGATATTCACCTGTCCTCGTTCCACCGCCGCACGCCGCCGTGTCTTCCGGCTCTGCAGTTACTGTTCAGGCAGAGGGCACGCACTAACCACTTCATCACGCCCTCTGACCTGAACGTCACAGCCAGAGGACGTGGAAGACGGTGCCTGGTGATGGAATAGGGACAGATGAATATCGCAATGCTCACCCTCCCCCGTCATACTCACCCTCCCTAGCGCGGCCCCTGGCAACTTCTCCGATGTGATGGTCTCTGGCACCGGCAGCTTGTTCCTGTGTTCAGTGGTCAGTGGTACCGCTCATTAAAGTAATGAATATGCGCTCCACCCCTATGGGAGTGGAGTCACGGCCATATTAATAACTTTAATGAGCGGTACCATGTGACCGCTGGACACAGGAATAGCTGCCGGAGACCATCGGAGAAGCAGGGACATGCAGAGATGCACCGGGAGCAGGTGATTATGATGTGACAGCTGCTGCTCCCCCACCGACCCCCTGGGACAATGACTCGAGTGTAAGCCAAGAGGGGCACTTTCAGCCTAAAAAAATGGGCTCAAAATCTCAGCTTATACTTGACTATATTGACTATGTACGGTATGTGTAATCATGAGAAACGACACAGGGAAAAAGTATTGTACAATCTTACTGATTTTTTTTTTAAATACTTTGTACAAATGTCGTTGTTGGTTATGGCAGCTTCAAGGTGCCTCTAGTATGGAGAAACTAGTCACAGTTCCATGGTCTTCTATGAACTCTGAGCTTTAGTTCCTTCCATAAATTTCCTGTTGGGTTCAGGTAAGGTCATTATCTCGGCCTTTCTAACAGCTTTGTTAGATTGCCCAAAGTGGAGCATCCTTAAAAGAAGCTGTGTCACCAGGTTAAAAAGGGACAGTTTTTTCTGATATGTTATTCCTGCTGCTCGTAAGTATTCTATTTATTTGGTATGTTTTTCTGTTTTATCTACCGTACAGTTCCAATAATATTTAGTGTATTTTATGTTCTTTACCAGCAGAACATGGCACACAGGGAAGTTATGCAGAGCAGCCTAAAGACATGCCCCCAGGGAATCCTAGGAGCAACGCCCCCAGTGTAAAGACCATAAAATTAGGACTGAATGTAAAAGACCCATATCTCTAGAACCGTATAGTGAATTTAACAAAAATACAAGCATAGAATAGAGCAAAAGTAGTGGGAATTAAACAATAGCAAAACTGGGCACTTTCGACTTGGTGACAGGTTCGCTCTAAGAATCCTAACCGTCCTATACTAATCTGGAGACTGTCTGTCTACGGGACGAGTTTGTGCCTCTCTCCATGGATCACTTATTTGTTCAGTACATGATGTTATAATCAGATTTACTCATTTTTTTTGCTTTCAGTCCATCTGGCTCATGTTTGTTGTTCATCCTGTTCAGGATAAGTCTCTGAGATCATTTCTATAAACTAATTTCTGGCACAGATAGTGGCCATTCAGGTTTGCAATGGAGAGGGTCTGAGATCCCTAGAGAAACATTATGCTGGTGACTTGGCAGTAATACAGGAAGCCAGCGGGAAGTTGTTGGGGACACAGTGAAGCAGATGTCATATAGGTCACTAAAGATATTTCCGGGAGAAAGCCACAGTTTCCTGACAGTGTGCTGGACACGAGGAAGAGGACAGATTTGATTAACCCCCTACAGAAACCACAGTCTGATAAATTCTTCACAATTGTATTCAAATATATACATATCATTATCATAGAAGTATATTCATATAATCCAGTTCCACTGTATAAGAAGACTAGAGGTACCATGTTTCCCTGAAAATAAGACAGGGTCTGATATTATTTTTTGATCCGAGACATGGATTAGGGCTTATTTTTCAGAACAACAATCTACATTTATTCTTGAACAAAAAAAAAATCTACATTTATTCAAATATAATCATATCACACATGTACAGAACACTGCACATACATACACATGTATATACACACTTCACACACGGTACATAACAGCCTGTCTCCTCTTCAGTTCCTCTAGACTCCTCCAGTTAAATGTCCTTTGGTGATTCCACGGTCACATGACCTTGATGTCACCAAAGGTTCTTAAGCAGTCTTAATCCCAGTAAAGAAATGCTGGGGAGTCCTAAGAGAGTGGGGGCCCTAAAAAATTGCCCAATTTGACCACCCCTAATGCTGGCCCTGACTGTAACTTGGGCTTATTTTTGAAGTGGGGCTTGTTTTTTTATGTTTTTCAGGCATACTCCAAAGATTCTGTAAATTCATGTTAGGGCTTATTTTTTGGGTAGGTATTATTTATGGGGAAATATAGTAGATGTAGACTTATGCCTCACCTTGTTAACCAGCAGGAGTTGGTATAAAGCCATTTCTAATTTTTTTTGTAAATGTATTGCATTACCCAACTTGATTCTATTTTACAGCCTTCCTTATAGTTAAAGCACTATTGGGCAAAAAGTGGAGACACAAAGAGCAAAATAGGGTCTTATCCTACAGATAACCAAGAGAGCTTTCTTAGAATTGCTCGCCTGATTTTGTTGAATGGAGAGCATGTAGAGATTTCGGCTGCTGCAGATACACAAGCCGTTCAACGGCCGTATGTCATGATAAACTGTGTAGGAAATGTGGGTTAAATCCACGCTGCCTTAATAATGAGGTTCCAAAGGATGATGAAATTAGACGGTGGTTTATTCAACGCAACAGAAATTCCACATACAACATTGATGTTGTGTGTGGAATTTACTGAAGAAGGGGTCGCACTGACCTTGAAACGCGTTGAATAAACCACCGTCTAATTTCATCATCCTTTGGAACCTGATTATTAAGACAGCGTGGATTTAACCCACACCTCCTACACAGTTTATCATGTTATAGTGCAAGCATGTCAGCACGATTTTGCTCACTAAACTTCTGATTAGAAGGATACCTGGGGTGAAGAAATGCTTTTTGTTTTTTGTGTAATCAGTGTTAGAAGTTTTCAGTTAAAGAGATGCCCTTGCTCTGGGGCGGCACTGTAGGCAGAGTCTTATATTGGTTCTCTAGGCCAGAGAATCCAAGACGAGACCTTCCCACAGGCCACACCGAAGCACAAACATGTTCCTCATCATAGAGATGGAGACAGACAGGCATTGTCATGTTGGCGCTGTTATGCTGATTAAAATGATACCTGGGGTGAAGAAATCCGTCTTGTGGTTCTTGTGCAATCAGTGTTAGAAGTTTTCAGTTAATGAGATGCCCGTGCTTTGAGGCGGAACTCTAGGCAGAGTCTTATTTTGGTGCTCTAGGCCAGAGAATCCAAGAAGAGACCTGCCTACAGGCCACTCTGAAGCACAAACAGTCTGTCTCCATCTCTATGATGAGGAACATGTTTGTGCTTCGGGGTGGCCCGTGGGAAGGTCTCTTCTTGGATTCTCGGGCCTAGAGCACCAAGATAAGACTCTGCCTACAGTCCCGCCTCGAAACACGGGCATCTCATTAACTGAAAACTTCTAACACTGATTACACAAGAACCACAAGACGGATTTCTTCACCACAGATATCATTTTAATCAGTATAACAGCGCCAACAATACCTGTAGTTTACGTAGCAAAATCCTGCTGACAGGTTCGCTTTAAGAGCTGCATTCACAATTCTGCAGGCTTCAGAGTGCAAATATTCAAGCATTTCCAGTAGCTTTGCGCAGAGGATGATCTGGTAATTTGTATTCTGGGAAGTGTACTTTTTACATCAGATACCATACAGTAATCTGGAGTAAGAAACACAACTTTTCCACTCTACCTTAGGCTTTAGCAAAGGCGTCCAATATACACCTTAAAGGAAACCTGTCACCAGGTTTGGCTGATAAGAGATACGGCCATCACCTTTCAGAGCTGATATACAGTATTCTATAATGCTATATATCTGCCCCCAACCCAACTAGTAAGAGAAGAAAAATAACTTTTATTATGCTCACCTGCAGGGCAGTCTGGTCCGAGGGGTGTCGCTCCTCTTAGTCCAACACCTCCCTTCTTCTTGCCATGCCGCCTTCCTGCTTGCTTCGTGTGGATGATGCATCTCCTCGGCACTGTGCTCCTGCGCAGGTGTACTTCTCTGACCTTTTGAGGGTAGAGCAAAGTACTGCAGTGCGCAGGTGCTGGGAAAGGTCAAAGAGCCCCAGCACGTGTGCACTGCTGTACTTTGCCCTCAACAGGGCAGAGAAGTACGCATGCGCAGGAGCGCCGTGCCGAGGAGACTATGTGGATGATGAAAGGACGGGTCATCCATATGAAGCAAGCAGGAGGATGGGGATCGTAAGAATATGGGAGGCGCCAGACCAAGACTAGCAATACCCATCGGACCAGACCGCCCCGCAGGTGAGTATAATAAAACTTATTTTTCTTCTCTTACAGGTCGGGTTGGGGCTAATATACAGCATTATAGAATGCTGTATATTAGCCCTGAAAGGTGATGGCGGTATCTCTTATCGCCCAAACCTGGTGACAGGTTCCCTTTAAATAATAGTTGAACGAACACTCTTTAAACCAAAAGCTATATTCCCCCACTTACCTGTAAACACACAGGCCTCCCCCACCCATCTGTTCCTGGCATCATCCACTGTAGGAAACTCTGGGCGCACCCATACACATTAGAGGATTGGCTAGTACCCCAGAAATCAGTGGGTACGCCATCATTTTCATAAAGTGTAAGGGGGCTTTTAGGGTTTTATCAGGTGAGCAGCTTCTCTTGTTTCCAATAGCAATCTAACAGAATTGTGTATGCAGCTTTGGACTAGAACATGTAGTGTAACTCAGGATCGTTACTAAAATCATGCAATGTATTTACAAAGTGACTCTAAGCAACATATTATGTGCATGTACAGCTCAACTTAATTACTGATGTGTCGGAGCACGAGCTAGCTCATAAAGTGAGGTCATGAGAGATATAAACATGGTTATAAAGTTTTGGGTCAACAATTATCCACCACATTCGAAACCTTGAGACAGAACTTAAAAACTCATCTCTTCAAGAAAGCCTACAGCCTGCAGTGACCCCGCTGTCACCTCACCACCATCGGAGCTGTTGCAACCTGCTGTCTCCTCCCCACAGGAGCAGGGTCCTCTCCCCTTTCTACCAGTCTGTCATTGTTCATTTGTTTATTTTAATTTATATTTGTATTTTGTATATAACCCCTTTTCACTTGTACAGCACCATGACATTAATGGTGCCCTAAAAATAAACAATAATAATTAGCTCTCCTTTCTTCTCTGTGTTGGTATATACTTGTATTCTTCATTAAATTACAGTCCTTGAATATCTCTGCATTGTGCCATAGCTCTTGCACAGGCGGACATAGACAGAAGAGGGCTCCTGTGGAAGAATAGTATATGGGCCTTTTCCAGTCCAATAATGCATCTGTGACAAGCTATTTACTCATTTGGAGGTGATTTTGGGACCCCCTTACCTTTTGGGCGGTCTCTGTGGCTGTGCACCAATGATATGTCCATTGCTGCTGTGTTCCTACTAGAAATTTATGGAGCAATCGACAACTGGATGTTACTATCAGGGGGTGTGTCATTTCACGGCCTGACACTGACTGTCCAATCAGTGTTGCAAGTTTTAGACTGTGGAGAGACACGCCCTTTTCACAATAGAAAATGAAATGCCCAATTGTTAAATTATTTGTAAGCTAATTGGAGAAGTAACAGGGGAAGGGTACGACACAGAGTTATAACAAAAGATACTCCTGAGTAAAGCTATGTTCACATTTGCGTCTTTGGGTGCAGCGTCGTCGACGCAACCCAAAACGCATATACACAACGCAGCGTTTTTTGACGCATGCGTTGTGCTAAAATGCTTTTACTGTCTAGACACCTCATCAATTAGTTTTAACTCCAAAGGCGCATGCGTCGAACAACGCAGGTCAACGCAGGCTCCTGCGCCCTTTGCATTTACCATAGACACTAATGTTTTTTTTTTTTGCGCATGTACGACGCAAGTGCGTTGCATGCGTTTTTAGCCGCAAATTTGGCGCAGGAAAAATGTTACATGTAGCGTCGGCCACACCCTGTCTGGTGCGGCCAAATGACGCATGCGTCTTACAACGCTTGACAACGCATACCGGCGCATGTCCATGCGCCCCCCCCATGTTAAAGATAGGGGGCGCATGATGCATGCGTCGGTATCCGTCGACGACGCTGCGCCCAAAGACGCAAATGTGAACGCAAAATTATTATTTCATGAAAAATACAAGTATTAACTAAAACAGTGATGTTTGGAGCAGTGACAGGTCCTCCTGTAAAGGGGACCTGACTCCCAATTTTGGATGTCTGTGCTGTCCATAGAGTCTGTACTCTCAGCAATATATTAGAGTCCAAATTTGGAATGTGCCTTCAAGACCTTGGAATGCTTTTGAGGCATCTTCAACCATGCTATCATAAGAAGGTCATGGAACTTCACACCAAATTGCTAATTTTTCCGTTTTGCATCATGCTGTTGATCGGTTGGATCTGGGTGGAATCTCTGTAGATGTCTATAGCAATGCGACTGTGGCAAGGTCCTGCGCTAAACAAAAGCTTATGTCATTGGCAACTGTTGCTTGTTGTGTTGCAGCTTTAGATCTATATATGTCACGCAAATAGATATATATATAATGTGTGTGTGTGTATACACACACCCTATATATGCACACATGTGAAAGAGCAGTTTACAAAAAGTTTCAGCCTTTTTGGTTGTCAGCCAGATTTCGTTGTAGTCAGTAGGGGTGGGAAAGGGATGTGTAAGCTCTGACTATTATGTTTTCACACTGTGTTGATACATGTCCTATGATCTGTACTCCTTTAGACTTCATTCAGACATCTCTTTTTCACATATATGTTCTATCTGTATTTTCCACAGATAAAACTTGTATCCATTTTTGTCTGTGCAGTTCATATATCAGTGTTTTCTTTGCAGACTGTGTCCGGAACAAAAATCGGGACAATATGTCAGTCTTTTATCAGCATCATAGATTAAAAATCACCCCTACACGTCTATGGGTCTGTGATAATCACAGAGAGCACATGGATGGCATCGGTGTGCAGTCCATGTGCTGTCCATGATTAGCATTGTAATGTATAGGAGTAGCTTTGCAATATATAATTTCATATGTGAAAATTACTGAGGAAACGATGATGGTAACAACTAAACAAACATTGATGAAGCTCGGATGAAAAACACTTATTATTGTTTGCGAAAAGTCATGGATGTCTGAGTGAGGCCTTATAGCATTTGTTGTGAAAGTGGACACTGGGCAGGCCAAACCAACTGCAAGCAAAGAGAATAAAAAACAATACCCAGACATTTTAAGACGCATCATATGTGCAATAGCAAAGGATTACGTGTTAGGGGTATTGATACTATAGATATGGGCATTCGAGGGGGGAATATTTCTCAATGTTTGGCACAGTTAGAGTCTCGATGGATTTGGACCCTGGGCACAGTTGACCCACGGGGTCTTAATGAAAATCTCAGTTTTTCATCCTTCCTGTGATCATCACCCGCTGCACATCTTGTATATATTTTGCTTGACACCGCAGTGGACGCTGTTGTTTTTATATTGATTTTAACCCTTTTTTTGATTCTTATTTACAAATGTATTTTTGTGTTTTAGGTTAGATTATAGTCGTTTTTTGTTTCTTCATGTTGTTGTTCCGGAGTTTGTGGACATATGGATATGCTTGGTCCTGACTATACCGTTCATGGTTCAGTTGGCTGATGGACTTCGCCATGGATTGGCATTCGGCAGATATATCCTCTGCAAGTTTCCAGTATAATCTTAGTTCCTGCTAAATCTGGAGGATGTATCCGTTGGATGATTTTTCAAATTATGATATCACAGCAGTTCTAACTGAAAACATGAATATAATTGGATATCAGACTATGGTTATAAGGCTGCTTTGTCCCTCAAGGAGGAATTATGTGATTATGCTGTCTATCGACTTCTCAACTAATTGGCGCAACCATGCGTATACGGATTTTCTCCGTGACGCTATAATGTACAGTACCCGCATGTCCAATTACGTACTTTTGTTGTTTGTGTATGTTTTTTATGTTTGTTATCTATATTTACCTGTTTGGGCTGCCTAGATAGAGTTCCCTTTTCCAACATGGCGGTTAATGCATTGAATAGCACATTGCGCATGCGCGCCTCTTTCTCCACCCTGCTCGGCGTTTGTGCCGTCTGTACGTCCGCCATCCGACTTCACAGGGCCCTGTGATTGCCTGGTGGTTGGCAGTGTGTGGCGCATTCGTTGATTGATATTGGGGCATTACGCTGCTATATCTGTATACTTACCAGATCATGTTGTTCTAAGGGGAACTGCTATTGGTTGCCATAGCAACGATGGTACACTTCCAGGTCGTTCCCAGTCACTTTCGGGACTGAATAGTATAAAACGACACTCTTAGCATCTTCTTACTATGTCCCTTGAAGAAGGTGTGACAACCGAAACGTGCCTCGGGGAGGGCGCACGGACCCCGGGAACCTTACACCAGTTACTCTATTAAGAGGTAATTTATATCTTGTATTTTCCCTAAATTTCGGGACTATGCCTCTTGCGATAATTTATATACCGGATTATGATCCTATATCGGATACAATAAGGTGTGTTTTATGTTTCCAACTATAAAAGGCATGTAACATAGTAACATAGTTAGTAAGGCCGAAAAAAGACATTTGTCCATCCAGTTCAGCCTATATTCCATCATAATAAATCCCCAGATCTACGTCCTTCTACAGAACCTAATAATTGTATGATACAATATTGTTCTGCTCCAGGAAGACATCCAGGCCTCTCTTGAACCCCTCGACTGAGTTCGCCATCACCACCTCCTCAGGCAAGCAATTCCAGATTCTCACTGCCCTAACAGTAAAGAATCCTCTTCTATGTTGGTGGAAAAACCTTCTCTCCTCTAAACGCAAAGAATGCCCCCTTGTGCCCGTCACCTTCCTTGGTATAAACAGATCCTCAGCGAGATATTTGTATTGTCCCCTTATATACTTATACATGGTTATTAGATCGCCCCTCAGTCGTCTTTTTTCTAGACTAAATAATCCTAATTTCGCTAATCTATCTGGGTATTGTAGTTCTCCCATCCCCTTTATTAATTTTGTTGCCCTCCTTTGTACTCTCTCTAGTTCCATTATATCCTTCCTGAGCACCGGAGCCCAAAACTGGATACAGTACTCCATGTGCGGTCTAACTAGGGATTTGTACAGAGGCAGTATAATGCTCTCATCATGTGTATCCAGACCTCTTTTAATGCACCCCATAATCCTGTTTGCCTTGGCAGCTGCTGCCTGGCACTGGCTGCTCCAGGTAAGTTTATCATTAACTAGGATCCCCAAGTCCTTCTCCCTGTCAGATTTACCCAGTGGTTTCCCATTCAGTGTGTAATGGTGATATTGATTCCTTCTTCCCATGTGTATAACCTTACATTTATCATTGTTAAACCTCATCTGCCACCTTTCAGCCCAAGTTTCCAACTTATCCAGATCCATCTGTAGCAGAATACTATCTTCTCTTGTATTAACTGCTTTACATAGTTTTGTATCATCTGCAAATATCGATATTTTACTGTGTAAACCTTCTACCAGATCATTAATGAATATGTTGAAGAGAACAGGTCCCAATACTGACCCCTGCGGTACCCCACTGGTCACAGCGACCCAGTTAGAGACTATACCATTTATAACCACCTTCTGCTTTCTATCACTTAGCCAGTTACTAACCCATTTACACACATTTTCCCCCAGACCAAGCGTTCTCATTTTGTGTACCAACCTCTTGTGCGGCACGGTATCAAACGCTTTGGAAAAATCGAGATATACCACGTCCAATGACTCACCGTGGTCCAGCCTATAGCTTACCTCTTCATAAAAACTGATTAGATTGGTTTGACAGGAGCGATTTCTCATAAACCCATGCTGATATGGAGTTAAACAGTTATTCTCATTGAGATAATCCAGAATAACATCCCTCAGAAACCCTTCAAATATTTTACCAACAATAGAGGTTAGACTTACTGGCCTATAATTTCCAGGTTCACTTTTAGAGCCATTTTTGAATATTGGCACCACATTTGCTATGCGCCAGTCCTGTGGAACAGACCCTGTCGCTATAGAGTCCCTAAAAATAAGAAATAATGGTTTATCTATTACATTACTTAGTTCTCTTAGTACTCGTGGGTGTATGCCATCCGGACCCGGAGATTTATCTATTTTAATCTTATTTAGCCGGTTTCGCACCTCTTCTTGTGTTAGATTGGTAACCCTTAATATAGGGTTTTCATTGTTTCTTGGGATTTCACCTAGCATTTCATTTTCCACCGTGAATACCGTGGAGAAGAAGGTGTTTAATATGTTAGCTTTTTCCTCGTCATCTACAACCATTCTTTCCTCACTATTTTTTAAGGGGCCTACATTTTCAGTTTTTATTCTTTTACTATTGATAAAGTTGAAGAACAGTTTGGGATTAGTTTTACTCTCCTTAGCAATGTGCTTCTCTGTTTCCTTTTTGGCAGCTTTAATTAGTTTTTAGATAAAGTATTTTTCTCCCTATAGTTTTTTAGAGCTTCAATGGTGCTATCCTGCTTTAGTAGTGCAAATGCTTTCTTTTTACTGTTAATTGCCTGTCTTACTTCTTTGTTTAGCCACATTGGGTTTTTCCTATTTCTAGTCCTTTTATTCCCACAAGGTATAAACCGCTTACACTGCCTATTTAGGATGTTCTTAAACATTTCCCATTTATTATCTGTATTCTTATTTCTGAGGATATTGTCCCAGTCTACCAGATTAAGGGCATCTCTAAGCTGGTCAAACTTTGCCTTCCTAAAGTTCAGTGTTTTTGTGACTCCCTGACAAGTCCCCCTAGTGAAAGACAGGTGAAACTGTACAATATTGTGGTCGCTATTTCCTAGATGCCCAACCACCTGCAGATTTGTTATTCTGTCAGGTCTATTAGATAGTATTAGGTCTAAAAGTGCTGCTCCTCTGGTTGGATTCTGCACCAATTGTGAAAGATAATTTTTCTTGGTTATTAGCAGAAACCTGTTGCCTTTATGGGTTTCACAGGTTTCTGTTTCCCAGTTAATATCCGGGTAGTTAAAGTCCCCCATAACCAGGACCTCATTATGGGTTGCAGCTTCATCTATCTGCTTTAGAAGTAGACTTTCCATGTTTTCTGTTATATTTGGGGATTTGTAACAGACCCCAATGAGAATTTTGTTACCATTTTTCCCTCCATGAATTTCGACCCATATGGACTCGACATCCTCATTTCCTTTGCTAATATCCTCCCTTAAAGTGGACTTTAGACAAGACTTTACATAGAGACAAACCCCTCCTCCTCTCCGATTTTTACGATCCTTTCTAAACAGACTGTAACCCTGTAAGTTAACTGCCCAGTCATAGCTTTCATCTAACCATGTCTTGGTTATTCCCACTATGTCAAAGTTACCTGTAGATATTTCTGCTTCTAGTTCTTCCATCTTGTTTGTCAGGCTTCTGGCGTTTGCGAGCATGCAGTTTAGAGGATTTTGTTTTGTTCCAATCTCCTCGCTGTGGATTGTTTTAGAAATGTTCTTACCTCCCTTCTGAGTATGTTTTCCTGGGTCTTCTTTGTTCAAGTCTAATGTTTTTCTTCCCGTCCCCTTTTCTTCTAGTTTAACGCCCTCCTGATGAGTGTAGCGAGTCTTCTGGCGAATGTGTGTTTCCCAGGTTTGTTGAGGTGTAGTCCGTCTCTGGCGAGGAGTCCATCGTACAAGTAATTCACACCGTGGTCCAGTATATATATCCTTTATACTATCTTTGCTATTCATACACACTCTTGTTATATATGGGGGGTACTAGCCCTCTGATGGCTTACCGATAAATGCGGGTGTTTTCTGTCCCTGGCTCTGTGTGTCCCTAATATGCCTACACGTCTATGCGGTGTCTGTGCACACCATGTGGCACTGTACCTCACCTGTTCTTTGTAATGTTCTGCAATTTTGTGTATTTTCTATACTTTTTAAGAATTAATAAAGGTAATTTATATATATTGCTTTATATGGACTTGAAGGTCATTTTCTTTGGGCCCTTGTGACCCACTCTTTGTTAAGCAGAGAGTATAGTAGTCTTTTCAATGGGTATAATATCATATTTATCCTCTAGAGGTACAGTACAGACCAAAAGTTTGGACACACCTTCTCATTTAAAGATTTTTCTGTATTTTCATGACTATGAAAATTGTACATTAACACTGAAAGCATCAAAACTATGAATTAACACATGTGGAATTATATACTAAACAAAAAAGTGTGAAACAACTGAAATTATGTCTTATATTCTAGGTTCTTCAAAGTAGCCACCTTTTGCTTTGATGACTGCTTTGCACACTCTTGGCATTCTCTTGATGAGCTTCAAGAGGTAGTCACTGGGATCGGTCTTCCAACAATCTTGAAGGAGTTCCCAGAGATGCTTAGCACTTGTTGGCCCTTTTGCCTTCACTCTGCGGTCCAGCTCACCCCAAACCATCTCGATTGGGTTCAGGTCTGGTGACTGTGGAGGCCAGGTCATCTGGCGTAGCACTCCACCACTCTCCTTCTTGGTCAAATAGCCCTTACACAGCCTGGAGGTGTGTTTGGGGTCATTGTCCTGTTGAACAATAAATGACGGTCCAACTAAACGCAAACCGGATGGAATAGCATGCCGCTGCAAGATGCTGTGGAAGCCATGCTGGTTCAGTATGCCTTCAATTTTGAATAAATCCCCAACAGTGTCCCCAGCAAAGCAAACCAACACCATCACACCTCCTCCTCCATGCTTCACGGTGGGAACCAGGCATGTAGAGTCCGTCCGTTCACCTTTTCTGCATCGCACAAAGACACGGTGGTTGGAACCAAAGATCTCAAATTTGGACTCATCAGACCAAAGCACAGATTTCCACTGGTCTAATGTCCATTCCTGGTGTTCTTTAGCCCAAACAAGTCTCTTCTGCTTGTTGCCTGTCCTTAGCAGTAGTTTCCTAGCAGCTATTTTACCATGAAGGCCTGCTGCACAAAGTCTCCTCTTAACAGTTGTTGTAGAGATGTGTCTGCTGCTAGAACTCTGTGTGGCATTGACCTTTTCTCTAATCTGAGCTGCTGTTAACCTGCAATTTCTGAGGCTGGTGACTCGGATAAACTTATCCTCAGAAGCAGAGGTGACTCTTGGTCTTTCTTTCCTGGGGCGGTCCTCTTGTGAGCCAGTTTCTTTGTAGAGCTTGATAATTTTTGCCACTGCACTTGGAGACACTTTCAAAGTGTGCCCAATTTTTCGGTCTGACTGACCTTCATTTCTTAAAGTAATGATGGCCACTCGTTTTTCTTTACTTAACTGCTTTTTTCTTGCCATAATACAAATTCTAAAACAGTCTATTCAGTAGGATTATCAGCTGTGTATTCACCAGACTTCTGCACAACACAACTGATGGCCCCAACCCCATTTATAAGGCAAGAAATCCCACTTATTAAACCTGACAGGGCACACCTGCGAAATGAAAACCATTCCCGGTGACTACCTCTTGAAGATCATCAAGAGAATGCCAAGAGTGTGCAAAGCAGTCATCAAAGCAAAAGGTGGCTACTTTGAAGAACCTAGAATATAAGACATATTTTCAGTTGTTTCACACTTTTTTGCTAAGTATATAATTCCACATCTGTTAATTCATAGTTTTGATGCCTTCAGTGTCAATGTACAATTTTCATAGTCATGAAAATACAAAAAAATCTTTAAATGAGAAGGTGCGTCCAAACTTTCGGTCTGTACTGTACATCCCAGTGTAATTTGCCATACTCGTACATAAAACATCTGGGTTGCTCGTTCATTTTTAATGTTCCAGCAGTGGCGTCCATAATTGTTAACTGATGACAATTGTGCAGATGGAAAGGTGCCTCGTACCTGTGCCTATAAACACTTCACTTCTTTGAAATAAATGGAGAGTGACTTCTTTCTTGAGATGCATCCAAGTTCTTCCAGAAAATGGCTTGAAAAATTACATAATTGTCACTGACAATAGACAGAACTCAGATATGAAATATGGCAAAACTTTTCCTAATTGTTAATGCAGCAATATTAATGATTCCATCTCGCATCTTTTTTCACAGTGTGCAGTGGAACGGACATGAAACTTCTTCGTCCTTACAGCTATCAGAATCATTACCAGACATTGCGGACTCTCTACCAGGATTGTCAGGTTATCCAGGGCAATTTAGAGATCACCTACCTAAATGAGAATGATGATGTTTCTTTTCTCAAGGTGAGACTTACTGGGCCTCTTAATAGTGCAACCATATATTCATTACAGTCAGACGGTTTATTATACTTACGAAGTGAGAAACTAACTTAGGTCATGCAAAGAAACTCTTTAATGCAGACATGTATCAAGGTCATGTTATAGGCTGTTACATATGAATTAGCTGTATGTAGAACTCATATTTACAGGGTCCTACATGAGTACATACTGTATGTTGAAGAAGTGCTTATAGGTTTCTATCCATATGCTGAGGTCATGAACCACGACAAGTGGACACATGTAATGTTATATTGGCAGGCTGCTACTTTTTACATACTGTGTGTTGTGGTCAGGTCTACAGATTGGTACATGTCTCATGTTTACAGGCTGGTTCAAACATCGTATGTATGTTGAGGACTTATATACAGGTCATACATTTCCACATATATATGGGTCATGTTTATAGGCTGCTATACAGTGGATATAAAAACTCTACACACTACTGTTAAAATGCCAGCTTTTTGTCATGTAGAAAAATCATACCAAGAAGAAGCATTTCAGAAATGTTTCCACCTTTAATGTCTCCTATAGTCTATACAAATCCATTTAGAAACAAGCTAAAGTCATTTTGATGGTTGAAAAAAAAATAACAAAATTAAAATAATGTGGTTGCATAAGCATGAACACCCTCTTATAATTAAGGATGTGGTTGTGTTCCGAATAAGACAAGCATATCAACTCATGTTAAATTGTAGTTAGTGCACATCTGCTATGATTTACAGTGATTGTGATTAAGTCCATATAAAGTTTAGCTGTTCTAGATTTTCCTGACTTTTTCTTAGCTGCATTTTACAGCAAAAACCATGGTCCATAAACAGCTTGCAACACAGCAAAGGGACCTAATTATGGAAAGTTATCAGTCAGGAGAAGAGTACAAATAAATCACCAAAGCATTAGACATACAATGAATCACTGTGAAGAATGTCATCAAGAAGTGGCTTAAATTTGGCACAACAGTGACGTTACCTAGAACTGGGTTTCACTCAAAAATTTATGATAAGACCAGAAGGAAATTGGTCTAGGAGGCTGCCAAGAGACAGCAACATTAAGGAGCTGCATTAATTTCTGGCAAGTACTGGCTATGCACTGCATGTGACAACAATCTCTCGTATTCATATTTCTGGCCTGTGGGATCCAGTGGCAAGACATAAGCCTTTTCTTACAAAGAAAAACATCCAAGCTCATCTATGTTTTGCCAAAACATACATCACGTTTTGCCAAAAGCATGTGGGAAAACTTGCTATGGTATGATGAGACCAATGTTGATAATATTATTCATATAATCATTAAAAATGATTCCAAAAAGGTATGTTTGGCACAAAGCCAAAACTGCATAGCACCAAAATAACACCATGCCCTCAGTGAAGAATGGTGGAGACAGGTATTATGCTTTAGAGATGGTTTTTGGCAAGTGGAACTTGGGCTTTAGTTAATATGGAGGGAATTATGAACAGCTCTAAATATCAATTTTGCAACAAAACCTTTAGTTATTTGCTAAAAAGCTGAAGAAGAAAAGGAATTTCACCTTTCAGCACAACAACGATCCTAAACATACCTCCAAATCAATGAAAGAATGGCTTTGCCAGAAGATCAAAGTTTTGGAATGGCTCATCCAGAGCCCAGATCTGCATCTAACTGAATCTGTGAGTTTATCTGAAGAGGCCACTGTACAATATTTGCTTGCAATTTGACACATTTGGAACACTACTGCAAAGAAGAATGGGGAAAAAGGTTAATTTATCGGTCGTCCATGACAGCACCACGGAGAGAGGGGATCCGCCCTTCAGGAACAGGAAACCTACAGATCGCGGGCAGGGTCCTCCCTCCTTATGTACTCGTGTGCCTTGTTATCTGCTCATGTTTAATGTATTTGTCTATATTTGCCCCGTATTCACATGTAAAGCGCCATGGAATAAATGGCGCTATAAAAATGTATAATAATAATAATAATACATAAGGGCGGCAGCTCTCCCACGCATCAGTTGGTTTCCTGTTCCTGGTGGACAGGATGCCCTACAGATATACCCGTATTTCATCTGGAATACCCAGGCCGGCTGTCTGACTCAGGTAGCGAGGGGGTCTCCTACCTCGGGCAGTGCGGGTCCCTGGAAGCGCCACGGTGGGTCCGGGTAGGGCTCCACGACAGTGAGCGGAGCAAGGGAGCGGAGTCCGGAGGATGTCCATCTCCAAGTGCCAGCAACGGAGGTGAGTAATCCACCCCCCCCCGGTCCGTGCGGTCTTCCTGGAGCCTCTGCGGCTCATGCGTCCCATCGGTCATCCTGCCGGAGGGCTTGGCGTTGCGGTGTGCGGCGGGGTCAGCCGGCGGCGCCATGCCCAGGCTTCCCTGCACGCCCCTGTGCGATCTTTCTGATACCGGAAGTGATGCGGCAGGGGGCGGGGCCTAAACCAGAAGTCGGACACCGGCCGGCTTCTGCTGCAGACGCCGCTGTGCTGCGGCCACGTGCAGCGATGGCAGTGGCGTGGGGGGCGGTCGGAGGCTATAGGAGGACTGGCAGCCACACGGGGAGGGGGCGGTACCGCTGGCCACACACCTGCTGACAATCCGGATCCGGGGGAAGGGCTATATATAGCCGCACAGAAGGCTGCAGGGCTGCTTGTGAGCCCATCTGCAGCAATGGATGAGCCAGAAGCTCCCGTCGGTCTGCTGGAGCAGGAGCAGGACAGAGCCTCGGAAAGGTCCCATGCTAACCCCCAGCCGAAGACCCGCGGACTATGTCAGTCGTGTGTGCGACAGACGGTAGGGAGTAAAGAAATATATATATTCATTGTATAGCGGTAGTACAAGTTAAATTACATAGGGATTTTTCCGCTCCCATGGGTGGCGGAAGAGTCTCCCGATTTTACTTGAAACCTTAGAGAAATTATCAGGAGAGAAGTAAAAGATTCCTTAAAATCCTTGTCTCAAAGGGAGCCTTCCAAGAGAAGAAGGGAGCCTAGCGTCTCAGATTCAGATTCGTCTACTGCCCCTAGGAAAGAATATGATTCGGAAGCCTCCGTCTCCTCGGCATCCTCTTCAGAGGAGGATGCCAATCGATTCTGTTTCCCGCTAGACCAGATAGACAAACTGGTTAAATCAGTCAGATCCACCATGGGGGTGGCTCACGAAAAACAAGAACTTTCGGTGCAAGACCTAATGTTCGGCGGTTTATACCCAAGAAAACGCAAATCATTTCCACTTAATGACAGGGTTCAAAACCTTATCAAAAGAGAGTGGAAAAAGCCAGAAAAAAAGGGCTCCCTACCACTGGCCTTTAAGCGGAGATATCCCTTTGACGACCCCTTGGTGAGCATGTGGGAAAAGGCACCAAAATTAGACGCAGCGGTGGCTAAGGGTATGTGCAAACGTTCAGGTTTTTTCGCTATAAAAACTCATTATTATCTTTCCGCCGAAAAAAAACGCATCGCTGTAAAAAAAAAAGCAGCATGTTCATTAATTTTGCGGATTTTCTGCGTTTTTCCCGCTATTCTATGCATTTGGAAAAAAACGCACCAATACGCGGAAAAAACACATGCGGATTTCAGTCAGAAATGTCCGGTTTTTGTCAGGAAAATTTCTGCAAGAAATCCTGATGTGTGCACATACCCTATAGCTTCTAAGAAGTCCTCTATTCCCTTTGATGACATGGCTTCCTTAAAAGATCCTCTTGATAAGAAAGCAGACTTGTTTCTTAAAGGGACTTGGGAGATGTCAGCTGGTGCTCTAAGACCTGCAGAAGCTGCGACATGTGCAGCCAGATCAATGATGGTCTGGCTGGACCAACAAGGGTCTAATCTAGAAGATGGAGCCTCTAGGGAATCCATATTAAAATCCCTACCAACAATCCAGAATGACGCTGCTTTTCTCACAGACGCATCTGCAGATTCTGCAAGGATGGCAGCTAGGGCTGCAGGGTTATCGAATGCGGCACGCAGGGCCCTATGGCTGAAGTGTTGGCCTGGTCACATTCAGGCCAGGTCCCATCTTTGCTCTATCCCATGCGAAGGAGAATACCTGTTTGGTCCGGTTCTAGATGAACTACTGGAGAAGGCCGGTGACGAGAAAAATAAATTCCCCAGTCTACCGACCACTTCTTATAGGCGTCCCTTCACAGGGAAAAGATTCTTTCGCAGAAGGCCAGCCAGAGACTAGGGCAGATGGGACGATAAAAAGAAAAGAGGTACTGGATTCATGTTTGGAGGTGGGGGATTCAGGAGCCATTCCGTGAGATCAAAAAGCCACCCCAATGACTAGTCGCCCCGGTGGGAGGTAGATTATCTGCCTTCTATCCAGCCTGGTCCAAAATTTCCAGTAGCAATTGGATTTTGGGAATAATAGCTACGGGTCTACGGCTAGAGTTCTCCTCTATCCCTAATAATTTCTTCAGGGTTACCCTGCTCAGGTCCTCTGCAGCAGAACAGATGGTCCTGGAAACGGAAATTCATGACCTGCTCAGTAAGAAAGTCCTATCAGAGGTTCTGGAAGGAGAACGGGGTAGAGGATTCTACTCTCCTCTATTCCTGATACGTAAACCAGATGGCTCCTTCAGAACTATTGTCAACCTTAGGGCTCTTAACAATTTTCTGACCATACAACCGTTTAAAATGGAGACCGTTAATACCGCAATAAAACTACTGTTTAAAAACTGTTTTATGGTGGTGTTGGATTTAAAGGACGCCTATTACCATATTCCAATTTATGCAGGACACCAAAGATTTCTGCTGGTAGTGTTCCGGTTCAATGGGGTGGTCAGACATTTCCAGTATAGGGCTGTCCCCTTTGGTATATCGGTCGCCCCCCGTGTATTTACTAAGGTCATGGCTGAGGTAATGGCCCACCTACATGAGTCTGACATTCTGATAATCCCCTACCTGGACGATCTCCTCATAGTGGGTAAAACAGAGGAGCACTGTTTAGAACAACTACAAAAAGTAATGTCTGCCCTGGAGAGTCTTGGATGGTTTCTAAATGTCAAAAAGTCCCGGCTACAGCCCATGAAGGTGCAGCGATTTTTAGGCCTGACCTTGGATTCCCAGGATCAGGAATGCCGTTTGCCTCACGAGAAAATAGATTGCCTGCACCTTCAAGTGCTAAACGCCTCTAAAAACCCCACCATGTCCCTTAGAAGAGCGATGTCTCTGTTAGGCTCTCTCTCTTCCTGCATTCCAGCGGTCCGATGGGCCCACTATCATACAAGGATACTTCAGAGTGAGGTGTTATTACAACAAAAAATTTTGGAGGGTCACCTAGAGAGCCAGCTGACCTTGTCCCAAAACACTATTGTATCCCTCGAATGGTGGCTAGACCAAAGTAACCTATCCACGGGGGTTCCCTGGGAATACAACGTATCCCGTATAATCACCACAGACGCTAGCCCTTCTGGTTGAGGTGCTCACATGGGTGAGATTTTAATTCAGGGACTTTGGGACCAGCTTCAAACGGAAATGTCCTCTAATTTGAAGGAGTTAATGGCGGTGGAGCAGGCAGTTAAAAAACTCCTTGTCTGTCTACAGGGCCACCACATGCAGATATTCTCCGACAATCGGGTCACCGTGGCATATATCAATCATCAAGGAGGAACCCGTTCCAAATCCCTGATGAACGTGGCAAATCGTCTATTCCAGCTAGCAGAGCAGCACTTTCTCTCGTTGACAGCTCTTCACATAAGGGGAGCAGAAAATACTATGGCGGATTACTTAAGCCGCAATACCTTAAGGCAGGGAGAATGGTCACTAAACGACGGAGGTAGATCTTTTTGCCACAAAAGAAAACAGAAAAGTGACACAATTCTGCTCTCTGACCCCCAGAGAAAATCCTCTGTCAGTAGACGCCCTCCTCATAGACTGGAACTTAAGGCTAGCTTACGCCTTTCCCCTCCTGTCTCTACTTCCTCTGGTGGTGAGGAAAATCAGGAATGACAAAGCCAGAGTTATAGTAATTCCCCCTTTTTGGCCCAGAAGGACGTGGTTTTCATGCCTCAGGACCATGTCGATATCCGACCCATGGGTCTTGCCAGATATCCCAGATCTCCTATCCCAGGGCCCAGTCTACCATCCTCGTGCAGTTGGCCTTCATCTGACGGCGTGAATTTTGAGCGGTCGCTGTTAAGAGATAGAGGTTTCTCGCCGTGCCTGATTAACACGCTGCTTAAAAGCAGGACAATAATCACCACCAAAATTTATGTCAGGATCTGGAAAAGATTTCTTCAAAACTCGGGGGTAGTAGCTGGTCATTCAACACCAATAGACTAGATATTGGAGTTTTTGCAAAAGGGGTTGGATATGGGGTTATCCCCAAATACTTAAAGTACAAGTGTCAGTCTTAGGGGCCCTCTTTGGCTGCAACATTTCTGAAAATTATTGGATCAGTAGGTTCATTAAGGAGGCAAAAAGTTCTAGGCCAATAGTGAAGAATAGGGTCATGCCGTGGGACTTAAACTTAGTCCTCACGGCCATGACAGAAGCTCCATTTGAGCCAATTTCTTAGGCTTCTATTAAAAACCTGTCTCTTAAAGTAGCCTTCCTGGTGGCCCTAACGTCAGCTCATAGGGTATGCGACATCCAGGCTTCCCCCTTACATTCAACTTAGAGATGATAGAGTGATACTTTCCCCTGATCCAGCATATCTTCCTAAAGTAGTGTCTAGATTCCATAGAACACAGGAGATAGTTCTTCCATCTTTCCTCCCTAATCCTACTAATGATAAAGAAAGGAAACTACACACTCTAGATGTAAGAAGATGTATCCTAGAGTATCTAGCAGTGACTGATCCTTGGAAGATAGATAATGCCATATTCGTGTCCTATCAGGGTAGTAGGAAAGGTCATAGAGTATCAAAATCTACGCTAGCTAGGTGGATCAGGGAGGCTATCTCGCTGGCATACGTCTCAAAGGGCAAGCCTGCGCCTGAAAGTCTAAGAGCGCATTCCACTAGAGCTATGGCTGCCTCGTGGGCGGACAGGTTAGAGGTGTCGATCAACCAAATATGTAAGGCTGCTACTTGGTCTTCTCCAAACACTTTCTATAACCATTATAAATTAAACCTGGGTGCTTCCTCGGACCTCTCTTTTGGTGTAAGGGTGCTGCAAGCTGTTGTCCCTCCCTAAATAGTTACTGTCTGTAATTCTCTCTGTGGTGCTGTCATGGACGACCGATAAAGTCTTAGTTACTCACCGGTTATCGGTGTTTTTCGGAGTCCATGACAGCACCCGTACATACCCTCCCGTCTTCTTAAGTTCTGGGTGTACACCTTTTCCCTTTTTTTATATAATCCACTCGTGGTGAATAGTTAGCAGTAGTATCGTTGTATATAAATTATGCTGTTAACCTCGGTGGTCCTCTTGTGCTCTGTAAACCAACTGATACGTGGGAGAGGTGCCGCCCTTATGTATCTGTAGGTTTCCTGTTCCTGAAGGGCGGATCCCCCTTTCTCCATGGTGCTGTTATGGACTCCGAAAAACACTGTTAACTGGTGAGTAACTAAGACTATCTCCCATAATCTGTACAATTTAATTGAAAAACAGACAAATCTTTTCGAGTCCATTTTCTCCAGTTACCCTTGTGAAAAAGAAAAATTTGGGGCTAAAGCAACATTTTTTGTAGGGAAAATGTATTTTTTCATTTTCACGGCTCAAGGTTATAAAATTTTATGAAGCACTTGCGGGATCAAGGTGCTTTCCAATTTCCAAAATGGGGTCACTTGGGGAGGCTTTCCACTGTTTTGGCAAATTAGGGACTCTACAAACGCAACATGGCGCTCGCTATCTTTTCCAGCAAATTTTGCTCTCCAAAAGTCAAATTCTGCTCCTTCCCTTCCTAGCCCTGATGGACACCCACACAGTAGTTTTCCACCAAATATAGGGTATCGATGTACTTAGGAGAAATTGCACAACAGAACAAATTGTGTGGTCCATTTTCCATTTTCTCCTGCTTCCCTTATAAAAATGAAAAAATTGAAGCTAAAGCTAACATATTTGTGGGAAAAATGTGTCCTTTCATTTTCACGGCTCAACGTTATAAAATTCTGTGATGCACCTGTGGGTTCAAGATGCTCTAAATAAATTCCTTTAGGTATGTAGTTTTCAAAATGGTGTCACTTGTGGGGGTTTCTACCGTTTAGACACATCAGGAGCTCTCCAAACGCGTCATGACATTCACTATCTATTTCAGCCAATTTTGTATTCCAAAAGTCAAATGGTGCTCTTCCTTTCTGAGCGCTTCCCTGTGCCCAAACAGTAGTTTTCCCGCCACATATAGTATGTCGATGTACTCAGGGGAAATTGCACAACAAATTGTATGGTCCATTTTCGACTGTCACCCTTGTAAAAATAAAAAAAATTGGTGCTAAAGCAACATTTTTGTGGGAAAAATGTGTTATTTTATTTTCACGGCTCAATGTTATAAAAGTCTGTGATACACCTGCGGGTTCAAGGTGCTCTAAATAAATTCCTTGAAGGATGTAGTTTTCAAAATAGGTCACTTGTGGGGGGTTTCCACCGTTTAGACACATCAGGAGCTCTCCAAACCCGACATGGTGTCCACCACCTATTCCAACCAATTTTGCGCTCCAAAAGTCAAATGGTGCTCCTTGCATTCTGAGCCCTGTCGTGCATCCAGATAATAGTTTTCCACCACATATGGGGTATCAGCCTATTCAAGAGAATTTGCACAACAAATTTTATGGTTGGTTCATTGTCTCCTGTTACTTTTAAGAAAATGAAAAAAATGAAGGCTAAAGCAACATTTTTGTGGGAAAAACTAAAACTTTATTTTTTTTTTGTTTCCACATTGCTTTAATTCCTGTGATGCACCTAACTGGTACTTCTTGAATGTGGTTTTGAGCAGTTTTAGGGTATGTTTAGTTTGGGCAGTTTTGCTGCTTTTTAATGCTGATTTTCAGCTGCTTTTTACAGTACCAGCAAAGCCTATGAGGTTTTAGAAATCTCATGCACACACATTGTTTTTTTTTTGTCATCAGGATTTTGTGCTTTGCTGCTTTTTTGGAAATAGAGCATGTCACTTCTTTCAGCGTTTTTGAAGTGTTTTTCACCCATTGGCTTGAATGGGTGTTGAAAAAACGCTGCAAAAACACAGGTATCATTATTTGCAGCCTTTTTTCTGCAGAAAAGTCATGTATATTAGCATGGACAAAGAAACATGAGTTAGCCCAAAAAACGCACACAAAAAATGCACCAAAACCGCAACAAAAAAGGCAAGAAAAACGCACCTAAGGTAAGTTCACACAGGGCGTTTTTGCTGTGTTTTTTAATGCTAATTTTCAGCTGCTTTTTTAAGTACCAGCAAAGCCTATGAGATTTGACTTGAATGGGTGTTGAAAAAACGCAACAAAAACGCAGGTATCATTATTTGCTGCATTTTTGCTGCTGAAAATTCAAGGACATTAGCATGGACAAAGAAAAAAAATGAACCAAAAAAAACCTGCACCAAATAAGCACCAAAAACACTCCTAAACCTGCGTTTTCGACGCAGCTTCTTTCCTGCCAAGAAGATATGGTTTTGCTGCAGAAAAGAAACTGTAAAAACGTCCTGTGTAAACTTAACATAAACCTGCGTTTTTGCCGCAGCTTCTTTCCTGCCAAGAAATCAGGTTTTGCTGCAGAAATAAAGGGAGCAAAACGCCCAGTGTGAACTTACCCTAAGGCTTCTTTCACACTTCCGTCGTTTGGCCAACGTCACAATGCGTCGTTTTGGAGAAAAAACGCATCCTGCAAAGTTGCCCGCAGGATGCATATTTTCTCTATAGACTTGCACTAGCGACGCATTGCGACATATGGCTATACGTTGCATGAGTCATCCACTGGATGCGTCGGGTTTTGGCGGACCATCGTCTCGGAAAAACATTCAGGGGAATGTTTTTACGTACGCCGCATCCAGTGCTTCATACTGCGCATGCCCAGCAGCAAATATCGCTTTCACGATCTTTCCTGCTCGGCAACGCAGATGGAAATGTGAAAGCAAACACTTCCGTCGGTACGTCGCGCCGACGCTTCGTGACGGCCCCGTACCGACGGAAGTGTGAAAGAAGCCTAAGGGGTGCAGATTTTTAAAGAGTTTCACTTTTGGGTATTTTGACCCCTCAAAGTCACTTCAAATGTGATGTGTTCCCTAAAAAAATTGTTTTTGAGAATTTTTGTTGGAAAAAATGCTGATAAACTTTTAACCCTTCTAAATTCCTAACCAAAAAATATGTAGAAAAAATGATGCTGATGTAAAGTAGACATATGGTAAATGTGATTTGTTAATCATTTTGTGTGGTATGACTATCTGATTTAAGGGCATAAAATTTAAAAGTTTGAAAATGGACAAATTTTTGCACTTTCTGTCAATTATGTCAGTATTTTCAGAAATGCAAATCATATCAACCAAAATTTACCAGTGACTCAAAATTTACCAGCGTGTCTCAAAAAACAGTCTCAGAATCACTGAAGCTTTCCAGAGTTATCACCTCATTAAGTGACAATGGTCAAAATAAGCTCGGGGTGAAGGGGTTAAAAGAGAAAAAGTTCTGAAATTCTTCTTCTTGGTGTGATTTTTTTTAATATGGTTAATATGAGATAAACCTGTAATTTTGAAGTGGTGTGCAGAATTTTTATACTCAATGTGTACATATGTTGATGTCATCACACTACAAGTGCTGATACAGTAAGTTCATAATTCTAGACTACTGCAAGGGTACTTATGCTTAATACATGTACAGTATGTTAAGGGTATATTTCCATATGCTGATGTTATGTTTACAGGTTGTTATATCTGTGCATATGTTTGTAGAAAACTGGAACCCTGCCCCTCCCGAAAATGTCTGAAATGGGATAATAAACCATATTTACTGTCTGCTAGTCTCAGACAGATTCATTAGCACAGTAATTTTGCTGACAGTGGACATACTACCTGTATTTTCTGGGTTCAAGCACAAGCACCAGACAACACCGCTCAGGTAAAAAGGAGGTCTCCCGGAGTCTGTATGGGCCTCTGTACAATGTGGATACCTAAGGCTAATACAAGTAGTGGGCGGACAGAAGACCCATGTAGTGCTCAATTGCAAATCCATTGGGATTTTGATGCTATTTTATGGTTTTTACGATACATTGGAGAACCCCCCTCCACTAAATTGCATCAGTAAATTGCTTTTCTTTTAACCCATCTCACTCCTTCACCATGTTCACATATGCCCTTACAATGTTTGCTCCATTAATCCCCACTCTCCTTCGCTATCCCCAAACCCCAGCACCCTCTAACCAAATAATCATCTCCCTTTCCCTCTTACCTCCTCACCTGACCTCCGCTGCTGACCTACTCCTCAACCTCAGATCTCTCCTAATAAAACATAAAACAAGCCGGCCACTCTCCTTCTCCTACCTGCTCTCCCTCTCTCTGCTTCTCCTCACTGTTGGTGACATATCTCCCAATTCTGGACGCCCACAGCTCATACCTCCCATTACTACCCCCTCCTACCGCTCCCTTTCTAATATGAACTACTGCAATCTTTCCAACGTAAAAGCCATGCCCCTGATACCCAAGATTCATGTGATTCATGACCTCTTTCTCTCTCGCAATCTTGCCTTCCTCGGCCTCACAGAAACATGGCTAACACCCTCTGACACCGCCTCCCTTGCTGCGCTGTGTTATGGCATCCTCCACTTCACCCATACAGTGCCTACAAGTAGTATTCAACCCCCTGCAGATTTAGCAGGTTTACTAAGATGCAAATAAGTTAGAGCCTTCAAACTTCAAACAAGAGCAGGATTTATTAACAGATGCATAAATCTTACAAACCAAAAAGTTTTGTTGCTCAGTTAAATTTTTATAAATTTTAAACATAAAAGTGTGGGTCAATTATTATTCAACCCCTAGGTTTAATATTTTGTGGAATAACCTTTGTTTGCAATTACAGATAATAATTATCTTTTATAAGACCTGATCAGTCCGGCACAGGTCTCTGTAGTTATCTTGGCCCACTCCTCCATGCAGATCTTCTCCAAGTTTTCTAGGTTCTTTGGGTGTCTCATGTGGACTTTAATCTTGAGCTCCTTCCACAAGTTTTCAATTGGGTTAAGGTCAGGAGACTGACTAGGCCACTGCAACACCTTGATTGTTTGCCTCTTGAACCAGGCCTTGGTTTTCTTGGCTGTGTGCTTTGGGTCGTTGTCTTGTTGGAAGATGAAATGACGACCCATCTTAAGATCCTTGATGGAGGAGCGGAGGTTCTTGGCCAAAATCTCCAGGTAGGCCGTGCTATCCATCTTCCCATGGATGCGGACCAGATGGCCAGGCCCCTTGGTGAGAAACAGCCCCACAGCATGATGCTGCCACCACCATGCTTGACTGTAGGGATGGTATTCTTGGGGTCGTATGCAGTGCCATCCAGTCTCCAAACGTCACGTGTGTGGTTGGCACCAAAGATCTCGATCTTGGTCTCATCAGACCAGAGAACCTTGAACCAGTCAGTCTCAGAGTCCTCCAAGTGATCATGAGCAAACTGTAGACGAGCCTTGACATGACGCTTTGAAAGTAAAGGTACCTTACGGGCTCGTCTGGAACGGAGACCATTGCGGTGGAGTACGTTACTTATGGTATTAACTGAAACTAATGTCCCCACTGCCATGAGATCTTCCCGGAGCTCCTTCCTTGTTGTCCTTGGGTTAGCCTTGACTCTTCGGACAAGCCTGGCCTCGGCACGGGAGAAAACTTTCAAAGGCTGTCCAGGCCGTGGAAGGCTAACAGTAGTTCCATAAGCCTTCCACTTCCGGATGATGCTCCCAACAGTGGAGACAGGTAGGCCCAACTCCTTGGAAAGGGTTTTGTACCCCTTGCCAGCCTTGTGACCACCACGATCTTGTCTCTGATGGCCTTGGAATGCTCCTTTGTCTTTCCCATGTTGACCATGTATGAATGCTGTTCACAAGTTTGGGGAGGGTCTTAAATAGTCAGAAAAGGCTGGAAAAAGAGATAATTAATCCAAACATGTGAAGCTCATTGTTCTTTGTGCCTGAACTACTTCTTAATACTTTAGGGGAGCCAAACAGAATTCTGGTGGGTTGAGGGGTTGAATAATAAATGACCCTCTGAAAAGACTTTTCACAATTTAAAAAAAAAATAAACAAAGAAATAACATTCTTTTTTGCTGCAGTGCATTTCACACTTCCAGGCTGATCTACAGTCCAAATGTCACAATGCCAAGTTAATTCCAAATGTGTAAACCTGCTAAATCTGCAGGGGGTTGAATACTACTTGTAGGCACTGTACGCCTCGCCCCGGCAACAGACATGGTGGAGGTATGGGTCGTCTCCTTTCCACTAACTGCATATTCAACCCAATCCCACCTTTACCCTCCCTTATCCTCCCCTCTTTTGAAGTCCACTCTGTCCACATCTCTCCCTCCAACGTCCAAGTGGCCGTTATATACCGACCTCTGGGCCTGGCCACTGCCTTTATTGACCAATTCTCTACCTAGCTTCTTCGCTTTCTTTCCACTGACATTCCCACTATCATCATGGGTGACTTCAACATCCCCACTGATACCCTTCAGTCAACAGCCTCCAAACTCCTGTCCCTTACTTCATCTTTTGGACTTACTCAGTGGTCCTCCGCAGCCACCCACACAGACGGACATACACTAGACCTGATCTTCACCTGTCTCTGCTCTCTATCTAACTTCACCACCTTCCCTCTCCCTGGAATCAATGGTGCTATATAAATAAATAATAATAACAACAGTCAGTATCATAATTTTGCAGCTGTATAAGGGTGCCTACATTGGCCATACAACAGCATTAGATCATGGCGGCACAGTGTATGATATAACTCCTGTTTGCCATTTTAGGACATTAAGGAGGTGCAAGGCTATGTTTTAATAGCCCACAATCTGATGAGTTATATTCCCTTGGAGAAACTACATATTATTCGTGGAACTCAACTCTATCAGGATCGTTATGCTTTAGCAGTGCTGTCCAACTCAGAATCCGGAGGTCCAGCTGGCTTTCGAGAGCTGCGGATGAGGAGTCTTACAGGTGAGCAATGTTTGTAGAGGACATTCAGACTTATGTCAGTGAGGTAATATCCAACTGCAGTGGGATATACTATAGCCATAGGTTTGGAATCAGTTAGTATGTACCTGAACTTAAATGGAGGCCTTTCAAAAAGCAGGAATACCATAGTAACTAAAATAATTGGGCCCTCATGGTGACCGCATTTCCAACTTTTTTGAGGTACGAGGAGTTGATTCAACCACTCTTACTATGCATTTTGGGGAGCATTAGAAAGGCTCTAAGAATCTTGGGCTGGTTCCTCTTTCATTTGCTACCATCATGGTCCACAAGATGAAGAGCAACATTGTTTTCAACAATCACAAATTTGCTGGACTGTCCACATTTTTCTGGGTGGGGCTGGGGACAGGACTTAAATATCCCTATTTTGCCAATGACGTTGGTAAGTATGAATAAGCTCCTCATACAGAAGTCTACACATGGTGAATTAAGCCACTTTGGTCTGTCTTCAGGCATAGAGAGGGAAGGCATTATATCTGGCAGTACTTGACCCCATCAGGCATTTGGATGTAGTAGGCATTCCTACTGCTGTTAGCCTTTCCCTAACCTCACTGGTTCGCTTCAGTAGCTGTAGGAACTTTTTCTCTGAAACTGGGAAAACATTTAAGAATAAAAGATTTAATTTGAAAAAGTATCTGCACATTGTGGATGCAGCAGTTATAAAGTTGACTGCAGTGGTGGTCGGTCCCAAGCCAATGAGCTGTAAACAAAAGAAAAGTGTTAATATCTGTAGAATGGCTACAGGCTTTAAAGGCAATCTGTCATCAGGTTTTGCTACGTAATCTGAGGACAGCATGAGGTAGTGGCTAAAACACTGAATTCAATGATGTGTCACTTATCAGACTGTGTACTATTGTTTTATCACAAAGACATTATCAATGTTGTGACTATCTGCCCCATGCCAAGTCATCTGACCACGCCTCCACCTCTGATAAGCAGCTCACTGTCAATAGACAATGTACATAGAGAGCCTGGTGTGGACGGGGGCAGCTTTCTCAGCTCTGGTTCATGCTACATCTTAGAACTCTGACTGTGTCACAACTGCTGCACCCTTAGAGTCAGGGTCCCTTTCCCTACATCATGCTGCTCTCAGATGGGGTAGCAAAAGGCTGCTGACAGATTCCCTTTAATAAGTAGTAAATTGCAAAAGTGCTTGTTTGTATAAGCACTATCTGACAATATAAAGATAGGAATAACCCTTTAATATACTACAAAATGCATTCACATGTTTGAAGTTGATTCATATGTATACTTTACTAAATGTATTGTCCTTGATCTTTCTGCAGAGATTTTAAATGGTGGGGTCCTCATGGAGAATAACACCCAACTTTGCTTTCATGAAAGCATCAAATGGCAGGATGTGCTGAGCCAGAGTAACGCTTTCCGTAAGGATGTGGTTCTACAGAGTGGACGACGTCTATGTAAGCATATTGGGGGGGAGGGGGGATCAGTAGTTTAGGTGGTCCATCAATATAACAATATTGCATTAACATATTCTAGCCATCAGCTGGTTCTCCTGATTGTAAAGCCAGTGCCTTCACTAGGGCTGTTTATTTGGGACAATTAGGATAGTATCAGATTGTATATTCTGATGATTAAACACTTGTGTAACTTGAGACACTTTCCGGGTTCTGAGTATAGGTTTGTAGGTTTGCGGACCATTGTTGCTGCCGATTTATGGTTGAGGCTATGTTCAGACAAATGTATTTTTAGTCAGTGTGTTTCCCATGTGTCTACAATGGACTGCACACAAACTGCATACAGACCAGTGTTTGTCAATTAGCGATCTTCCTCCTGGACCGAAGCACCGTATAGAACATATTTAGGCACGCACAAGTCTTGTCCATTCTTTGGAGGTGACGATGCTCGTTAAAATGCCAGGCAGCGATGCGAATGAGTACATTGAGCCTGGATTCAGTCATGTCTGCAGATTGTGAACACTACACTCCCTGACAGAAGTTATGTCGCTTATCCATGTTATGTAAATAAAAGCTTATAACCTGACATTAAATTCATCCATTGGTTGTATAAATTATTCTTTTGAAAGCTGAAACCCTCCGAAATGTGGTTTAGGTTAAGAAAATAAATTGTCATCAATGCAGAAATATTGATCAGTTAATGGACACAGAATGGTCAGATTTTGGCAAGACAAAAGTTTTGTCACCTGGTCATATAATGCACCCAATCCTTGTTTACATCCTCACCTGTGCTCAGTAAATGATCGGTTAATTAGTGTGTGTGTATAAAAAGAAACCCAGCACCCCAGACCTTCACTTCAATTGCAACTCAAGCTCTGACAACATGCCAAAAATCCACCCTGCGACCAAAGCCTGGATTATCAAGAGGCTGAAAACCAGATCCACTGCAGAGGTGGCTGGCACCTTTAATGTGTCTCAGCGTCAAGTACAAATAATTAAAAAAAGATTTGAAGAGACTGGAGATGTGTTTGACAAGCCCAGGTCCGGCAGACCCCGCAAGACAACTGCTCAGATGGAACGTTTGTTGGTTAGAAAATCCAAAGCAAGCTCCTCTTCCACTGCAGCAGAGCTCCAACAGGCCTGGTCACCACAAGTCCCTGTGTCAACTAGAACAGTTTGTAGGATTCTGTCTCGAAATGGCCTCCATGGTCAAATCACTGCCCAGAAGCCAGCACTAAACAAAAGGCAAATAAAAAAATGTGTGGCATTTGCAAAGTACCACAGCCTGCTAAACAGATGGACGCTGGAAAAGTGGCAGAAGGTGGATTTCTCTGATGAATCTTCAGTAGAATTACACCACAGCCACCACAAATACTGCAGGAGACCTACTGGAGCCTGTATGGATCCAAAATACACCCAGAAAACAGTTACGGTAAATTTGGTGGTGGAAAGATCATGGTCTGGGGTTACATTCCGTAATGGGGTGTGCAAAACATTTGCAAGGTGGAAGGCAATATCAATAGCCTAAAATATCAAGAAGTATTAGCTACCTCTTATATTCCAAATCATAAAATGGGTCAAATTCTGCAGCAGGATGGTGCTCCATCTCATACATCCATCTCTACAACAAAGTTCCTCCAGACAAAAAAGAACAAGGTGCTCAAGGACTGGCCAGCCCAGTCACCAGACATGAACATCATTGAGCATGTTTGGGGTAGGATGAAAAAGGAAGCTTGGAAGACAAAACCAAAGAATCTAGATGAACTCTGGGAGGCATGTAAGACTGCATTCTTTGCTATTCCTGATGACTTCATTAATAAATTGTATGAATCATTGTTGAACCGCATGGATGCAGTCCTTCAAACTCATGGAAGTCACACAAAATATTAAATATGACTCTAATAGCACCACAACTTCATTCACCAATGTTATGCAACATATATTTGTATTTTAAGTTAATTATTTGTTTGAATATCACATTACTTTCTGTGGGCGACAAAACTTTTGTCTTGCCAAAATCTGACCATTTTGTGTCCATTAACTGATCAATATTTCTGCATTGATGCCAGTTTATTTTCTTAACCTAAACCACATTTCAGAGGGTTTCAGCTTTCAAAAGAATAATTTATACAACCAATGGATGAATTTAACGTCAGGTTATAAGCTTTTATTTACATAACAAGGATAAGCGACATAACTTCTGTCAGGAAGTGTACTGGCACGAAAATTCCAAAGCTCATGTCAAAACCTCCAAAATAAAGGGTCTTTACCGTATGCGTTGCGTTACAGTGTAGCACATCCACACCACTACTGTTCTACTGTTCCTTATGCAGATATTTCTGCCATACATACACCTTTTAGCTCCCTTATGTATGACAAAAAAAGGTGAAATTAGTTGGTGACTATTCTTGCTTCTACTTTCTATTCTAAGGTCCTCAATGTTCAAGCAGTTGTGGTTCCTTACCCTCAAGAACAGCTGGATCTTGCTGGGGAGAGGGCCCCGAAAACTGTCAGATTTGTAAGTACCTGGCATGATCTGTATAAATATCGTGACACAGAGTAAAGAAACTCAAGCAGTTACTGTAATGATCAATCCAGGTCCCCCTTTCATAGTACCAAAATCCCAGACCATGATGCCAGCAGAGGGATGGTAGAACTCTTTCAGCAGCGGGATGGTAGAAGCTCTAGGATTGTGGAACTCTTTAAGATAAATGCAGAACAGAGGACAATATTATAACAAAAAGGTAGACGGGGAACTTACCACTTTGCTTAAAATGCATTTCTTTTTTTAAAGTTTAACATAGAAAACAGCGATTGCTGAGATAAGCTTGGCTAACAGCCGTTTCGCTTGGCGATCACGCTTCTTCTGAGGACATTAGCCAAGTTTCTCTCAGTACTCCCTGTTTTCAATATGAAGCCACAAATTAAAAAATACATTTAATGCAAAGTTGTGAGTGCCCAATCTACCTTTTTTTTATATATATTTAAGTGGCACCACCGGAGCAAATTATACTGCTAATCGGACTTTGGAATTCGGAAATGAACATTCTTTGAGTGTGAACAGTGAGCAGTGACAGAGCCCTGGTTGCTACAAATTTAGAGATGTCAATATTGTTGCCACTATCAAGGACAACTATAAAAAGAGGGCACTGTGTGCATTTATTCAGAGATTTTCATGTGTAATGTTTAAAATATTAAATCTCTATGAAACAATTTAAGGAAAATTTCAAGGGAATTAAGGGAGACTACCATGTGTTAAACATGTAGGTTGTCATGCCAGGCAGAGGGGAGGAAGAATTATATTTTCCCTACTAGATGGTGGCCCGATTCTAACGCATGGGGAATTCTAGAATATGTAGTTATGTATGTATATATATATATATATATATATATATATATATATATAGCAGCCACGTAGTATATAGCACAGGCCATGTAGTATATAGGAGCCACGTAGTATATAGCAGACACGCAGTATATAGCACAGCCACGTAGTATATAACAGAGCCCATGTAATGTATAGCACAGGCCACGCAGTATATAACACAGGCCACACAGTATATAACACAGCCCACACAGTATATAACACAGCCCGTGTAATATATAGCAGCCACGCAGTATATAACACAGCCCACATAATATATAGCACAGCCCACGCAGTATATAACACAGCCAACGCAGTATATAACACTGCCCACGTAGTATATAGCAGCCACGTAATATATAGCACAGCCCATGCAGTATATAACACAGCCACGCAGTATATAACACAGCCCACGCAGTATATAACACAGGGCATGCAGTATATAACACAGGACACGCAGCATATAACACAGGCCACGCAGCATATAACACAGGCCACGCAGTATATAACACAGGCCACGCAGTATATAACACATGCCATGCAGTATATAACAGTGCCCACGTAGTATATAGCAGCCACGCAGTATATAACACAGCCAACGTAATATATAGCACAGCCCACGTAATATATATCAAGGACAACTATAAAAAGAGGGCACTGTGTGCATTTATTCAGAGATTTTCATGTGTAATGTTTAAAATATTAAATCTCTATGAAGCAATTTAAGGAAAATTTCAAGTGAATTAAGGGAGACTACCATGTGTTAAACATGTAGGTTGTCATGCCAAGCAGAGGGGAGGAAGAATTATATTTTCCCTACTAGATGGTGGCCCGATTCTAACGCATGGGGAATTCTAGAATATGTAGTTATGTATGTATATATATATATATATATATATATCAGCCACGTAGTATATAGCACAGGCCATGTAGTATATAGGAGCCACGTAGTATATAGCAGACACGCAGTATATAGCACAGCCACGTAGTATATAACAGAGCCCATGTAATGTATAGCACAGGCCACGCAGTATATAACACAGGCCACACAGTATATAACACAGCCCACACAGTATATAACACAGCCCGTGTAATATATAGCAGCCACGCAGTATATAACACAGCCCACATAATATATAGCACAGCCCACGCAGTATATAACACAGCCAACGCAGTATATAACACTGCCCACGTAGTATATAGCAGCCACGTAATATATAGCACAGCCCATGCAGTATATAACACAGCCACGCAGTATATAACACAGCCCACGCAGTATATAACACAGGGCATGCAGTATATAACACAGGACACGCAGCATATAACACAGGCCACGCAGCATATAACACAGGCCACGCAGTATATAACACAGGCCACGCAGTATATAACACATGCCACGCAGTATATAACAGTGCCCACGTAGTATATAGCAGCCACGCAGTATATAACACAGCCAACGTAATATATAGCACAGCCCACGTAATATATATCAAGGACAACTATAAAAAGAGGGCACTGTGTGCATTTATTCAGAGATTTTCATGTGTAATGTTTAAAATATTAAATCTCTATGAAGCAATTTAAGGAAAATTTCAAGTGAATTAAGGGAGACTACCATGTGTTAAACATGTAGGTTGTCATGCCAAGCAGAGGGGAGGAAGAATTATATTTTCCCTACTAGATGGTGGCCCGATTCTAACGCATGGGGAATTCTAGAATATGTAGTTATGTATGTATGTATGTATATATATATATATATATATATATATATATATAGCAGCCATGTAGTATATAGCACAGGCCATGTAGTATATAGGAGCCATGTAGTATATAGCAGACACGCAGTACATAGCACAGCCACGTAGTATATAACAGAGCTCATGTAATGTATAGCACAGGCCACGCAGTATATAACACAGGCCACGCAGTATATAACACAGCCCACACAGTATATAACACAGCCCATGTAATATATAGCAGCCACGCAATATATAACACAGCCCACTTAATATATAGCAGCCACGCAGTATATAACACAGCCCACATAATATATAGCACAGCCCATGTAGTATATAACACAGCCACGCAGTATATAACACAGCCCATGCAGTATATAACACAGGGCACGCAGTATATAACACATGCCACGCAGCATATAACACAGGCCACGCAGCATATAACACAGGCCACGCAGTATATAACACAGGCCACGCAGTATATAACACTGCCCACGTAGTATATAACAGTGCCCACTAGTATATAGCAGCCACGCAGTATATAACACAGCCAACGTAATATATAGCACAGCCAATGTAATATATAGCACAGCCCACGTAATATATAGCACAACCCACGCAGTAAATAACACAGCCCATGCAGTAAATAACACAGCCCATGCAGTATATATCACTGTCCACATAGTATATAGCAGCCACGCAGTATATAACACAGCCCATGTAGTATATAGCAGTGTGGGCACCATATCCCTGTTAAAAAAAAGAACTAAAATAAAAAATAGTTACCGTATATACTCACCCTCCGGCGTCCAGCGAAGCTGTCCCGATGCACGCGCTGCTGCCGCCAGCTTCCGTTCTCAGAGATGCATTGCAAAATCTGGGAACGGAAGCTGGCGGCAGCCGCGTGTGCCTTGGCGGACGACGGAAGGTGAGAATAGCAGGTTTTTTGTTTTTTTATTATTATTTGTGACATTAGATTTTTTTACTATTGATTGTTATGATCCGGTGGTTTGGACAAATAATGGACCTGATTGTTACTGATAATAAGGACGAGCTCTGGGACGTGGGAACTCTGCTGACCGCAATCCCTAAACCTATCAAAACACACTAGAAATAGCCGTGGATTGCGCCTAACGCTCCCTATGCAACTCGGCACAGCCTAAGAAACTAGCTAGCCCTGAAGATAGAAAAATAAAGCCTACCTTGCCTCAGAGAAATTCCCCAAAGGAAAAGGCAGCCCCCCACATATAATGACTGTGAGTAAAGACGAAAATACAAACACAGAGATTAAATAGATTTAGCAAAGTGAGGCCCGACTTACTGAACAGACCGAGGATAGTAAAGGTTACTTTGCGGTCAGCACAAAAACCTACAAAAGACCACGCAGAGAGTGCAGGGAAAAATACCTTCCGCACCGACTCACGGTGCGGGAGGCGCCCCTCTGCGTCCCAGAGCTTCCAGCAAGCAAGGCAATATTGACAAAAGCAAACTGGACAGAAAAAATAGCAAACAAGCAAAATAGCACAGAGGAACTTAGCTTCTGCTGGAGAAACAGGAACTCAGAACGATCCAGGAGCGAACTAGAGCCATAGAACAACATTGACAGCTGGCATGGGGCAAAGATCTAAGTGGAGTTAAATAGAGCAGCCCACTAACGAATTAGCCTCGTCACCTGTGGAAGGAAACTCAGAAACACCCACAGGCACCAGAGAAAGTCCATGGACAGAACCAGCCGAAGTACCATTCATGACCATAGGAGGGAGCCTGACAACAGAATTCACAACAGTACCCCCCCTTAAGGAGGGGTCACCGAACCCTCACGAGAGCCCCCAGGCCGACCAGGATGAGCCAAATGAAAGGCACGAACCAGATCGGCCGCATGAACATCAGAGGCAAAAACCCAGGAATTATCCTCCTGACCATAACCCTTCCACTTGACCAAGTACTGGAGTTTCCGTCTCGAAACACGAGAATCCAAAATCTTCTCCACCACATACTCCAACTCCCCCTCAACCAACACCGGAGCAGGAGGGTCAACGGATGGAACCACAGGCGCCACGTATCTCCGCAATAACGACCTATGGAACACATTATGGATGGCAAAAGAATCTGGAAGGGCCAAACGAAATGACACAGGATTGATAACCTCAGAAATTTTATACGGACCAATGAAACAAGGCTTAAACTTAGGAGAGGAAACCTTCATAGGAACATAACGAGACGACAACCAAACTAAATCCCCAACACGAAGTCGGGGACCCACACAGCGCCGGCGGTTAGCGAAACGTTGAGCCTTCTCCTGGGACAATGTCAAATTGTCCACCACATGAGTCCAAATCTGCTGCAACCTATCCACCACAGTATCTACACCAGGACAGTCCGAAGACTCAACCTGCCCTGAAGAGAAACGAGGATGGAAACCAGAATTGCAGAAAAACGGCGACACCAAAGTAGCCGAGCTGGCCCGATTATTAAGGGCAAACTCAGCCAACCGCAAAAAGGACACCCAATCATCCTGATCAGCAGAAACAAAGCATCTCAGATATGTTTCCAACGTCTGATTAGTTCGTTCGGTTTTGCCATTTGTCTGAGGATGGAAAGCCGAGGAAAAAGACAAATTAATGCCCATCCTAGCACAAAAGGATCGCCAAAACCTCGAAACAAACTGGGAACCTCTGTCCGAAACGATGTTCTCCGGGATGCCATGTAAATGAACCACATGCTGGAAAAACAATGGCACCAAATCAGAGGAGGAAGGCAATTTAGACAAGGGTACCAAATGGACCATCTTAGAAAAGCGATCACAAACCACCCAAATGACTGACATCTTTTGAGAGACGGGGAGATCCGAAATAAAATCCATAGAAATATGTGTCCAGGGCCTCTTCGGGACCGGCAAGGGCAAGAGCAACCCACTAGCACGAGAACAGCAGGGCTTAGCCCGAGCACAAGTCCCACAGGACTGCACAAAAGAACGCACATCCCGTGACAAAGACGGCCACCAAAAGGATCTAGCCACCAAATCTCTGGTACCAAAGATTCCAGGATGCCCAGCCAACACCGAACAATGAAGCTCAGAGATAACTCTACTAGTCCATTTATCAGGGACAAACAGTTTCTCTGCTGGGCAACGGTCAGGTCTATCAGCCTGAAATTTTTGCAGCACCCGCCGCAAATCAGGGGAGATGGCAGACAAAATTATCCCCTCTTTGAGAATACCTGCCGGCTCAGAAACACCCGGAGAGTCAGGCACAAAACTCCTTGACAGGGCATCAGCCTTCACATTCTTAGAGCCCGGAAGGTGCGAAACCACAAAATCAAAACGGGAGAAAAACAACGCCCATCGAGCCTGTCTCGGATTCAACCGTTTGGCAGACTCAAGATAAGTCAAATTTTTGTGATCTGTCAAGACCACCACGCGATGCTTGGCTCCTTCAAGCCAATGACTCCACTCCTCGAATGCCCACTTCATGGCCAACAACTCTCGATTACCAACATCATAATTGCGATCAGCAGGCGAAAACTTTCTAGAAAAGAAAGCACATGGCTTCATTCCCGAGCCATCAGAACTTTTTTGCGAAAAAACAGCCCCTGCCCCAATCTCAGAGGCATCAACCTCAACCTGAAACGGGAGCGAAACATCTGGTTGGCACAACACAGGGGCAGAAGAAAAACGACGCTTCAATTCCTGAAAAGCATCCACGGCCGCAGAAGACCAATTGACCACATCAGCACCCTTCTTGGTCAAATCAGTGAACGGTTTAGCAACACTAGAAAAATTAGCGATGAAGCGACGATAAAAATTAGCAAAGCCCAGGAACATTTGCAGGCTCTTCACAGATGTCGGCTGAGTCCAATCATGAATCATGGCTGAGTCCAAACTGTTCTTCAACTATATCAATAGTAAAAGAATAAAAACTGAAAATGTAGGCCCCTTAAAAAATAGTGAGGAAAGAATGGTTGTAGATGACGAGGAAAAAGCTAACATATTAAACACCTTCTTCTCCACGGTATTCACGGTGGAAAATGAAATGCTAGGTGAAATCCCAAGAAACAATGAAAACCCTATATTAAGGGTCACCAATCTAACCCAAGAAGAGGTGCGAAACCGGCTAAATAAGATTAAAATAGATAAATCTCCGGGTCCGGATGGCATACACCCACGAGTACTAAGAGAACTAAGTAATGTAATAGATAAACCATTATTTCTTATTTTTAGTGACTCTATAGCGACAGGGTCTGTTCCGCAGGACTGGCGCATAGCAAATGTGGTGCCAATATTCAAAAAGGGCTCTAAAAGTGAACCTGGAAATTATAGGCCAGTAAGTCTAACCTCTATTGTTGGTAAAATATTTGAAGGGTTTCTGAGGGATGTTATTCTGGATTATCTCAATGAGAATAACTGTTTAACTCCATATCAGCATGGGTTTATGAGAAATCGCTCCTGTCAAACCAATCTAATCAGTTTTTATGAAGAGGTAAGCTATAGACTGGACCACGGTGAGTCATTGGACGTGGTATATCTCGATTTTTCCAAAGCGTTTGATACCGTGCCGCACAAGAGGTTGGTACACAAAATGAGAATGCTTGGTCTGGGGGAAAATGTGTGTAAATGGGTTAGTAACTGGCTTAGTGATAGAAAGCAGAGGGTGGTTATAAATGGTATAGTCTCTAACTGGGTCGCTGTGACCAGTGGGGTACCGCAGGGGTCAGTATTGGGACCTGTTCTCTTCAACATATTCATTAATGATCTGGTAGAAGGTTTACACAGTAAAATATCGATATTTGCAGATGATACAAAACTATGTAAAGCAGTTAATACAAGAGAAGATAGTATTCTGCTACAGATGGATCTGGATAAGTTGGAAACTTGGGCTGAAAGGTGGCAGATGAGGTTTAACAATGATAAATGTAAGGTTATACACATGGGAAGAGGGAATCAATATCACCATTACACACTGAACGGGAAACCACTGGGTAAATCTGACAGGGAGAAGGACTTGGGGATCCTAGTTAATGATAAACTTACCTGGAGCAGCCAGTGCCAGGCAGCAGCTGCCAAGGCAAACAGGATCATGGGGTGCATTAAAAGAGGTCTGGATACACATGATGAGAGCATTATACTGCCTCTGTACAAATCCCTAGTTAGACCGCACATGGAGTACTGTGTCCAGTTTTGGGCACCGGTGCTCAGGAAGGATATAATGGAACTAGAGAGAGTACAAAGGAGGGCAACAAAATTAATAAAGGGGATGGGAGAACTACAATACCCAGATAGATTAGCGAAATTAGGATTATTTAGTCTAGAAAAAAGACGACTGAGGGGCGATCTAATAACCATGTATAAGTATATAAGGGGACAATACAAATATCTCGCTGAGGATCTGTTTATACCAAGGAAGGTGACGGGCACAAGGGGGCATTCTTTGCGTCTGGAGGAGAGAAGGTTTTTCCACCAACATAGAAGAGGATTCTTTACTGTTAGGGCAGTGAGAATCTGGAATTGCTTGCCTGAGGAGGTGGTGATGGCGAACTCAGTCGAGGGGTTCAAGAGAGGCCTGGATGTCTTCCTGGAGCAGAACAATATTGTATCATACAATTATTAGGTTCTGTAGAAGGACGTAGATCTGGGTATTTATTATGATGGAATATAGGCTGAACTGGATGGACAAATGTCTTTTTTCGGCCTTACTAACTATGTTACTATGTTACTATGTTACTATGAATGGCCTGGACTTTAACAGGGTCCATCTCGACAGTAGAAGGGGAAAAAATTGACCCCAAAAATGAAACCTTCTGAACTCCAAAGAGACACTTTGACCCCTTCACAAACAAGGAATTAGCACGAAGGACCTGGAACACCATTCTGACCTGCTTTACATGAGACTCCCAATCATCCGAAAAGACCAAAATATCATCCAAATACACAATCAGGAATTTATCCAGGTACTCTCGGAAGATGTCATGCATAAAAGACTGAAATACTGATGGAGCATTGGAAAGCCCGAATAGCATCACCAGGTACTCAAAATGGCCCTCGGGCGTATTAAATGCTGTTTTCCATTCATCGCCCCGTTTAATACGCACAAGATTATACGCCCCTCGAAGGTCTATCTTGGTAAACCAACTAGCCCCTTTAATACGAGCAAACAAGTCGGACAGCAACGGCAAAGGATACTGAAATTTGACTGTAATTTTATTAAGAAGGCCGTAATCAATACAAGGTCTCAAAGAACCATCCTTCTTGGCCACAGAAAAGAACCCTGCCCCCAACGGTGATGACGATGGGCGAATATGGCCTTTCTCCAAGGATTCCTTTATATAACTCCGCATAGCGGCGTGTTCTGGCACAGATAAATTGAACAATCGGCCCTTAGGAAACTTACTACCAGGAATCAAATTAATTGCACAATCGCAATCCCTATGAGGAGGTAGGGCACTGGCTTTGGGCTCATCAAATACATCCTGATAATCCGACAAAAACTCTGGAACTTCAGAAGGAGTAGAAGACGAAATTGACAAAAATGGAACATGACCATGTACCCCCTGGCAACCCCAGCTGGACACAGACATAGATTTCCAGTCCAATACTGGATTATGGACCTGTAGCCATGGTAACCCTAAAATGACCACATCATGCAGATTATGTAATACCAAAAAACGGATATCCTCCTGATGTGCAGGAGCCATGCACATGGTCAATTGGGTCCAGTACTGAGGCTTATTCTTGGCCAAAGGCGTAGCATCAATTCCTCTCAATGGAATAGGATGCTGCAAGGGCTCCAAGAAAAAACCACAGCGCCTAGCATACTCCAAGTCCATCAAATTCAGGGCAGCGCCTGAATCCACAAATGCCATAACAGAATAGGACGACAAAGAGCAAATTAGAGTAACGGACAAAAGAAATTTAGACTGTACCGTACCAATGGTAGCAGACTTAGCGAACCGCTTAGTGCGCTTAGGACAATCGGAGATAGCATGAGTGGAGTCACCACAGTAAAAACACAGCCCATTCCGACGTGTGTTCCTGCCGTTCAGCTCTGGTCAAAGTCCTATCACACTGCATAGGCTCAGGCCCATGCTCAGATAGTACCGCCAAATGGTGCACAGTTTTACGCTCACGCAAGCGCCGATCGATCTGAATAGCCAAAGACATAGACTCATTCAGACCAGCAGGCATGGGAAATCCCACCATGACATCCTTAAGGGCTTCAGAGAGACCCTTTCTGAAGATTGCTGCCAGGGCACATTCATTCCACTGAGTGAGCACAGACCACTTTCTAAACTTCTGACAATATATCTCTGCTTCATCCTGACCCTGACATAGAGCCAGCAAGATTTTCTCTGCCTGATCCACTGAATTAGGTTCGTCATAAAGCAATCCGAGCACCAGGAAAAACGCATCTACATCACGCAATGCCAGATCTCCTGGCGCAAGGGAAAATGCCCAGTGTTGAGTGTCGCCGCGTAACAAGGAAATAATGATCCTTACCTGTTGAACAGGATCACCTGAGGAGCGAGGTTTCAAAGCTAGAAACAATTTACAATTATTTTTGAAATTCAAGAACTTAGATCTATCACCAAAAAATAAATCAGGAATTGGAATCCTAGGCTCTGACATCGGATTCTGAACCACAAAATCTTGAATGTTTTGTACCCTTGTAGTGAGATTATCCATCCAAGAGGACAGACCTTGAATGTCCATGTCTACACCTGTGTTCTGAACCACCCAGAGGTAAAGGGGAAAAGTGAGACAGAACACGCTGCAAAGAAAAAAAAAATGGTCTCAGAGCTTCACTTATCCCTCTATTGAGATGCATCAATACTTTTGGCCAGCTGTACTGTTATGATCAGGTGGTTTGGACAAATAATGGACCTGATTGTTACTGATAATAAGGACGAGCTCTGGGACGTGGGAACTCTGCTGACCGCAACTTCTAAACCTATCAAAACACACTAGAAATAGCCGTGGATTGCGCCTAACGCTCCCTATGCAACTCGGCACAGCCTAAGAAACTAGCTAGCCCTGAAGATAGAAAAATAAAGCCTACCTTGCCTCAGAGAAATTCCCCAAAGGAAAAGGCAGCCCCCCACATATAATGACTGTGAGTAAAGACGAAAATACAAACACAGAGATGAAATAGATTTAGCAAAGTGAGGCCCGACTTACTGAACAGACCGAGGATAGTAAAGGTTACTTTGCGGTCAGCACAAAAACCTACAAAAGACCACGCAGAGAGTGCAGGGAAAAATACCTTCCGCACCGACTCACGGTGCGGGAGGCGCCCCTCTGCGTCCCAGAGCTTCCAGCAAGCAAGGCAATATTGACAAAAGCAAGCTGGACAGAAAAAATAGCAAACAAGCAAAATAGCACAGAGGAACTTAGCTTCTGCTGGAGAAACAGGAACTCAGAACGATCCAGGAGCGAACTAGAGCCATAGAACAACATTGACAGCTGGCATGGGGCAAAGATCTAAGTGGAGTTAAATAGAGCAGCCCACTAACGAATTAGCCTCGTCACCTGTGGAAGGAAACTCAGAAACACCCACAGGCACCAGAGAAAGTCCATGGACAGAACCAGCCGAAGTACCATTCATGACCACAGGAGGGAGCCTGACAACAGAATTCACAACAGCACTTAATAGCAAGTTTAACGGAGTACGTTACACTGCGGCATAACGCGGTCCGTTAACACTGCCATTAACCCTGTGTGAGGGCTGACTGGAGGGGAGTATGGAGTGGGCGCCGGGCACTGACTGGACGGAAGTAGGGAGGGACTAATTCTTGGCCAGGCTGTGCCCGTCGATCAGCGATGCGGGATTTCCGTTACAGACAGACAGACGGAAGTACCCCTTAGACAATTATATACATAGATATCATTCTCGTGCCCATATTTAGTCATTGGTAGATATATCATTATGGTGGCGTGAAGATTTATATATCTTTTAGGACAACTGGAACTAATGAGAAAACCTAAATAGAAGATTGTACCTTTAGGATGATGATTGAAATCTAATATAAAAGATCTCCTTTAGTGATGAACGAATATACTCGTTACTCGAGATTTCTCGAGCATGCTCGGGGGTCCTCCGAGTATTTTTTAGTGCTCGGAGATTTAGTTTTTCTTGCCGCAGCTGAATGATTTACACTTCTTAGCCAGCATAAGTACATGTGGGGATTCCATAGCAACCAGGCAACCCCCACATGTACTTATGCTGGCTAACAGATGTAAATCATTCATCTGCAACAAGAAAAACTAAATCTCCGAGCACTAAAAAATACTCGGAGGACCCCCGAGCATGCTCGAGAAATCTCGAGTAACGAGTATATTCGCTCATCACTAATCTCCTTTACTATTACATTCTAAGTGTTATAATCACTGGTACTCCATCACTGTACAGATTTGGTGCAATATATCAAAAAAATAAGGCTGTTAGGGGGAGAGCAGGAATTTAGTGTCATGAAGCGTCATTAATATTATCTTCTGAAGTGTATATAATAATAATAACAACAACATTTTCTTTTATTGCATTATTCTCCAGGTAATGTACTTATGATTTTTCATAATATACTTCACTACCTTACCTTATTCCTTATTTTGCTTCTTTTTCTCCCAAACACTATTATGCTACAGTGCTATTTCAAATATATAAACCTATAGAGATACGCAGACCATATACTGAATGTAAACATATATAATTTATTAAATATTACAAATAAAATGAAAAAATACTATTCTTGTTATATAGCAACATGATGTTGAAAAAAGAGAAGGGCGAAAGGGAAACTCTTTTGGTACAGCAGAAAAATGCCTAACACATAAGACCATGGTAATGTTAGCACTTTAGAGTGAAAAAGGACACACACTAATGAAAAATAGATAATTCTTATAAAGCGCTTAGTACACAAGTGTATCCATTAGCATGACTGCTTCAATAAGGGCGCTAAATGTGAAAAAGGATGTCATTGTATAATACAAGCTATAATAGAATGTAAGGCTATCAAATCTAGCACATTAAACAAAAAGCAGCAAAACGCATACAACCTCCTAGCAATACCTTACGACATCCTGGTCGGTATGTGAGGCACACAGAAGCCTTGATGCGCGTTTCACTGCTGGACTGTGTTTTCGTTACGAGGTGTCTGTCCTGCGAGCAAGTGATGAGATATGCATACTCCCGCCACATTCCAACTAAACGTGTCCAGCTTCGCTCTGTACACTTGTATTGAGTGAGGTTGCTCCCCACTAGTCTGCATGTGACCACGTATATGCAAATCACATAATTGCGGACACGCTCCCGACGCCGACACTGGTGATTGCTCCCAGTGCGCAGTGTGCGTGATGTTGAGGATTCTCAAGTCTGCAATCACATAGTGTGACTGCAGACTTGTAGCCTAATGCTGGACAACCCCTTTAAGATTAATTACCTTGTGGACATTCTTCAGTCAAACGTTCAGGAAAATGGTGGTAAAAAAAAAATATATATTTATTCCAAAATGTCAGCATTGTGATGTGAGATGCTGTAATGTTCCTGGTTTGTGACCTCCGGTTTGTTCTTTGCGCTAGTGACCAGCAGTATCTGCCAGAGCGGTTGCCAGAGGTGTAAAGGGAAATATTCCAGTGACTGTTGCCATGAGCAGTGCGCGGCCGGATGTACTGGGCCTAAGAACACCGACTGCCTGGTGAGAGCATGTAGCAGTTCTTACTTGTTGATATTCCCCTTCATCAGTTTCTTTTTGCATACATTTTGAAATTGTGCTTATATTGTAACTGAAAGTGTGCCATTGTGTGGGATGGGAGTATCTGATATAAAATATAATGGCAGCATTAAAGCATATAATAATAATCTTTATTTTTATATAGCGCTAACATATTCCGCAGCGCTTTACAGTTTGCACACATTATCATTGCTGTCTCCGATGGGGCTCACAATCTAAATTCCCTATCAGTATGTCTTTGGAATGTGGGAGGAAACCCACGCAAACACGGGGAGAACATACAAACTCCTTGCAGATGTTGTCCTGGGTGGGATTTGAACCCAGAACTCCAGCGCTGCAAGGCTGCAGTGCTAACCACTGAGCCACCATGCTGCCCTATGGCTGTTATAGGCACTCAGTCCCCTAGACAATGAATAGAATGACAGTTCTCATGTTTGACTACTACGATCTTTCAAACGAGGGAGACAGGATGATCCGTAGGGGTTCTAGCGGTTGGACCCTCCAACGATCAGACTCTTATCACCTATCCTGTGGATGGGTGATAAATGTTGTTTACTGTCCAATCCCTTTATGACTCTTATTATTTTGACTTGGAGAACCTAAAAAGTCAATATATACAATCAAGTTTTTTTTTGCGGATGGCCTGTCATTAATTACATGTCTTCCGCTCAGCCTGAGGGTGAACTGTACTCACTGTATGTTTAGTTTAATTTATGTGTCTTGATAAATAACATTTTGCAATCTGAACATCCCCTTATGAATATTTCATTCCACATTACATAAACTTTCTTGGGTCTTTAATTTGTCTTTTTTTACATGCAGGCGACCTAACTATTATTTCTTTTCCTACAGGCATGTCTTAATTTTAATAACAGCGGCATATGTGAGCTGCACTGTCCTCATCCTACCATATATAATACACAGACTTTCCAAACGATACCCAACCCCAACGCAAGATACACCTTTGGAGCAACTTGTGTCATCAAATGTCCTTGTAAGATGGCTTATTTGGTTCTTACTATCATAGAATCCTAGAATGTTAGAGTTGGAAGGGACCTCCAGGGTCATCGTGTCCATCCCCCTGCTCAATGCTGGATTCACTAACCAGATGTCTGCCCTGCCTCATAGAATTATAGATTTTTGGGGGAAGTATCAGCAGTACCTCTACTATACAGCTTTATATTCCCATTTGTAAATTGTGTTACAATATAGGAGCTCATAAACATCTGAGAAAAAAACGTCTTGGTAATTATCATAGCTCCTATTGGGACTTTTCCATAATAAAAATGTCTACTAACTATGTAGTGACCAGGTCAAATTTTTCAAATCTGACCAATGTCACTTCATGTGGAAATAACTCTGTACACATTATGTTTTATGAGAATGGTAAATTTAGGTTGATATGTTTTGCGTTTATTTATAAAACTGTCAGAAATTTGCCCCAAATTTGTAAAAATTAGCAATTTTTTTAAACTTTGAATGAGTATCACTTTAATCCAGAATAAAGAGGGAGCCCCCACATTCTGGTAACCCTCTAGGTGCCATAGTCACCATTGACAGCAGCATCTAAGGGGTTACACGTCCATGGTCAGTTCCAACACCGATTATGACTGATGCAGCAGGGTGTTAGCTGTAGTGTACAGCCGACAGCTGCTGCATTTTCACCACTCGGGGAATGCTGTTCTCTTATATCTCAGGTCAGTTTTAAGTCGTAATGGTGGTCACTGAGGGGTTAATATACAAAGCAACATAACATTGCAGGTAGATTTTGGGGCATATGCTACAACATAACGTATTCCTTCACTTTTGTTACTTAGACAACTACTTGGCCACAGACGTTGGTTCTTGCACTCTTTTTTGCCCACAAGAAACTGAAGAAACCAAAGTAGGAGATGTGCAAAAGTGTGAAAAATGTGACAAGTGTGCGAAAGGTGATTAAAGTGTTTTCCTCTAAATTTCAGAACTAAGGCCTTACGGACATGGCTGTATTATGGGTTTGTGGTGCATGGTACAGTGCTACATTGTATCTCTTTGTGCTTTTGGATGTTAAAGGGGTTGTACCAAACATATACATTTTCCCTATCAATAGAATAAGGGACCATTTACTGAAAGCTGAGTCTGACTGCTGGGACACTCACTGACCCCGAGGAGAGCGCTCTGCAGAGCACATTTTCTCCATTCATTCTGTGAGAGATAACCGAGTCCTACTTTTTGGCAGTTTGCTACTTCCCCGTAGCGAATGAGTGAAGAAGAGGTGCACATAGTTCACCTCTGCTCTGCCGGGAAGTTTGGGGGTCCCATCAGTCAGACTCCCAACAATAAATAACTTATCAATAGGAAATAACATATGCTTGATATTACCTCTTTTGTGGGAAACAATGATTTTCAAATACATCAGTAGCAAAAAAAATAATAATAATTTGTAGAATTTGGTGTCCTCGCACATCCCATGTGCATAAACTCTTACAATGATCTACTATTATACCTATCCATAACTTTGTAGCTCATGTTTTACTAATTATATTCCATGCCAATATTTATGCAAACATAAAATGGTATGAATATGAATCACGGATTCCTCAAACAAAAAAATCAAAGTAACGTACCAAAAACAAATAAACTGGCACTTCCAAATCAGAAAACTGGTGTGTACAGTTGTGAACTAGGAGTAGCCATCTCTATACATAACAAACAAATAAAGTTGCACTCTGTAGTACTAAAGCGTGTAAATATGTAATGTGAATTGCATTACTGCTCTAGATAATAAGAAAAAATGGAGATACTTGGCACATAATTTGGCCAATACATGTATGCCCATCAACCAACGACAAGGCGATCTTCGGCTTGCTGAGGACCTAAGTGTCTAGTGTGAATACCTCTCTTAGGCTGAAACCTCCATTTATGGGTAGGTAGGATCCCGCTGCAATTAAAACCACCACAGGCTGGAGAGCGGAGTGCTCAGTCAGAGGGCTAATATTATTTGTTATTTGTATATTAGCTCCCTGACAGAGCACTCCAGCCTGTGGCAGTTTTAATTGCAGTGGGATCCTACCTACCCATAAGAGAGGTATTTACACTAGACACGTAGGTTCCCAGCTAACCGGGGACCTCCTTGTCGTAGGCTGCTGGGCATACATGTATTGGCCAAATTATGTGCTAAGTATCTCCATTTTATCTTATTGTCTAGAGCAGTAATGCTATTCATATTTCATATTTACATACTTTAGCACCACAGAGTGCAACTTTATTTGTTTGTTAAAGTAACGTACCATGCTGTGGTATTTTGTCTGGCAAAATGACGACATTTTCAGTTAATCGGGTTTTTTGGGCACCACTAATGTCCATGTAGCAGATCTGGCACTGCCATTAATTTTATTATACTCTAATGGAACTAAGAAACGTAGATGTGATAAGCCTGTACAAATACTCGGACGTCAAAGCTACAGTAAGTAGAGGCACTAGTCTGTACTCATGTAAATATGGCTGACCCAGGATGTGGATTAGGTTAATATACTTGAAGGGGATTTCCTCCTATAGTATCTAGAATCTTCTACCATCTTATTCCTACATGGCAGATGCCAGCAATGATGGGAGTCCAGTAACTGCAAATGCTTTGAATGTGTGGACATTCCCTCTCTCCATCAGATAGACTTGTCATAAAAGCTTTAATAAAAAACATTTCTTAGATGTTCACCATGTTATCTTACTCTGTTATCCTTCAGTTTGCTACGGACTTGGAATGGACTTCTTGAAGACAGCACATGCTATTAATTCTACTAATATCCAGCATTTTCGAGGATGCAAGAAAATAGTTGGGAACCTAGTTTTCCTTTCTGAATCCTTCCAGAGGTTTGTGAAAGCCTTTCTAATGACACATATATTTAGGGATACATGTATATGATGGAGGATGCCAAACTATAGAAGGGCTAGGTTCCATAGATGTAAGGTGCACATGATGTAATAATGATGAAGCTACTAGCAGTTACTTGTTATCTACACTTCATAGGAAGTCTATACACTCTTTACATTTTGGTTCTAAAACGTGGGTTACAGTGAACAGGCATCCTTATGTAGATAGGTTGGAGTGTAGCCGATAAATTAGACTACATAGTTGTATATGGCAAACATGGTGGCTCAACAATCATGTCTGGGTCTCGTATGTGTTCTGAATGAGAAATCTCAGCATGTTACTTTAGTAAAGTACCAAACAGTCTTGTCCATAGATACTCATAAAATCTCTAGAGTATCTTATCCAATAAAATGGAACAGGACTCTGTGATGCTTAACAATATGGGTTACTTATGGTGCTGTATATATATTAGCCTAAGGCTCGGTACTCCTTATGTAGCCTTCTTTGCAGTTTCCACCAGATTTAATGATCACCTTGGTATATTCCAAAAGGTTCCCCTCTGTAAGTTGTTGGAGATGACATTGACATTGGGGTTCTGGGGTAATTTTGCTATGCAATCATAGCCCTGATTTTGAAGATCTGTCCAGTAAGTTAATGCCTATTTCAATTAATGTAGTGCATTGATTTTACAGGGGTTCAGATAACAGTACCCATCTGACTGTGGAAGACTTGGATGTGTTCAGATCCCTTGAAGAAATTACAGGTACCTGATTTTAATGTCTTCAAAACGAATGTCATTAGGACAGCATTAAGTAATGAAAGAAACCCTGATTAAATTGTAGGGTCACTTTTTCATGGAGTACTCTTCCTGAAAATATACTAACAATGCTACCGATAGTGTGGAGAGTATAATAAGGGTCTAACATTAACAAATCCTCATCCAATTTAGAAAATATACTTTTTTGATACCTATTAAAAATTCCCTACAAATCCCTGAATATAGTGAAACACATATGTTGAGCATTTTCATTAAACCACATAGAAAACCAGGTGTAACGGTAGTGTGGTACCACTGTGCCGTGGACTGAGGAGAGCCTGGATGGGTGTAACTAGGTGAACATCTGACTCTTCACTAGAGCCCCTGATGGTGGGGTTAGACTTGGCTCCAGAGGGACAGCAGGGGCTACAGCAGGATGGACCTCCGGCGCACGGCAGTTGACCGCCAAGGAACGGACAAGAAGGGAGGGCTCAGCTGGCACAGGCAGGCACCCAGGAGCGGTTGGTGCAGGCAGGCTCAGTTAGTAGATAGGCAGGCACTGGCAGGTGCAGACAGGTATGGCTGGTATACAGATGGGCACAGGCAGGTGCAGGCAAGCATGGCTGGTATACAGACTGGCACAAGCAGATACGGCTGATATACAGGCAAGTGCAGGAAGGTACGGCTGGTATGCAGGTTGGCACAGACAGCCTTAAATAATAAGTGTCAGAGTGAGTTGTAGGGTAAGTGTATGTCACACGTTGGGGATTTGGCTGCGGATCCGCAGCAGTTTTCCATGCGGTGTACAGTACCATGTAAACCTATGGAAAACCAAATCCGCTGTGCACATGCTGCGGAACATCCGTGCAGAAACGCAGCGGTTTATTTTCCGCAGCATGTCAATTCTTTGTGCAGATTCCGCAGGGTTTTACACCTATTCCTTTATAGGAATCCACAGGTGTAAAAACGCAGGCAAAATCCGCACAAAATCTGCAGAAAATCCGCATTAAAACCCACAGGTCATTTTTACCTGCGGATCCTGCAGAAACTGCGCAGAAAAATCCACAATGGAATCCGCAACATGTGCACATACCCTAAAACATCTAGGGAAAGCATTGAGGCCTATTACCTCTTCCCTATTTGAACCCCCCCCCCCTCTCCATGACTCATTTAGTCAAAATTATGAAATATGTAATTGTTGTTATGATCAGGCATTTTTCATGAATTCTCCTTCTTAATAGTTATCAACAAAGTGTATTTTTTTAATTGGATGAGGATTTGTTTATGTTCAATACTCTTCATAAAATCCTCATTTATTACTACAGTGGCAGCCGAATTCTCCTATTCATGAGCGGTAAGCGAACCAGTGAGGTACAACCAGTATAGGAAGGACTCAAGCTTCCAGTACAGCTAATAAAAAATTATTTTATAAAAGTACTGCAAGGAAAAAGTAATTGATGGAATAATGGAGTCAGGATCCTGTCACTACTTTTCAGAGCCCTCATGTAGGGATGAAAAAACCTGGTGATTCAAAGGGTCCAACTCCATATTAATATCCATGCATATAAAATGGGAGGTCCTAAAAGCTTTTGAAGGTGTAATGGGGAGGTGACCCAATAATTTTGTCCATATAGTATATATATCATTAGTGTATGTCCTACGATAAACCCTCCAAAAATTAAGGGAAACTGTAGCTTAAACTTTTCAAATAAATATGATAAATCTTTGCATGAATTGAACAAGATTTGGTTCACAGTAATCATTTCACTCATTATTGTGTGATAAGCTGTAGCCATCGGATGTTGTAAAGCTTTTCCTCCATTTTACTTCTTTCTGCTGCAGGATATATATACATCGACACATGGTCTGACGAACTGGATAGTCTACAAGTGTTTGAGAACTTACGAGTAATTTGGGGAAGGCTGCAATATAAGTAAGTACACTACATTGACTTCTTAATAAAGGTGTGTTTGACGAGGGGATCCAGCTAACTTTGGACAATCACCATCTTTCTAAAAGCTTATGTGAACCACTTCTCCTGTTGAAAGCACCACAGGTTTGAAAAGGAAAGTGGAGGAGAACTAGTTTGAGGGTCAAGTGTTCTTTAGGTTCTATATGGTTTGAGGAAGGAGGACAAATAAATGTGGGTTGCCCTGTTCCAAGATTATTTTGTGGAGGAGAAGCAAGATGAATGGGGTTGGTATGGGTTGGTATTTTGATTTATACTTAGGATGTTGGCAGTATTTTTATTTATGCTATGGGTCAAACTCCCTCTATGTGTAGATGCTAATGTTTTTGTTAGTAATAAGATTCGTATTTCATTGCAGCGGAGCATATTCCCTGGTCATCCGCAATCTTTCCATCTCATCTCTCGGACTGCGCTCCTTGAAAGTGATCAGCAGTGGACTTGTTCTGATTGAGGGGAACTCTAAGCTATGCTTTTTAGACACTGTCCCATGGTCAGACCTTTTTAGGAATTCAAGACAGATAATTCTGATGACTGGAAACAAACCACAGCCTACATGTGGTAAGTCTTTTTACAGCCAAGAGGATCACTCATTCATTGAAGGGGACATAATACTATTATTATGGTGCTCATGGAACCTATGTGGCTTCACACCACTGATGGGAGTGCAGTCAACAAACCCTAATTAGTACAATTGTTCTGGCCTTGAGTTCCACCACGTCCTTAAAAATTTTGTAGACTTTGATGTGTTGATGTAGTATTTCTTTGTACTTTCCAGAGGAAGAGGGACATGTATGTTTTCATCTATGTGCCAATGGTGTGTGCTGGGGTAGTGAAGCATCCCAGTGTATCCAATGTGATGGCCTGTTACGTGGCCTTGACTGTGTGGAGTCTTGCAATGTTGAGGAGGGGTAAGTGTTGTTAAGCGAAATTACACTGAATCGTATATATATATTAGTTTATTATACTAATTGTTTATCTCTGCAGGGAGCCAAGAGAAATGATCAATGGCAGCCGATGCATAGCATGCCACACAGAATGCATGCCACAAAATGGATCTAATACATGTTTTGGCCCAGTAAGTGCATCCAATTCTATTTATCACCATGTTTTTCAGCATAGAGACATTATTAGACATTTTAACTTAAGCTCTGGCATTTTCTTTCAGGAAGCTGATCAGTGTGTGGAATGTGCACATTACAAGGATGGAACCACTTGTGTTAACCAATGTCCAAGTGGGAAAAAAGTTGACTCCTTTGTGCCCATTTGGAAGTATGCAGATAAAGATGGCATCTGCCAGCTGTGTCCTGTTAACTGCTCCCATGCGTAAGTGAAGCGTTTGTCTACATTCACAATTACCACAAAAAACTATTCATTCCTATTTGCATTTCACAAATTTTCCTTTGCCCCAGTTTTGATACACCTCCCACAAGGTCACTTTTGTTACTATGACTTCTTTTTTTGTTAGGTGTGATAATCTAGACGAGAAGGGGTGCCCCATCATTGTGAATAACAGGTGAGCTCCTTTATAGGGTATGATTTAGCAGATTCCCTTGGGTTGATATCTCCCATGCTCTTACCATATATTGCTTTCCTCCACAGTCAAACCTACATGATAGTGGCAGTGGTTGGCAGCATCTTACTCCTATTGACAGCTGCAGTCGTCTTTGTATTGGTGATCAGGCGAAGGAAACAACTGAAGAAAAAACATACCTTAAAGCGCATACTCCAGGAACATGAGGTACCAGGGTTATATCTCGATGTGGTCTGGAATAATGATGATGCATGTTAACCATGGCCGACTTCTCACTCATTTTGCTTTTTGTCTAGCTGGTGGAACCTTTGACTCCCAGTGGAGCAATGCCGAACCAGGCTCAAATGAGGATCCTCAAGGAAACAGAGTTGAAGAAAATGAAGATTTTAGGGTCCGGTGCATTTGGCACAGTGTATAAGGTGGAGACATTTAAATAGAAGAACATTTTTCACCCCTTCTAGAGACCGATTTCTGAATGTGAAATTACAATTTTTTCAGGGCATATGGATTCCAGATGGCGAGAATGTAAAAATTCAGGTGGCAATCAAGGTCTTGCGAGAGAACACATCTCCAAAAGCTAACAAGGAAATCTTGGATGTGAGTACTAGCAACTTGTATACATGGATGGGAGGCATTTTTTTTTATTAATCTACTACACCTTATTTCCAGTCTCCATACTTTAAACTGGTTAGTACTCCACTGGATAGGTGAGAACTTGCTGATCAGTGGGTGTTGCACTGCTGGGACCTGTACCCAACGGCAATACAGGGAATTTCTCTCCTTGATGAGGCACTTTTATCCCTATGGCAAAATGGCGCCTGACTGCTGATCCATCCATTCTCAGTGGGTCAGCCAGGAAAAGCCAAATGTAGCACTGTCAATCATGCGCACAGCCAATCCATTCTAACGGGGATAAACATTCTCCACTCTGTCAATAGGTGCAGGTCCCAGCAGCGCAGGACTCTTACCGATCAATAGGATACAGTGGCTCGCGAAAGTATTCACCCTTTTGTTTTTTTATGTATTTTGTTACATTACAACTTGTGTATAAATATCTTTGTAATCCAATTTGTGTGTGATGCATGAGCACTAAATAGTTTAAGTTGGTGAAGTGAGAAAAATATAGGCATAAAAATGGGATCAAATAACTAAAAATTGTCATGTGCATATGTATTCATCCCTTTTGCTATGAAGCCCCTAAAAATTTCTGGCGCAAGCAATTATCTTCATAAGTCACATGCTTAGTGAAAGGAAGTCCACCTGTGGGCAATCTACCGTAAGTGTCACATGGCCTCAGTATATACACACCTTTTCTGGAAGACCACAGAGGCTGCAACACCATTTAGCAACAGTCACCACTGACCCACCAACACTATGAAGACCAAGTTGTTGAGAAGTACAAATCAGGGTTGGGTTATAAAAAAAAATATCCCAATCTCTAATGATCCCCTGGAGCACCATCAAATCCATTATCATCAAATGGAAAGAACATGGTACCACAACAAACCTGCCAAGAATGGGCTGCCCACCAAAGCCCGGGCAAGGACGGTATTAATCAGAGAGACAGCACAGAGGTCAAAGGTAACTCTGAAGGAGCTGCAAAGTTCACAAACAGAGACTTGACTATCTGTAAATACGACCACAATAAGCCGTACGCTCTATAGAGGTGGCCCTTATGGAAGAGCAGGCAGAAAAAAGCCTTTACTTACAAACAAAAATTGTAAGGCTCATTTTAGGTTTGTCAAAAAGTGAAATTCCAGATTGAGAAGTAGCAAAACACAAAAAATTCCAAGGGGCTCAATACTTGCAAGCCACTATAGGTGGATAAGTGATAAAGAGGCTGTCCAGTAAAAACAAGTTAAGTTACCACTAAATCTAAAGCATAAAGCTACTTTAGACAGTCGATGTACTCATCGACTGCCCAATAGACTGCACACGGGCACACACTGATGTCCAATGTCGGTCACTGTGTCAGTGTATCACAGCATGCCCTACTGTCGTACACAAATCGTTGCTATTTTCATTGGCACATAGCTCCTGAACCTGCATATGCTACAGATGAGCGCACGGGGCTGCACCAACCATAGTCAAAATTCCAGTCGGAAGATTATGGATGGCATCACAGCACAACTTAGTTGCAGTAAAAGTTTAATTGATCTGTCAGCATGTTAAGGGTACCTTCCTTTACAAGATGTCCTCCCAGACCTTGATCACAGCCTATTAGGAGCAGTGTGGAGGACGCTCAATGGTGAGGCTGACTGCATGCTCAGTTTGAGGATGGAACTGGCACCTTCATTCCTCAGATCGAAGGGTTTGTTACAACCCAGTCTAGATAATTCTCTGTAAGCTAAGTAGCCCCTAGGATGATACACATTACATAGCCTTTTGGATGTATATTAATACCGTAGTCTGTCTCCGAAAGAAAGCTGAGATCATGAAATGTACAGTCTGTTAGCACGAGACTGAAAAAGGTTGCAAAATTGTATGATAATGTAAAACTAAACTGATCACAATTTCAGTCCAATTACATCTGTATATGCTCTCAAAATCTAGCAATAACATTTGCCTGTTCCAGGAAGCCTATGTGATGGCAGGGGTGGCCAGCCCTTACGTGTGCCGCCTGCTGGGGATCTGTCTGACCACCACAGTACAACTGGTTACTCAGCTCATGCCATATGGTTGTCTGCTGGAATATGTACGGGAGAACAAGGATCGTATTCACTCCAGAGATCTTCTCAACTGGTGTGTCCAAATTGCCAAGGTATGCTATAAAAAGCTTAAGCTAAAGCAAAGCAGGAAATTACAGTTTTAATATGGCGTACTATCACACAAATGTGCCACTGACTTTAATACACACCGCAAATACCTACATATATTACAATATTTATTATACTAATGCAAAAGGAATTATATCTACCCTATACAACGTATTACCATATACATGGAGAAATTCCCTTTATATTGAAAAGATAAATGGGAAGAAGACATGGGACCCACAGAAACTGAATAATGGTTGGAAACTCTACAACAAATTTCAAAAATGTCATAAGTAGAGACACAAATGTTCTCACATATATTCATGTGAGAACAAACCTGGGAAACACTCAACAAACCTGGGAAACACACATTCGCCAGAAGACTCGCTACACTCGTCAGGAGGGCGTTAAACTAGAAGAAGAGGGGACGGGAAGAAAAACATTAGACTCGAACAAAGACGACCCAGGAAAACATACTCAGAAGGGAGGTAAGAACATTTCTAAAACAATCCACAGTGAGGAGATTGGAACAAAACAAAATCCTCTAAACTGCATGCTCGCAAACGCCAGAAGCCTGACAAACAAGATGGAAGAACTAGAAGCAGAAATATCTACAGGTAACTTTGACATAGAGGGAATAACCGAGACATGGTTAGATGAAAGCTATGACTGGGCAGTTAACTTACAGGGTTACAGTCTGTTTAGAAAGGATCGTAAAAATCGGAGAGGAGGAGGGGTTTGTCTCTATGTAAAGTCTTGTCTAAAGTCCACTTTAAGGGAGGATATTAGCGAAGGGAATGAGGATGTCGAGTCCATATGGGTTGAAATTCATGGAGGGAAAAATGGTAACAAAATTCTCATTGGGGTCTGTTACAAACCCCCAAATATAACAGAAAGCATGGAAAGTCTACTTCTAAAGCAGATAGATGAAGCTGCAACCCATAATGAGGTCCTGGTTATGGGGGACTTTAACTACCCGGATATTAACTGGGAAACAGAAACCTGTGAAACCCATAAAGGCAACAGGTTTCTGCTAATAACCAAGAAAAATTATCTTTCACAATTGGTGCAGAATCCAACCAGAGGAGCAGCACTTTTAGACCTAATACTATCTAATAGACCTGACAGAATAACAAATCTGCAGGTGGTTGGGCATTTAGGAAATAGCGACCACAATATTGTGCAGTTTCACCTGTCTTTCACTAGGGGGACTTGTCAGGGAGTCACAAAAACATTGAACTTTAGGAAGGCAAAGTTTGAACAGCTTAGAGATGCCCTTAATCTGGTAGACTGGGACAATATCCTCAGAAATGAGAATACAGATAATAAATGGGAAATGTTTAAGAACATCCTAAATAGGCAGTGTAAGCGGTTTATACCTTGTGGGAATAAAAGGACTAGAAATAGGAAAAACCCAATGTGGCTAAACAAAGAAGTAAGACAGGCAATTAACAGTAAAAAGAAAGCATTTGCACTACTAAAGCAGGATGGCACCATTGAAGCTCTAAAAAACTATAGGGAGAAAAATACTTTATCTAAAAAACTAATTAAAGCTGCCAAAAAGGAAACAGAGAAGCACATTGCTAAGGAGAGTAAAACTAATCCCAAACTGTTCTTCAACTATATCAATAGTAAAAGAATAAAAACTGAAAATGTAGGCCCCTTAAAAAATAGTGAGGAAAGAATGGTTGTAGATGACGAGGAAAAAGCTAACATATTAAACACCTTCTTCTCCACAGTATTCACGGTGGAAAATGAAATGCTAGGTGAAATCCCAAGAAACAATGAAAACCCTATATTAAAGGTCACCAATCTAACCCAAGAAGAGGTGCGAAACCGGCTAAATAAGATTAAAATAGATAAATCTCCGGGTCCGGATGGCATACACCCACGAGTACTAAGAGAACTAAGTAATGTAATAGATAAACCATTATTTCTTATTTTTAGGGACTCTATAGCGACAGGGTCTGTTCCGCAGGATTGGCGCATAGCAAATGTGGTGCCAATATTCAAAAAGGGCTCTAAAAGTGAACCTGGAAATTATAGGCCAGTAAGTCTAACCTCTATTGTTGGTAAAATATTTGAAGGGTTTCTGAGGGATGTTATTCTGGATTATCTCAATGAGAATAACTGTTTAACTCCATATCAGCATGGGTTTATGAGAAATCGCTCCTGTCAAACCAATCTAATCAGTTTTTATGAAGAGGTAAGCTATAGGCTGGACCACGGTGAGTCATTGGACGTGGTATATCTCGATTTTTCCAAAGCGTTTGATACCGTGCCGCACAAGAGGTTGGTACACAAAATGAGAATGCTTGGTCTGGGGGAAAATGTGTGTAAATGGGTTAGTAACTGGCTTAGTGATAGAAAGCAGAGGGTGGTTATAAATGGTATAGTCTCTAACTGGGTCGCTGTGACCAGTGGGGTACCGCAGGGGTCAGTATTGGGACCTGTTCTCTTCAACATATTCATTAATGATCTGGTAGAAGGTTTACACAGTAAAATATCGATATTTGCAGATGATACAAAACTATGTAAAGCAGTTAATACAAGAGAAGATAGTATTCTGCTACAGATGGATCTGGATAAGTTGGAAACTTGGGCTGAAAGGTGGCAGATGAGGTTTAACAATGATAAATGTAAGGTTATACACATGGGAAGAGGGAATCAATATCACCATTACACACTGAACGGGAAACCACTGGGTAAATCTGACAGGGAGAAGGACTTGGGGATCCTAGTTAATGATAAACTTACCTGGAGCAGCCAGTGCCAGGCAGCAGCTGCCAAGGCAAACAGGATCATGGGGTGCATTAAAAGAGGTCTGGATACACATGATGAGAGCATTATACTGCCTCTGTACAAATCCCTAGTTAGACCGCACATGGAGTACTGTGTCCAGTTTTGGGCACCGGTGCTCAGGAAGGATATAATGGAACTAGAGAGAGTACAAAGGAGGGCAACAAAATTAATAAAGGGGATGGGAGAACTACAATACCCAGATAGATTAGCGAAATTAGGATTATTTAGTCTAGAAAAAAGACGACTGAGGGGCGATCTAATAACCATGTATAAGTATATAAGGGGACAATACAAATATCTCGCTGAGGATCTGTTTATACCAAGGAAGGTGACGGGCACAAGGGGGCATTCTTTGCGTCTGGAGGAGAGAAGGTTTTTCCACCAACATAGAAGAGGATTCTTTACTGTTAGGGCAGTGAGAATCTGGAATTGCTTGCCTGAGGAGGTGGTGATGGCGAACTCAGTCGAGGGGTTCAAGAGAGGCCTGGATGTCTTCCTGGAGCAGAACAATATTGTATCATACAATTATTAGGTTCTGTAGAAGGACGTAGATCTGGGTATTTATTATGATGGAATATAGGCTGAACTGGATGGACAAATGTCTTTTTTCGGCCTTACTAACTATGTTACTATGTTACTATGTTACTATGTTGCACAGCGTACATGGGACTCCAGAGTTCATCAACAAAATTGGAGTTATTCTTCCTCATGTCTTCATTGTAAGACCTATTTTTCTGACTCAATTCACATGATGTGGCGATGTCAGAGTCTGGTGAAATCTTGCCCGAAAGTGCTAGGTGGTGCTCAGATATTGTTAGAGTCCCTGCGGATACATGTTTCGCGGCTGTTAGACGCAACACAAGCGGGGATTGCCTAACAAACAACAAACAGGAAATCTCCGAATGTGTTGAGGCTGTCTAGCAGCCGAGAAACATGCAGCCGTAGGGACTCGAACATAATATCCAAGCACCCCCTAGATACTTGGATAACATGATAACCGAGCCCCCTCGCTCATCACTAATAATAAGGCCTTGTGCTGTATCTCTAACCTTGTAACACAACAGTAATGAATGTTACATTTTATATGTCAGGGTTATATACTGGAAGAAGCAACGACTTGTGCTTTAAAATGAACTAATACATTTTGGATCTGAATATGTGAACATGTTATTTTCACAGTAATACTAAATGATTTCTATACTTGTACGAGATTTGTAATATGATAAGTGTGACTTGCACTATATGATAAATTCTACTATGGTGCACTGCAATTCACTTATACTTTTATTTTTTAATACTTGTGTAAAAATACAACTGTAATAAGCTGGAAGGCTTAAAGAAGACCTGCCATGTGCTATAAATACAGTACAGACCAAAAGTTTGGACACACCTTCTCATTTAAAGATTTGTCTGTATTTTCATGACTATGAAAATGATACATTCACACTGAAGGCATCAAAACTATGAATGAACACATGTGGAATTATACAATAACAAAAAAATGTGTGAAACAACTGAAAATATGTCTTATATTCTAGGTTCCTCAAAGTAGCCACCTTTTGCTTTGATGACTGCTTTGTACACTCTTGGCATTCTCTTGATGAGCTTCAAGAGGTAGTCACAGGAAATGGTCTTCCAACAATCTTGAAGGAGTTCCCAGAGATGCTTAGCACTTGTTGGCCCTTTTGCCTTCAATCTGCGGTCCAGCTCACCCCAAACCATCTCGATTGGTCATCTGGCGTAGCACCCCATCACTCTCTTTCTTGGTCAAATAGCCCTTACACAGCCTGGAGGTGTGTTTGGGGTCATTGTCCTGTTGAAAAATAAATGATAGTCCAACTAAACGCAAACCGGATGGAATAGCATGCCGCTGCAAGATGCTGTGGTAGCCATGCTGGTTCAGTATGCCTTCAATTTTGAATAAATCCCCAACAGTGTCACCAGCAAAGCACCCCCACACCATCACACCTCCTCTTCCATGCTTCACGGTGGGAACCAGGCATGTAGAGTCCATTCGTCCACCTTTTCTGCATCGCACAAAGACACGGTGGTTGGACTCATCAGACCAAAGCACAGATTTCCACTGGTCTAATGTTCATACCTTGTGTTCTTTAGCTCAAACAAGTCTCTTCTGCTTGTTGCCTGTCCTTAGCAGTGGTTTCCTAGCAGTTATTTTACCATGAAGCCCTGCTGCACAAATTCTTCTCTTAACAGTTGTTGTAGAGATGTGTCTGCTGCTGGAACTCTGTGTGGCATTGACCTGGTCTCTAATCTGAGCTGCTGTTAACCTGCGATTTCTGAGGCTAGTGACTTGGATAAACTTATCCTCAGAAGCAGAGGTGACTCTTGGTCTTCCTTTCCTGGGGCGGTCCTCATCTGAGCCAGTTTCTTTGTAGCGCTTGATGGTTTTTGCCACTGTACTTGGGGACACTTTCAAAGTTTTCCCAATTTTTCAACTGACTGATCTGATCATTTCTTAACCCCTTCCCGACCCATGACGCCACGTAGGCGTCATGAAAGTCGGTGCCAATCCGACCCATGACGCCTATGCGGCGTCATGGAAAGATCGCGTCCCTGCAGGCCGGGTGAAAGGGTTAACTCCCATTTCACCCGATCTGCAGGGACAGGGGGAGTGGTAGTTTAGCCCAGGGGGGGTGGCTTCACCCCCTCGTGGCTACGATCGCTCTGATTGGCTGTTGAAAGTGAAACTGCCAATCAGAGCGATTTGTAATATTTCACCTATTATAACGGGTGAAATATTACAATCCAGCCATGGCCGATGCTGAAATATCATCGGCCATGGCTGGAAATACTAATGTGCCCCCACCCCACCCCACCGATCGCCCCCGCAGCCCCCCGATCTGGCCGGTACACTGCTCCGGCTCCCCTCCGTCCAGTGCTCCGCTCCCCCCCGTGCTCTTGTCCGCTCCCCCCGTGCTCCAATCACCCCCCCGTGCTCCAATCACCCCCCTGCACTCCGATCCACACCCCCCGGTGCTCCGTTCCACCCCCCCGTGCTCCATTCCAGCCCCCCCGTGCTCCGTTCCAGCCCCCCCGTGCTCCGTTCCACCCCTCCCGCGCTCCGATCCCCCCCCCCGTGCTCCGATCCCCCCCCCCGTGCTCCGATCCCCCCCCCCGTGCTCCGATCCCCCCCCGCCGTGCTCCGATCCCCCCCCCCGTGGTCCCCCCCCACCCCATCATACTTACCGATCCAGCCGGGGTCCCGTCCGTCTTCTCCCTGGGCGCCGCCATCTTCCAAAATGGCGGGCGCATGTGCAGTGCGCCCGCCGAATCTGCCGGCCGGCAGATTCGTTCCAAAGTGCATTTTGATCACTGAGATATAATCTATCTCAGTGATCAAAATAAAAAAAATAATAAATGACCCCCCCCCTTTGTCACCCCCATAGGTAGGGACAATAAAAAAATAAAGAAATTTTTTTTTTCCACTAATGTTAGAATAGGGTTAGGGTTAGGGGTAGGGTTAGGGGTAGGGTTAGGGGTAGGGTTAGGGTTAGGGCTAGGGTTAGGGGTAGGGTTAGGGGTAGGGTTAGGGCTAGGGTTAGGGCTAGGGTTAGGGTTTCGCTATGTGCACACGTATTCTGGTCCTCTGCGGATTTTTCCGCTGCGGATTTGATAAATCCGCAGTGCTAAACCGCTGCGGATTTATGGCGGATTTACCGCGTTTTTTTCTGCGCATTTCACTGCGGTTTTACAACTGTGATTTTCTATTGGAGCAGTTGTAAAACCGCTGCGGAATCCGCACAAAAGAAGTGACATGCTGCGGAATGTAAACCGCTGCGTTTCCGTGCAGTTTTTCCGCAGCATGTGTACAGCGATTTTTGTTTCCCGTAGGTTTACATTGAACTGTAAACTCATGGGAAACTGCTGCGGATCCGCAGCGTTTTCCGCAGCGTGTGCACATACCTTTAGAATTAGGCTATGTGCACACGGTGCGGATTTGGCTGCGGATTCGCAGCAGTGTTCCATCAGGTTTACAGTACCATGTAAACATATGAAAAACCAAATCCGCTGTGCCCATGGTGCGGAAAATACCGCGCGGAAACGCTGCGTTGTATTTTCCGCAGCATGTCAATTCTTTCTGCGGATTCCGCAGCGTTTTACACCTGTTCCTCAATAGGAATCCGCAGGTGAAATCCGCACAAAAAACACTGGAAATCCGCGGAAAATCCGCAGGTAAAACGCAGTGCCTTTTACCCGCGGATTTTTCAAAAATGGTGCGGAAATATCTCACACGAATCCGCAACGTGGGCACATAGCCTTAGGGTTAGGGTTGGAATTAGGGTTGTGGTTAGGGTTAGGGGTGTGTTGGGGTTAGGATTGTGGTTAAAGGTATGTTGCGGTTAGGGTTGTGATTAGGGTTATGGCTACAGTTGGGATTAGAGTTAGGGGTGTGTTGGGGTTAGTGTTGGAGGTAGAATTGAGGGGTTACCACTGTTTAGGCACATCAGGGGTCTCCAAACGCAACATGGCGCCACCATTGATTCCAGCCAATCTCGTATTCAAAAAGTCAAATGGTGCTCCCTCACTTCTGAGCCCCGACGTGTGCCCAAACAGTGGTTTACCCCCACATATGGGGTACCAGCATACTCAGGACAAACTGCGCAACAATTACTGGGGTCCAATTTCTCCTGTTACCCTTGTGAATCTAAAAAAATGCTTGCTAAAACATAATTTTTGAGGAAAGAAAAATTATTTTTTATTTTCACGGCTCTGCGTTGTAAACGACTGTGAAGCACTTGGGGGTTCAAAGTGCTCACCACATATCTAGATAAGTTCCTTGGGGGGTCTAGTTTCTAAAATGGGGTCACTTGTGGGGGTTTCTACTGTTTAGGCACACCAGGGGCTCTGCAAACGCAACGTGACACCCGTAGACCATTCCATCAAAGTCTGCATTTCAAAAGTCACTACTTCCCTTCTGAGCCCCGACGTGTGCCCAAACAGTGGTTTACCCCCACTCATGGGGTATCAGCGTATTCAGGAGAAGCTGGACAACAACTTTTGGGGTCCAATTTCTCCTGTAACCCTTGGGAAAATAAAAAATTCTGGGCTAAATAATTATTTTTGAGGAAAGAAAACGTATTTATTATTTTCACGGCTCTGCATTATAAACTTCTATGAAGCGCTTGGGGGTTCAAAGTGCTCACCACACATCTAGATAAGTTCCTTTCGGGGTCTAGTTTCCAAAATGGGGTCACTTGTGGGGGGTTTCTACTGTTAAGCCACATCAGGGGCTCTGCAAACGCAACGTGACGCCCACAGAGCATTCTATCAAAGTCTGCATTTCAAAACGTCACTACTTCACTTCCGAGCCTCGGCATGTGCCCAAACAGTGGTTTACCCCCACATATGGGGTATCAGCGTACTCAGGAGAAACTGGACAACAACTTTTGGGGTCCAATTTCTTCTGTAACCCTTGGGAAAATAAAAAATTCTGGGCTAAATAATTATTTTTGAGGAAAGAAAACGTATTTATTATTTTCACGGCTCTGCATTATAAACTTCTATGAAGCACTTGGGGGTTCAAAGTGCTCACCACACATCTAGATAAGTTCCTTTGGGGGTCTAGTTTCCAAAATGGGGTCACTTGTGGGGGGTTTCTACTGTTAAGCCACATCAGGGGCTCTGCAAACGCAACGTGACGCCCACAGAGCATTCCATCAAAGTCTGCATTTCAAAACGTCACTACTTCACTTCCGAGCCCCGGCATGTGCCCAAACAGTGATTTACCCCCACATATGGGGTATCAGCGTACTCAGGAGGAACTGGACAACAACTTTTGGGGTCAAATTTCTCCTGTTACCCTTGGGAAAATAAAAAATTGCAGGCTAAAAGATCATTTTTGAGAAAATAATTTTTTTTTTTTATTTTCATGGCTCTGCGTTATAAACTTCTGTGAAGCACTTGGGGGTTCAAAGTCCTCACCACACATCTAGATTAGTTCCTTTGGGGGTCTAGTTTCCAAAATGGTGTCATTTCTGGGGGATCTCCAATGTTTAGGCACACAGGGGCTCTCCAAACGTGACATGGTGTCCGCTAATGATTGGAGCTAATTTTCCATTTAAAAAGCCAAATTGCGTGCCATCCCTTCTGAGCCCTGCCGTGCGCCCAAACAGTGGTTTACCCCCACATATGGGGTATCAGCATACTCAGGACAAACTGGACAACAATATTTGGGGTCCAATTTCTCCTATTATCCTTGGCAAAATAGGAAATTCCAGGCTAAAAAATCATTTTTGAGGAAAGAAAAATTATTTTTTATTTTCATGGCTCTGCGTTATAAACTTCTGTGAAGCACCTGGGGGTTTAAAGTGCTCAATATGCATCTAGATAAGTTCCTTGGGGGGTCTAGTTTCCAAAATGGGGTCACTTGTGGGGGAACTCCAATGTTTAGGCACACAGGGGCTCTCCAAACGCGACATGGTGTCCGCTAACAATTGGAGCTAATTTTCCATTCAAAAAGTCAAATGGCGCGCCTTCCCTTCCGAGCCCTGCCGAGTGCGCAAACAGTGGTTTACCCCCACATATGAGGTATCGGCGTACTCGGGAGAAATTGCCCAACAAATTTTATGATCCATTTTATCCTACTGCCCATGTGAAAATGAAAAAATTGAGGCGAAAATAATTTTTTTGTGAAAAAAAAGTACTTTTTCATTTTTACAGATCAATTTGTGAAGCACCTGAGGGTTTAAAGTGCTCACTAGGCATCTAAATAAGTTCCTTGGGGGGTCTAGTTTCCAAAATGGGGTCACTTGTGGGGGAGCGCCAATGTTTAGGCACACAGGAGCTATCCAAACGCGACATGGTGTCCGCTAACGATGGAAATAATTTTTCATTCAAAAAGTCAAATGGCGCTCCTTCCCTTCCGAGCCTTACCATGTGCCCAAACAGTGGTTTACCCCCACATGTGAGGTATTGGTGTACTCAGGAGAAATTGCCCAACACATTTTAGGATCCATTTTATCCTGTTGCCCATGTGAAAATGAAAAAATTGAGGCTAAAAGAATTTTTTTGTGAAAAAAAAGTACTTTTTCATTTTTACGGATCAATTTGTGAAGCACCTGGGGGTTCAAAGTGCTCACTATGCATCTAGATAAGTTCCTTGGGATGTCTAGTTTCCAAAATGGGGTCACTTGTGGGGGAGCTCCAATTTTTAGGCACACGGGGGCTTTCCAAACGTGACATGGTGTCCGCTAAAGAGTGGAGCCAATTTTTGATTCAAAAAGTCAAATGGCGCTCCTTCCCTTCCAAGCCCTGCCGTGCGCCCAAACAGTGGTTTACCCCCACATATGAGGTATCAGCGTACTCAGGACAAATTGGACAACAACTTTCGTGGTTCAGTTTCTCCTTTTACCATTGGGAAAATAAAAAAATTGTTGCTAAAAGATAATTTTTGTGACTAAAAAGTTAAATGTTCATTTTTTCCTTCCATGTTGCTTCTGCTGCTGTGAAGCACCTGAAGGGTTAATAAACTTCTTGAATGTGGTTTTGAGTACCTTGAGGGGTGCAGTTTTTAGAATGGTGTCACTTTTGGGTATTTTCAGCCATATAGACCCCTCAAACTGACTTCAAATGTGAGGTGGTCCCTAAAAAAAATGGTTTTGTAAATTTCGTTGTAAAAATGACAAATCGCTGGTCAAATTTTAACCCTTATAACTTCCTAACAAAAAAAAATTTTGTTTCCAAAATTGTGCTGATGTAAAGTAAACATGTGGGAAATGTTATTTATTAACTATTTTGTGTCACATATCTCTCTGGTTTAACAGAATAAAAATTCAAAATGTGAAAATTGCAAAATTTTCAAAATTTTCGCCAAATTTCCGTTTTTATCACAAATAAACGCAGAATTTATTGACCTAAATTTACCACTAACATGAAGCCCAATATGTCACGAAAAAACAATCTCAGAACCGCTAGGAGCCATTGAAGCGTTCCTGAGTTATTACCTCATAAAGGGACACTGGTCAGAATTGCAAAAAACGGCAAGGTCTTTAAGGTCAAAATAGGCTGGGTCATGAAGGGGTTAAAGTAATGATGACCACTTGTTTTTCTTTACTTAGCTGCTTTTTTCTTGCCATAATACAAATTCTAACAGTCTATTCAGGACTATCAGCTGTGTATCCACCAGACTTCTGCTCAACACAACTGATGGTCCCAACCCCATTTATAAGGCAAGAAATCCCACTTATTAAACCTGACAGGGCACACCTGTGAAGTGAAAACCATTCCCAGTGACTACCTCTTGAAGCTCATCAATAAAATGCCAAGAGTGTGCAAAGCAGTCATCAAAGCAAAAGGTGGCTACTTTGAAGAACCTAGAATATAAGACATATTTTCAGTTGTTTCACACTTTTTTGCTAAGTACTGTATATAATTCCACATGTGTTAATTCATAGTTTTGATGCCTTCAGTGTGAATGTACAATTTTCATAGTCATAAAAATACAGAAAAATCTTTACATGAGGTGTGTCCAAACTTTTGGTCTGTACTGTATATAGTTTTCTGGTGTAAGTGTCTCTTTCTTTTCTTTTCTGGTATTGTTTCTGTGCTTCTCCATTTCTGAGAGATGGCCTCTTCCCTGTATATAAATCTTATGTCTTTCTTTTTTAGCTATGTAAGTATGGTTCTCAATAAGGTGTCCACAGAGAAGACACAGCTGTCTATAAAGACTAGGTGTACATGTAGGGAAGAGAGGGCCAGATTATAGGAATGGAGAGGATCAGGAACAGAATTAAAACAGCCCCAGATTTAGGAGATTAGAGGCATTTATGCCAAGTAAAAGAATATATGTATGGAAAGTGACAGGTCCTTTTTAGAGGGGTGGGAGGACATGGTTTCATTTTTTACGTTTTCTTCTTTCTGAAAATCAATAAAAATGACTTGATTAAAAATATATATTTTTGCTCGTCACAGGGGATGACATATCTAGAAGACATCCGTTTAGTGCACAGGGATCTGGCTGCAAGGAATGTCTTGGTGAGAAACCCAACTCATGTAAAAATCACAGATTTTGGGCTTGCAAGGTTGCTGGATGTGGATGAAACGGAGTATCACGCAGATGGGGGAAAGGTAACAAGCTGTGATGTCCCATATCTTGATGAAATCTGTTTTGAGAATTGGGCTTAGAGCACAACAGTCATCAAACAAAAACTGCATGCTCCGGGCTCAAAAAATATTTATGAGAATACGATTGATCAACATACCCAGTAAATTAAGTATCAAAGGTCCCGTAGCATGTGTTATATGGAGATTTTACTGCAGATTTTGTTGCTTATTTGTAACACATTTCACCCTCTTTCCATTGACAAGAGTGGCGCTGCAGCTAGAAGAAATCTGTATTTCTAATTTCATACCAGCACTTTACCCTTTTGTATTCTATGCACATGGCTTGTTTTTGACTGTTCACCACCCACTTTTCAATGTTAAAGTCACTGATGGCACCAGAGAATATCAGGCACCAGAGAAATCCAGCAATGGGCTTATTTATGTTCCTTTTGGTTCTCTAGGTTCCCATTAAATGGATGGCTTTGGAATCTATTCTGCATCGGAGGTTCACCCATCAGAGTGATGTATGGAGCTATGGTGAGTAGAGTCATCTTGATCAATATACAGGAGCCCTACAAACAAGGTTACAAGCATATCATCATCTATCTCTTTTACATTATAGGAGTTACTGTGTGGGAGCTGATGACCTTTGGGGCTAAGCCTTATGATGGGATCCCAGCAAGAGAGATTCCAGATCTCCTAGAGAAAGGGGAAAGACTCCCTCAACCTCCTGTGTGTACCATAGATGTATATATGATCATGGTGAAGTGTAAGTTATGGTGGTCTCCAACTTGCAAACTCTTAATTCCTAATAATATATATATAGAATATAATACTGTACAATATTCTATTCTGACACCCTATCCTTTCTCACCAGGTTGGATGATTGACTCAGAGTCTCGACCCAAGTTTCGGGAGCTAGTCACAGAGTTTTCCCGCATGGCTCGAGATCCAAGCCGCTTTGTGGTCATTGAGGTATATACATAAGGGTGTGCTTAAAATAACATGTTGCAAGGTCACTCTGGGTCAACTAGAGCCTTCTAACTTATAGTGACTTGCAGGATGAAGAACTCATGGCCCAGTCCAGCCCTTTGACTACTCAGTTCTACAGTAGTCTGTTGCAAGATGCGGCCATGGAGAATTTGGTGGATGCCGAGGAGTACCTGGTTCCTCACCAGGGATTTTTTGGATGTGATGATACAACAGTAGAACATCGCAGTCGAATATCTTCTACCCAGGTATGAGGGCACGTTTTAACCTACATTATATAAGTATGCAAATCCTTCTTTTCAGTGTAGAGTTCATCTACTGAAGAATTTACTGTGCAAACTGTAGTAACCAAATAAAGATGCCTGTTAAAGTTGGTCAGTTTTGTGTGTTGGAGGCAGACTGAAAGAATTGGCACATTGGACTTCAACCTACCTGACATTGCCTGTTAAAATAAATTTGAGGTGAATGAATGTTCAGCTATGTGATGTTTGTCATGCCCATACACGAGAAACTTGAACATTTGCCCAGCAGCTCCCCAACTAATCCATAATGATCAAGCATTTATGTGTTTTAAGCCCTGGCAGTGGCTCATCACCACTGAGAACAAAGGATTGGAAAATTAACTTTATAAACTACTTGATCCTTCATCATCAGGAGACCACCTTGCCTTGCACGTCAGATGGTTATCTGTTCCCATTTAGGCACATAAAGAGGTCTAAAGAAACATGGGATAATAAAATATCAGTGGATAAGTCTCAGCTTTAAGCACCTTTCAATGAAAAGCAATAGGAGCATGTGATTTCAAAAGCTAATTCCAAAATATCAAAGTCTTTAAAAAAAAAATCTGTTAAAGGGAACCTGTCACCGGTTTTCGGCTGCAATATTGGATTGAAGTTTATTCTCTGTCCTCCGTAGTACACGCCTGCACAAGGCAATCTTGCCTTGCGCAGGCGTGTGCTACAGAGGACAGAGAATGAACTTCAATCCAATATTGCGGCCAGCATGCAGCCAGCGGGTAAAGAAAGGGTGAATCAAACACCCGAAAACTCCGCCCATATGACCGAAAACCAGTCCTGCCAAATTAAGGTGACAGGTTCCCTTTAATGAAATGCTGCGTCGCATAAACGGAAGTTCTTCACTTTGTATTCCATGTTTTCTCACCAGAGTCAAGCAGAGACACAGATAGACCAAATATTGATGGATGATACTGGCCATGCTGAAACTCTTTTGTCTCGAACTTTATCACACACGTCAGAAGCCAGTGTGTCCGATGATCTGAGTGAAGGGGACTATGTGTTTGATCCTCCACACCCCAAAGAAAACAGCCTTAGACACAGGTATTGTGAAGACCCCACATTTCTCGGAATAAGGGACACAGTGGATGGAAGAGGACTGGAGACAGATGGCCTCATTTCACCAGGATCTCCTGTATACCCTCCAGGTACTAGCTGTAAAGCAGTTATCAAATCTTGATAGTAACTTTCAGGGCTGTTACTTCCTCTGTAAATCATTTTTCAAGGCTCAGTATATGATCCAAACAGTAAGGCAAACTGGTCTGTCCAGATTAGGTAAAAAGCATCTGCTTTGTTTTCCAAGCACGTTGTATTGTGCAATACCAAATACAGTCAATGAACAAAAGTGGCATTTTTTAGGGAAAAAAAAAGCTGATCCTTTTTGTAAACTTGTAACCCCTAAAGTGGTTGTCATTTATATTAGCCATGCATAAATGCTGGAGAATTCATTCTCAATTATTGAATAATAAAGAAAATCTAAGCAGCAAGAGATGTGCCATGAGATAAAGATTTTCGGTTACTAGAATTAGGTTTAGATTAAACCACCTGAAACCAGATGATTGTTTGGTGGGCTCAGATTCTACAGCTTAACTACCTGAAGTATATGGATTTTTATCATCAATGCGACTATATCCATAGATGCAAAAAGTGACCCAAGAATGCAGAACGGAACATGTAATGCCCACAGCAGGTTCAAAGAATCATACAGAAAGGCATGATGTCCATAATAATATAAAGTGCATGTACCTAATATATAGTGATTCTTGTATGTAGTGCATCAGTATAAACAGTTAATCCCTTAATCACTATATGCCTCTGTGCGCATAATCCAAAGTAGTAAGAATGAGTAAGCAGGATAATTACCCATAAGTGTAGAAGTCCCGTCTGGACACCCTGGTCACCTTACCCCAACGGGCATTTCGTGTCCAAATGTTACCACTTCCCTGATTACATGCACTTTATATTATTATGGACATCATGCCTTTCTGTATGATTCTTTGAACCTGCAGTGGGCATTACAAGACCCGTTCTGTATTCTTGGGTCACTTTTTGCATCTATGGATATAGTCGCATTGATGATAAAATCATTATACCGTATATACTCGAGTATAAGCCGAGATTTTCAGCCCATTTTTTGGGGTTGAAAGTCCTCCTCTCGGCTTATACTGGAGTCATACCCAGGGGTTGGCAGGGGAGGGGGAGTGGGGGCTGTCTAATAATACTCACCTGCTCCCGGCGCGGTCCCTGCACGTCCCTGGTTCTCCCAGTGCCTCAGCTTCTTCCTGTACCCATAGGGGTGGAGACGCATATTCATTACTGTAATGAGCGGTACCATGTGACCACCCAATACAGGAAGAAGCTGCGGCGCTGGGGAACCAGGGACTGCACTGCGCCAGGAGCAAGTGAGTATAATGGGGTGGGGGAGCGCAGCGCTGCGCGATATTCACCTCTCCTCGTTCCAGCCGCCGCTCCGTCTTCAGCGTCTTCTGCAGTGACCTGGTTAGGCTATGTTCACACGTATAATGGTCCACTGAAGATTTTTCCGCAGCGGATTTGATAAATCTGCAGGGCAAAAACGCTGTGTTTTTGCCCTGCAGATTTATTGCGGATAACCACGTTTTTTCTGTGGATTTCACTGCGGTTTTACAACTGCGGTTTTCTATAGGAGCAGCTGTAAAACCGCTGCGGAATCCGCAGAAAGAAGTGACATGCTGCGAAATGTAAACCGCTGCGTTTCCGCACGTTTTTTTCCACAGCATGTGCACAACGTTTTTTGTTTCCCATAGGTTTACATTGTAATGTAAACTCATGGGAAACTGCTGCGGACCCGCAGCATTTTTCGCATCGTGTGCACATACCCTTAGTGCGCGCCCTCTGCCTGATCGTCAGTGCAAAAGACGCTGAAGACGGAGCGGCGGCCGGAAAGAGGAAAAGTGAATATTTAAAGTGCCGGGGGCCTGAGCGACGAGAGGTGAGTATGTGATTTTTTTTTTATTGCAACAACAGCAAATGGGGCATAATAGTCTATGGAGCATCTTATGGGGCCATAATCAATTTCGTGCAGCACTATATGGGGCAAGTGTCTGTATGGAGCATCTTATGGGGTCATAATTAACGTTTGTGCAGCACTATATGGGGCAAATATCTTTATGGATCATCTAATGGGGCCATAACGTTTGTGCAGCAGTATATGGGTTAAATATCTTTATGGAGCATCTTATAATAATAATAATAATCTTTATTTTTATATAGCGCTAACATATTCCGCAGCGCTTTACAGTTTGCACACATTACCACCGCTGTCCCCGATGGGGCTCACAATCTAAATTCCCTATCAGTATGTCTTTGGAATGTGGGAGGAAACCGGAGTACCCGGAGGAAACCCACGCAAACACGGAGAGAACATACAAACTCTTTGCAGATGTTGTCCTGAGTGGGATTAGAACCCAGGACTCCAGCGCTGCAAGGCTGCTGTGCTAACCACTGCGCCACCGTGCTGCCCTTATGGTGCCATGTGCAGCATTATATGGGGCAAATATCTTTATGGGGCCATAATCAACGTTTGTGCAGCACTATATGGGGCAAATATCTTCATGGAGCATCTTATGGGGCCATAACGTTTGTGTAGCATTATATTGGGTAAATATCTCTATGGAGCATCTTATGGGGCCATTATTATACTTTATGCAGGATTATATAGGGCTTATTTTGTATGGAGCATCTTATGGGGCCATCATAAACTTTATGGAGCATAATATGGGGCTCCTGATTCAATATGGATATTCAAAAACGCTTAAACTACTGATGTCTCAATTAATTTTACTTTTATTGGAATCTATTTTTACTTTTGACATTTACCGGTAGCTGCTGCATTTCCCACCCTAGGCTTATACTCGAGTCATTAAGTTTTCCCAGTTTTTTGTGGCAAAATTAGGGGTCTTGGCTTATACTTGGGTCGGCTTATACGAGAATATATACGGTACTTTAATTTTTGGAACATTGTGGAATTTTAATGTGTAAACTAGTATTTGATTGTTCAAATAAATATTGTTATTTTTGTAACTTATTGGCAACTTTTTGGACTCTTTTTCTCCTGTGATGATATTGTGGATGAGTCACCATTAGATATATGTATCTGGGAATTTATGACTGGTATTTTGCTATTGTAGCTTAACTACCTGCTAATATTGGCAGGTTCTAATCTCTCATGATCTAATTATCATATAGCGCAGAAAGATTCATTAAAACATAACTTATTAATATTATTATTATAAAATCCCAAATAATGCCCGGTCAGATAAGGACAAATCCTTGGCCACAATAGGGCCTCCTATATTCTGAACAGATTAAGCAAGGTAAACCTAGGACTACATTAAGGCCTAATATATCCTAGACAGAAATTAGCAGGGCAAAAAAAAGTTTTAAGTGCTATAGTGCATAAACATGTGAATAAAAAAGTGTGGATCTCACCCATTTGAGACATAGGGATGTCACATTCAAAGGGATTTCATCATTAGCTTTAGGCAGTTCGTCCAGTCTATCTGCCCTGTCGTGCCCTCTACATGTGCTCCTGCCCTAACATGGGCAGTACCCAAGTGTATGAAGTATGTCCCAGAAAAAAATTCCTCACAACACGTTTATTTTCTCAATAATGAGATGTCATCGGGGAGTGTAGTCGTTAAGGGGAAAAAGACAAAGATAATGAGGTTTATATTGCTCATCGGTCCATAGAGCAATCGGTGCGCCTATAAAGTGTCTAGTGTTCAAATAAGAAAAAAAAAAATGAATTCCACAATCGGAATACACAGGAACTGTTTCCATTTAAATGTCCATGCTGATTTATTGGTGCTTCATAAACCATGCCACAAGTAATGGAAAATAAATGGCCTTCTAGTGTAGACAAAACAAAGTAAACAGTTCCGACAAAGTCTTTTGAGCCAGCCCTGGATATACAGGCTGGATAACATCCAGAATACTGGCTCACTCTGGAGACATCACACAAAAGGTCTTCTTACCTTCACATACACAGACCATAACAAACAGACTCCAATACACACTGTGAACCACACCCAGGGGTGTGGTATGTGGGCTGCCCACAGACCCACCCATTTCTCAGGCTGCCCGTAAAACCTGGCCCAGATGCACAAAACAAGCCTCTTAGTATTATGTGCACTAGAGCAATACTCAAGGTTTACATCACAGAGGACAACCACCTCTGTGCTACATACCTCCCATCAACTATGTGTCCGGTAGTCACCTTACAGTATTTATGAATCAGTATAGGTAGACAGCAGATCCTCAAATTCATTTTTCCTGGTGGGCCCAAGGAATCTTAGTGTATGTATATCCACAAAACATTTAGTCAAATAGGCACAGTCAGCTCAGGGACATGCATCTATATGTAACAGGAAGAAAGTCCTACTTATGCCATGGCAATAAGCTGATTACAGTGTTCCCCTGCAGTTACCCCAGTGATCAGCAGTAATCTCTGGAAAAGCCTACAGTGATGCCATAAGATATATTAAATATTACACAATATCCATCTAAATCAATGAGTTTTCAGTGTGTAATGCAGTATGGGACAGGTCCTCTAGAGCAAGGGACGCTTCTTGGATCCACTCTATACTCAGATTAACACACAAGAATCATGATCTGAAAACCCCTCTATAATAATTTTTAGTACACAAAAATGAGTTTCCTAATCTGCACAATCCCTTTACTCTACCTAAGCTTTAGCTCTGGTCTCATCTAAATTGTTTTTTTTTTCCTTTCAGAATATGTAAACCAAAAAGAACAAAGCAGAAGTCGCTCCCCTGTGAAGACACCAAGAACATCAGTGTCCACACTGGAGAGGCAGAAGGGACAGCTGTGCCGAAATGGTTTGATAAGGGATCCGAGGAGTCCGACAGCAATGGCTGCTGTGGAAAACCCAGACTATCTTCCACCTTCGGGAATGTACTTGCCGATCTCTTTTACTCAAGCCTTTGACAATCCTTATTACTGGAATCACGAACTCAAAGCAGAAAGTGAACCTAACCCTACACAGAATGGATATACCACACCAACTGCAGAAAACCCAGAGTACCTGGGACTGGATGAGGCAATCATAAGGCCTCGGGATGTGACTGCATAAATGAGTTTGGTACCACGTTACCTAGATCAAGGCAGCTGTTTTTCAGAGAGGCATCATACAAAATTATGTACAATACAGCACCTGCTGTGGTCTACACAATCACGGATGACCTATGTGCATTAGGATGATCAATCGTCAATGGCTTGATTGGATTTAGGTAGATGAGAACACTGGGGCCATTTGTGGGTTGGTAAAAACCGTGGTGTTGGCTTGTCTCTACAATCTAATAATCTGTACATTACATTACATATAGCACCTAATCTGGAGGCGGAACAGATATGGAGAGGTGCGTTTAATGCATGGCAACTAAGAAATGAACTGTGAATGCACCAGAGACACTTACAAGATGAATGTATTGACATGAACTAATTCCGGTAGATGTTTAAGATGTTCACAATTCGGTTGTAACTTGTTAAACATCTACAACAATTATTATTTTTTTTACTAAATCCTAATGTATATTCATGTAAGAGCACTAATAGAGATAGCTCTGTAGCACGCTAAATAGTTGTTAACATGGACCGTCCTTGTAAGTAGATACGTAAGCTGTTGTACAGCTTTGGTTAGCTACATTCACAGTATTTCTCATAGAAGAATAGTCCAGAGCAGCATCTTATTTGGTGTCATGGACTAAGCAGTGCCAACATGGGCCATCGGAACATTGTAGAGCACTGGGATCAATCTCAGCATTACAGCCCTTAAGGTCACACATGCGCCACATTACAGATCCGTGTATTCATTGTATAGTGCTCATAACCTGGTATGGGCCTATATTGTACCTCTGTTTGCATGGAGGTCTAGTCTCACAATGTAGCATTTAATGCAGAAAACCACACGCCCCATATGACAGAACGCAGAGTGTTTAAGGGTCCATAATAATACGGACCTGTAAAGCTATGCCCTTTAGAAATACAGAAAGGTTAACACTAACACAAGAATGTCAGATCTATGCTTTTTCCCCAAAGATCCAATTTAGTGATAACAAAATAATGAAATACTGTAAAGCCTTGGTAAGATACACTTGTGCGATCCTTCTAAGGAAGGAGAGTGTTTAAGGCAGCTGTATGTATAATCACTGATACCAGTGATCTGTATATAGGGAAAGGCGGGGGAGACACTATATATTCCCTGCTTGTCCCAGTATTTTCACGACAACCTGCTCCAATAGAGCACTGTGTTGTACACTCCTGGTGCCAAGGAACTAATTATTTGAGTTTCCGGTCTTTGTACAGGAACTTCATGATCTGGGTGATGAGGATGTATATTAACAGGGGTATAAACTAATTTTCATTACGACAATGAGTGTCTCACTAATTCTGCAGCGCTCTTACGAAAAGTTCAAAGGTTGCTTGTTCTTCTACACTAGAAGACTACATGGCATGATAAAAGCCAGCCACAACCAGCTGCCAATCTGACCTGCAATCTAGCACAGGCTAAGGTGGTGTGTGCCGATCTGGCATTAGACATGTGGTTCAGAATTATATATTGTTAATATTAAGTATCATTTCTAATGAGCAATGGTAACTATAGAAATTTCCTTGGAACAACTTTTAAAGAGGATTTCTACAACTTTTTTTTTTACAATTTTTCTATATTTTTGTATAAAAACATCTGAATAATAAAGCAGGAAGAACAAACTTGGAGTTTGAACTGAGACATGAAACAAACCGCTAAGGATTGTAAAAGTTGTAGCATTGGTTATGCTGTATCTCTAGCAGCCCATCTGTTTCAGACAACCTTGCAGTATTAATCAGATTTTTCCAACAGTTAAGAACCTCTAATCAATTTTTTATTTGCACAGGTTAACCCTATACATGTTGCTGGCAGCCTTCTGTGTAGAGCTAGTTTCGCATGTATAGGACACACGGATCATGGTCGGATCAGAAGACCCAGCCAAACCCCGGGGCCTGCTGACCGAACCTGCACTCACGGCTTCATATGTGCGCCTATGATGCAGTTACCAGGTCAGGAGACACGACCGTCAAGCCAGATCTTCTGATTCGAGCACGGTCTGTGAACACGAACTGCACCTAAGCACCCTAAAGTTTATGGATGTTATGTTTAGGTATGTTGTTAATAAGTAACAAGTCATAGTATCATATCTTTAAAAAAGTTTTTGGATTACACTTGGGAGTATAGTTTAGGCAAATGTGACAACTGATCTGGATTAAAGGAGCTGTCCAGGTGTAGGAAAACATGGCTGCTTTTTTTCACTTGAAAGCGCCACACTTGTACATGGGTTGAGTCTCATACTGCAGCGTCGTTCCATTAAAGTGAATTAGACCAGCCTCTCACATCAGCATTTCAGGGTCATGTATGGACCTTAATTTCCCAACTGACTGCAGTTCTCCTCACTACCAGCCTCATGAGAATGTAGGAAACCGATAGTTCAGGTCACAAAACTCACAATCGGTCCAGAAATGGTGATCCGGACATGGACTATGAAATGTAGTAGTATTAAGCCGGCCTTTGACAAAACTTTAATGCCACACTCAATGTCTAGCCAGCAGCGTCCTTTTTGGGAGAGAGCAGCCATTTTTTTCTGACCCTCTGCAACCCCGTTAGTAGTAAAATATGTATCAGTGGATTAAATGAATTTGGTAAACAGGTACTACTCTAAGCTTAATACCACAGCCATACTTGAGGACCAAGCTACATTATATATTTTTTTGCCAAATAGAGTGTATACCAAGTTTGATGAAGGTTTCCTACTTGCTTCTGTAAGATCCCATCTCTCTAGGCCAGTGTTCCCCAACTCCAGTCCTCAAGAGCCACTAACAGGTTGTGTTTTTAGGATTTCGTTAGTATGGCCCAGGTGATGGAATTGATGCCTGTCTAGATTATGGAGTTCTCACCTGGGCATTACTAAGGAAATCCTGAAAACATGACCCATTGGTGGCTCTTGAGGACCGAACTTGGGGAACACTGCTCTAGGCTGTTGGCTAATATATGTCAGTGAATCCAGACCTCAGAAACAACTAAGGAAATGATCCGCTAATATCATCATCATCAATCTGTCATGTAGTCACCGCCATCCTATTCCTGCCCTTCTCAAGGACTCTGCCCACTGCAGTATATAGATTGGCCCCAGCACCACCTTTACCCACAATCACTGTAAATTCAACCCTATTACAAAATACCAGAAGATGTTTTCCAAACTTTTACTATGTGAAGTGTATTGTTTTGTATGAAGTTTGTATATTTTAGATTTTATATTTGGAGAATGTGTTTTATATGTCTGCTTTGCTTTGTAGAAAATTTCTATTTTCCTCACCATGGCACATTTATAATTTCACGGAAGGCGACTACCACAACTTTAAATCTGTTTCTACTGAATTGTAAATGCTTTTAAAACACTAAAGAGACCTATACCTTAATGTTTTGAAGTCATGGGATTTTTCCTGTTATATTGGATGCACATTTCGTCAGATGATCTTAAAATATACATAACATTTTTTTTTAAATCTTAGGATGGTCTACATTCTGAGACCCTACGTATCTGCATTTTGGCTCCTTTCAGAGTATTTTGTAGGCGCACAACCTCTCGCCGCCCGGTCTCACGTGAAGCGGAATAGCCTAGACAAATAACCTGTTCCCGGTCACCAAGGTCGACCTCCATCCCCCTCCCCACTCAAAGGCAGCTCACTCTCGGCCAGAAGGAGAGCACTAGTGCTACCATCGATCCTAGAGTAATCACAATAAGATAAGCTGTACAGAAAAAAACCTGAAAAGATAGAAGAAAACCAACCACAGTTTTGAAATCAGTATGCCTATTTTAGTATGAATCAGCAGAAAAATCAAAGTAAAAAAAAATGATGTTAAAAATTATTCCCCAGTGTTATACGCTCATCTGAACAAGCCCTAAGGCCGGGGTTCTGTTACCATATGTATTAAAATGGATTTCCAAATATTGTAACTTACTGATCGCTGGGAATCAGACCGCTGGGACAGAGCCGTGTCCGAATTGAGCGGAGGGTCGAGCAGGTATGTCACCAGTGAATTCAATGTTTATGGGACTGCTGAAAAAAGCAGGAGCATTGAAATCGGCCATCTGTGGCTATCCCACAGACCATAAATGGAGTGAATGTGTACTTGCTAGATCTTCACTCCATTCAGTTGGGACTCTGCAGAACCCTATTCATGAGATCTTGGGGGTCCCAACATTTAGACTCACAACGACCAGTATCTTATCCCCTAAGCTATGGATATGGGATAATCTATCTTGGAATAAAACCCCTTTAATGGCTCTGCATACCTGGCCCTCCTAGCGCTGTCAACATTTTACTAGGATCAAAACTACTGCCAGATACCCTTTAAAAAGATTTTCCACTGATCTGATATTGATGAGCAATCCATATTCCAATAAGTGCTTAATAGCCGTACCTGGCAGCGGCCATTAAACAGTATGATGGAGCTGCGGAGTTCTACTGCCAATGATAGGATATCAATATTATTGTATTGAAAAACCCCTTTAAGGAGCTGTGACAATAAACTGAAATAAATATGTATTTCTCCATTCAATAGCAGTTCTCTTGTCGTGCACTGGGATAAGTCCATTCAGACACAATATTCCACTCTCAGACCCACAACAGAAGTGAAAACAAAATAATACAAAATCAAATATGTTGTTTATTTTCTACACTTATTGGCATAGGCATGTAACAAAGTGAGGGCCTACTACAAAGGGATCATATGAGAATAGAAAACAGGATCTTCTTCCAACTCCTCAATAAATAGCGCCTGTTCATAGGATGCATGTGCCATTGCAGCAGAGCCGTAGTCTAGTGCACGAGGCTGAGCTGCAATACCAGATGTGAACAAGAGGGGCACTGTTCTCGAATAAAACCCCTTTAAAAGTACATGCTATTTGCTACTGCAAATCAACAGTAGTATAACAGATGCGCTATTAAGGTCACACTGGCTCATGTATATAGGTACACTCCTTCCAGGTAAGTACACTTCACATTGCTACATATGTTTAGAACAGAACATGTGGATTTCATAACGAGCAGAAATTAGGACTTGCCATCTTGTACTCAGGTGATGTACTGGGTGCAGATAAAAGGAGATCACATGTCGGAGAGCACTACTTCCTGGAAAATGCACTGAAATGTTAGCATGGTGCTCAGCATAGGAGCAGCCAATACTGTAGTAATACCTACTAGTAGTAAATTGTACTATTATTGGCACTGTGGTTATACAGACACTAATATTGGGCGCAATATGAATTACAACGGTGATCACACCCTAGAGAACACAATCACAGTAAGGACATATGCTTCCTACAAGATGACACAAGGCGCTTGGCTGTTGGTGATCTTCTCCACTGGTTCACCATTCATAGCTTTTCGGATGGCTTCTATCAACTAAGCAAAAAGGAATATAAAGTTACTGCATGACTGACACAATAAAGGGGCTATGATCAACATAATCTTCTACCATTAGGACCCTCCAGATTACAAGAATGTGTGTGCGTGAGAGAGAGTGTGTGAGTGAGTGTGTGTGTGTGAGAGAGTGAGTGACTGAGTGTGTGTGTGGAAAATAAGTATTTGATACACTGCCGATTTTGCTATTTTTCCCACCTACAAAGAATGGAGAGGTCTGTAATTTTTATCGTACGCACACTTCAACTGTGAGACATAAAATCTAAAAATAAAAAAACAAAAAACCACATTGTGAGATTTTTAAATAATTCAAACACTTATTTCATGCAATAAAATGCAATTTATCACTTACCAACCAGTAAGATTAATGGCTATCACAGACGTGTTAGTTTTCTTTAAGAAGCCCTCCTACTCTGCACTCATTACCTGTATTAATGGCGCCTGTTTGAACGCATTACCTGAATAAAAGGCACCTGTCCACACAATCACACTCCAACCGCTCCACCATGGCCAAGACCAAAGAGCTGTCTAAGGACACCCGGGACGAAATTGTAGACCTGCATAAGGCTGGGATGAGCTACAGGACAATAGGCAAGAAGCTTGGTGAGAAGGCAACAACTGTTCGCACAATTATTAGAAAAATGGAAGAAACACAAGATGACAGTCAATCTTCCTCGGTCTGGGGCTCCATGCAAGATCTCGCCTCATGGTTTAAAGGATGATTTTTAGAAAGTTCTATGCTGATTCCTGACCTACATGGCAGGACCTGGTCAATGACCTGAAGACAGCTGGGACCACAGTTTCAAACATTACCATTAGTAACACTACGCAGTCATGGAATAAAATCCTGCAGGCACGCAAGGTCCCCTTGCTCACACCATCACATATTTAGGCCTGTTTGAAGTTTGCCAATAACCATCTGGATGATACAAAGGAGGCATGGGAGGAGGTCATGTGGTCAGATGAGACCAAAATAGAACTTTTTTGTATTAACTTCACTCGCTGTGTTTGGAGGAAGAAAAAGGATGAGTTCAACCCTGAGAACATTGTCCCAACTGTGAAGCATGGTGGGGAAAACCTCATACTTTGTGGGTGCTTTTCTGCAAAGGGGACAGAACGACTGACCGTATTGAAGGGAGGATGGGTGGGATCATGCATCATGAGATGTTGGACAATAACCTCCTTCTCTCTAAGAGAACTGAAGATGGGTCGTGGCTGGGTCTTCCAGAATGACAATGACCTGAAACACACAGCCAGGGCAACTAGGCAGTGTCTCTGTAAGAAGGATTTCAAGGTTCCGGAGTGGCCTAGCCAGTGTCCAGACTGGAACCCAATAGAAAATCTTTGGAGGGAGCTGAAACTCAATGCTGCCCTTCGACAGCCCTGAAACATCTGGAGAAGATCTGTATGGAAGAGCGAGACAAAATGCCTGCTGCACGGTGTGCAAACTTGGTCAAGAACTACAGGAAAGAAACGTCTGAGCTCTGTAATTACAAACAAAGGTTTCTGTACCAAATATTAATTTCTGTTTTTCTACTGTATCAAATACTTATTTCATGCAATAAAATGCAAATTAATTATGTAAAAATCATACAATGTGATTTTAGTTTTTTTTTTTTTTTTTTTAAAGTTTCTGACTCTCACAGTTGAAGTGTATCTGATAAAAATAACAGACCTCAATTCTTTATAGGTGGGAAAACTTGCAAAGTCGGCAGTGTATCAAATAATTTTCCCCACTGTATGTGCACTATAGCTCCATTCATATGGGAACACAAAACCCTAATTCGTGTGATCAGTGGGGGATCTCCACCATTCATACATGATGGATAGGTAATAAATCTTGTTGGGGAGATAGTCCTTTTAAAAGGCTTATCTGTGACTGACATATTGAAGACCTAACCATAAAGGTACCGTCACACTTAGCGACGCTGCAGCGATACCGACAACGATCCGGATCGCTGCAGCGTCGCTGTTTGGTCGCTGGAGAGCTGTCACACAGACAGCTCTCCAGCGACCAACGATCCCGAGGTCCCCGGTAACCAGGGTAAACATCGGGTAACTAAGCGCAGGGCCGCGCTTAGTAACCCGCTGTTTACCCTGGTTACCAGCGTAAAAAAACAAACAGTACATACTTACATTCAGCTGTCTGTCCCTTGCCGTCTGGTTCCTGCACTGACTGCTGGCCGTAAAGTGAAAGTACAGCACAGCGGTGAGTCACACAGCGGTGACTCACCGCTGTGGCTGTGCTCTGCTTTCACTTTACGGCCAGCAGTCAGTGCAGGAACCAGACGGCAAGGGACAGACAGCTGAATGTAAGTATGTACTGTTTGTTTTTTTACGCTGGTAACCAGGGTAAACAGCGGGTTACTAAGCGCGGCCCTGCGCTTAGTTACCCGATGTTTACCCTGGTTACCAGTGAAGACATCGCTGAATCGGTGTCACACACGCCGATTCAGCGATGTCTACGGGGAGTCCAGCGACGAAATAAAGTTCTGGACTTTCTTCCCCGACCAGCGATCTCCCAGCAGGGGCCTGATCGCTGCTGCCTGTCACACTGGACGATATCGCTAGCGAGGACGCTGCAACGTCACGGATCGCTAGCGATATCGTCTAGTGTGACAGTACCTTAAGACTGGTCATCAATATGAGATTGGTGAGGGTTTTACACCTAGCACCCCCCCCCCCCCCCACCAATCTACTGAAAGCTGTTCTGGCAGCAGCCGATACGACGTGATGTACAGTGGAAAACAGCAGCCCATACTTTGCATAATAACCGCCAAGTGCAGCTGTTTATCTCCTATTTAAGTGCAGGGTGTTGCTCCCCATTGATCTCCTAATAACGGCTTATCCTGCGGATAAGTTGAGGTGTAATGACCAGTAGGCTAGGGATATACTGATGTTTTTTTGCGCTACAATGTGATCACATTGCAACATCACATCTAATGATTTCCTACAGTGTCATGTTGTGACCGATCGCTACTTATTTGCCATAGACTTCAATGCAAATTTCATGCGACAGGCAACTTGTTTGCAATTTGGTGATTTTATTTACAGCAAAACTTGGTTCCTAAGGCTT